>NC_054381.1:137835968-138484024 GCF_017654675.1 Xenopus laevis | reverse complement strand
TGTGTGTTCCTTCTATTTCCAGAGCTGTATAATTTCATAGCAAATACATGTTTTTGACAGTGTCTCCTTTAAAGGAACGGTAGCCTCAAAAGTTAAAATTGTTGTAGAGTAATACAAATATAATGCAGTGTTGCCCTGCACTGGTAAAACCATACTCCCCAACATTTTGGAAATAAAAAGAGGGTAATGTGCGTGTAACGTGCCAAATTGTTTTGACCACGCCCACTTTTGTGGCCACACCCCCATGTTAATTTTACAAAATTTTGCAAGTTTTAAAAGTTTAAAACGTATTTCTGTGTTTTTTTCAGTTATTACAGTTTTGCTAATGAAGGTAAATTTCCGTGAGCTGTGAGTCTGACTTTTCCCAAGGGACCTGTTATCTTATATTGTTACAATTACTTATTTGCTTAACTCGAAATGTATCTAATGTATCTAATCTTCTGTTGCGGCTGGGCTCTCTGCCAAAAGTCAATTAAGTTAGAAACTTTGTTTCTTTTTCTGGTTGTTCAGTGCAGAGAAAAACAGGACTGCGGGTTGAGCTGTCAAAAGAGGGACTGTCCCTCTAAAAACGGGACAGTTGGGAGGTCTAAAACTGATGTGTTTGAACACTACTGTTTATATAAATAAGCTGCTGTGTAGCAATGGGGGCAGCCATTTAAAGGAGAAAAGGCTCAGGTTACACAGCAGATAAGCTCTGTAGAACATAATGGTGTTATCTGTTATCCACTATTTAACCTGTGCCATATAGCCTTTTTTCAGTTTCCACCATTGATACACAGCAGCTTGTTTATATGATCTATATGTTTCTGAAGCAAACACATCAGTTTTACCAGTGCAGAGCAGCACTGCATGATATTTTTATTACTTTAAAACACTTTCATTTTTTGCTGTTATTGTTCCTTTAAGGCCGTGTATTTGTGTTGACAATGGAACCTCTGTTGTTCGGGTGCAGCAAAGGGGGAGGGGTCAGGTGACCGGGGAATCTATAATAACAATATTAGTGTTGATATGAAGGGCCGCTAGCTGCTGTGCATGTGAATGGAATCAATACGTACAATCAGCAGGTGGGAGAATGTGCAGAAGAATTGAATTGACTTGTTCCTGTCTGTTCCCCCGCAGGTATTTTACATGGGGCCGGATTGTCACAACTTCCCAAACAACGTTTCCCGCCCAGTGATCAACCCACTCACCAGCTGCCCAACAGTCACGTGAAATATGTCTGGTAATGATCCCCTCCTGTATTCTTCCCACAATCCCACTGGTTCCCTGTAACTGGGTAAATGCCTTTATCAGAGGAGCATAAGGGAAGTGTATTATATACAGTCTGTATGTCCTCACTCAGGGACACCTACCTACTCCTCTCCACCTCTCCACACGGGGAACTACACCACCTACTGACAGCTGTGTGTATTATTCAAGTTCAACTAGTACAGGTTTGGGACACACAGTGGAAGGTACACGTATGGGACCTGGGGTTTTCTGGATAATGCATCTTTCTGTAATTTGGATCTTCATACCTTAAGTCTACTAGAAAATCATGTAAACATTAAATAAACCCAATAGGCTGGTTTTGCGTCCAATTTATTATATCTTAGTTTGGATCAAGCACAAGATAAAAAAATGTGGATTATTTGGATAAAATAGAATCCATGGAAGTCAGTCTTTCCGTAATTGGGAGCTTTCTAGATTATGGGTTTCCAGATAATGGATCCTATACCTGTATATTAATTTAAACAATGTGTAAAAAAAATATTACAAAATATACAGGTATGTGACCAGTTATCCAGAATGCTCGGGACCTTGGGTTTTATGGATAACGGATCTTTCTGTAATTTGGATCTTCTTACCTTAAGTCTACTAGAAAATCATGTAAACATTAAATAAACCCAATAGGCTGGTTTTGCTTCTAGGGATGCACTATTTTGAATTCGGCCTAACCCCCAAATCCTTCATAAAAGATTCGGCTGAATACCAAACCGAAACCGAATTTGCATATGCAAAGTAGGGGTGGGAAAAGGAAAACATTTTTTACTTCCTTGTTTTGTGACAAAAAGTCACGAGATTTCCCGCCCCATCCCTAATTTGCATATGCAAATTAGGATTGGGATTCGGTTTGCCTGGGCAGAAGGATTTGGCCAAATTCGAATTCTGATGAAAAAAAAACAAATCCTGGCCGAATCCCAAACCAAATCCTGGATTCAGTGCATCCCTATTTGTTTCCAATAAGGATTAATTCTATCTTAGTTGGGATCAAGTACAAATTACTGTTTTATTATTTATCAGAGAAATACTAATAAGCAGTGTATATTAAGCCCATAATTAATTTCAAAATAAAATCCAAAGCAACTCAGCTTGTGTGTAAGGCAATTTGTTTTCAAAGTAATAGTGCCAGGGAATTCCCCCATTCATCCCAGTCCATAAGTGTATGTAGCAATTCGGAAAATAAAGGTATTTGGTGGATTTTTCCCAAGAAAATGAAAGACAAAAAAAGTATTAAAAATGTAAAGCCATTTATTAGGACAAAAGAGGTTCTGGCCTAACGTGTTTCATTTCTATGAGTAAGCCTATGAGTAAGTTCCCCAACAGGCACAAAACGCGATAGGCCAGAACCTCTTTTGTTCTAATAAATACATTTTCTGAACTGTTTTATTATTACAGAGAAAAAGTAAATAATTTTTAAAAATTTAATTATTTGGATAAAACGGAGACAGCCTTCCTGTAATTTGGAGCCTTCTGGATAACGGATCCCATACCTGTATAAGAATGGTTTCTGTGGTGGCTATCAGGACTAATGTGTTCCTTGCAATGCTCCACAGGAAAATGCTGCAGTCCTTAGGAAGGCCTGAGGTTCACATGGCCCTTGACGTTGTTATAGTGAGCGGCTCTGGACAAGAGTATGCGGGGTGCTTGCTGCTTACATCAGAGGTGCTGTTTGTGGTGAGCATCAGTGAGGACACCCAGCAGCAAGCTTTCCCTGTCACTGAGATTGAATGCGTTGAGGAGCGGCAAATAACAAACTGCCTCAAGGTGCAACTGAAGCAACAACCAGTGGCCAGTGATGTGGAGGTAAGTGGTGGTCTGGAAGCCATAAATAAACACATATGTAATCGTGTGGGGCTCTGTCCTTTAAACAAAAGAATCGTGGATCCTGTAATGTGCCTACACTGCTAATAAAAACACATTGCAGTTTAAAAATACTGCCTGGAGCTGTTTGATTCATCTATTTTCCTGAATATTGTACCTTAAAGTGTAACACAGACACCTGAATCTGCAGCCATAAGGGATCGAAAACGGCTGCCTGAACCGAGAACTTGTTTACTAGTAAAGCAGTAGCCCAAGTGTTAAGTTAAAAAGACTTTATAAGGACATACATAAGTCTTAACGCGTTTCGTGCCACAATGGGCACTTACTCATAGGCTCATTAGTAAGTGCCCATTCAGGCACGAAACGCGTTAGGCTTATGTATGTCCTTATAAAGTCTTTTTAATAGGGATGCACCGAATCCACTATTTTGGATTCGGCCGAACCCCCGAATCCTTCGTGAAAGATTCGGCCGAATACTGAACCGAATCCTAATTTGCATATGTAAATTAGGGGTGGGAAGGAAAGAACATATTTTACTTCCTTGTTTTGTGACAAAAAGTCATGTGACTTCCCTCCCGCCCCTAATTTGCATATGGAAATTAGGGTTCGTCCGAATCCTGCTGAAAAAGGCCGAATCCCGAACCAAATCCAGGATTCGGTGTATCCCTACTTTTTAACTTAACACTTGGGCTACTGCTTTACTAGTAATGGCTCTCACCCCATTTGGAATCCTGCATAAGTGGTGTTCTGAGTCTAAACTAGGGATACAATGAATCCAGGATTCGGTTCGGGATTCGGCCAGGATTCTGCATTTTTCAGCAGGATTCGGCCGAATCCTTTTGCCCGGCCAAACCTGCATATGCAAATTAAGGGTGGGGAGTGAAATCACGTGACTTTTTGTCACAAAACAAGGAAGTAAAAAATGTTTTCCCTTCCCATCCCTAATTTACATATGCAAATTTGGGTTTGGTTCAGTATTCTGCTGAATTTTTCGTGAAGAATTTGGGGGGCTCGAATCTAAAATAGTGGATTTGGTGCATCCCTAGTGTAAACCATTTGCTGGGGATAGTGTACAATTGCTTTATGTAATACATCATACGTTTTCCTTCTTTTTCAGTCTGATGGCCCCCGAGAGAGACTCTCAGAACAACAGTACAAGCGATTGGTGGACTACGTGACAAAGAGTTCTCAGCACTTGGTCCCCAGTAGCTCCTCCCTGCACCTCGCATCCCACGTGGTAGCGGCTGAACCTCCTGCAAGCAACACCAAGACGTACCAGTTCCTGGTTGATGCCCATTTTGCCAGGGTGTTTATAAGTAAATTTAAAATGGTTAAAGACAAGGCTCTGCAGAGGGGATTTCACTAACTGCCATTCAATGTCCAAACTGTCGGCTTACAAACAGCACATGTTAAATATGTCTGATAGATGTTACCTCTGACAGGGAATATATTTTTTAGAAGAAGCAAAGGATCTCTATATTTAGATGGGCCAAGAATAGTAAAATGCCATTTAAGGTTGTCTGTTCAGGGCCACAAACTCCAATTATTTCACAGGTGACCAAGAGTTGGAAATAGTGGAAATGTGCAATTTCCAAAATCCTCATTTCTTGTGGTTTTGAAAGGGAATATGAATGTTATTTTTTTTATAAAGAATATATTTAAACTAAATTAGCCTTTTTTCCTTAGAGTATTAGGGGATAAAGTGTGTAGTTGGTGCTGCTGGAAGGTCACATTAATGTTTCTCAGCCCTTTGTTCTGTGGCCTGACAGTTGGTAGAACTGGAGACAGTCGTGCACCAATAGGCAGATACCTAAACATAGGCTCAATAGGACCCTGGGATGGGAATATACATTTCCATCCCATGACAAATACATTAAATATATGTATATATTTATTTCCATCCCATGAAATAAATACATGAGGTATATACATGAAGCTCACACTTAAGGGTGTGGTGGTATCTGATTGGACAGGTTTGTCTGCTCCCTGCAAAGAACACTTCCTCGTATTATTATAACAAACATATGAGTTTGGCTTCAGTTTGTGCGGTCGCTCCAGCAGGGGGGCATATGTATGAAGGTGTGTGAATATTTTATGCCAATAATCAGTAGTGTAAAATAAATGGACTATTTATAAATCTTGCCCTATTTTTTTTTTTTCTGCCTGAATGGAGGAATAAGAGGCTCTCAGCGTCACCGTTGTGATGTTTTATAGATGTACAAATACAATGTTGTTGCAGGAGCTCATTCACAAGTATCTGAGATAGGGATGCACCGAATCTAGGATTCGGTTCGGGATTCAGCAGGATTAGGATTTGGCCGAATCCTTGTGCCTGGCCAAACTGAATCCTAATTTGCATATATGTAAATTATGGATAGTAAGGGAAATCACGTGATTGTTCATCACAAAAGATTTTTTCCACGTTTTCCTTTACTGCCCCTAATTTGCATATGCAAATTAGGATTCGGATTCAATATTCGGCCGAATCTTTCACCAAGGACTCGGCCGAATCCCAAATAGTGGATTTGGTACATCCCTAATCTAAGACATTAAAGAGCCAGAAATTGGGGAGTCCTAGGTGGAAAAATAATCTGGTTAACCCTCACTCCATAGAACTCTGACCATGGGGCAGAACAAGCCACAGAGTGTGAGCTCAGGTGCCTATTTCTCACACAAATGCAGTGTTGTGCACATGAAAAGTATTTGCTGGACTGTGAAACGCTCATTGGAGAATAGATTGACAAGAACAGCAGAGAGTTGGCTTTTGTTTCATGTATTACTGAACAACATGATCCTATACTGAAATGTATGTACTTGATCTGGGAGAGGTTACAGAGGAAGATCAAGTGAGATTAGAACTCGCCCACTTCCTATGGGATTGAGATTTTTTTTTCAAACAGTGAATTTTTAAATTTTACCCCTCGATAAATACACTTCTCAAACTTCCATAAAAAGGATCATGAAGTGGGATAGGTCTAATCTCACATTTTTTGATCCCTAAATGTTGCACTGTAGACCCTACTGCAGAAACTCACGCTCAGACCATTGAATCTTTTTTATTTAGCACTTTTTTTCCAGTGCAAAGCACTTTCTAGGGTTGTTACATCATTCGACACAACCATGATCGGTGCACTAAGTATACTGGGACAGCAAGTTATTAAGCAACTGGTTCAGGATCACAAGACTCCCACAACTTCCAGGCCAACTCCTTCTGTTCTCAGCAGTCTATTCTCCAGTGAGTGAATACTTACATCTAGCTTTTGCCATTCAATACTGGGAGAAAGGGTAAAACAAAACACGCCGTCATTTTTCATTTGTATATTTAAACAGATTTACATAGAATAGTAAAATATAAGAGGCATTCAGTATGTCCAGCAAAGAGTCCATTTTGGAATATTCTGAAGCAAATTCTGCATCATCCTCCTGTAAGTGAAAGGGAAGAAAGATAAAGTGTGAGCACAGAGAGCGGATGATGTTTAGGGACACAGAGCATTCATACATACATAATAAAACTGGGTTATTTGATCTACTGTGAACAAGGGGACACCTACATATGTTCATTGAATTGGTTTGTATTTTAAAGGACTCTCACACGGGCCCAGGATTCCTTTCAGATTCATTTTAAAGATTCAAGTTATTGTTAAACAGTTTTACAACAGAAAGTGCACTGACCACCTCTGCATTTACGTGTGCTCCAGCACAGAACTGTAAATCCATGAGCACACTGGGGCTCATTTAGCTAACTGCAAGTAAAACAATGAATGCAACCATTTGATTGGTTGCCATGTGTTACTGCCCATTGGCTAATTTGCCCAGTGTTGATAAATGAGCCCCACTGTGAGTACATGGCCTGGGGGTGATAAACCACATGGTACACATTACCGAGCCATTATATCCTAGTGACATGGTAGGTCCAACACTCGTGGGTGTAACAGGCTGTTTTGTAGATGAACCCAAATTGCTTCTGGGAAACCAACAGCTGTTAAAAATCTGGTTCTTTGGTTGGCATTGATGCACAAAGTGCTGTGTATTATGTAGCGAGACACTTACACAAGTCACTGCTCCAGTTCTTTAGTCCCATGCTGCAATACATTATGTGCATCACAAGTGAAAATAAACCGGTTGATTCTCATTGAATCCTTATTGTGGGGCCCTGAGCTCAATTACCTGTTAATAGGGAGCGCTCTATTGGCCTTTTGGTTGCACACTTTGGAATACGCCCGCTTCCCTCATGGCTTCGTACTCCTTCATTGCATCAAAGTTCTTATAGTAGTCAGCGTACGCCCTCTTCCTTGGCTCTGCCACGCCAAACTGAAAAGTGCAATTTGTAATTGAATACAAGGAGGCAAATTATACAGAACTTGAATTCTAAATGCACTGGAATATTGCTGAAAGAATAAAGCCCACCTAGCAAATACAGGCAGCCTTGTGAAATGAGGTTGAAAGCAATCCATAGCCTTTATGCCAGTCTGCACTTCACATGAACTTGTACATAATATAATAAACTTATTGTATATGCAAATGAGGGCAAGGCAGGGTTACAAAAAAAAAAAAAAATTGACTTCCTGGTTTATGAAAAGTCGTGATTTTTAGGATTCAGTTTGGCCAGGCACTTGGATTCAGCTGAATTCTGGATTTGGCGCTTAAAGGGGTGGTTCACCTTTAAGTTACTTTTAGTATGTTATAGAATGACTAAGTCTAAGCAGCTTTTCTTTATCATGTCTGAATTATTTGCCTTCGTCTGACTTCAGCTTTTATCTAAATGCTCTGTAAGGTTTCAAGTGTATTATTATTTTTTTTAATACTCCTCTTTCTATTCAGGCCTCTCCTATTCAAATTCCAGTCTTATTCTAATCAGTGCATGGTTGCTAGGGAAATTTGAACATAGAAACAAAAATTTCACTTGCACTCGAAGACTGATCAACGTAGGGATTTACCCTTACACTTTATTGGCAGAAAGGTACAACGTTTGGGGGATGTCACCTTTGTCAAGCATGCCTGAAACTTTGTACCTTTCTGCCAATAAAGCGTAAGGGTAAATCCCTACGTTGATCAGTCTTCGAGTGCAAGTGAAATTTTTGTTTCTATGTTGAATTTGGAGGGTGCCGATCCCTCCTTCACTGTGCACCAGGCGCTCAGGATCGAAGGCCAGGGTGTGCGAAAGGTTCTCTACTTCTAGTAGGGAAATTTGAACCCTAGCAGCCAGATTGCTGAAATTGTAACCCAGAGAGCTGCTGAATAAAAAAAGGTAAATAATTCGACAACCACAAATGATACAAAATGAAAACCAATTGCAAATTGTGTCAGAATATCACTCCCTACGTCATTCTAAAAGTTAATTTGAAGGTGAACCATCCCTTTAACCAATTTGTGTGCCCCTCCCTGCTGCCCATATGGCACTTGAGTAAGCCAATAGAAATATGGCACTTGAGTAAGCCAATAAAATGTGCTATCAATGGTTGTTACCCATGACGGCTTTCCTACAAATAAGGCTAAATCATTGTGTCCTACAGGATGGAGTTGGGCTGTTACAATAGGAAGAATGAACATTTCGTGGCTACAATAAAGACAAAATGTATAACTGGCAAGTAAAGGGGCAGAGTACAAACTACTGAACATAACACAAGTGTATTGTAAGCGTTAATAATTACCTTATACATAGCAGTAACCCCCAGAGAGACAACGAAAGCCCCAATAATATGGAAGCGGAGACGTTTACCAAGAAGGCCTCTCATCTGAGGTTTAGCAAGTAGTCCAGCCACCATGATGATTCTCTCTGCACCTACAAGCACATAAACAAACAGACAATGTTTAGAAGGGTCAGTAATAAGGACATCGTAACACCCCAGTGCACCAATTGCAACTTGCTCACAAGCAGCCACTATTATGCCAACTCTGGGTCAGACACTCTTAACTGATCACTAGACAGGAGCCGTATCAACAAAGCCAAGCATGCATTCAACAGTCCCATCTGGAACAAACAAGGGAAAGTTGTGCTCACCACTATTTTTTAAAACCAATAGGCGGGGGTGCAATGAGGGTGTGACCACAAAATACATATAGACAAATACAAGAGTCCTCTGCACTCAACCCATTATCAATATATTTAAGACAGAGACATTTTGTGCATACTGCTACTGAAAAATGCCTTACCCTTTAAACAACACAGGGATTGTTTGTCCATATATTGCAATATATTTAAGCTGGCCAACTACGTCAAAGTCATCCCATATCTGGCCAGTCCTACGCTCAATTTTCATCTGATTCATTAAGAATTCAATTGCTCCATTATACATTTTACAAAGGGACTAGGTTTTACCTGCAACTTACTTGCTGCTTAAATCTATTGCAATATATGGACAAACAATCCCTGTTTTGTTTAAAGGGTAAGGCATTTTTTAGTAGCAGTATGCACAAAATGTCGCTGTCTTAAATATATTGATAATGGGTTGAGTGCAGAGGACTCTTGTATTTGACTATATGTATTTTGTGGTCACACCCTCATTGCACCCCCGCCTAATGGTTTTAAAAAATAGTGGTGAGCACAACTTTCCTTTGTTTGTTATAGTTTATACAGGAGCAGTGACCAGTCCCATCTGGAACTCCACTGCCCTTTCACAACAAACCAAAATTCATATTTTTAACACCAATGTGAAAGTCTTGCTTTATGGTTCGGAAACCTGGAGACTGACCATGACAACCACACGTAAGCTCCAAACCTTCATCAACCGCTGCCTACGACACATCCTGCACATCAGATGGCCAGAGAAAACTTCCAACATCAGCCTATGGAAAAGATCAAAACAGATCTCCATCGACCGAGAAATCAGAAGAAGAAAGTGGGGCTGGATAGGCCACACCCTCAGAAATAATTCTGACAACATCACAAGGCAAGCCCTTGAGTGGAACCCACAAGGGAAAAGAAAAGTTGGCCGGCCAAGACAGACATGAAGGAGGTGCATGGAGGCTGAAATGAAGGCATGGGCTCAGCTGAAGAAGACCTCTGTGAACCAAGTTCGTTGGAGGAGTGTCGTTGAGGCCCTATGCTCCCCGCTGGAGCAAACGGACTAAGAGAGACATCCTCACTGGGAAACGTGCATCTCTCACTACCTACAGTTGTAGCAGAGGGTTTCTATGGAGGACTTGCATATCTAATAGACCGGCATTGGTGATGCCAGAAGTTTCCTTTTGACCGACGAGGCTTGAACACCAAAAATCCCAAATGTGCAAATGTGTGTACAAGACCTGGTGGTAAAAAATGCAGTAGCAAAAGTAAACAAAATAAATATATGTATATATGTATATATCTATATATATCTATCTATATCTATCTATATCTATCTATATCTATCTATATCTATCTATATATCTATATCTATCTATATATCTATATCTATCTATATATCTCTATATCTATATCTATATCTATATTCACATAAAAGCCAAAGAGGCACTTACTAATAGGCTGTTTGAACACCAATTCTGCGCATTAAAATCTTCAGGGAGTAAAATGTGATTTGATACTTGACAAAATTTAAAGGGCCACTAATTTCATAAACTGACAGTTTTTACATTTAAAATTTGTATCCATCCAACCAGCAAGATGTTTTATAGGAGAAAGGTGTTTATTCTATGGATCTGTAGCGAGGCCCCTGTTTAAAGGAGAAGGAAAGGCTAAAATTAAGTAATGTTTATCCGAAAGGTCTAAATAAATACACCAGTAAACCCTCAAAGTAATGCTGCTCTGAGTCCTCTGTCAAAAGAAAGACCACATTTATTTCCTTCTATTGTGTACTCATGGGCTTCTGTATCAGACTTCTGTTTTCATCTTAAACCTCCAGGGCTTGGGCATGCTCAGTTTGCTCCTCTCTCTCTCCCTCCTGTAATCTGAACCCAGAGCTATGAGTGAGCAAGGAGAGGCAGGAAGTGATGTCACAGCAAGTTAATATGGCAGCTGCTATCCTAAACAAACAGACAGTGTCTAGAGCTGTTTACTCCGGTATGGAAACGAATTCTAATGAATAAAAATGGCATTTTAGCTTGCACTGTTGTGGCTAATCTATTGGCAATAAACTGCCCTGGTAGCTTTCCTTCTCCTTTTAGTACAAGAACAAGGTATTCTACATGTCTCTGTGAATTGCCAATGTGCGAGCCACTGCCACTGCCTTATTTCAATGGAAATGGCCCTTACAATTTATAGGATCACATAAAGGACAATATGGATGATCAAGGACACCATGCCCAAATAGAAAAGGCGGATCAAAATATACATTTTTAGTGCCGTCGCATCAGATTTTGTATGCAAACATATGTTCAGAACTTGGCAACGCACACGTCTGCCATTGAAACTAATGCGATTTCACTTCAGTAAAGTGTAGTGTAAGTTTATCCCACACAGATAAAGAAAACAATATTCCTTTGTTAGTTTTTTTAGACTTTTTTTTTCACTGCACACATTGTGCTATTTTGGGGCTACTTTTGAAGTGCCTCTTGGCTAGTTTAGGGCTGGTTTTGTAGTTGACTTTGGTCTGGTTTTGAAGATTAGACGTGACAACCCTGTACAGCATGGTACAGTCCGGCACACAGGTGAATGGAATGGAATGTACCACTGCGGGTGTCAGGAGATTGTAGGCAGATCAATGACCCCAGGAGAGACGAGAGATTAGAATCAGTAGTAAGAGGTGTCAGTGTATCAGACTATAGCCCCGGCTCAGTCATCATCTCACCCACCCGCATCTGGACTACATAAGAAGTCATGTAAAGGTGACATTGAGAAACAGAGTACAGCGGAGGATGCTGGGAAATACAGAGCAATTACACATATCTTATTGATTATAGACGCTTAGGACTGTCTGGGATCTTAGACTCGGCTATCTGCCCCGCTCCTTCCGGTTCCATTCCCTAGCGCTACGAGATGCACGTACACATGCCGCCGCCCTGTCTTCCGCCGCCTCACCCTGAGGACAATTTAGCACACGAGACCCGCAGACGCACGAGCTGTGCCCCCAGACTAAAGCTGACATCCCTGCTGGACCATAAGCAGCCGTGACCCACCAGCACCCCGGCAAGCGCCACTCACCTCCCACCAAGTTGCAATGCCCTTTGCCAATGAGACCAGAGAGGAAGCACGTCACCGGAAGATATTCTTGCGCCGGGTTGTTGGGAGGCGGAGCGATAAAGTATATGACAGTGCGCATGCGTAGGGAAAGGATGCACTTGAACGACTGAGGACTTGGGACGAAGGTAAAGTGACAGCTGAAGGAGGAAAAAAAGGAGGGTTGAGACATTGGACAGCTGCGTGCACGTGACCGGAAGCGTGTAAGATACCGCTTGTAATGTGATGTAATCAGTCACATAACTCCAGTATTAATATCTTCTTGAGATAAAACCAGAAATAGTGTTTCTTTTATCAGCTGACCTTTCAACTTCCCCTTTAATTCAGTCCTTTTATATTTGCACAATCTTGACCTTTTTTTTTTTTATTTAAATCTCTATTTATTATAAATCCCATTTTCTGTAATACGTTGTTGTAGTTGGATGAGTATTTTTTTTGATTACACAAAACATCTAACAGAAAACAACAAACAAAACAAACAAAAACAAAACAAAGAATAAACAATAAAAGTAAAGCCTTGAGAAAAGAAGTGAAAGAAAACCACAATAACAACTCTCTGAACAAGTTGAACCTACAAATGATCTCCAGTAATCAGAGTATTTTTCCATTAATTGATAAAACATATTTGTCATATTGTTAAAGAGCATAAAAAGCCCGGAGGTTCTCTGTACGTATTTCTAATGGACGGGATTCGCTTGGGTTTGGAGATTGTTTATTATTTTAGGGCAATTTGCAATGGGTAGGAAGGTGATTTTTTAAAAAAAATCTTTTGAAATTGTGATGTGGGTCTCTTACATTCTGGATTATTGTCGTTAGGTAATGCATCTGTCGGATGTAATTAACTGCAAATATACTGAGCTAATGATAGCGTGGGAGAGATCCAGTTTAGTGCTATGACCCATTTTTCGAGATTTATTATACCCCGATGTAGCAAAAAGCCAAGTCCGAAAATCCGCCATCTCAGACCCGTTTAAATCAAAGGGAGAGGCACCTATCTCAATTTGAAATTATCGTGTAGTGTTGCCACCTTTTCCGAATTGTTTTACCGGCCTGGTAGGGGGCGGGAACAAAAAGGGGCGGATGTGACGTCAAAGGGGGCGGTGCAGTGCCGTAAAAGGGGCGTGGCCACGGCGCTGACACTTCAAGACGGCCACAAAAGCTAAGTTTTTACAAGGGATTGGGGGCAGGCCGAGGGGTCTTTTTAAGGGTATTACAAATTTACCGGCAGCTACATTGCTGGTAAATTTGTAATACCGGCCCCGGCCTTCGCAGGTGTTTTACCGGCTAGGCCGGTAAAATACCGGCTGGGTGGCAACACTAGCGCTGAACTAGGGGTTGGCAGAGTAGGCATGTGCCCAGGGTGCAAAACTTGGGGGTCGCCAGGCACGTACCTTTTACTGCTGCCTAGTCCGGTCTTCAGAGTCCTGCGCTTGTTTGTGCATATCTGCCTATGTGAGGTAGCGTCTGTGCCTAAAGGAGTCCACCTGTTCGGTTTTGATCCGGACAGCCCAGTATTTTGAGGGGCTGCCCGGGTCAATACTTCCTGCCCAGTTTTCCAAATAAGGAAAACCGGACGGGACTCCCTTGATTGACATGGCGATCAACCAATCACAGATCACTGCGACATAGCCCCGCCCCCTGACGTCAAAGACGTCAGTGATTGGCCGAAGTGAACCTTTAAAATAAGTGAATGGAAAATTTATGAGGGTGCTGTTCTAAGTAATCACTTTTTATCGTTTACATTCATTGTTTATTTATTTCTATTCCAAGATATTAAGGGATTCATGTGCTGGTAATATGAATGAATTTTGTTACACCAGCACCACCTGCTGGTCAGTTTCCAACCAGTCTGACCACTAAGTAGTCCTAAGGCATATGCAAGTGCAAGTCCTAAAGGGGAACTGCCATTGATATAAACATACACCCAGTCTGTAGCAGATGCCTAGAAATTCATTATTGCAAATAGGTTTTATTAATTTCTCCTATAGTTGCTGAGATAGAAATGGCTTATTATTGTGCTTTCCCGATCTAACTTCCCAAAGGCTAAAAAACCTACAGCCATACTGTGTGCCAGTAATGCAATACATATTGGTGACTAAAGCTGGAATCCGCCAGTTAGAGCAGGGGAAATCTCAGCATGAGTGTATTGGTTGTGTAGACATATAACAGGACAGCTACTGTGTAATATGATAACATGGTCCAAAATAGCTGTAGCACACAAATCTGTTTTAGTAATGCAAAAAGTGACTTTTATTGGCTCATTGCAGACTTCAAAACATGTTAACGTTTCGGGCCACACAGGGCACACACAGAGGCTTGAGAAAGGGCCCTGTGTGGCCCAAAACGTTGCCATGTTTTGAAGTCTGCAATGAGCCAATAAAAGTCACTTTTTGCTTTACTAAAACGGATTTGTGTGCTACAGCTATTTTGGACTTTGTTGTAAATGTGCTGGCTCTTCGCGGAGGGCCTTATATGCTGTTTAGCACCAGACACCTGAAAAGGTCTATGGAGTAAAAGGTGAGCGCTCTAACTTTTGTGTAATATGATAAAATGTTGACAATCAACCCCCATGAATAAGTTAATTTATTTAAAGGAAATATAAACCCTCAAAACAAATGAATGTTGAAATTGCTCAGAGCGCTCTTCAAGACACTTCTACAGGTTACATTATGTTTTCTGGTTCTGAAGATATTTGCAGTTTTTACTCTAATATAATGTATTTTAACAGACTGCCACCTCTGTTCATTTCAGCTCATTTGTTACTGTTGGACGAATGTCGGAAAAAGAAAATGTTGCCTTGTTTAAAGGGGTTGTTCACCTTTAGATTAACTTCTAGTATTATGTAAACCACAAACAATAAAAAAGTGCAAATTGAGTTATTTAGCTTTTATTCATCAGCTCTCCAGTTTGCAATTTCAGCAATTTGGTTGCTAGGGTCCAAAATTACCCTAGCAACCTTGCATGCCTTTGAATAAGAGACTTTAGTATTATTAGGAGAGGCCCGAATAGAAAGAGGAGTAGCAATAACAATACATTTGTAGCATTACACAGAATTCGTTTTTTTTTTTTTTAGATGGGGTCAGTGCCCTCCATTTGAAAGATGGAAAAAGTCAGAAGTAGGCGGCAAATAATTAAAAAGGTGTAAAGAAGAAAAAATGGAAGGCCAGATGAAAAGTTGCTTAGAATTATCCATTCTATAACATACTAAAGTTAACTTAAATGGGACCCATCACCCAAAAAAAATATTTAAAATCCTATTTTATCACATTAGTCAAGCAAAATGAACTTTAATTACACTATTTAAATTTTTTGAATCTTGTTTCCTTCAGTCTGGGAATTCATAATTATAACTAACAGGCAGGAGCCATTTTGTGGACACTGTTATTAAGAAAAGCCTTGTATCATCTCAGAATCTTGTTTATGCACCAGAATGGGGAACCTGATGCCCATCCCCATGCACTGGTTACACAATTAAATGATGAAGAGAATAGGGGAATGTGTGGAGAGCAGCGACAACTAGGAAGTGCTGAATGGTAAGTGAAAATAATTGCTTGCCCCGCCTCTATGCCTAAGGCATAGAGGAGGGTCAGGCAATATTTGATTGACAGCTGAGTGTTTAAATAAGCGCTATGAATTATTTAATAAAAAATAGAAATTGGATTTCATGTTTAATTTGAAAAGGACTTTTATTATACAGATTTTTGTGTCTGGGTGACAGGTCCATTTTAATGGTGAACCTTTAAAACTGACCAGAGAAACATCAGGTGACTCGTCTCTGCTCACTAACTTAATTTTTTAAGCAGCACAACATCACAAGAGGTCAAAATGATGGCAGCCATCAAAGGAGTTCAGGGGGTACTGACTCCAGTCAGGGACTTTATGGCAGATGGGTCCCCAAGAGAAACAAAGGTGTAAATAACAGCCTCAAAGGGAGTGGTGCGTGTAAGAGGGCTAAATAAGTTGTAGGGACCCTATTATTATGAATGGTAGCTGTTAATGTCTGGGCAATTCTCCTGTAGAAACAGCGCATTTCTGTTTAGCTCCATACTTTTCCTTTAGTGTTTTTAATCAATTAATAAAATATGTTTTAGTGTTTCTAAATGGGCACCAGCTCAGGACAAGCAGTTCCGTCAGTAAATGGTGTTCCTGAGCCCGGCTAATAGGTTTTTATTAAACTCGGGGGCAGCACATCTGGCCGGGCTCCACATACTCAGTTCTAAACAAACACAAGCCCTGGTTTTCCCATTAAGAACTATTAGATTATTGCTACACGCAGCCTCCAACTGGTTATTAATGACTACACTTCATGTACAAGGGACCCGCAGCAAAGTACTCACTGTGGGACAGAAATGAGAAACATTTGCACGTTTCTATGAAAGAAATGCTATATATTGGCGTAATTACTCTTTGTGGTTAATTGCAGTAATGGACTGCTTATTTCAAGAACAGCCTCCCAGTTAAAAACGAGTGGTGCCCTAGAACAGAGATGTTGGCCAGTTGGGCCCAGTTGAGGTTCATTTTAATTTAGTTTATATGTTCTATTTCAGCATCAAAAGGGGATACGATGTTAATGGGTAAATATATAAGCAAACATAAAAAGCGGACTATAATGTAAATGTAATTTATGATTATTAGAGAGTTCCAGTTCATTAGTTGCTGAATTGGGTTAGATCAAGAATCACTAAAATAACAATGTAGTAAAAATGATATGCAAATAAAATTGGAACATCTAGGCCCATTAAACACATGGGGCACATTGACAGAAGAACACTAAGCAGTAACTTGCCAGCTATCCCACTCCAATTTCCCAGAATGCTTGAGGTTAGAGTAGGAATAGCAGGTCTCCAGCAGGCATTATACATGACATGTGACAGTTACTGTATTGTCCATTAGACTGCAGGATCCCACCAGGAGACAGTGCCTAAGTATTATTAGCTTGTGCCTAATATAGTTAATTAGCCAAAAAATGTAATGTATAAAGGCTGGAGAGAACAGATATCTAACAGAACAGAACACTACTTTCTGCTCTCTAACTCTTGAGTTATTCAGCGACTTTAAAGGGGGCCACATGGGACATAACTGTTCAGTGAGTTTGCAATTGATCCTCAGCATTCAGCTCAAATTCAAAAGCAACAGTTATGACCCATGTGCCCCCCCCCCTCAAGTCACTGGTTGGTTGCTGCCTGGTAACCAATCAGTGGAAACCAAGAGAGCTGAAAAGCAGGAAGTAGTGTTCTGGCTATTATGTTACACATCCAGTCACTCCAGCCTTTATACATTACATTATAACTAACTACAGTATATGGGAAAATAGGCTACTGGCCTGTTCCAGCTGCCAGTTAGTTTCTGCCACTATATATAGGGCAGGACTACACGACCGTTTCCTTATCGATCCGCAAAATCGAAGGCGCCACGTCGGATGCGACGGAAACAAGGTAAGTAATGGCAGTGTCGGATCGTGTCGCATTGTTGATGCGACACGACTGTCGGATGCAGACGCAGCGTCTACATCCGACAGTCGCGTCACATCAATGCAGCGACATGATGCGACAATTGAATTACTTACCTTATTTCCGTCGCATCTGACGTGGCGCCTGTGATTTTGCTGCGGGCCTGCGATTTTGCGCAGCACGTCGGATCGCAGCGGAATTAGCCGTGTAGTCCTGCCCTTATATTAAAGGAATGCCAATAAATCACCCACTGTTTTCTTGGTGGCCAAATTACAGCCTTCAGAAATTGCTATGTTTAATGCACTCCATATCAGAAATACAAGAATGTGTCCACTTATCATAAAATCATAAAAGTTCTATCAAAGTATCCATCAGGCCTAGCTTTGCACTGTTATATACATACATGCATTATAAAAACTGAGCACTTCTTAATGAATGAAAATACAATAGGAATACAGCAGGTATGGGTATTTTAAGACGATATTTGATAAAAAACTATAGAAATGCAATTATATTTTTTCAGTATATATATATATATATATATATATATATATATATATATATATATAGATATAAATATAGAGATAGAGATATATATATACACACACACACAAGGGCAAGGGCTAAGTGGTACAATAGCATATTCCTTAGTGCTCAACTGACAAGCACTTGCCAGGCCAAAAGCAGAATGCTCGGGACCTGGAGGTTTCCAGATAACGGGTCTTTCTGTAATTTGGATCTTTATACCTCAAGTCTACTAGAAAATCATGTAAACATTAAATAAACCCAATAGGCTGGTTTTGCTTCTGATAAAGATTAATTATATCTTAGTTTGGATCAAGTACAAGGTATTGTTTTATTATTACAGAGAAAAAGGAAATCATTTTTATTTTAAAAAATTGAACATTTGATTATAATTGAGTCTATTGGAGACAGCCTTTCTGTAATTCAGAGATTTCTGGATAACAAGTTTCCGGATAACAGATCCCATACCTGTACCCAAAAAGCAAATTTCCATGTGGCCTAAGGGTGGTTCAGATTCAGTTCTAGTCAATACTGACATTTGGCTAAATCTAAAGTGAAAAAATGATGATTTGGCTGAACGCAAACCCTTAATTGAAAAATTGTCCATATTCCAATCTGAATAGGTCATGTACGGTCCAAGGGAGATTTCAGGGTTATATACACTGCCTTGCAGCAGAATTCTGACCCATGGCCACATTTTACTGGATAATAAAACCCTACACTAAAACCTTGGAATGAGCAAAGTTTGATTTTATGATAATAGTGGTCATTTAATTTGACCCTGGACACAAGCCCAAGAGCCCTAAGCATGTCTCTTAAGTTATCATTTAAAAGTCCCTTGAGTCCGGGGTCTGGCTGCACTCGGCGCCAAATTGGAAATTGTGTAAAAAATACAACATGTACTTTTTAGGTTAAATTTATGTGAAAATGCCCCATTGCCTTTGTGTGCTGGTCTTTTCTATCTTAGTGGCTGCACATAGATAAAAAAAGAAACCCACTAAGGTTGACCTTTCTACCCAAACTGTCCTTATAAGCTCAGAAGACCCAGTTAATAACGAAATCCATTTTAAATAATGACACTTGTTGCTCATGGGAATGGTTTAGGTGAGAGCAGATGTATGATGTTTATTGAAATGGCTTCTTGCTTTCAGGACAGCAAAGCTCTTCAGGTCCCTGTCAGGTTGTGTCACGATTCACCTAAATACAACACACAGAGAAATACAGTAAAAGTACTATAGATATGGCTGACAGTGTATAACATAAACACACACACATTCACACACAGTCACGGCTTCTTGAATAAACTTGAACCCACCAGAAGTTGTCCAAGTACCCGGCAGTGAAACCAAAATCTTTTATATGCTTTGTAATGTTGTCCTTTATTTTTAAGATGAAGACAAATAGTATGAGCTCATTCAATATCACTGAAACTACAATGTTACTGTGCAGTATCTCTCAGCACATAGAAAGAGAACTGTCAGTCTTACCAAGTTTGCCATACAATGTAATTGTCCCTCACAGACCTGATCACATGATACAAATCCATGGAAGTCTACACTGACTGTGCAGTTACCTACATAAATACTAGATGGAACATATATATATATATACACATGGCCGCAAGAAAAGGAGAGACTAGCGGGTTAAACATGAAGAAGGAGCACATTTGGAAAATAAAAAATGAACACTTCATTTTATTGCTCAAAAAATCTATAGACAATATTAAAAACCACCAAATATAGTCAAACTGGTGACTTTGCTTCTAGCAGAAAAAGAAAGGCAAGGAAAGATAATCCGGGATTAGAGTTGCTACCTGGCCGGTATTTTACTGGCCTGGCCGGTAAAAACTATGGTTGATCCCAATCTTATTAATAGGGAAAAAAGATAAATATTTA
The DNA here is from genome assembly GCF_017654675.1 of Xenopus laevis. Taxonomy (NCBI): domain Eukaryota; kingdom Metazoa; phylum Chordata; class Amphibia; order Anura; family Pipidae; genus Xenopus; species Xenopus laevis. The sequence continues at coordinate 138,463,955 of NC_054381.1, read as the reverse complement.
GGAAGGCCGGTATTTTCTTTCAGAAAAGGTGGCAACCCTAACTGGGATGTAAAGGTCCCCTTTGTAAGAGAATTATAACACTAGAGTAGAGCATTTGGAATTAGAATGTTTTGGCAAGTACGGAGAGAACAATAGCATGTGATGCAAGAATGAAGCCAAAACAAAACTAAAGAAAACAAAGCAAAAGGAAAACATTGCATTTGCTCATAAATACTTCCATCAGACAAGCTCAAATTGTTAGAAAAATACTGTATAGTGGGCCTTAATCAAGTAATAGTGTATTTCTGTCATAATACACATAATCATAAAGGTGTTGGCTGAAACTCACAGATGTGTGAAAGTGTGATCCAGTCACAATGGTACCAGGAATTTCATTGAGGCAGGTGTTAATGTACATGACTGGAAGTGTGAATTGTTGTCAAGACGCTGGGGTAAGGTAAGGTAAGTGGCATTGTACTTGATGACAAGCGGTGTCGCAGGCCCCCTCCTCTGTTCAGGGATGGTTTTTCCACTTTGGTATAAATGACCTCTTTAACACTTCTTTCACACCATCTATACTCTCTATCCAAAATGTGCACATTGTTGTCCTCAAAGGAGTGTCCCTTTTCCTTGAGATGTAGATACACGGCCAAGTCTTGTCCTGAGCCCTTCTATGTTGGGCCATTCTCTTACAAAGCAGTTGTTTTGTCTCCCCAGTGTATAAATCAGAACACTCTTCACTACACTGGACAGCATAGACCACATTGCTCTTCATGTGATTTGATGTTGGGTCTATAGGGTGTACAAACTTAAAGAAACCACTCAAATGAGTAGTGAAACGTTTTCAAGAAAAACTCTAAACGACCAGTTGCCTTTGACTTAATTTTACTAGATACTGTATATCATGACCTGGATAAATGAGAATCTCCATAGACATCTTATGACTTAATACCTTCCTACCAGTGTCGGACTGGCTCAACGGGATACCAGGAAAACTCCTGGTGGACCTCAGACTGCTAAACATTTGGCCTATTTCATGGCCATTCACTATTTATATGAGAACAAAGGCTAAATAGATGGAAAATAGATTATAGTATGTAAAGAAAAGAGACTAGGAGAATAGAGGTTGAGTGAGCAGAGGAAGAATAATAGTAGTGATAGATAGATTTAGCGCAAATACTGCGATCGTACGATCGAAGGATTATTCCTTAGATCGAACGATTAAATCCTTCGAATCGAACGATTCAAAGGATTTAAATCCAACGATCGAAGGAATATCCTTCGATCAAAAAAAGTTAGGCAAGCCTATGGGGACCTTCCCCATAGGCTAACATTGACTTCGGTAGCTTTTAGATGGCGGACTAGGGGGTCAAGTTTTTTTTTAAAGAGACAGTACTTCGACTATCGAATAGTCGAACGATTTTTAGTTCGAATCCTTCGATTCAAAGTTGTAGTCGAAGGTCGAAGTAGCCCATTCGATGGTCGAAGTAGCCCAAAAAAAACTTCGAAATTCGCAGTTTTTTACCTTCGAAACCTTCACTCGAAGTTAGTGAATCGGCCCCTGAGTATGTTGTAAGAAGTGATAATCTGAGACAATTTGCAATTGGTTTGCATTTTTTATTATTTGTGCTTTTTTTTAATGATTTAGCTTTTTGTTCAGCAGCTCTACAGTTTGACATTTTAGCAATCTGGTTCCAGTGGTCCAAATTACCCTAGCAACCAGGCAGTGGTTTAAATGAGAGACTGGAATATGAATAGGCGAGTGTCTGCGCCCCCCCCCCCATTTGCAAGATGGCAAGAATCAGATGAGGAAAGCAAAAGATTCAAAAACCATAAAAAACAAAGACGAATTGAAAAGTTGCTAATACTAGGCCATTCTTTAACATACTAAATGTTAACTTAAGTGTGAACCACCTCTTTAAACGCATATACGGGGACTGTTTAATCACAAGGACAGAAGTTTCCCAATCCACTGTTAATTGAAATAACTGTAATATCGGCATAGACTTATTTAATTTATAGATCGGTTTATATGACCTCAAATAGATTGTAAAGTATATTGGGCACAGACGTATCACTCATCTCACATTCTGTATGAATGTATATATGTCTCAGCTGGGGTATCCTCATACACCTTATGATCTGAGCATCTCTTAAAGGGGAAGGAAACCTAGTCAGCGCAAACCCCCCCTCCCGTTTGTTGCCCACCCTCCCTCCTCCCCCCTGGCCTACCCGTTCCGCTGGGCAAATGCCCCTAACTTGTTACTTACCCTTCTGCGCAGGTCCAGTCCAGGGAGTCTACAGACGACATCTTCTTCCACGCGATCTTCTTCCTGCTTTGAACGGCGTTTTGGCGCATGCGCAGTAGGATCATTTTGCCGGTACGATCTACTGCGCATGCGCATGACTTTTGGCGCATGCGCAGTAGATCCGTACCGGCGAAATGATCCTACTGCGCATGCGCCAAAACGCCGTTCAAAGCAGGAAGAAGATCGCGTGGAAGAAGATGTCGTCTGTGAACTCCCTGGACTGGACCTGCGCAGAAGGGTAAGTAACAAGTTAGGGGCATTTGCCCAGCGGGACGGGTAGGCCAGGGGGGAGGAGGGAGGGTGGGCAACAAACGGGAGGGGGGTGGGGGGTTTGCGCCGACTAGGTTTCCTTCCCCTTTAAGGTAAGCAACTTGGCACCTCCCAAATAAAGCCTATTTATAGGAAAGCTGACATTTTTTTCATATTTGCTCACCCACTGTCATAAAATAAGATATAATCTAGTCTCCCAAACAAGGAGAAAAACACAACAAGATCTGTTTTCATTTAATGCTTCAGGCAAAGGCAATCGTCACACACTGTGTAAACTTTATGTGCAACTAAATTTCTCTCTGGGGCTGCACCGAAACCAGTTTCCCATGGTCATTTGGCCCCATATTCGAAAGTCATTTACTAACTCCAAAAGAACATCCTATGACAATAATTTTGTAAGGGTATTATTAAAATATAATATTTCATATTAAGTCTGCAAAGAAATAAATTGGAAAAAGGCGAGTACGAGATGTAACCGTTTGCTGGAAATGATAATCTAATGGGGGATTGGTTTCCCAATCTGTTTCACGGGTGTTTATGGTCTGTGCTCCCTGTGAAGCCAGTACTACTCATCTTGTTACTTGTGGTGTATCTGGGTACATACCGTGGTATTCCTTTCCCCTGCGCCCACCACATGTGGAATTCATTTTTTTGAGGCAGATAATGATCACAGTATTCCATGGCATTTACTATGTGAATTAAAATGACGGCCATCTGACTGCTCTTTATTGAGTTTAAGTTAAAATGGAATTCTCTGCTTTAAGGGAAAACAATGTATGCCTCTGATCAGCGGAGCTTAGACTAAGGGGGGCCCGGCTGTGCTGCACTTTTAGAATTAGCTCGACCCCCTTAACAGCGCTGAACAGCTGAAGTCCCGTAGAGCCAAAGATGCAAAGAGCTGTAGTCCCCGAAGATCCGAACTGCCGAAGACCCAAGCCGCGAACAGAGCCGAAGCCAAGAAAAGACCCAAAGCCGCGAGAAGACCAAAAGTTGAAGTTCTGAAGCTGTGAAAAGACCCGAAGCCTCAAAAGGAGCCTAAAGTAAGTTCCACTGAACACCAATGTGTGTTTTTTTGATATTTTATTAAACCGATGGGCACCAATGTATTGTTTTAATACTATATAGGCTCCTGGCCACCAATGTTTTTTAAAAAATTTCTATGGGGCCCCTGACCACCAATGTTTCTTTTTAACTTGTAAGGGGGTGCCATGGCCACCAATGTTTTTTTTAAAAAAAAACTTTTATGGAGGGCCCTGGCACCAGTGTTTTTTGTTTTTTTTTAATTTATAGGGGGGCCCTGGCCACCAATGTTTTTTTTTTTAACTTGCAGGGGGGCCCTGACCACCAATGTATTTTTTTAAAACTTTTAATTAATAGGGGGACCCTAGGCACCAATGTTTTTTTTAAGTTATAATGGGGTCCTGACCACCAATGGCTTTTTATAACTTGTGTGTGTGGGGGGGGGTTACCATTTTTAGTGCTGTCTGTGTGGCCTTTTAACTGTGGTCTGGGGTGGGTGGGATCTGGGGTGGGCAGGGACTAGGGGGCCCAGAAAATTTTGTTTTACAGGGCCCCATGATTTCTGATAGCGGCCCTACCTACCTTCCTACCACCACAAGAATTCATGGATTAAGTCTAACTTTCAGGCACGTAGGAGGGCTGGTTTAGGGTGCAAAGGGAGTGAAATTCATTTTGGTGAAATTATTCCAAATTTTCACTTTCACCCTTTAGTAAATATGCCCCAATGTATTTCATTAAGAATGTGTTGTCTAATCAATCTATGCTTTATAGGGCCATGTGGTGTCAGATGGCAAATCTCCAATGTAGCGGACAGATCCAAAAACATCAAATGTTCTTCCTAAACTTTTTTTTTTAAACAGTTTAGAACAGTATTAAATGCAAAGTAACCAACAGGGCTTTCAGGGGTGACACATACATGTGATGTCTTGGTGTTTTATTGCTTACATGTATTTGCAATATACAAATATTTGTGTACCTTTTTGTATAGAGAGCATGGTGCTGCTGATATTGCTAGTATGAAGCAGATGAGGGCCTGTCAGTGGGTGCAGCCTGGTTTGAAGATCTGTTCGTCCTTTTTGAGGCTTCTGTTCTTACACTGTAAAGAGATGAATTATCTAAAGGGAAAAGAAAATGCAAAATGTCACATCCAGCGCAGCTCTTGGTGTTCTGTTCACAGCCACCTGGTATGTTAAGTACAGACAATCTTATTACCAGATAGAATGGAACCCCGTGCCTTCTTTTCCAAATCTTCCTGAAGTTTCAGAAGCATTCTCTCCTTCTCCAAAGCTTCCACATACTTAGAATAACTCCAAGACACCTGCAAATGGCAGAATGCAGCATAATATAATACCTGATATATTGTATGACATTACAGACTTTATTATAATTTAGGTGCCATAATGTCAAGCTGAAAAGATGGCGCAGACTGTAGTGATGCATCTGGCAGACATGGTCAGTATATGTTGTAAAATGAATATGTTTATTTATTGTCCGAAGCCATTATGTGCTAAAACAACTTGCTATCATAAAGTCTGCCCCATGTTTACACAGCAAAGATTCAAAGTAAAGTTCCCCTTTTCAATACCCCTTTCTTTAAGGCATGTAATATGACGGCATTGGTTGATATGTTTCATGCCCGACGGCCTGTATCCCTGTCATTGTGGTCCTATCGTTTTGCCCTAGGGCCAAGAAGATATTTAATCCATACTGTAGTCCAAAGGAATCAGAAAACATTTTATTGCAGGGTGCAAAACAAAGAGCCACATTTATTAAAGGCAACCCATGCACAGTGTTTTGGGGTAAGGACCCTTCGTATGTGCACCTACAGTCCTTACCCTGAAATACGAATTATGTTGTATGTTCAGTAAATGCAGCGTTGGACTGGGGGGCCCAGGGCCTGCAGCCTCAGGGACCCCCCACACCATCCCCTAGGCCCCCCCCCGGGCTCTGGAGTGTACCATTTCCTAAGTGTCAGCATGACCAGGAACAGGGAGGGAGGTAAGGAGAGGGAGTGCAAGGAGCAGGTCTGGGCCAGCGGGGCCAAAAAGAGCTAGGGCCCCCGGGTTTTTTCACAGTGTCCCGCCAGCCACATTGCGACCCTGAGTAAATGTGACCTTGTGCCTTGCACCCTGCAATACTGTGTGTAATATAATTACCCAGGATGACATAATTATTGCTATAATAGAGTTTTCATTTCATAATTGTTTCATCTTTATCCCAGGATTCTGGAAAGACTGTCTGCATTACAATGGGTTCCGTTAAGTAATTATAAACATCCTACCAAAGCTAATGAAAAAATAGTTTCCAGACTCTATGTTCTCACATTAACAGCCTTTTTCTGCATCATATGCCTGAAGCGGTTATGTGCTAATATTTAATTAAAGTCACTGCATATATGTATGAATCCTTCCAGCCTGCCCTAATCTTCATTCTTTCAGACTTTCCCATAAACTGAGCCTTTTTTCCATATCATAAGTAAAATATAGGTAGATATATGATAGATACTGTAGATAGATAGATAGATTGATTGATTGATTGATAGATAGATGATAGATGAGAAATAGATAGATGAGAGATAGATACTGTAGATGATAGATGGATGGATGAGAGATAGATAGATAGATAGATAGATGACGGATGGATGGATAAATGATAGATAGATAGATAGATAGATAGATAGATAGATAGATAGATAGGTAGATAGATAGATAGATAGATAGATAGATAGATAGATAGATAGATAGATAGATATGTAGGGGACTGGTAAATTAAGTCTCCCAGTATAATTTAGCTGGGTCCTAAAATACAGTTAGGAGGAGGGACCTGTTCATATTCCTGCTTAAAGCTATGCCCCTATGGTGTTCACACACTGACCAGTAGATGGCATTGTGCAAAAGTATTAGGTCCTGGGCAGTCATGTGCTCAGGGTCCATCTTGTGCTAGCTCTGGCGTGAGGCAGGCAGAGCTCAAGTGGAACCTAGACAGGTCAGGTCTAGTAAGGACAGGCTACCCACCTTTAGAGGTCACTCGAGAAGTGACAGATAGACAGGTTATTCAGCTGAGCAGCTTGAGGCTGAGGAATGTGAGTGGGATTATGATCCAGGGTAACAAATGCCCAGAAGTAGGGACTAAGTGTACAGACCTAGGGATGTGATTTCCCCTCAGGTTCCACTAAGGGAAAAGGCTGAAATCTGGGTGTACCCCGAGTGGCTGTTGTGTACATGTTCCCATCCCTGTGGGGATTGATACTGACAAAAGGTGCTGTGAATATATGCCTATCCACTGTTGATGTAGGATCGTGCTTGCTCTGTGTGTGCACTCTATTGTGGATGTTGCTGTTTGTTTAATATATGTTCATTGGTTAAGTTAGAAGAACCACTGGCCCCCAATTATTGCACCCTAAATCAAGTTACAGTTACACTACACCCTGCCTCCACACTGTTTGTGAGGGCTTACTTTCTAAGAATTATGGTCTCACCCGGAGCACAGTATTGGGAGTGGAGCTCATAGATAGAGAACAGTGCACTCAAATTACTATAGCGCTTACATAGATGATAGATAGATAGATAGATAGATAGATAGATAGATAGATAGATAGATATGATGATAGATGGATGGATGGATGATAAATAGGCTAAGAATCTCTAAAAAAGTTTAAAGCAATAACATTTCATGTCTAGTTTATATAACATGGGCTGGGGGAAAGCAGGTTTTGCAACACCAAAATACAGTTTGAGGTGGACACCAGTAGTTATACTTACATTTCTGCTTCGTCCAAATCCATCTGCCCCATATCGATCCTGTGCAAATCCATCTCTTGCATGCCCCCCGTATCCAGATAACCTGTCCTCACTGTAAGTGCTTTCGTTATCACCATATAAGTCGGATAGTGTTCCTTTCCTCTTAGCCTCCTCTTGCTGTTGCTGTAAATACGCAGAGTATTTAAAAATAACATATTTATTATTTTTGTTTTGAAGCATTTTATAAAAAACATTTTTGCAAAAATGTTTGCAAATGGATGGGAATCACCTTCATCATCATGCTATTTGTTACCTGTGATGAATATAGAGGAGTAATCATGCTGAGGACCTGTGTGTCCCTCTACTAAATGCTTTACCTTACCCTAAGTTAACAATAAGCAACCTTTTCAGATCAGGATCCCAGTTTCTGCCAGGAGCCACCTGATCAGGGCCGCCATTAGAAATCACGGGGCCCCGTACAACAAAATTTTTGGGGCCCCCTGGGCCCCGCCCACACTGACGACCAAGCTCCACCCCATATCCCGCCCACTCCACATCGCAGTTAAAAGACCACACAGACATCAGCGCTAAAAAAGTAACCCCCCCCCACACAAGTTGTAAAAAGCTATTGATGGTCAGGGCCCCCTTATAAAAAATTGGGGCCCCAGAATTTTTTTTTTAAAATTTAAAAAAAAAAAACATTGGTGGCAGGGCCCCCCCCCTTATAAGTTAAAAAAAACTTGGGGCACCAACAAAAAAAAAATGTAAAAAAAAACAAACAAAAAAAACAAACATTGGCGGCAGGGGCCCCCTTATAAGTTAAAAACAAATTGGGGCCCCAAAAAAAAATTTGAAAAAAAAATTTATTTTTTTTCGAAGAAAAAAACATTGGCGGCAGGGACCCCAAAAAAAAATGTTTTAAAAAAAAGATTGGTGGCAAGGGCCTATAGAATATTAAAATAATACATTGGTGGCCAGAGGATTAAAAAAAAAACAAAACACAAACTGGTGTTCAGTAGAATTGAACTCATGGCTTCAGTACTTCAACTTCGCCTCCTTTCGTGACTTCGGGTCTTTTCACTGCTTCAGGACTTCAATTTCGGCTGTTTTCGTGACTTCGGGTCTTTGCGCTGCTTCAGGACTTCGGCTGTTTTCGTGACTTCGGGTCTTTTCGGCGCTTCGGCTTTTTCCGTGACTTCGGGTCTTTTCGGCGCATCGCCTTCGGCTTTTCGGCACTTCCGCATTCGGCAACACAAGAGGCAAGACGTACGGCTCGGGCGCTCATAAGGGGGGCCCGGATCTTAAAAAAATGCAGCGCTGCCGGGCCCCCTTCATGCCCTGGCCCGGTACGCTTGTCCCCCCTGTCCCCCCCTGATGGCGGCCCTGCACCTGATATTGCAGTTTACAGTTACTAGTGAACAGCTCTGCAATGTATTGTGTTAAACCTGTGGTTACACTTAGGCACCAGTTTAAAAAAAAGCATATTACCCTTCCTGTGGGAGAAAGGGCATATAGTTATGCATTGGGGCTGAAATACAGGGGTCCCAGACTCCCTGAGCTGGAGGTATAAGTTTACATGTATTTAGGAGACACCAGCAATAATAATATTCCTTAAATTAACTATATATACAATCAAAATCTGGAATAAAGCATTCCTGGGCCAGCACTTCCCTTTGTAAAACAAGTGTCTTTTTATTATTATGTTCTTTTTATTATTATGTTATATATATATATATACTGTACATATACTATACTGTATATACTGTATATAAATATTGCAATATATGGACAAACAATCCCTGTTTTGTTTAAAGGGTAAGGCGTTTTTCAGTAGAAGAATGCACAAAATGTCTCTGTCTTAAATATATTGATAATGGGTTGAGTGCAGAGGACCTCTTGTATTTGACTATATATATATATATATATATAAACAGCACAGAAACCGGCACTCTCGATAAGGGTTTAAAGTATGCCTGGGTGCAGTGTCCAAAATCAGCATAAATACATATCCAAAAAGGGGTCCGCACTCTCAGGTCTTATAAATCACTTATATTTATTTGAAAAGGTTGGCTGACGTTTCGGCCTCCACCGAGGCCTTTCTCAAAGTACAGAAAGATGAAAAATGAACATGCTTAAATACAATCCGTGGCGCGAAAAAATCCCTAATTGGACTTGACTACTTAATTACATCATCGCTATGCGCCCAAAAATTAGCATACCCTAACGGATATTTGCTCATTCAGTACTACGTATATACACAACCAGTAAAACTAACCCACCCTCCTGTTAAAAAATCTGTTAGGATCATTAAAAACATACTTGTAACTGTTCCATGGCAAGGATACCATATTGCTATTTAAAATCCATACTGGTGTCATAAATAATGTTACAAAGTAAAAACTTGAGTAAAGATTGTAGGTCTAGCAGGAGTACACATACGTTTATAATACTATATAAATATAAATAGGCATTTGAGTATCGAAACTTAGGCTATGTTCAAACTAGCTTAAAACTAGCTTAAAAGCAGGCGTCCCAAGAGCAGGAAAATATAATAAAACAAAAAATATAACAAATAGGTGCTTGCAGTTACTAAAACATATGATAAGGTGCAATAATAAACCGGGAGGGTGGGTTAGTTTTACTGGTTGTGTATATACGTAGTACTGAATGAGCAAATATCCGTTAGGGTATGCTAATTTTTGGGCGCATAGCGATGATGTAATTAAGTAGTCAAGTCCAATTAGGGATTTTTTCGCGCCACGGATTGTATTTAAGCATGTTCATTTTTCATCTTTCTGTACTTTGAGAAAGGCCTCGGTGGAGGCCGAAACGTCAGCCAACCTTTTCAAATAAATATAAGTGATTTATAAGACCTGAGAGTGCGGACCCCTTTTTGGATATGTATATATATATATATATATATATGTATGTATGTAATGTATAAAGGCTGGAGTGACTGGATGTCTAACATAATAGCCAGTTTCAGCAAACAAGGGTATGGATGGAGTACATAAAACGCAGTCTCTGCCGCAAATAATTATTTATTGCAATAAATAATTATTTGCGGCAGAGACTGCGTTTTATGTGCTCCATCCATACCCTTGTTTGCTGAAATTGTCTATGGGTCTTCTGGTGTGGCCTGACTGGAGAGTGAGCACGATTACACAGGTGAAGGTGACTGAACGAATCTGCTGAAAGTTACAACATAATAGCCAGAACACTACTTCCTGCTTTTCAGCTCTCTTGGTTTTCACTGGTTACCAGGCAGTTACCAATCAGTGATTTGAGGGGGGGCCACATGGGTCATAACTGTTGCTTTTGAATCTGAGCAGAATGCCGAGGATCAATTGCAAACTCACTGAAAAGTTATGTCCCATGTGACCCACCTTAAAATCAATGACTAACTCTGAGTTACATTTTTGGCTAACTACCGTAACTATATTTGAAACATTTGTTATTTTGCACAGTGTCTATATTGTCTCTGTGTATTTAACTACATTTTATTTTTACACTGAACTGTTCCTTTAACAACTGAACAGTGGAAAAAGGCACTTGATAAAGCTTGTTACTCTGGTACAGGTTGACTTACCTTCGCAAGTCTCTCCTCTTCTCTCATTTTTGTTTTCACGGCCTCTGTCTGCTTTAATTTCTTTCTATCCAGGAAAGGCAAAATCTTCTCATCCGCCAGATTTCTACGGAAGTCACAAAACTCGGGCCAGAATTTGAACATGATGCTAAAGATGGTCATCTAGTGTTAAAAAAATGGATTTATTATACATTAATTCTAACATTCATGTCACTGTAAACTGAAACACTGGGGAAGTTGCTCTAATTCTGAGAGAAGATTGTGTCTATGACATTGACCAATGTCACAGGAAGATAACTCTCTTACAGCATGAGGCCGGATTGTTGTACCCCTAAAACATCCCTCAATCAGCCCTGTAGAGAATGGGCAATTCCCAAGGTTATTGACATATTCTTTTTTATCTGACAATTAGGGGCACATTTACTAATGGTCGAATATCGAGAGTTAATTAACCCTCGATATTCGACCCTCGAAGTTAAATCCTTTGACTTCGAATATCGAAGTCGAAGGATTTAACGCTATTTGTTCGATCAAAGGAATAATCGTTCAATCGAACGATTAAATCCTTCGAATCGAAATATTCGAAGGATTTTAATCCATCGATCAAACGATTTTCCTTCGATCAAAAAAAGCTAGGAAAGCCTATGGGGACCTTCCGCATAGGCTAATATTGGTGCTCGGTGGGTTTTAGGTGGCGAAGTAGGTGGTCAAAGTTTTTTTTAAAGAGACAGTACTTTGACTATCGAAAGGTCGAATATTCAAACTATTTTTAGTTCGAATCGTTCGATTCAAAGTCGTGGTCGAAGTAGCCAATTTTCGAATTTTTTATTCTAATCCTTCACTCGAGCTTAATAAATGTGCAAAAACACTGTATCCAAAGGGTGTGAGGGTCTCCAAAAATAAAGAGGCAAATATAAAAAGTAGAAAAATTTATTAGGACATGGAGACCTAACGCGTTTCGTGCCTATAGGGGCACTTACTCATAGGCTCATGAGTAAGTGCCCCTATAGGCACGAAACGCGTTAGGTCTCCATGTCCTAATAAATTTTTCTACTTTTTATATTTGCCTCTTTATTTTTGGAGACCCTCACACCCTTTGGATACAGTGTTTTTGGTTTTTGCACCTTGGGACTGAGGTGAACTGTGAGTGTTTTCTCCCTATTATTTCTTCTACTATAAATTTTTGTATTTTCACTTATCTAATATTTATTTTTTGAGTGGTACCATAGATACTTTTTGTTATGTGGCAGTAGCACAAACCAAAGTATTTTCACTTAATAAATGTGCCCCTTAGTATCCATTTAAAGGTTCAACACATGAATGATAATCACTTCCCAACATAAATTAAAGGTGGGGAATAGACTGGATGTATATACATTCATAGGAAAATAACCTACCACAATTTTTTAGCATCCTACATGTAACATCACTACTATTAAGTAACTCTAGATCAGTTTATAGGTACAGCACATGAAGAGATTACCTGAGCCTCCCTAAACACGTATGGGCCTAAATCTCGGCGGCGTTCTAAGATTTTCTCTGCTTGCTCCTGGGGAATGTCAATCTGCAAGGCTGGTGGGATGGAGGAATTGATGAAGCAGTTAATGATAGCAGTGATTTTACTCTGGATTGCGTAATCATCACAGTGAGAGTGGCACAGATCCTGAAATAAATGTAAAAATAGTATCCTGTTCAATAAAGAGTTTCAGGTACCTAAAAGATGAAACGTTCCATTAATTAATTGGGCATCTGCATTGGCGTTTCATGTGCTTTTGTGCATGCCGCTTGTTTAAAGGGTAGCATAAAATAATGGGCTAAACAGTATCTATGTTTATGGCTCTAACCTATGGCTACATACACAAGGTTGTGGGCCTGTGTGTTCACTGCAGCTTTATTGTAGCTGCAAATAAATAACATGTATTTACATTTTTGGATCTGGCTATTGTAGACGCATAGCCAACGTGCTACCTGCAACTGATGCACCTAAATGCAGTATGGCCTTGCCGCATGCATCCCCAGGCTTACAGCACATTAAGCTGCAGGAAATGCACCTTGAAATGCAACAGATCACAATCACAAATTAAAATTCCTACAGGCTACAGTGGAGACCTACAATGCAGTTGATATGTAATAGGCCTTACACTAAACAATCATGGCCCTAAACACGAGAACGTGTACTTACCTGTGGTATTTATATTGCTACTTTTTGCTCCATACCTTGTATTTTTGTACTTCAATCCAAAAAAGCAGTCCATTCTCCAGAAAGTCTCCTTTGAGTGAAATGAACCTTTGAAACTGACTGGAGGTTACTGGGTTCATTAAGGCCTTGCGAAAGGCAATGATCTCTTTGGAGGACGAGATCCATTTGCTGTCAAGATGCTGAAAGCAAAGTCATCAAAAAGATCAGCAGGAAATAAAAACGCTATTAAAAAATAAGTTAGAAAAAGATCAGCAAAAAAGAAAAATGTAATTATCCTATATACAAAAGAGGACTTATCCCCCTATCCCGTTGCACTGTGGAAAATTAGACACAATGTATTACAGTAAAAAGCAATATTTATTAATAACCATGCTAGTGAAACAAATTAAAACATATTTAAAAAAACCAACTGCAGTTTTTATCCCGGGGATGATCTGACGGATATTTGTGAGCGTTCCACACCACGGACGATATCCACACAAGGGCAAGTATAGGAAACCTTTTGCTGGCATACTGAACTGGGGTTCTTCATATATAGCCTTTAGGCTACTACATTGGATACAGCGTTTGCTACAGCTAACTCCTTACTTACCCTGCATTTAACCTCGGCTCAAGGGGCTTCCCCTGAGGGACTTGCAAGGGGAGCCAGCCCCTACCCTGCTTGGGATATAGTTCTTATACAGAGAAGAAGGGACATTTTGGCACACATGCCCTTAATGTGGTTTCTGCCGGGAGTTCACATCTAATACGCTTTACCAAACTATCTATACTGCTCCAACCACATTTTTTTACCTACGCAAGGTTTTTCAACCAGTATAAAAAATAGTGATCACTAATTAACATCAGGGTATTCCCCGTTTTTTTGTTTCCAGCAGCGCTGTTGGTTTTTTTAAATATGTTTTAATATGTTTTAATTTGTTTCACTAGCATGGTTATTAATAAATATTGCTTTTTACTGTAATACATTGTGTCTAATTTTCCACAGTGCAACGGGATAGGGGGATAAGTCCTCTTTTGTATATAGGATAATTGCTTTAAATGTGGCGGACACCCCTCCCCCCTTGCACTGATATATAATTGAAGGCTGGCGCAACTGTGGATGTCTGCTTCTTTTTAACCCGGCGTTCTAAAAAAGAAAAATGTACTGCATATCGATAACGATATTACATAGTTATAATGGGGCTAATGTAATTGACCTCCTGAGATTATGCCTGGTAACAAACATTTGATTATTTTTGGATTCCATATTACTGATATGGGAAAATGGCGAAATGATTAGATTCAGTAACGATATAAACTCACCTTCCAAACTCCCATTTTCTTTTTGTTTGTTTGAAATATAACATCTTCCGCAACATCTTTCATTTGTCCCTTAGGATATGTAAAACATAAAGATTAATGGGTGGAAAGCTTTAACAAAATTCAATGCATTTTAGCACAGTATTAATAACGCACAGCAAATTCATTGACTCAAGTTGTTTGAGCCCTGATTGTCTCCCATCAATAAAAACAGAAGGGGGGTGCACTGCAGTGTTATGACAAATGTTTCACAAAAGTCTGCTCTATGGGGCAGATTTATTAAGGGTCGAATTACAAATATTTTATGGTCAAAGTTGTCAAATTCGACTAGGGAATTATCCAAACTCGATTCAAGTTTTTTAAAAAATTCTAATTTGATTTTCAAGTAGGGATGCACCGAATACACTATTTTGGATTCGGCCGAACCCCCGAATCCTTCATGAAAGATTCGGGCAAATACCGAACTGAATCCTAAATTGCATATGCAAATTAGGGGTGGAAAACATTTTTTACTTCCTTGTTTTGTGACAAAAAGTTATGTGATTTCCCTCCCTGCCCCTAATTTGCATATGCAAATTAGGATTCGGTTCGGCCGGGCAGAAGGATTGAGCTGAATCCTGCTGAAAAAGGCCGAATCACGAACCGAATCCTGGATTCGGTGCATCCCTATTTTCAAGATTTATCATAATCTGTCCCATTAAGAATTCGAATTCGACTATTCGACACCTAAAACCTGCCGAATTCATGTATAAGTCAATGGGAGAGGTCCAGAGATCATTTTGGAGATGTTTGTTTCCGGACATTCAAGAAAAAACTCAAATCAAATAGAGTTTTGTATAACTTGAATCAAATTTGATTTGAGTTTTCAGGTCGGTAAAATTCGTCCGAGTTTTAACAATTTAGTTGTTTTTTTTGTAAATTTCCCCCAATCGAATTTCGAATTCAATCGATTTATAAAAACTCACATGAATTCGAAATTCGACTCTTGATAAATCTGCCTCTACGTGTATATATGCTTCCATCTCAGCAAACCGATTGTACAGACCTCACACTTTTGCCACTTTAGAGAACCCATCTCCACGTCTCCAGGGTCCAATGGCATAGACCATTACACCAGTCTCATCAACATAAGGCATTGCACATGATGGTATTAGGGGTGTGTCCAACTGCTAGCCATAAAAAAGGGCAATTTTTGAAGGGTTATCTGAATACTTTTGCCCATGCGGTGCAGTGGTTCTCTCCCCTGGTATATGTGTGTATAGATAGTTATACAGGAGAACCCCTATTTTACGTTTTTCAGGGGAGCAGGAATAAATTATGTAAAATCTGGGACAAATGTAAAATCAGGGAAATGTGTTAAAGTAACTTTTTCTTCAAGTACTGAAAGGATATAAGCAAAGGAGTCCGTTTTACTTTGAGATACAATATTTACTGTGTTAATAACAAGGGTTAAGCATTGCAGGAATAATGTTACACTATGGGGGGGCATGTAGGGTTGCCAAAAAAATATTGGCCTTCCTATATATTTAGAATCTCTATATTAATAACATTGGGGTTAAGCATCATTTTTACCGGTCAGGCCGGTAAAATGCTGGCCAGGTGGCAACCCTAGGGGCATGTGCAAGGCCTCTCTGTCAGTCACATACACAACCTAAAGCAATAAGTGATTGGTGCAGATCTGTATAAGGGGCAGACTAATTGGAATTCACCACTTACAGGCAGAACCATGGCAAAATATACATCTGGTATCTTAAACTTCTTTATTTCACAAATATTAACATTCATAGAGGAAAAAATGCAATTTTTGGGAACATGAAGACAACATTTTGATGTAAAATCCATGAAAACATTACTTAAAATCAGGGAAATGCGCCCATTGAAATGCTTTATAAATTGGTGGGACCACAAATAAAAATGTAAAATGCAGGAAAACTTTAAATCAGGGGATTTAAAATCGAGGTTACACTGTAGATACATTAATTGCAGGTATTGCCAAGAGTACACCAAGGGCAGTTCTTACATGTACTTTCTGGCGCTCTCTGTACTCCTCTGTTGCTAAAAACATTGGCAGCCACTTTTTCTCTATCCTCATTCTGACGTATTTCTGTACTTCTATCAGGACTGCCGATGAGAGTCGATCACGTAGAATCTTGCCCCAGCCTCCTGCAAGTTTCATCACCTGAAAATGCAGCAATAAAAATGGTGAACAAGATGGAAGTGACGGTAACAAGCAGTGTGGTACCAGAAAGGACATGGGCTGTGTCACACACTTGTGTGCAACTGAGCATATAAAGAGCAGGGATTATACGATAATTGTTTTTGAAAGGTGATTGTCTACAGGCTTGGATTTGTGGGAAAGCCACAAAGGCCTGGTTTGAAACACTGGGGAAACACAGAGATTTGATAGTTTTTTAAATTTCACGGGTGCCAATCTTAAAGCTGCATATGTTGCCCTGCATGTGGAAATAAAGGCAATTTTACTAAAGTACGGAGTGCTGCCCTTTTGCTGTGTGGCCAATCTTAAAGGGATCCGTCATTGGAAAACATGTTTTTTTTCAAAACGCATCAGTTAATAGTGCTACTCCAGCAGAATTCTGCACTGAAATCCATTTCTCAAAAGAGCAAACAGATTTTTTTATATTCAATTTTAAAATCTGACATGGGGCTAGACATTTTGTCAATTTCCCAGCTGCCCCTGGTCATGTGACTTGTGCCTGCACTTTAGGCGAAAAATGCTTTCTGGCAGGCTGCTGTTTTTCCTTCTCAATGTAACTGAATGTGTCTCAGTGGGACATGGGTTTTTACTATTGAGTGTTGTTCTTAGATCTACCAGGCAGCTGTTATCTTGTGTTAGGGAGCTGTTATCTGGTTACCTTCCCATTGTTCTGTTGTTTGGCTGCTGGGGGGAAAAGGGAGGGGGGTGATATCACTCCAACTTGCAGTAGAGCAGTAAAGAGTGATTGATGTTTATCAGAGCACAAGTCACATGACTTGGGGCAGCTGGGAAATTGACAATGTGTCTAGCCCCATGTCAGATTTCAAAATTGAATATAAAAAAATCTGTTTGCTCTTTTGAGAAATGGATTTTAGTGCAGAATTCTGCTGGAGCAGCACTATTAACTGATTCATTTTGAATTTTTTTTCCCATGACAGTATCCCTTTAAGTGCTCCAGACCTGATGAAGGAAATTTGTGCATGCCCACTAATCAAGATGGAGGGGGGCGACGAATGTCGAATCAATGCAATGTAAATCCGGCATTGATTGTCTAGTTCAGCAAGTTTCAGTTCACTAGAGTAGTGAAAGGGATCAGCTTGGTGCTTGTGTATGGATTCAGCAACCTCCTACGGTATTCTGGGGTGCACAGGCACAGTTATCAGGCATGGTCATGAAATGGACATTCAGTTTGCATTGCAAATCACTAGTAAATAATCTCACTGTGCACATAAATGAACTGGATGTGTATACTAGATATAGTCCCATTGTTCCCTATTGGAGAAGTCTGCATTACAACTTGTACTGCATTAACGTTTCCCCATACAAAATAATAATATGTGATTAAGATACTCTGGAAAGTATTTCACACAGGGTACAATTTACATGGATACTTACAGTTTAAGATTTCTCTTCTCAAAATATTACAGTAGATCAATGCTGCTAATAATGGAGGAAACATTTGTCCCAATACTGCCATGGATATGGTGTTAGAGGGCAGAGTTTATGAGGACCGTACAGGGAGTATATGTACCATATGGGCCCAGAGTAGGTGGGGTAGTACAGGCATGGGACCTGTTATCCAGAATGATCGGGACCTGGGGATTTCCGAATAATGGATATTTCAGTAATTTGGATCTTCATGCCTTAAGTCTACTAGAAAATCATGTAAACATTAAATAAACCAATAGGCAGGTTTTGCTTCCAATAAGGATTAATTATATTGTAGTTGGGATCAAGTACAAGCTACTGTTTTATTATTACCGAGAAAAAGGAAATCATTTTTAAAAATTTTGATTATTTGGATAAAATGGAGTCTATGGAAGACAGCCATTCCGTAATTTGGAGCTTTCTGGATAACAGGTTTGTGTATAATGGATCTCATACCTGTATTTATAAATGCACACTTAGGGGGTTATTTATCAAAGTCCGATTTTATCTCAACATTTTCTGCTACAAACTCCGATCAAATCCTGCTTTGCGGGGAAAAAATCTAATTTTCACTATTTTTTTGGATTTCTTATGCTTTTTGACCAAAAACTCTGAAAACTTCAGGGTATTGCACCAAACCCACCACACGTTAAAAAATCATTGGGACTTCAACCATTGACTTACAGTATATTCAACCTCAACAGGTCTGAGATGTCAGATTTTCTGATTTGGACTTTTCCATCCTCTGGTTTTAATAAATTCACGAATTTTTCAGGATTTTTGCATTCGGAGTTTAGTTAATAACCACCTTGATCTGCTGAAACTACAAGCCGATTTTATCTCAACATTTTCTGCTACAAACTCCGATCAAATCCTGCTTTGCGGGGAAAAAATCAAATTTTCACTATTTTTTCGGATTTCTTATGCTTTTTGACCAAAAACTCTGAAAACTTCAGGGTATTGCACCAAACCCACCACACATTAAAAAATCATTGGGACTTCAACCATTGACTTACAGTATATTCAACCTCAACAGGTCTGAGACGCCAAATTTTCTGATTTGGACTTTTCCATCCTCTGGTTTTAATAAATTCACAAATTTTTCAGGATTTTTGCATTCAGAGTTTAGTTAATAACCCCCTTGATCTGCTGAAACTACAAGTAGTTTCTCACTGATATTAATACCTGTTCTTGCTGATCTCTGGTGGCCGGACTGTTTGGACCGAAAAAGTACTTCTTGTTTAAATATTTGTCTTTTATGTCTTTGGATTTTTCCTGCCGTTTTTCCTTTTCTTTGTGTGGCATTCTCCTTAGCTGCTCCAGGTCTATCCAGCACATGAGGTCCATGCTGCAAATCATATCAAAAAATCATTCGTAAGTAGCGATATCTCGATATTCAAAGCAGTGGCCGTATGTAAAACACTTGAATGGCTCTTCCAAAATCTATTGCTATTTGAGGCAGCTAGGCAATTTAATTGTTATTGTTACTTTTATTATGTCTCTTTCTATGTTCATATTCAGGCCCCCTCTTTTCATCTTTCAGTCTGCAACTCAAACCACTGCCTGGTTGCTAAGGTAAATAAGACTCTAGCAACCAGCTGCCAAACTGTAGAGCTCCTAAGCAAAAAGCTAAAAAAAAAAAAAAAAAAAATTGCCTACAGCATACTAAAAGTTAATTTACTGGTAAAATATCCCTTGAATTACATTAATGTTTATATCAAATAAATGTAAATGAAATTGTTGTTGAATAATTTTGAGCAGCCCCCTAAAGTGGAAAGATGGGCTACAATGGAAACTGTGGTTGGCCATCTTGTAGTTAAATGATGTTTTTCAGTGGAGGCTGCAGTGACATTGAGCATAATTAATAGTGCACAGACTGCCAATGTGAAATGCTTCCAGGGGTTTTATTATGGGATGAAGCCTGCTACAGGGCAGCTGTTTCCATTCTGCATCACTTTTGGTAAAATGGAGAGTGGAGAATTGGCAGGCTTACTACTGCTTCTTGAGCAATATAATTGTACTCACGTCTAAAAGCAATCAGTGCGTCTCATAATTCTAATTTATTGGGCACTTTTGCATCAAAGGGTTTATGTCATAACACATGTTAGAAAGGGAAGAGTGATTTATGAAAATGACACATGCTGGAACCGCTGCAAATATCACAGAATTCTCTGACAAAGGCAATTCTAGGGCAAGTAGGGAGCTATTGAATATTGAACTGCATCTTTCATGCATTGCAAGAAGGAAAACCCCTGATACAGTTCCGGTGGCTGGTGTTTGGCTGAAATCACTGTGTGTATTTTATAGTAGAACATTGGCTAGGAACAAATGAGCTGCACGTGAGTGGTCATTGCATTAAATGTGAGTGAACCAATGAGGACCAACTATCATCTCTAGGGGCACAATTTTGTGCAATGCTATTCTAGTCTAGACCAGGAGTCCCCAACCTTTTTAACCTGTGAGCCACGTTCAAGTGTAAAATAATGTTGGAGAGCAACATAAGCATGCAAAAAGTTCCTGGGGCTTCCAAATAATGGCTGTGATTGGGCATTGGTAGCTTCTATGTTGACTTGCAGCCAACAGGAGGCTCAGTTTGGCAGTACACATGTTTTTTATGTAACTAATCCTTGCCTTTAAGTAAGAAATTCAAAAATAAGCACCTGCTTGGAGGCCACTGGGAGCAACATCCAAGGGGTTGGAGAGCAACATGTTGCTCGTGAGCCACTGGTTGGGGATCACTGGTCTAGACTGTAGGTTGCCACCTTTATTTTGAGCCTCCTAACTGCTTCTAAGGATGTTTTGAATGTTAACAAGATGCCTTAAATATTTATGGATACCAATTAATGCCCAAGACAAAAGGGGTAAAGCATCCGATGATCTTTTTTCCAGTCTTGCACGCCAGTCACACATTACACTAGAATGACTGGTGTTTGGCATTTTTAATGTCCCAGTATTTTCCTTCATAGCAGAACTTTTTACTGTAAAAAAAACTGTTTCCTCTCATCTGTCTTGTCCCAGCAATCCTATCCTACATATAAATTATCGTTAACCTGGCATACTTCTCCAAATTCATCTTAATTAGGGATGCACTGAATCCAAGATTCGATTCGGTTCGGGATTCGGGCCAGGATTCTGCCTTTTTCAGCAGGATTCAGATTCGGCCGAATCCTTCTGCCCGGCTGAACCAAATCCGAATCCTAATTTGCATGTGCAAATTAGGGACGGGGAGGGAAATAGTGTGACTTTTTGTCACAAAACACGGAAGTAAAAAAGGTTTTCCCTTCCCAACCCTAATTTGCATATGCAAATTAGGATTCGGTTTCGGTATTCGGATGAATTTACGTGAAGGATTTAGGGGTTCGGCCGAAACCAAAATAGTGCATTCGGTGCATCCCTAATCTAAATACACCATATGGTCAAAAGCATCTGGGTACATTTTTAGCTCTGAAGCGGGACTCTGGACTAGAGCAAATGTGTCCTCTGGAATGATAAATTGTGTGTTTGCTAGGTGTATGTATGAATGTATATATGTATGTATATTTTTATTTGTACAGTGCTCTTTAAGGGGAAAACAAATAAATGAGTAGTAACAAACAAGGGGCCATTGCCATAATAAGTAACAATAAGTGCATTATTAGAAATACAATTCACATAAATATAAAATATAATTATACTACAGATTAAGTGCTCAGTGCCAAGGAGACAAAAGGATGGAGGACCCTACCCCGTAAGGCTTACAGTCTTAATGGATGTCAGTCTTACAAAAAAGTCTGGGTGTGGCAGATACCAAGAGAGTTCTACCAGTCTGAATGCAAAATTCTCATGGTGAAGGAGAAATAATGGTCACCCAGTATCCTTCCCCAAAAAATATATGAATAAAAATTTTTTTGATGAGCCATTCTGGTATAAACATAACAAAAGGTACTCTAGTGGGCCACTCTGGGCTAAAACTGGAAGGTTTGGGGAGGTGCATACAAAAGGCATAACACAATGCTAATACAGATATAGGATCCACTATCCGGAAACCTGTTATGCAGAAAGGTCCAAATGATGGGAAGACCATCTCCCATAGACTCCATTTCAATCAAATAATTCAGTTTTTTAAATGATCTGTTAATAACAAAATAGTACAGTGTACTTATTCCTAACTAAGACATAATTAATTATTACTGCAGGCAAAACAATCGTATTGTGTTAAAATTACTGTTTAAAGGAGAAGGAAACCCTGTAAAAAAAACGTAACCCCCACCCCATGTATAACCCCCTTCTTCCTCCCCCCTCTCCCTCAGATAAGCTATTGTTTCTCCTACTGAATGTAACTGAAGGAGCAGTGGGACTTGTATGTTTACTATTGAGTGCTATTGTTATATCTACCAGGGAGCTTATGTCAGGGAACTGTTTTCAGTGCAGAATTTTTCTGGAAGAGTTCTATTAATGGATGTGTTTCGAAAAAAAATGTTTTCCTATGACAGAATACCTTTAAATGATGTGTTAGTTCACTTACGGTATGGCGATCCAAATTACGGAAAGACCACTTATCCGGGAAACCTCTGGTCCCAAGTATTTTGGATAACAGGTCCCATACCTGTACTAAGGTCATATGTGGCAGCAGGGATAACCAGTACCAGTGTGGCATCTAGGTAATGTTTTTCTAATAAAAATGAATGGAAATAAACAGCAGCAGGTATACAAATGTATTTACACTGCCACACTGAGGAACACTACTGCAAAAATACATGGGTTCCATGAGTCTAACTGGTAAAATAGGCACTAAGCAGCAAGTGGGTAATGTTATAAAAGGAGTAAAGTTTGCACCAGTTATCCAATCCGCGATTAGCATTTACTGGTCTCCTTGACACAATCCATATCTATTTGCTGTGAGTTAACAGATATGGTACAACTCTTGTGCCTTTTCTTACAAGGGCTTAATCATTGGCTGACAAGAGTCCATTGCTCAGACATGGAAGCTCAGATAGTTCCTCCGGTGCTAGAGAGGTGGCTAAAGTGTAAGGTGCAGCACTGGCTGATTTAATGATATGGTAATTAAATACTATATATATGTTTTCAGTGTCATTACTTCTTAACTCACTGTTCCTGAAATCTGGAGTAAGAAACACCCAAAGGACTTTCCTGTGGTTGGCGTTTCTCAGCACCAGGAAAAGCCTCATTACATCATTAAGACACATTAGGGGTAATTTACTAATATGTGCCAAGGCTGGACCTAATGTAGCCGAAACATGAGGCAATAGCCATAAGCACCTAATACGCAGCTGACTCCAATTACTTGACTCTGAGAAAATCAAGCCTCATATTCTAGTCTTGCTTGTCAAAAACCTGTAATAACAAACATCTTTACTATAGAGAAACAGGATCTTTATACCTTGCAAAATGATCTTCCAAAAAATTTCGGAAATGCTCAAGCTCCATCCGGTGTCGAATTAAGGTGGTGAGGTTATAATTCCTGTATTCCTCAGGGACCAGCTCCCACAGGTCGGGCTCTTTTGCAATGTCAGGAGGTGGCAGGAAAATGGATTTCCGTGCCTGATCCTACAAGAGGGACATTCAGGTGTATACATGTACTGCTCAGTAGAACAAACACACTCATGCGACTCATATTAATGATATAGTCTCGTTAACAGGAATGTGAGTTGAGCTATACATAGCCTATACGCGGGAGGATGCTAGGTATTGATGGAGTGGCACAGTATGGCCACAAATGATACAAAAGAGGTCACATAGTTGACCAAACAACAGCAACAAAGAAGTAATGTCCAAAATAATTTAATTTATAGCATTTGGGCTTATTTTATGGTGTATATTTGGGCCCCTGAAACAATTATATCTATGCTGATCCGATGTAGAATTTTAAGTCAGTAAGCAGTGAAGTGGTCAGGCAGGCCTGTGTTAGTTCATTGCTAGGGCCTGGGACAAAAAACATTATCCCCCACCCATGGCCCTGTAGCTATTGTTTAATTACAACTCGTAGCACCCCAGAAAATTGGGAGTTTACTAACTGAAGGGCCACAGGTTGGCCATGACTGATATCTATTTTATCTGCTGCCATCTTGATCTACAGTTGCCTTAACAGGCTAATCTACAGGGCACTATTATAGGGGGACCCTGTGCAGAAAGCCCAAAAGAAAGCACTATATGTATTTCTGGGATAGACACATTACATTGGCTATGGAACAATGGGGGCCCAACTTTTACCATGTCTGCTATAGCATAATTTTCCTGTAATCTACTTTTTAAGTAACCAAGCAATATGGAGAACCAACGTTCTCTATATTGGTTTGTTCGCAAGTGTGTGTGTGTGTGTGTAGATTTTCGCATATTCCCTACAGAAACTTTAACCTGTTCTGTGACATAGAACTCTTGTCCCCAGCCAGTAACTGAATTACCAGCGTGATGTACTGCTGATGAACCATGACACCATTATCCAGGAATGATTTTGACTTTTGCAATTCTTGGAGCCTGTGGAAGAGTTTGACTCACACCATTGCTCCCTGCTGTGTGACCTAGGGATCCTCTTAAACAATTATTACCAAGTGCACTAGAAATGATTGCAACTCGTACTTGACTTTTCTTGGCCATCCTCTCCTGCTGCAGGACTTGCAGCTTCCTGTAGAGTGCAGATTCCAGCTGGCGAAATTCCTCCACCAGCTCCACCTGATAAAAGGGTACAAAAGTCAACAAGAAAATACTGTACTCAAAGAGGTTGTATACTATTAAGTTAACATTTAGGGGCAAATTCACTAAGATTCGTAGCTGCGCCAGGCGCAACTTCGCCGCACTTCGCCACACTTCACCAGGCGTAGTTTAGCCATCGCTCCGCAAATTCACTAAAATCCATAGTTGCGCACAGGGGTAGCGTAAGGTTGCGAAGTTGCGCTAGCGTTAATTCGCTAAGCGAAGTTATGCTAGCGATGGTTAATTTCCATACGGCGCCAAATTCAAATTTCAATGGGGAATACACTACAAATGCCTGGGAAACCTTCAAAACATCAAGTAAAATTGTTATTTTGCCCTACACATGTGCCCACTGTATAGTTAAGTTGCCATGAGTTAGGAAATGTAGGGGGGAAGGAGGGGAGACCCAAAAAAAATTTCGATCTTTTTCAGCCTATCACCCATAATATAGAAAAAAACGCCAGCATTTTTTGGGACTTAGAAAAAATGTGAACTTTTTTTGAAGCAATCCCTATCTACTCTATTGCGCTTCGCCTGGTCTGAGGTGGCGAAGGAAGTCTAGCGTAAAAGGTAGCGTTCAGTACACTGCGTGCGTTAGTGAATTTGCGTAGTTACGTCCGTAGCGAAAATTCGCCAGGCGTAAGGGTGCGAAGTAACACTAGCAAATTTACGCCAGCGTTCGTTAGTGAATTTGCGAAGTAACGATAATGCCCAACGCTAGAGAATTGACGCTAGCGTTAGGCACTTCGGCGCTTAGTGAATTTGGGTCAAAGTATGTTATAAAATCTTCTACTGCTGGCAACTTTTTAGTTGGCCTTTATGGCTATGGTTATGTTTTTTTTTGTTTTCAATCTTTCAAATGTGGGTCATTGAACCCAGCAGCCAAAAAAAAAGTTGCTCTGTGAGATTACAATGTTACTGTTCCTTTTTATAACTTATCTCTTCAGGCCCTCTCTTGTTTATATTCCAATCTCTTGTTCAAACTGCTGCCTGGCTCC
Organism: Xenopus laevis; assembly: GCF_017654675.1. Classification (NCBI taxonomy): domain Eukaryota; kingdom Metazoa; phylum Chordata; class Amphibia; order Anura; family Pipidae; genus Xenopus; species Xenopus laevis. The sequence goes on along the minus strand of NC_054381.1, from coordinate 138,438,221 downwards.
GAGCATAAATTGAACCATAGCAACCAGATACTGTAGCTCCTGAAATTCCAAACTGGAGAGTTGTGTGAACTCTGAGCGATCAAAAGTCAAAATCATGGCTTGTCCTAACCATCCTTATAGGGGAACTATCTCAAAAATGAACATTGAATATAAGCTTCCTCATACTGAAGTAAGAAACGTTCTAAATACAATCAATTAAAAATAATTCTGCATTGTTTCTGAAATAATCAAGTTTATGTTCACTATGCCCAGCATCTGTTTCTCTTCACTCTCTCTTCATGCAGCAGTTGGGTGTCAGATATTCTTTGACAGTTAGATCCAATATATCTTATAGGAGGGGCTCCCTTTCCTAGCAGATGAGTTAGAGCTCACTCAAATAACTGATTCCAGTAAAAGCCATATATTTCACAAAAGTTCCCCTTTAAGAAAGGATACATCTGTTGACTAATCAGATTTTGTCATTCCATGGGATACATTCAAATGCAATTTATTATTTATCTTGAGGTTGTGAAAGCTTCAGAGCTGCAATCTGTCTTTTATTTACCCCAAAATTACAGGTCTGTCATCTGACCATTCAGTAATATGCTTACATTTAAATTCTAATGCAAGTATTACAGGGGCACAAGTAACTTGCCTGGACCCACAAAATATTTTTGCAGGTCTCATTTCACAAAACTATAATGATGGCATCTCTTTTTCCATAGATATACTGGAACTGTGCATCAGTAGAAATCCCAGTGTGATCTCCATACATCTGGGTCACTATTTTTACTCTCCCAGGTGACATCCATTCCTGAGAAGAGTAGATTGGCGTTACCTTGCTGTAGGTCTGTCTGTCCGACTCTGTCATCTGACTCCAGGCCAAGAGCAGGAGGGTAAGGACGTATTCTTCAGCCGAGTCAAATAAATCCTCAAAAGGTGGATCAAGTTTCTGGTAAATCTCTTTTTTAATAGTCTGCTCAGCTCCGATATCCATGGAAGCAGAAGGAGCAAGGTACGTGCCAAACAGAAACTAAAGAAGAGAAGCACAGTTAAGAGAAGAAATCATCCTGTCAGTTTTATAGGGCATTACATTTTCGTATAAACAGCAGATAATGGCTAGGTTCCCCTCTGTGGCCATTGCATTTATCATTATGGTGCCAGTGGTCTGCCCACCGCATGTACATTTAAATTGTCATTGCCACTGTGTTTTCTAGAAGGATGTTTCATGTATATTAATGTTGCTAGACAGTTTTGCTTCATATAATGCAGTCCCAGGAAGTCCCCCCCCCCAACACAAAAATATATATAGGACATTGGATCCTCCCAGTGACAAGTGGGTGAAAGCTGGTATACAATTCAGTGCCTAATATTCCCGCTTGTGTCTAGCCATAGAATTATTACAGATCCCAGATCTATATGCCCCCTGCTGGACTGGCCAGTAACCACTAGCTCCTAATTGCTAGATGTTGGCTCTCTGCACAACAGTAGTCTCACATTTGCACATTACACAATGTTCTGTTTTATGGTTTGTGCTCAGGGAGATTTCTAGTTGTGTGATAAAGCTCATTCTCTGAAATACATTGAGTATATGTATATATATATATATATATATATATATATATATATATAACCAAAGGAATGGTGCACTCCATAGACAAAATTAATACCTGGGTGCCAGCATGGGAAATAAGCAGTGAAAAAGGATTTCGGCACTCACAGGGTTTTAGTGAAAAAACAAAAAATGTTTTATTATTAAGCCTCAACGTTTCGATCCCCCACAGGGATCTTCGTTTGTTTGTTTTTGCTCCTGACGAAGATCCCTGTGGGGGATCAAAACGTTGATATATATATATATTTCAGAGAAAGGGATGAAAGATGGCTGCAACACCCCTAGCGGTGAGCGAGGGTACAATGCAATCTCTACTTTACTTGGAAAACATTTGTTGCTGAAAGGCTATAAATAATACACTCTAATGAACTTCAGCAGTAATTATGCTCTTGCTTTCTTTTTAAAACACCCCTTAGGAAAACTTTACTGTTTGCTCAGTTTGGGTGACAGATGGATTAACTACTTTCTTCGCGCATTTATAAGAAAAAATTATTCATAAAATATGGGGTAGGACCCCCCTCCAGCATTACCCTACTAAACAAGGGAGTGACCATAACAGGGAATGGTTATCTAGTGATGCAGGAGCTTATTAACTAACACTGGGCAACTTTGCTTCAGTTTACTCACCCAGCTGCCTGCAGTAGACAGAATAAACCTATTTGCTAAATGGTTGCTATGGACAATTACTACACTATCTTGTTGCTTGGGATGTAATTATCTCTTTAACTGCCACCACAGCACACATTGCCTTGAATCAGAGGGATGCACAGACACTTGTGTTTATTAATCAGGGTACCAGGAGCAATGAGTCCTTGTAAATGTCACTAGATTTGCAAATGATAATTGCAGACAGGATAGAATGCTTAGCTCATATGAGATTAATGATTACAAAAGGTTGCAATATGCTGGTGAATGGTTAGAATGTCTGAGATGGAATAGTGACAGTGTATGAAACAGTATGGAGTAAAATATGTAAGATATAATGGTGAGATTGCATTGGATAGGATGGGGAGAAAGTATGGAATAGAATGCTGAGCTAATAGGAGCAGACTGGTAAGAATGAATGGGATTGAATGGAAACAATAAGTGGAATAGAATGGTGAGAATATGTGAAACGTGAAGCAGAATGGTAGAAATTGGTGGCATAGAATGGTAAGAATGTGAGTGATAGAAAGCTGAGAATATCAGAATGGTGAGAATCTGTGGATAGAATGGTGAGAGAATGTGGAAATTGTGGAGCAGAAGGGTAATTATGAGTTGGATTAAATGGTAAGAATGAGTGGGATCAAATGATGAGAACATGAGTGCTAGAATAGTGAGAATGTGTGGATAGAATAATGAGAAAGTATGGAATAGACTGGTCTGAAAATGTGGAGCAGATTAGTACATATGATTGGGATAAAATGATGAGAATGTGAAAGGTGAGAATATCAGAAAGGCATGAATCTGTGGATAGAATGGTAGGAATATGTGTGAATAGAATAAACCTTTTAAAGAACATTACTAAACAGATTTTTACAAGTACAACACACGCTCTGTGTGGAAGGAAATAATTGTGCCTGAACAATTCTGTGTACAGGGTTTCTCACAGCTAGCATAAAACTAAGCAAGGTCTCTCTGAGAACATGTTTTAATAACTGCACACAAATCCTACTGCAGTGGCAAGTCTGGGATTTTGGGAATTGTATTTCTGCAATCACTAAAGGGTCACAGATCTGACAACCCTGCCTGACTACATAACTGGTCTCATTGGACTTAAACTACTTTCCAAAACATGAAATGCAGTTTCCATACGGCCATAGCCAGAATAACATAAACCATGTTGTAGGTCCCTCTGAAATCCAGCTAAAAACATTCGGTGAAACACAAAACATTCCCAGCGATTTGAAAGCATCTCCGCAGACTTGTGATTTGTGCCTGGACAAAGGGCTGGTGACATGCCTGCAATGTCTGATGGGCTTTAATTGCCTTTCTCACAGAAATCAGTCACTGACACCATGGTGTGCCAAAGGTGAACGCAGACGTTGTGAAAGGATCACTGAACGCGCCGGCGCTCTGCTGAATATTCAGATTAACACTTGCTCGCCTTCCAACCAAAACACCACCCCTGTATTCAGAGGCTTAAAACTGATCTTAAAGAAAGAAATGTGTCCATGAAGAGGGTTTTGTGCTGATTTGTCTTATAAATGGGCACATCTATGTACTGCTCAAGGAATGTATATCAAGCTTACGAGCTTGATTTGCAGGACTGGGTTTTAGCCTATTGTATATGGGCATTATCTCTGAGACCTCAGCATTACAGGACCCTTTGGGAGATGAATATAGACTTAGAAAGTTGAACAACAATTGTTAGGTGTTTCCTTTACAAATATAAGGGATGCCCAGACTGCAGACTTCCAGCTGTCGACAAACCCTAGTCTACTGGTCTACTAAATGTATTGTATATGCTAGTAAATGCTTACATAGTTCTCAGTGAATTTTCACTTGGTCATAGACTTCAATGGGATCTCTATATATTTACCGAACATTTCTTTGGAGAACACTGATCTTAGTGATTCTGCTGCCATTAATATTGATTTTGATTGATTTTGATGGACACCAGAAAGTAACAGATCTCATAGACCATTGACAAAATTAAGGAGAGTCTCAAAGGGGAGCTGTGAACCCCTTGTGGCAGACACATCAGAGAGGTGGCAGCAGAGCCAGGCAGTAAGGCGAACACTGCCCAAAGCAAGTAAATTCTTCAGTTCCAGAGCAATTTAGCTGAACCATTTCTGTAAAACAAGTGGGCAATATATGGAATGGTAAATAAATGTTTTCTATTGGAAAATGTTGCTCATTGCTTGATCGACCTAGTGTTCCAAACCTCTGAAGAACACACATTGCATTAATTCCTGAGACTTCCACAAGCTTCTTTCACACATCTGTTGGGGACAATATCTTGGACTGAGCGCAGAAAGTAGAAGTCAAGTACAAATCAAACCCCAGCAGTTAGGCAATTTATACTTGTTAATAATTTTAGCTATTATTGTTTCAGAGTTGTGCAGACAAGACTCCGGCCATGTCCTTTGAGTTCCAACTCGGTACACAACAATCCTGGAACCATCAAGCATTAGATTTTCCACTTACTTGGGAATGTCTGCATAGCTGAAATGGTTGAAGAGTCTCCTGGTAAAACTTGTGATGATATGACTGTAGATCAAACCAGAAATAGATCCCATTCTCCCACAACTGCAAGAAAACAAGGCAAAAGTCCTAACGGTCACTAAGGGCAGGAAACTAAAAAAAGGGCATATTATTGGATGATACTATCTATTTTAAAGGGATCCTGTCATCGGAAAACGTTTTTTTCAAAACACATCAGTTAATAGTGCTACTCCAGCAGAAATCTGCACTGAAATCCATTTCTCAAAAGAGCAAGCAGATTTTTTCTTTATTCAATTTTGAAATCTGACATGGGGCTAGACATTTTGTCATTTTCGCAGCTGCCCCTGGTCATGTGACTTGTGCCTGCACTTTAGGAGAGAAATGGTTTCTGGCAGGCTGCTGTTTTTCCTTCTCAACGTTACTGAATGTGTCTCAGTAGGACATGGGTTTTTACTATTGAGTGTTGTTCTTAGATCTGACAGGCAGCTGTTATCTTGTGTTAGGGAGCTGTTATCTGTTACCTTCCCATTGTTCTTTTGTTTGGCTGCTGGGGGGGGATAGGGAGGGGGGTGATATCACTCCAGCTTGCAGTACAGCAGTAAAGAGTGATTGAAGTTTATCAGAGCACAAGTCACATGACTTGGGGCAGCTGGGAAATTGACAATATGTCTAGCCCCATGTCAGATTTCAAAATTGAATTTAAAAAAAATCTGTTTGATCTTTTGAGAAATGGATTTCAGTTCAGAATTCTGCTGGAGCAGCACTATCAACTTATTTTTTTTCCCCCCATGATAGTATCCCTTTAATCTTCTCATTTGAGTCTATAAGATAGCAACTTTCTGTTAGAAAGACCACAGTGGGTATATTTCGCCTGCCGAAAAACACATCTACCGGTGACAACACCTCCATAGTTGGAACACATTACCGCATAAATATGGGTGTATACATTTTAAAACGTGCCAAACAAATTCCAACAGTTTGGTTTTATGTGTATTACCCATGGCCAACACTCTTAAGTCCTGATGAAAGTGCCCAGTATGCATGCAAAATGGGAAATACTCTGTTCCCGTGGAGATAACTAGATTGGTGGGAATTTGGGGAAAAAGTGACTTTTGGAAAGATTATGAGAGGGCAAATGAAAGGGTGTGTAGGCGAGCTCTCACACTGAGCTCCATTTTTGTAAAACAAATATATCTGGGTTTTAAATGCATTGATATCAAAATAAATGTTACTTAATAATGTACAAAGAAGTAACATTGTTTATTATCTATTGTAAGAATCATACCTTGTTCCCTGACTTCTCACAGAACGTAGCAAAGAAATAGCCAGCTCGGGAGTCCAGGTTAAGGGCGTTTAGCATTTCTGCCATTTTGGAGCCCCTTAGCACACTGATGATATTACCATCCTCACTCTGCAAAGAAAACATACTTGATAATTGATTATTAGAATAGTGATTAAAACATTAGCATTGATCTCTTAAAGGAACTGTAATGCTTCATGTGAAATGTGCTACAGGAGCACTTTTCAGGCCCGGACTGACAATCTGTGGGTTCTGGAACTTCTGGCAAATGCCAGAGGGGCTGCCATAAGATGCAATAGAAAGTCCACTATTTAGTGGGCTGGTGGGGAGCTGATTGGGCCTCTCTGTACTCTGAATGCCAGGGCCTATTTTGACTCCCAGTCCAGACCTGGCACTTTTGAACTCTTTTTAAACAGTTTGGAGCCATTGAAGGTTTAAAGGCCTGTGTTCTTATAACAGCCCCAGCTTCAGCATCAATCAAGGTGAGATGCAGGGCTGGGTTACCAAGGTTAATTTCTGAGACAAGAACATTATTTGATTTGGGTAATTTTCTAGTCGTCCTGGGCTTTAGATATTGGGGGAGCTTCTTCCAACTCATAATGGAGTACCATAGAGATACAACATGGTACAGTATAATATATCTAAGTGTGAGAAACAAGTCAATGTCAAGTCAGCAACATAAGCAACAGAGTCCAGCACCATAATCCAATGGGGAGCAATAGAACCCAGCATGAAAATAGAATGGCACCAGCAAAACAAGAGACCTGTGGCACAGCTGATGCAATTGATTCTGTGATCAGTGTTTATTCAGCTCACAAAACAAAGCGACAAAGTTTCGGGCCTCTGCTGGGCCCTTTATCAAGTCTGCAGTTCTAAGGTGGTCACAGGGAAAGAGATTTTGGAAAGTTACATATCTATATATTTCAAAAGTACTTGAGTGTATTTTCTACAAGTTTAGATGTTTTTTTCCAAGGGGCTTAAATCCCTTTAATAGAAGCAATCTGTACGTGTGAGAATTGTTACGTAAATGTGGAACGAGCTGACACAGTGCAGAACAGCAGATACTTCCATTAAAATATGAGAATGTATGAAATCTTAATCCCATGAATAAGCTTTTCTGGGTGTTAATGTGTTTTTTTCTTTAAAAAAAAAAGAAAATATGTATTCTTGCATAAGCATAAATCATTCTCATTTCACAGAAGACTGAGCTCCAGATTTGGAAACAGATCCACGGAGCTGGCAGTGAGTCTCCTTGCAGCGGTTTGAAGTGCTCCTGTGAGGCCTGGGAGTTTAGTACTGCTGTGTGCTCAGAATGAACCCTCAGATGGACAACGCTGTGGCACATACCCAGATTTGTAGCACAAACTGCTGCGTTCCCTTGTAATCACACACAGCAACAGGTTACTTGACCGAAGCGAGAACTCCCACCCTGACTTTATTATTATGATCTCAACTAGACGCTCATCACTTTCCCTGATCCACATAATCCACTTCTAAGCTGCCTGGATTTAAAGCAGGCGGTTTAAAACCTGGAACTATTCACACTCAATCCCCAACCAGTTACTAATTTGAAAGAGAACAATTCACTCATCCGCCAGGAATGCTGGGTCGGTACACACTTATTGTAAGCAGGCTTGTCACCTAAAAATCTTTCCCAAGTCCCGCAGGTTCAACAATATTTACTGTGAGTTTTTGTACACGGCAATTCCAATTACCAGTACAGGTATGGGATCCCATATGGAAAACCTGTTATCCAGAAAGCTTTGAATTACAGGAAGGTCATCTCCCATAGACTACATCATAATGAAATAACTAGAATTTTAAAAAATGATTTCCTTTTTTTCTGTAATAATAATACAGTACCTTGTACTTGATACCAACTATGATACAATTAATCCTTATTGGAGGAAAAACCAGCCTATTTGGTTTATTTAATCTTTGAATTATTTTTAAGTAGACTTAAGGTATGGAGATCTGAATCGCAGAAAGATCCCTTATCTTGAAAACCAAACCCCAGCTCTCGATCATTCTGGATAACAGGACCCATACCTGGACTACATAGTGGGAAACAGACATAACACAAGTTTTTTTAGCCCAATAATAGCATGGTTTGTGAAGAATTAAACTCTACGTTTATTATATTTGTGTAAATCACTGTGTTAGTGGTTTTGACTTTTTAAGTGCTGATTGTACTTATGCCTGCAGAGCCAGTTTTAGCATAGGGCAAAAAGTATATATCTAACACTATTTTCTCAGATGGGCCCTCGCTGTAATGTTGTTGGAGAAGGCTCCCTTGCTTACGCACATGTTCACAGTTCTCAATAATGCAGCAGTCCTTAAAAACACATTAAATGAATTTATAGCTGGGGGATCTGATCTCACTACTAGTTAAAGATTTTACTTACAACAAAGAACGTTTCAGATGTTACAGTTAGGCAGGGTAGTAATTACAGTTAGTAGTATGTTTCTCATCCCTATAGTTCAGACTCCCACATTGGTGCTCTAAGGGAACTCTCTCTACCCAATAAGGTAGAGTAACTTTAAGGTGAGATGAACAAATTCCTCTCAACATTTACTTGCTACAAAAAAAAAGAAAAAGTCAACGATGCTTCAAACTCAATTTCTAGCCACAGTACTGTATGGTACATAATTCAGATTTTTCTGCTGTATGTATTTAGCTACCTTTAACCAATCTCAAAGCGTTCCCTATAGAGCTTTAACCAATGCACTCACCAAATCATCCTTGGGAAGATCTTGATCAAACATTGAGCCTATATGTAAACTCTCTCTAGGCAAACCTAGGGATGTAGACAGATAGCTGTTTGTTCTTTGATGTTTCCTGCAAATAATAAAACAAATGAGAAAGATGTAGAGGTGAGTTTTGCATTCACAAATAAATATAAATTTAATAATACAAGCAGCATAGCTAATGTGGATTAGCTGGGAGTTCCCATAAACCAATTTAAATTGCAAATATTACCTATGTGTGAGTGTGTTTTAAACCATGTAGTATCTTTAGGCTATATTCAGGTGTTTCCTCCACTGTGTAACTAAAAGACCTTGGAAGAAACACTAGAAACCACTTTCACTGCTGGATTATAGGCAATTTCAGATGAAAATGCTTTCAGGTCATTTCCACTGAACACCACAGAAGAGGTAGGCAGAAGAGGTGTTTCCATGCATTTTAAAAATTGCCCAGTTTGCTCTAGGCTATTGATGCTTCGTTTCAGATTTACAGATAAAGAGGAGTCTGCACACGGCAGATTCGGGGAGATTTAGTCACCTTTAATCGCCTCTTCTTCGGGGCGACAATCTCCCGAACTGCCTTCCCCCTGCTAAAATGAAAAAATGCCTGCGGCAATGCACTTGCGGAGCTTAGATTTCTGAAGTTGCCCGAAGTTGCCTCACGAGGAAACTTCGGCCGACTTCAGAAATCAAATCGCCGCGAGGGCATTGCCGCAGGCGTTTTTTCATTTTAGCAGGTGGAAGGCAGTTCAGGGAGATTGTCGCCCTGAAGAAGAGGCGATTAGTTGCCAGGTGACTAAATCTCCCCGAATCTGCCCATGGGCTTGAACCCTAAATGGGTTTAATTGGGAAAGCTGATTTGATTAACTACCTTCTTCTCCCACAATTGATCTGAAGAACCATGGAAGTGAAATGAAGGCTAAACTGTAAGTGCATTCTGTTTAACTATATATGCTATGTGACCTTGCACACCACTAATTTGGCATTAAATCTCTATCAATGGATGGTGCTACCTACTCCTTCTTTGACGTATCTAAACTGTAAGTGCTTTAGGTATTTACTACCCCTACATTTTGTCAGTATAAACAAAATTAATGCTAGTCATTTGTTCTTGTGGTTCCTGTGCACTACTTGATCTCATGAAGCAACACCTTGCACCATCAGATTACAGTTATAAAAGTAATAAAACTACCAATGCATAATGGATCTTAGGGCAGAGACACACAGGAAGATTCTGGGAGATTTAGTCACCTGGGGACTAATCGCCTCTTCTTCGGGCGACTAATCTCCCCCAAAAGCCTACCCGCCGGCTAGAATCTAAATCGCCAACAGGATGGCACTTGGATGGCTTCGCTTTCTGAAGTCGCCCAAAGTTTCCTTGTCAGGCAACTTCGGATGACTTTGGAAAATTAAGCGCTCAGAGAGCCATCCCTCCGGCGATTTAGATTCTAGCCTTCTGGAAGGCTTTTTGAGAAGATTAGTCGCCTGAAGAAGAGGCAATTTGTCGCCAGGCGACTAAATCTTCCCGAATCTTAGAGTGTGACCTTACCCTTAAGGTATGAAGATCCTTTCCCTTTACTTTTTCCCCTATAAGGACAATAACTCGTACTTATCTTCATGATTCAGTATATATAAATATGTTTAGTGTGACTGGTGAAAGAGAGGAGAGAATTAAGATAATGGTAAAATGGAAAGTACAGTCAATGTTTCTTTTTATAAAACCATGTTATTCTAGTTACCGTTTCATGCTAGATGGAGAGTTATATGCTGCACTGCCAGGGAAACTCCTGCTGGTTTGTTTTGGTTTTAGTTTTGCAGAAATCAAACTACCAGATTGCCGACTTGGAGAACATGTCTTACTCCTTTTTGAAGATCTTATCGGTGGGCTTTCTTCAAATACCTGAAAAGCCAGTAAATCCTACATCACAATTGAACAATAAAGGTAATATGGCAGAGCATAGTATAGAGAAACACAACAGAGTACAGAAAATAACAGAAGTGAGCACATAGGAACAAAACAGAGCCGAGCATGGACGAATATGAGACAACTGAGAATAGAAGAATGCAGCAAAAAAACATGGCAGAGGAGAGTATGGAATACCTAGACAGAACAAAGCATGAAGACATTAGAGCTTGGAAGATCTAAACAATGCAGAGTATGGAGCAATTTGAAAAAGGAACTTGACAAAGCAAAACATAGAGGAACATAGCAAAGCAGAGCATGGAAGAATATGACAAAATAGAGAATGGAGGGGCATGGAAAACTAGAGCATAAAGGAATGTAGCATAATACAGCATAGCGTATCAACACTTATCTGTCTTTAATTTGCACCATTGAATAAAATCCTGAGGGTAGGATTAACAACCCAAGAGTTACAGATAAGGCACTTACACGATGAACTGATGTACTAATTCTTGGGGCACAAGACTTGGGTCTCAATGGTAAAAGCGTTAGCGTCTTTGCAAAAGGGTCGGCATCTCTTTTTGGTCTTAGCTGACGATCAGACCAGGCTTTCAGATCCGAGTGAACATTATGAGCTGAAGCAGAATCAGACATACAGAATCTAGGCCCCCTATTAATAGAACAGTAAGCAATTCGGTGAGGCATCTAGTAAATTACTGTAGAAAAGGAGGAACTGAAAAAGCAAAATGGATTGGATAAACAGGCCTTTGACAAAACATCAGCTAATAGAATCAAACATGTCAGACTCCTTTGCTTTTAATTGTGGATTCTGAGCACTAACTTCTTTTTTGAGTAATGTAATGTAGGGGGTATATAGTAATGGTTGACAATTGGAGCAAGTATATAATAAGGTTAGCAAAGCATTTTTGGAAAAGTGGATACCAATTTATATGTAGGGGAAGTATGTAAGTGTGCTCTTAATCCCAACAATAATAACTCAAGTTATATGCACACTGTAATAGACACATTTCTTACTTCTGCCATTTTGTATTCACTGCAATTCAAATATATGTACTGTCAGACTAAGACATACTGTGAAAACAGATTGTGCTCTTATTATATCCAGTAGAAATATCAGTAAGTGACTTCTTACCAATATAGGAGCAATGGTTTAACCACCTCACTCTGGACATTCTGCAAATGATTTTTATTCCAGTGATTTGTATTCAGAAGTTCCAGTTTAAACAGTAATTCTCTTGTAAAAAAGAGGTCCCCGTTGGTCACCAGATAGCGCTTCTTCATCTTACTGAGATGACTAAAAACATTAGAGAATATTGTTAAATGGAACCCTAGATGGAACATCTAAATATTTTAGCTAAATAGTGGCTACAGCTATAGGAAAGCAGCTTTCACAATATACACATAAATACACAATTTATTTCATTCATTTATAATATATTGTTTAAGGGGTGGTTCAGCTTTAAGTTAACTTTAAGTATGATATTGGCTCTTTCTAAGCAATATTTCTATTAGCCTTCCTTTTCTATTTTTGTATAGTTTTTGAATGATCTGTCTTCTTCTTCTGACTCTTTCCAGCTTTCAAATTGGAGACACTGACCCAATCTAAAAGCAAATGCTCTGTAAGGCTACAAATGTATTGTTATTGCTACTTTTAATTACACATCTTTCTGTTCGGCCCTCTAATATTCATATTCCAGTCTCTTATTCAGATCAATGCTTCGTTGCTAAGGTAATTTGGATCAAAGCAATCCAATTACTGAAACTGCAAACTGGAGAGCTGCTGAATAATAAGCTAAATAACAACACAAATGATGAAGAATGAAAACCAACTACAACTCTCTCTACATCGTAATGTTAATTCAAAGGTGAACAATCCCTTTAAAGGATAAGTAAACCTTTAAAATAAGTGAATGTAAAATTGGGTGCTATTCTAAGCACTTTTGTCATTTACATTCATTATTTATTATTTTTTTTATTCCAAGATATTAAGGGATACATGTACTGTTAATATAAATGAATTTTGTTCCAACAGCGCCACCTGCTGGTCAGTTTCCCACCAGTCTGACCACCAAGTAGGTAAGGAAGTTGTCAGGTGAGAGAGAGAGGATGCTCTGATGTTCTTCTGCTTAGGAAAGATTTGAGAGAGGTTTCTATTTTTTCCCTAAGCAGAAAAACATCAGAGCAGCCTCTTTCTCTCTCCTGACAACTTCATTGACTACTTGGTGGTCCGACTGGTGAGAAACTGACCTGCAGGTGGCGCTGTTGCAATAAAATTCATTCATATTAACAGCACATGTATCCTTTAATATCTTGGAATAAAAAATAATGAATGTAAATAACAAAAGTGCTTAGAATAGCACCCCCATCACTTTTATATTAACTTATTTTAAAAGTTTACTTTATTATCCTTTATTATCAATTTTATATTAACTTATTTTAAAGGTTTACTTATTCTTTAATTATTTCTTCCCTGGATATTCAGGGTACTCTTCTAGCGACTGTGACCAACATCATAAACCCAATTTTGACTCTGAATGGCTACTCTGTCTCGGTCAGACCAAGATGTGCTCCACTATATTTATTTATAATTTTTGCGATAAATATATAACATCTCAATACAGTTTAGTCCAAGAAATACCAAAAACCATGCATTTTTTGTGATTAAAACAATAGTCGAAAGGTATGTTCAGCACAAGCTTAAACTCATATTGAACAAGGGGGTATACTGCCCCTTTAAATCATGCTCGAGGCAGTTGAAATTAAATTTTTGCACCCCTTAAGCTTCAAGCTCATGCACATTTCTCCATAGTAATGGAGCTCAATAAGGGTTACTTAGTTTGCACTTTTGAGCAAAGTTTAGCACCATATCTAGAAACTTAGTAAGGGTCATTTACAAAGACCCCCAGGGCGAGTGCTATATCATTAAGAGGAGCAAACTACACTTTCACTAAGCACTTGAGTCTGGGTCTTGTTGCACCTTGTGCTGGTATAAAGATCAGTTGCACATTACAGAGCTGATGGCTCCTTAGCACCCCGCACTTGCAAGCCTGAATGACACACAAGATAGGCAGCATGATGGGGGATGCTGCTGAGGGCTGGCTTGTCATTTTCTTATAGGGCTTTTGAGGCATTTCATAAATATATATTGTCTACAGATCCACTAAACACAACAGACCGGGGCTTCTGCATTAATGAAAACATTTGCACACATACAGAATACACAAATGGTCCTATATTTGGTGGTACTGGAATCAATTACTAGAATGAATTACCCCTGCTGCCGTTTATGGTCTTTTATGGCCTGAAGCCTTTCGATGTCTATCCAGAGGCACCATAACTTCTCCCCTGAAGTTCCTTTAAGAAATGATTTAAACATTTCAAACTCCCGTCGGCTGTTCATTTGATAGTCAGCGTCTCTGACACAGCAGGAGTCTATGGTGTCAAGTTCATCACTGTCCGCTTCTGACACGATGATCTCTTCTTCAATGGACGTTTCTGAGCTCTTGGAAGTAACTGAAGCAGTATTGGAACTCTGTAAGCTACTGATAACTACTGTAGATAAAGCATGAATATCCAGGTCCTGGTTACTTCGCTTGACTTGTTGCCCAGTCAGTTCTATAACTGCGGATTTCATAACCTGCTGAACAAAGGAACAAGCAAAATCTTCGACTGTGGAGAAGACTGGTGTATTTGCAAACACCAGGCCTTGAGAGTCAATTGTTTTCTGGTTCTGTACTTCGTAGTTATCTGACATCTGATTAATATAAATTCTCGCAGGGGTTGGACACGGTGTGTCTACGATAGATATAGCGTACTCATCCTCTTCATCATCAGCGATCTCACTTCCATTGTGATATGTTTCAGAAAGGGGTCTGAGAAGGACTCGCTGATTACGACTACTTTCTGATTCTGAAAAACAGGGAAAAGTAAAAAAGGGTGTACTTATCAAAACTGGTACACAACAACATGGATGCTTACATGTAGATGAAGTGCATGAGATACCATTAACTGAAAGTGCAAAAAAGCAGAAAAGCATCTGGTCTACTTAATGTTTGCTTATTTCTGGGAGTTAGTATGGGTATTATACCAAGTAATCTCAGAGTACTTTTCCCTGTGCTTTTGTATATTGCTACAAATCATATGTACTGCTCAGGGTTTTTATGGCTGCTGTAAGATACCGTAGACAGTCACTATTAAGTGGGCTGGTTGGGGGCAGTTTGGACCTCTGTGTACTTGAAATGCCAGGGCCCATTTTGGATCCCAGTCCAGGCCCCTTTGCAGCCTTCCAAGTGTAACATTATATTGTTATTGCCACTTACCTTTACTGCTTTGTGAATTCAGTTTAGTACTGCTAATTTCATGGCCATAGTCTGCTGTTCCATTTAATGAACTAGTTGTTGTGGTCTGAACACTGTCTTTTGCAACTGTAAACCATTCCTTAGTCTGAGTAAACGAAGCCTGAAAAGCACATTTACAGTTTCTTTATAGCATGCACAACTACACGATGCAGTAATGGTCAAAAATACACCTTTTATTTGTCTGCTACACAGTGCACATACGTGAAGCATAAAAGCCTAGGGGTTATTTTTGAAATGCAGCTCAAAGACCTGCACTTCCCGAAACACAGTCCTGCCTGCATTTATCATTCAGACATGCAAGCTAGGGAACACCTCCAGGTGCAAGATAGCCCTTTGCCTGACTTTGGCAACTTTAAATATTTCTAGATTACAGTTGCTGAAAAAGGTCCACAAAATTCTCTGAAGTATCCAGATAGACACATTATTTCTCGAGTGTGCGAATATATATATATATATATATATATATATATATATATATACATATATATATATAGTGGTGTGAAGGATCAG
Organism: Xenopus laevis; assembly: GCF_017654675.1. Classification (NCBI taxonomy): domain Eukaryota; kingdom Metazoa; phylum Chordata; class Amphibia; order Anura; family Pipidae; genus Xenopus; species Xenopus laevis. The sequence continues at coordinate 138,422,646 of NC_054381.1, read as the reverse complement.
CACTCTCCCATTAGTTTAGTGAATGAAGTGTTGTTTTATTGAATACACAACATTAGATCCGACGTTTCAGGACATCCTTGAAAAAGGTCCCCAAGTGGGACCGAAACGTCGGATCTAATGTTGTGTATTCAATAAAACAACACTTCATTCACTAAACTAATGGGAGAGTGCTGATCCTTCACACCACTATCTAGAATATTGATCGTGCACCCCTGCTCTAACAAGAAAAGAGTGCGGACACCAGCAACCATTTTATATTTATATATATATATATATATATATATATATATATATATATATATATATATATATATATATATATATATAGTTAAATGCAACAGCCTATGCCATTTGCCCTTTATATACAAGCATGCTATGCCAGAGGCAAATAACCCATAAGTATCATGCATACATATTACTAATATATCAGCAACATTTTGTTTTGTAAACATAATGATTCTTCAGTTGCAGTCTTCATAAATGAGGCTGCAATTATCCATCTTTGTGGTTGTCATTGAATACTGGTAAGATCGGTTTCATGGACATAGCAATGAAGGACTGTTAAAAGCAACACCAGATCCAAGGTGACGTGATTTGGAACTTGATAGCATGGTATAGCATTTTGTGGCTACTCTGATATTAAGGAACGGTAAGCCATTTCTAGTTCTAAACCTAAGCGTTGTGCTCCATAGCTACAAAATCATTATATTATAACCGTATTCACCAAAAGATATCCAGAATATTTTCTCTTCTTGAAAGGGCAAACAAAGCCCCTTTTTACCACTTCAGTTCCCTGCAAAGGCTTCCTTCCCCCCAAACTATGCCGGTCACCCCACTATGGCCTGCTGCCCTCTACCACTTAATAAAAAGCAGAGAAACACGTTGGGGTTGCTAGCAACCAACTCTAGCAGCTTTAATGCCTCTCTGATAGTGATCGCCAGTCAGGATAATATACCAATCAAGCCGAAATGGTCCTGGCTGCAACTGTGCCTGTTGATGGCTACCAAGAGGCCAAGGATAGGAATTCAAGCAACCAGAGATGGAGGCCACAAACCCTTTTATCATTTTTTTTTAAAAAAGAAGAATAAGGACTCTTTGGGCAGACCTAATTTGAAGAAAGAGGTTTTGTTCTCCTGAAACTTTGCTTTTCATTTGTTAGCTACACACTTATCTGTGCAGCAAAGTAAACATTTATATTACAGTAATATCTGCAGACTTAAAGGAACAGTAACACCAAAAAATTAAAGTGTTTTAAAGTAATGAAAATATCATGTATGGTTGTAACAACCTGCTATGTTTGCTTCACAAACACTACTATTGTTCATATAAACAAGCTGCTATGTAGCTATGGTGGAAATTGAAAAAGGGCTATATGGCACAGGTAGTGGATAACAGATAACATCATTATGTTCTACAGAGCTTTTCTGCTATCTGCGGTGTAATCGGAGCCTTCTTTCCTTTGAATGGCTGCCCCCATTGCTACACATCATCTTATTTATATAAACAATAGAAGTGTTTCTGAAGCATACACACTAGTTTTCCAGTGCAGGGCAACACTGCATTATATTTGTATTATTTCTTTTTCTGATGTCACTTATCCTTTAACAGAAGCATTAATTATACAATATAATTAATTATACAATATGAGTAGTAAAATCTCAAACTGATGAGACCGGAGCTTTGACTATGTTATATATGTGAGCTCTGGGGTAACAAATATTCAGAACCCATGAGTTAAATATACCTGGCCAAGCGTGACAAAGAATTTTTGCATGATGGTGTGATCTGTGTTCTCAGTTTTTGTCAAAGCAGCACTCTCTTTTCTGAGTTCCCATGGCTGGTACTTTGGGTCAGCAAGAACTGTCACTCCAGAGTTGCTCACTCTTACCTGTGACATAAGCTTGGCAAGTCTGCAGACAAAAAAAACACAACACTGCAAGCATAAATATGTGATGGCCAGTCGCTGGCTCTGAGGGTGGAATAAAACAGCAGTGCCAACATCTACTAAACGTCTTTTTATAAAGTTATTGCAAGTAAAGACTCCACAGCAATGTAGCAACAAAAATGGCCAAAGAGCAACTAGAGTACTGTACATAAATGGTACATTCCTTAACCTTTGTTCTGTTTCAGGTTCTGCAAAGGTTTATCAGTGTTAATGAAATGTTCATTAAATCTAAAAAAACTCTCGGACATGAGCAAGGTGTACTTTAGTTACAGTAAAGCTGAATTGTTGCTTTCTGCACAAAAATATTTGACAATAGTATAGAAAAAAAGAAGGAAATAAACAATAGTCAGCCTAGAGGTCAACATTCTCTCTATTCTCTCTACAGGAATGTCCCTTCCCTATAATGCCTAAATCCCACTACGGTTACTATGGTTCCTGTCTTGTGAAGACTAAAGCATGTGTTTGCCTGGAGTCAACGTTGTGCATCTTTACACTCTGGCCTCCCTATGTAAAATGATCCTTGTGCTTTGGGTAATGGAAGCATTTCTGTTGTTATACAAAAGACCAAAGTCAAAATGAAGAGGTTTTATGGCCACCAAATGCCATTAGTGTAGTTTCCCCACACATCAAATGAGAAAGCCTGGGAGGGTACATGAATGCACACAGGTTTGCAGAAGATGTCAGTAGTAACATAAATATCAGAATGAACATGAATAGACACAATCATTGTATGCATTGATTACATTCATTAAAGGCGTGGTTCGTCTTCAAGTTAACTTTATGTATGTAGAATGGCCTATTTTAAGCAACTTTTCATTTGACTTAATTTTTGTTTTTTTTAGTTTTTTAATTATTTGGCTTCTTCCTTTGACTCTTTCCAGTTTTCAAGTGTGGGGCTCACTGACCCCATTTTAAAAACAAATGCGATGTAAGGCTACAAATGTATTGTTATTGTTTTTATTACTTATCGTTCTATTCAGGGCTTCTCCTATTCATATCCAGTCTCTCAGTGCTGAAATTGCAATCTGGAAAGGTGCTGAATAAAAAGCTAAATAACTCAAAAACCACAAATAATAAAAAATGAAGACCAATTACAAATTGTATCAGAATATGACTCTCTACATCATAGTAAAAGTTCATTTATGGGTGAACAACCCCTCTAAAAGTACTATTCATGTTCCTTGAATGTGCATATTTAATGCTGAGTGCATTGGAACATAATTCCAAATTCTAAACACTATTGTGTCTATATCAGGTGAAAATGCAAAACAAAATGCAACTGCACACATAGGGGCAGATGTATCAAGGGTCGAATTAAATCCCTCGAAAGTTGTTTGGGGAATAGAATCGAATTTGGGCAAATTTACACGCTGGAGAATAGTCGAATGGGCGAATATTCGCCCAGCTTATAGTCGCACGATCGAATATTCGATCGAAGGATTTTCATTCTATCGAATGATCGATCGAATGCCTTTTTATTCGATCAAAAACTTTCCCATAGGCTTTTAAAGCAATTCAGTAGGTTTAATCTGGCGAAGTAGGCAGTCGAAGTATTTTTAAAAGAGACAGTACTTCGACTATCGAATGGGCGAATAGTCGCAGCGTTTTTTTTCCGCTCGATCTATTCAAATCATTCTACTCGAGGAGCACAAAAAACTACTCGAAATTCGAGTATTTTTCCCTCTAATCATTCACCCGAGCTTGGTGAATGTGCCCCATAGGCACAAATACACTGAAATTGTGGGAGGAAATGCTGCAATGTGAGTAAAGAAACATGCCCAATTGCATAGAAATTGCACACTGAACTTGTGTTTGTAACGAAGCCCTACAGCCTCCAAGCTTCATGGTCTACAAAACAGAAAAAGTGACTTAGGAAAATGACTGACTAATCTGAAACACAGGTCTGGGTTCTAAGTGTATGGAAGTGTGCACATTCATGTACTTGGTCAGATGGTTTCTTTCCTAACCTCTTTTCTACCAGGGAAGTGGTTATTTCTAGCTAAATCACTAAATAAATCTCTTCCTATGTGGGTTTAAATAGCTATATAAAAGACATCCATTGGCTAGTAACATATTAGCAGCTGTCTCCTGTCGTAAGTAGTGGTGGGGCCCAGGGTAAAACAGGCTTTGCTGGGAATTTTTATTGACATGACATACCTTTAGGACCATCTGCCCTATAGCCATTCAATTGCTTTTGAGCCTGAGCAGCTTGTACAAAACTCATATACCAGGTAATGATATAAAAGGCTCAAAGCTGATTAGTTGCATTGGGCTACTTAACCAGTACTTGGAAACCTTTTATTATATTACTCCCATACATTCCTGTAGACAACTTGTCCTACTATATCTATTATACCCCACTCTTGCTGTGTTTCTAAATGTAGGACAATGGGCAGTCGCTCCTTTTTACAAGCTCTATAAAAAGAAGCATCATTTTTAACTGCAAGTGTTGTGTGCCAATACAGATCCAAATCTGTGCTGAATTTACATTCATAAAAGGTGCACAGAGCACCCAACCTGCCCCACCTGATGAGCAGTGCACAACCGAATTGCACTCTAAAGCTAGCCATAGAGATGCAGATTATTAGCCTATGTGGGATGAACGATCGTCCATGCCAATCTTCCGACATGCAACTAACCATTCAGATTGATATAAAGTAGTAAAGAGAACAAATCACCTGATGCACGTGTATGAGGCAAAATATGAATTGTTAAATAGTTAATGTATAATTAGTTTGACCACTAGGTGGCAGCGTTTCCTAAGTTGAATTGTGAAAGTTGTTGGTACTGAAAAGTGAAAAAAGCATACAGGAACAGAAAATTTGGTGACCATTCTGGCAGTGATAGAGGAAGGGATAGCAGTCTTTGTTGTGCCAGTGTCTACGTGTTATGAAGGAGTCACAGCTTGTGTCTTAAGTTTACACACAGGCAATTAATTGACAGCCTGCAATCGTACAAAAGTTATGTCTGACAAATAGTAGTGACAGTTTCGCGTTGATATCGTCAGAGATATTATCAGTAGCCAATATAAATTTTTAACCTGTCAGATTGACTGAACAACTGATTGCCATTGTACAAAACATGTTGGGAGACTCCTCACCCGGTCCAAACCGTTGCTTTGTATGATGGTATCTTTCATCTATGGCCAGCTTAATCCTGATTCATGAAAAAGCACATGAGCACCAGTGTGCACACTGGAGCATCATGCCCCATTATGGCAGATGCAACTTGATGAGGAAAAAAATGGCAAATTGCATTGGGAAACTTAATTTTTAACACTTTTTGTGCTGCAGTCGTAAATGAGGTTTTAGGTCTCTGTCTATCAACATCATGTATCATCCAGACAAAACAATACAAATGTCTTTTTTTTTTTTACTTTACCTGTACTCAAAATAGCAATCGCTTTTTAGAAAAGCTGGGAGTCTCTCTTTCTTGATCCACTGAACCCCTTGCTCACGATTCAAGCACTGTAAGAAAATTCAAACCTATTGAACAATCTTAAAGGGTATAGGATGTAGTTGTGCTCCAGGGGATCAATATACTGTGCACAACTAATATACAGTCCAACAACAATACAACAATCAAGCGGCTAAAAACTGTTGCTAAAGCGGAATCAGATAACACTGTTATTAATCAATATTCTTATTGAGCTTGTAATGTGAGCTTAGTTGCCCTTTCTAGTTCTGCATGTCATAATGGTAATTATGCTGATAAAACTAAGAAATGTTACGCAAATGTCCAACATTTTTAGTACAGGCATATGATCCATTATCCGGAAAACCATTATCCAGAAACCTCCCAATTACAGGACAGCCATCTCCAAAAATGTTACGTGATTTCCTTTTTTTCAGTAAAAATCAACCAGTAGCTTCTACAGGTATGGGATGATTATTCAGAATCATCTCCCATAGACTCCATTTTAATCATACAATTCACATTTTTAAAAATAATTTCATTTCCCCTGTAGTAATAAAACAGTATCTTGTACTTCTACTTGATCCTAACTCAATAATATAATTATACCTTATTGGTGACAAAACAAACCTACTGGGTTAAGTTCACGTTGAAATTATTTTTTAGTAGACTGAAGGTATCTTGATCCAAATTACTAAAAGATCCCTGATCTGGAAAACCTTATACTGTATAAAAGATCCTATCCTGTATTGTATTTAATTTCTACTACATAATCCTGTAGACTCCTATGTAACATTGGGTTATATAAGTGAAAGTCCAAAATGGGTTATCATCAAGAATATTTTTTATTAAAAATTGAACCGTACCATAATACTGTAATTGATATCAATGTTTAAGTCGGCAGAAGGGGGTTCCCTAGGTTTCAAACCAGTTACTCTTCTGGAAGCATCATAAATGGGATTTGGAGATTCTAGGTCCCGTAACGCTTGTTTCATCTGCTGTTTCAGGTGTTCCGGAACATTATTTACAACTTCGAAGATGCCAAAAGTTTTGTTGAACTTGATTGCTTCTGGAAAGGTCTGTAAGTTAGATACAATTTAATGAGTCTTTTAAATATGGCATACACTGTTAAATGTTTTACTGCAAATTTGTAAGGCTCTGATGTTTGTGGGTGTACGGTAATAACGTTTGAACAAAAGGTATGATTCCATCCGTGGCAATATCTACAGTACAATGAGTTTGTATGTTCTCCCCATGTCTACATGGGTTTTCTCTGGGTTCTCTGCCTTCCTCCAACACTCCAAAAAAAAAATACAGGCAGCGTTATCGGCTCCTGATAAAATTGACGTGTGTGTGTGTGTGTGTGTGTGTGTGTGTGTGTGTATAAACGTGAACTTTTTGAGTTTTTTTTAACTGTAAAATCTGAACTTTTAGTGGAAAAAATGTATTTTAGATTTATTAAATCCCGAAGATGGAAAAAAGTCAGAATACGAAAATACGGCATCTTAGACCAAACGTGGTTGTATATAAGTCAATGGGAGAGGTCCCTATCCTATTTAAAAGTTTCTGTGGTCTGCACTGTAATTAACCTGAAAATCCGAAAAATTGGAGCGATTCGGGAAAAAACTGATACGATTTGGATTTTCGATAAATTATTTCATGTTTGTCCAGATTAAATAGTGATTTTTTTAATAATAAATGAGGTCCAGTCATAGATTCTAGTTTGGCCAAAATTTTTAATGAAAATAATAATATATATATATATATATATATATATATATATATATATATATATATATATATACACCAGACAATTTGTTACTGGTGCACACGGCAAAAGAATTCAATGCCTGTGTGCTGGTTCAAAACAATAATACTATTAATTAGACAAAAAACCTTTTATTCAAAAGGAGAGCAAAAAAAAAACGCACTCACAGGACTTTTAAAGGTGCAAAATCAAAAAATTATATTTATTTCAATGTTTCGGCTATTCACTTAAGCCGTCATCAGGAAGTGAATAGCCGAAACGTTGAAATAAATATTTTTTGATTTTGCAACTTTAAAAGTCCTGTGAGTGCGGTTTTTTTGCTCTATCTATGATTTACTATAACCAGCACCTAGGCAGAAGCGTTTGTTATGTGTGCACCAGAGTTTGGACTTATATATATATATATTTATAAGGGGGGGCCTTTATAGATATATAAGGCCCCCCTGTGTTAAAGGGACCTTAGAGTGCAAGCTCCACTGGGGCAGAACTCGTGACATGAATGATAAATATTCTCTGTAAAGTGCTGGGTAAGGGTAAGGCTACATTGGGCGTTTTTGGGAGATTTGGCAGCTTCGGGCGACTTCGGAAAATGAATTGCTGTGTGCGATTAGCGTTGGTGTTTTTTCATTGTAGCCGGTGCAGAGTGAGGGAAGGCGTTTGGGGAGATTGGAAGCAGCAAAGACGAGGCCATTAGTCGCCAGGCGACCAAATCTCCCCAAAACGCCCAGTGTGGCCTTACCCTAAATGCACTATATAAATAAAGCATAATGATAGAAAGAACCCCGGTGGAATTCCTGAAGGCACAGTAAATAGTATATACTTACTGGCAGGCTCAGGAATTCATTGAAGTAATCTACAAGCAAGTCATCTGTTGCTAAGAAGTCCTCCTAAGTAAATAAATAACACAAAAGAGTGGCATTGTTAGTGGAGGCGAGGAAGTGCTGCACAAGTAGCATGCTTTCATTTCTTCATGCTAATAGCTGTGCAATGTTTGTTGTCAAATATATAATAAAAAAGCTGCAAGTAATTCTGCAAATATTTCTTTAAATCTCCAGGGTAGCTAGATAACACTTTCCCATCTAGGCTATCTCAGGTGGTCATCGTGAACACTCAGGCTTTCTTTAATGGAACCCCTTAATGGAACCCCTTCTCCTTCATGGTTCTGTTGTAATTGCCAAAATAAAATAGTTAATAAAAGGTATGTATACATTTTTCTTGTAGCATTTGCCAAAAACCTCTATAAAAATATTTCTGGTTCTGGAAGGGATCACTTACTGCATCTATAAAAATAAATGCTCTGTAAGGCTACACATGTATTGTTATTACTACTTTGTATTACTCATCTTTCTATTCAGGTCCTCTTCTATTTATATTCCAGTCTCCAATCAAATCAGTGCATAGTTGCTAGGGTAATTTAGACCCTAGCAACCAGACTTGAAACTGCAAACTGGAGAGCTACTGAATAAAAAGCTAAATAACTCAAAAATCACAAATAATAAAAAATGAATACCCATTGCAAATTGTCTCAGGATATCACTACCTCTTTACGTTATAAAAACCCTAGTTTTGACCTCCTAGTAAGGCCAACAGCTATACCTCGGAAAAGAGTGGCGGGCAAAAAAAAACAGCATATAGCAAAAAGAGATGTGCATTGGTGTTAAACAGTGCCGGTGTAACAGATTAATTATACTGCATTGGGTGTAGACTTATCAAAGAATAAACAAAAGAAACATGAGATGACTTGGATTATTTCCATATACGCTAATGACACATACCCCTCTATTGTATTACACCTGGATTGTCGTCATTGGTGTATATATTACATATATATTATTGGATGTCAGGAGAGAGAAGAGAAAACAAAGAGTGATGCCTCTAAAACAGGGGTCACCATCCTTTTTTACCCGTGAGCCAAATTCAAGTGTTAAATAATGTTAGAGAGCAACATAAGCATGCAAAAAGTTCCTGGGGATTCCAAATAATGGCTATGATTGGGTATTGGTAGCTCCTATGTGGACTTGCAGCCAACAGGAGGTTCTGTTTGGCAGTACACCTGTTTTTTAAGCAACTAAAGCTTTCCTTTAAGCCAGGAATTCAAAAAGAAGCACTTGCTTGGAGGCCACTGGGAGCAACATCCAAGGCAGGGGTCCCCAACCTTTTTTACCCGTGAGCCACATTCAAATGTAAAAAGAGTTGGGGAGCAACACAAGCATGAAAAAAGTTCTTGTGGTGATAAATAAGGGCTGTGATTTGCCATTTGGTAGCCTCTATGTGGACTGGCAGCCTACAGGAGACTCTACTTGGCACTATACTTATTTTTTATGCTTATACTTGCTTCAAAGCCAGGAATTCAAAGATAAGCACCTGCTTTGAGGACACAGAGAGCAACATCCAATGGGTTGGAGAGCAACATGTTGCTCACGAGCTACTGGTTGGGGATCACTGATCCAAGGGGTCGGACAGCAACATGTTGCTCAACTGCTAGGTATGTTTGTTTAAAGCAACTTGCCATTCTTCAAAAATACTTACAAAATCATCTTCTGTTATATCAGGGGGCACTGAAACAAAAATGAAATGATAAATTAAAGGCAGTCATTTTGCTTGAACTTTTATATAAATGTAACTCATTTGTAACATTGATCCTGGGATGGACAGAATATACCTCTCACATTCTCAGTAAAAACTCAAAAAGCCCATACATTATTGGGGGTAGGAGGGCTATAATATGAGGGTCAGCAGAACAAGAGGGGGTTTAGTGAGGTACTGACTAATTTGAGATTTCAGTGTATGGCTGCAAGGGGGTCCAATAATTTCTCATTATCACTATGTGGGAATATGTTGCAGGTAACTTGCCCCTTGTTAATCACAGGTCCTTCTGAAAACAGAATACCACTTAATACCCATTATCATGCATCATCCAGCCACAGAAGAAAAAACATTAATTTACACTTTGGATTGGTCACTGACATCCATTTGAAGGGGAAAGAAGTTGAAAGTACTAGTGGCACGGTATTCCATAGCATCAGGAAAGGGGTTGAGTTATAACAATACACCTCTATATGAGATCCCTCTTGGGGTTGAGAAGTTGAATGTACAAATGACAGTTAAATATTTTAATGTGCCCAACCTGAAGGCCTTTAGCTATTGCTTCAGAGGTTCTAGTCCAACAACAAATGGGAACCATAATTTAAACACAGTAGAACCCCCATTTTACGTTTTTCAGGGGTCAAAAACAAATGGTGTAAAATCAAGGAAAATGTAAAATCAGGGAAATGTATTATGCATAATATAGAGGTCGGACCACGAGGGAAAACTGTATCAATTTCTCTAGCACTTGTACTCAAGGCTTCCTGCACTGCTTGGAGCGCTGTATTCTTGGCCCTGATAGGGAGTGGGCCAAACAGTTCAACTTTTTCACAGTTTATTGGTGTTGATGACACATTATGGTTTCTGTCCCATGGCTGTTTATGCATTGCATTGTTCTCCTAATTTGCTATGGTGTGGTTAAATTATATTCTTGTCAGCGGGTGGGGGATCTGTAGTTCAATAATAGCAATAAAATTGCAGACCACGTGATAAATAACTAAGCACAGAGCAAGGAATTTGCCCCCAGGTCCCAACCAATAAAAGCAGTCATGTCTACTATCCCAGCCACCATCCCAGCCAGGGAGAACTCCAAAACCCTAAAGTTAGCTACAAACAGCAGTAACCCACCTGCCCAATCTCTGCCACCTTAGCATTGCAAGCCCTTTCTTACCAGTTGCCAGCCTTTTGCACTTCATAGTGGTGGGAAGTTGGGGGGATGATCACGTGTCCTGGCTGAGATTTATTCACTCCAACACGGTGTTTGACGACCGACAAGGTTGCATTGTAGAGCAGCTCAGCAGATCACGGCAGGGAAGGGCTGGTGGGTAGGGAGAAGTGGCTACATAGCTGCATGAGAACTCCCTGCTCTATTCCAGTGTGTGTAAGGGAAGGTTGCTAGGGAGTTGCACACAGTCTCATGAATGGCAGCAGCTTGCCCCTCCCCGCCCATTGCCTTCCTGAGAGCCATCCTGCAAACTACTACAGATCTAGCATGCTTCTCCCTTGAAGCAATACTGGCACTTCATTTAAAATGCTATTCTTGTGCTCTATGCTCATTCTGAAAAAAGGAAAAGGGGGAGTGGTAAAATTAAAATCAGTCTGAAAGCACTGGCATTCTTCCAACCATAAACTGTCATTAACTGTTGCTCTAAACAGATACTGTCGTTCTCTAAACATGCTTGGCAGAACAAATTCACTCGGGGCAACCCAGTCATCCCCTATGACTCTAATCATTAACCTGGGTGCCTAGTTTCATGTTTCCCTTCTACAGAAAATACACTTTCCAGCCGTATTTCCATTAAAGGAGAAGGAAAGTATTTTTGTGCTTGTGGGGTGCCAAAAGTTATGCACACCCAAGTGATTGTATTTACTTACTCCAATCAGCAGGGTAAGCTTCCAGCTTCCAGCAAGCACCACAAAGTGATCCTCTTCCTGCTTCTTCTTTCTTCTTGCGGCTACACATGTAGTGGCTACACATGCAGCAAAATAAAAAGCCAAAGTTTAACAAAAAAGTCGGCTATTTCATTCTACTGCACATGTGTCTTCACCGGGAAATTTGAAGAGTGAAGATGATCGCTCTTTGGTGCTCGCTGGTAGAACCCTGGGTCAGTGCAGTTTTCTGCCGGCACTGGCCCAGGGTGCCAGGTAAGTAAATACAATCCCTTTGGGGTGCCTAACTTTTGGCACCCCCAAGGTAAAATTGCTTTTCTTCTCCTTTAAAGTGCTGGCACTGTTCTGGCCTTTGATTTTACCAGTGATGCTTTGTGCAACCATCAATCTCTCATTTTATTCAATGTTATGATACTGCACTTGCAAAAGGTCATGAAGTCAGACTGCTGCCCGCTAGTAAGGGATCCTCAGGAAAATCAAAAAGATGGTAGTGCCACGCTGTAATGGAAAGTACAATGGACCAGGTATTTTTTTTAAATAAAAAGAGTCCTAGGATAGTCATTAGAGGGTTGCCTAACAAATCAGAACTCCACGGTGAATCTGGGTTTCACTTTATTAACCCCCTGTGTTTGCACCCTTTCCTGCACTTTGCACCAGGGGCACAGGACTTGTGCTCTACAGAATGGGCATTCCAAATCCTAGTTCCCCCTATGAATATGGTACTTCTAGCTGGGGGAGGCACACAGGTGGGCTACCTTTTCCAGGTGTGAAGCAAGGTCATGTACACAACTGCTTATTGAATGGGTACTAAAGGGACACAGTTTTGCACCCTTAAAGGAGAAGGAAAGCTACGGAGGCATTTTAGTGCCAATAGATTAGCTGCAATAGTGCAAGCTAGAATGCTATATTTATTCTGTAGAATGTTTTACCATACCTGAGTAAAAAGCTCTAGAAACTCTCTGTTTGTTTAGAATAGGAGCTGCAGTATTAACATGGTGTGACATCACTTCCTGCCTGAGTCTCTCCCTGCTCTGGGCTCAGATTACAGTAGAAAAGGGAGGGGGTGGGGAAGAGGAGCAAACTGAGCATGCTCTTGCCCAGGGCAATGAGGTTTAAGATGAAGGCAGGAAGTCTGATACAGAAGCCCATGTGTACACAATAGAAGGAAAGAAATGCAGTGTTTCTTTTGACAGGGGACTCAGAGCAGCACTACTTTGGGGGATTACTGGTATATTTAGAAGGACCTTTCTGATAAGGCTTACTTAGTTTTTACCTTTCCTTCTCCTTTAATGCTCTAGCAGGGGCCTTTGTAACTTACCCTCATGTTTTGGCTGCTACAGGGCACACAGGGAAACGGTCACCAAAAATTGCCCTTTCTCATCCACAACTATCAATCCCATTTTTTAAAACCATAATGAACCAGGGGTCTCTCACACTCTGGTTGCCATACTCTTCAAAGGGTTGTTCACCTTCAAATTAACTTTTAGTATGATGTAGAGAGTGATATTTTGAGACAATTTAAAACTGGTTTTCATTTTTTATTTGTGGTGTTTGAGTTGTTTTGCTTTTTATTCAACAGTTCTCCAGTTTTCAAATTATCCCAGCAACCATGTATTGCTTTGAATGAGAGACTCGAATATGAATAGGAGAGGGACTGAATAGAAAGATGAATAATAAAAAGTAGCAATAACAATACATTTGTAGCTGTACAGAGAATTTGTTTTTTAGTTGGGGTCAGTGACCCCCATTTGAAAGACCACTTGAACAATTGTTAGCCATTCTATAACATACTAAAAGTTAGTTTAAAGGCGAACAACCCCTTTAAAGGGGTTGTTCACCTTTAAGTTAACGTTTGGTATGATGTAGAGAGTGATATTTTGAGACAATATGCAATGCGTTATTTCGCTTTTTATTTGGCAGCTCTCCCATTTGCAATTTCACCAGTCTGGTTGCTAGGGTCTGAATTACCCTAGGAACCAGTGATTGATTTAAATAAGAGACTGGGATATGAATAGGAGAGGACCTGAATAGAAATATGAGTAATAAGTGTGTAGCCTTACAGACCATGTGCTTTAGAAGGGGTCAGTGACCCCCATTTAATAGCTGGAAAGAAGAAAAAGGTAAATAATAAAAAACTATAAAAATAAATAATGAAGACCAATTGAAAAGTTGCTTAGAGTCATTCTAGAACATACCAAAAGTTAACTTAAAGGTGAACCACCCCTTTAAGTTATTCCATACAGCCTGACTTATAGCACACTAAACAAACCAGCAATCACAATGTAAAGTCCCCACAGCACAGTTCCAACCTATGTATATCTTAAAGGCTCTGAATCAACTGATCAGAACTGTAAATGTCAGAGTTTAGTAGATTAATACCTGGTTGGAACCAGAATGTTGCTGTCCATTTACAGAAAGATTTGCTTGATTGGCAGCATCATGAAGGCCCAGATTTTAGCCAATCTAATTGTGGCCAATCATTGGACCACATACTGGTGCATACTGGTGCTCATACAGTTCAACTGAGAGAGGACCATATCTACCACGGTCTTATTGAACAAACTTCCCAACTGGTATCTGATCAAGCCCCAATCAGATATATTTTGGCCCCACCCACAGGCCAGAGCTGACACAGGGTGGAAGCCAATGTTGTCCTGTTTATGGCTAGCTTTACACATGCAACATGACTGCTTATCCTTTCAGTTCTCTGCACTCACTCCTGGTTCTTGAGTCCATGTATCAGAAGCCAGTTCTCTGCCAGCGGGCTTCTGCTACATTGTTTCAGAAGTCACAACCAAAGGTGAAGAGAATAGCCAGAGAGATGCTGCAATTACAGTTACAAATAACGTGAAAACTGAAAATATTTATTTTTTTATCATTTCATTGGAAAGTCACTAAAAATTACATTACAGGTATGGGATTCATTATCCGGACACCCGTTATCCAGTAAGGTCCAAATTACAGGAAGGTCATCTCCCATAGACTCCATTTTAATCAAATAATTCAAATGTTTAAAAATGATTTCCTTTTTTACTGTAAAAATAAAACAGTACTGTGTATATATATATATATATATATATATATATATACATATATATATATATGTATAATCCTTAATGGAGAAAAAACATTCCTATTGGATTCAATTAATGTTTCATAGCCTTAATAAATGGAGATCCAAATGACAGAAAAAGCCAGAACTGGTCCCATACTTGTACTGCAAATATTAGTAGAAAAACAGAACCAATTATTTCTAGAGTTATTGCCGATAACAACCACTGGGAGGCAAAGTATGTACGTTATGGCTATGACAATCTCTGAGACTGCGTTGTAACAGAAATTTCACTGTATTACAGTAGATAATGATAGTCATACCCAGAGGAGATGGATTTCAAAGAATGGGATTAAATTCAAACAGTCATACCTTCCAACAGTCCCAATTTCGACAGCTCAATCCGCAGTCCCGGATTGTTACTGAAATGTATCTCTTTGATCTCCTGCACTGAACAGCCAGAAAAAGATACAATGTTTTTGAAATGTAATTAAATAAGAGGCTTTTGGAGAGCCCAGAATACTCGGCATCTGCACATAGATGCATTTGTAACTATATAAGATAAACAAGGATAGAATTGTAACTATTTAAGATAAGCAGTAGTGATGTGTAAGTCAAGAAAAACTTGACCCACACAGCTTCCCCCCCCCCTTCAATTCTCGACCCGTGCTCAGGGTTGGACTGTGGGTCCCAGGGCCCACCAGGGGTACTGCCCCAGGGCCCCCCCACCCCCGCCCCGCCATGCTGCGCTGCGTTCAAGTGCACGTGCATTTGATTTTTTGCCGCGACCACCGACAAAGGGAGGTCGCGGCATTAAGAAGCAGATCTGGGTGCAGATCTGGGCTGGGGGGGCCAACAAGAGCCGAGGGCCCACCAAATTTTTCCCGGTGTCCCGCTAGGGTTGCCACCTTCTCTGGAAGAAAATACCAGCCTTCCTTTATATTTATCTTTTTTCCCTATAGAAGGAGAATTCAACCTGTGGGGAAAAAACCCGTACCCCCCACCCCAGGGCTAACTACCCCCCCCCCGGGGAAATGCCCTATACTTTGTACTTACCCCTCGGTGCAGATTCTTCCAGCGGAGTTCCATGATCTCCCAGTCAGCTTACAGAGGAGCCGGAAGATGGATGCGTGTAACTCCGCTGGACGAATGTGCACCGAGGGATAAGTACAAAGTATGAGGCATTTCCCTGGGGGGGGGTAGATAGATAGCCTGGTTGAATTCTCCTGCAATAACATTTGGATCAGCCATCATTTTTACAGGCCAGGTGGCAACCCTGTCCCACCGACCCAGTCACATCCTGTCCGTGCTGACCCCCTGCCAATGATGTCACAAAAGAGGCGTGGCAGGCAAGAGCCTATAAAAAAAGGAAGTCATAAGCCAGCAGTCTAAGGCCATGACCCGCAAAAGGAGCAGAGAGGTTGGCCCGTCTGACCCGCGAGTATTGGGCCAGCCCGCACAAGTCTATTGGGGAAACTGTGACTTGCAGCTTAAAGGGCAATTCACCTTCATTAGCAAAACTGTAATAACACATAAAACCTGACCCTAAAATCCCCAGAAATGTGTCAAAACTATCCATAAACTGCCAAATTTTGTAAAATGGATGTGGTATTTAGGGGGTGTGGTCCCGGATGTCGGAATCTGGCAGCTCCAGGTACTCGGGTACTACTCTTCCATACACTTTTCACTAGACCTCAGGCATATAGAAAGAGACCTGCTTGTCACAACAAAGAATGCCAGTCACCGCTCTCATACGTTCTCAGCTAACGGTGCACGTGAGCCCGCCCCTGGTAAATTGCACAGGACACTGAGTCTCCACCCCATCTCCACTCATCGTTACAGCTAAATGTTACAGGTGAGTTATGTCACCGCCCCTTCTCAACCCCTAACGCACCCTTTGCCTGCTGTAGAATGGTACAGCCGCGGTGTGTCTCCGCCCACTTCATTCTCAAGCCTAGAGAAGAAGGGAGCGCGGGTACTACACCTCAGTGAGTGAGCCCTCCCACAACACAGGTGTCTGTAGGAACAAACCTGTTTAAAAGTTCTCCGCTCTCTCCCCGCCCATTTTGAATATTCACCTGTTCCCTACCGTAGATACTGGACAGGATGGACTTATGGGTTTTTGACATTGTTCCCTTTTAGCGCTCCAAGATCTAAGCTCCGCCCTCTTCCCAATCACTGGTTAGTCCTGCCTGTGGGCGTGGTCATAGGGTGTGACAACAGCTGTTTCTTGTTTTTTCCTCACACACCTGCTGCTGCTGTTTGTGTGTGAGAGGAAGGTGGTGTAGCTTGTGCCGGAGCTGTAGCCATGCATGTCTGCATCCCTGTCACTGAGGAGCTCCAGGACACCCTTGGGTGCCGCTTTGTGGTAAAGAAATCTAATTATTGTCTGTATCATGCTGGGGGAGGGGCAATAGTTCTGCCTCTATGAATATTTATAGTTGGATATATCTCACTGCTCTGTATTTGGGGTTGTTCGCAGGCCATTGTATACTATGTAACAATTGTGAGTGTATTCACTTGAGAACACAGCTCCCTGCATGCTGGAAGCACAGTCAGTGGATATTACCCCTATATTGGAAATTGTCTATGGGTGTAACCACAGAGGAAGCAGACCCTTCTGTAGGGGGGCCCCTCAGGTATAGGGGGCCCCATGAGGCCCTAATTAATAAGTGTTTTAAATTAGGGATGCACCGAATCCGGGATTCGGCCTTTTTCAGTAGGATTCAGATTTGGTAGAATCCTTCTGCCCAACCAATCTGAATCCTAATTTGCATATGGAAATTAGGGACAGGGAGGGAAATTGCGTGACTTTTTGTCAAAAAACAAGCAAGTAAAAAATGTTTTTTCCCCTTCCTACCCCCCCTAATTTACATATAGGATTCGGTAAAACAGGACAACCTCTAGAAATGTTGGGGGCCCTAAAATTAATTTGCTGTCGGCCCAGAAACATCTACAGCAGTGATCCCCAACCAGTAGCTCGTGAGCAACATGTTGCTCTCCAACCCCTTGGATGTTGCTCTCAGTGGCCTCAAAGCAGTGGCTTATTATTGAATTCCAGGCTTGGAGGCAAGTTTTGGTTGTATAAAAACCAGATGCACTGCCAAACAGAGCCTTAATGTAGGTTGATAATCCACATAGGGGCTATCAAATGGCCAATCACAGAACTTATTTGGCACCCCATGCTTTTGCTGCTCCCCAACTCCTTTTAACTCTGAATGTTGCTCACAGGTTCAAAAGGTTGGGGATCCAAGATCTACAGTGAAACCTCAATTTCTCATGCCCTGATTTTAAGTTTTCCCTCACTTTACATTGTTTTTTTAGTCCTACCTTTATATAGTATGCATTTACCTGATTTTACATGCTTTTATTCTGGTCCCTTGAAAAACGTAAAATGGGTGGTTCTACCGTGGTTATACCACTGGGTTTTTATTGATGCATGTGGAGAAGGAGTGGAGCCGACACCTCATACTGTGGATATGTGGCATTTTGTGGATCAGGCAGGTTTGGTGAGTTTGCGGAAGGCAGATACGTGTGTATGCTCAGGCTGCCTATAGCCATACAGTCATAGGATCAGCATGATAGAAACAGCAGGAGGCAAAGAGGAGTTTCGGCATCCCATTGATGGTGATCCCCAACCAGTGGCTCCCGAAAAACATGTTGCTAACCAACCCCTTGGATGTTGCTCCCAGCGACCTCAAAGCAGGTGCTTATTTTTGAATTTCAGGCTTGGAGGCATGTTTTGGTTGCATAAAAAACAGGTGTACTGCCAAAGCCTCCTATAGGCTGCTAGTCCATATAGGGCTACAAATAGCCAATCACAGCACTTATTTGGTATCCCTGGGACCATGCGATTTCTCTGAGACCTCTTTTGATATTTGAATGTTGCTTTTCGGCAATAGGAAACACAGCCCAGTGTCTGGGATTAGTGATTACCTTCATTGAGGAGTGTCTTAACACTGTCGGACCTTATGCAAACTTCACTTTCCAAAATCTAAAAAACTCTGCTAACCACAGGCCTAGGATGTACACAGGTGATTGCTGTCTTGTGTCTGTAAAGAAGCACCTTTCCATTTGAGGATCATTTAAAGGGGTTGTTCACCTTTAAATTAACTTTTAGTATGGTGTAGAGAGTGATATTCTGAGACAATTATGAATTGATTTTCATTATTTGTGGTTTTTACGTTATTTAGCTTTTTATTTAGCAGCTCTCCAGTTTGCAATTTCAGCTATCTGGTTGCAAGGGTCCAAATAATCCTAGCAGCCATTCATTGATTTAAATGTGAATATGAATAGGAAAGGGCCTGACTAGAAAGATGAGTAATATAAAGTAGTAGTAACAATATATTTGTAGCATTTCAGAGCATTTGTTGATTAAATGGGGCCAGGGAAAGCTGCAGAGAACCAGAAGAAGAAGAAGAAGAAGAAGAAGGCAATTCAAAAACTGTAAAAAATAAAAATACAAATAATGATGACCAATTGAAAAGTTGCGTAGAATTGGTCATTCTGTAAAATGCTAAAAGTTAACTTGATAGTGAACCACCCCTTTAAGTCTGTTGTTACATTTAATGACTACATTCTACTCCACATTTTTTTATTAGGGCTGTATTCTGAAGAGGCAACAAAGGGCCTGTGTCTAGGGGTGGCAGGCTCCATGGGTTGAGTTCAGGGCTTTGACTGCTTCTGTATAAGGAAGTGATTCAGTGGCACCAAGAATAGCATATAAGTATTCATGATAAATGAACATTTACTATAAGCATATAAGAATTCATCTCACTGAAATAACATATTTCAAAATATAATCAATTAAATTATGTACCATTTATAAAATAATCAAGTTACTCTTCACTATCCGTCTCAGCCGGCTGTCTCGCATCATGCAGAAGTCGGGGTCTGATTTTTATCGACAGATAGCACTAATATGTCTTTTTGGCGGGTCCCTTTCCTAGCAGATGTTTTAGAGCTGAAATAGCCAACTCCAGCACAAACAAAATCTAACAAAGTAACTGACTCCAGCACAAATCCTACATGTATAGAACATCAAAGTCAGTTATTTTGACAGAATGAGCTCTAATATATCTTCTAGGCAAAGTGTGCACCTCTTAGGATGTATAGGACCCATCTATCAATCAAAACCTGACTCCACCTCCTGCATGAAGTGAGAGGAGGAGTGAAGAATAACTTAAAGGGGTGGTTTACCTTTAAGTTAACGTTTAGTATGTTATATAAAAGTCAATTCTAAGCAACTTTTCAATTGGTTTTCATTGTTTATTTTTTATAGTTTTATAATTATTTGCCTTTTTCTTCTGACTCTTTCCTGCTTTACTAAGGCTGTGTTTGACAGTGTTTTATGATCCATGGAGAGTTCTCAATACCCCCTCTGCCAGAGCAAGCAATATAGCAGCTCCCATCTTATATGTATATATGCAAACAGATAATTTTCATACAATTAAATAGATTCTCATATTGTTAAACTAAAGATAAACTTGTGTTTTGTGTTTATTGCAGCTCTATTCTGTGTACCTGGAAGGTTTCCTCCTGTGTAAAGTACGATACAAAGACCTGCACCTATGGAATGAGCAGGTATGTGCTTGTGCCTGAAATACAATCTTTTAACAGTAGAAAGGCTTGTGTGCTGATATATATTAGGTAAAGCAAATGGTGTTGGATTGAAAAAAGTGTAGCAAACATAGACCTCCCTCAAGATATTGATTACTAGAGTTAGTCTACAGTGACACACAAAGTATTGTATGAAAGTGTCTGGTATGTATAAACACATATATAAGTGCAGTCACCCCACTGACGCATTTTTGTTTCATACAGAAAACTGCTCACCGTATGATAAATGCTTCAGGCTTTTAAAAGTCGGCATTATGCCGAAAGTCCTTAAAGGGGAACTATCGCGAAAATTAAAACCTAATATAAGCTTCATCACACTGAAATAAGAAACTTTGTAAATACAATCAATTAAAAATTCTGTACCGTTTCTGAAATAATCAAATGTATCTTCACTATTCCTCTCTCAGCATCTGTTTCTCTTCATTCTCTCTTCATGCAGGAGTTGGGTGTCAGATATTAATTAACCATTAGATCCAATATAGGGGGGCTCCTTTTGCCTAGAAGATGTATTAGAGCTCACTCTATTAAATCACCAGAAATCCAGTCTCTCTACATGCAGAATTTGTGCAAAAGGCAGTTATTTTGTTTGTACTGGAATCCGTTATTAAAGTGAACCCTAATTCATCTGCTAGGAAAGGAAGCCCCCCCATAAGATATATTGGATCTAACTGTCAATGAATATCTGACACCCAACTGCTGCAAGAAGACCGAATGAAGAGAAACAGATGCTGAGAGAGGGATAGTGAAGATAAACTTGATTATTTCAGAAACAATGCAGAGTTTTTAATCGATTTGTATTTAGAAAGTTTCTTATTTCAGTATGATGAAGCTTATATAACATTTGCATTTTCCCGATAGTTCCCCTTTAAACATCAAATGATTAGCATGCCTGGGCAATATACTAGATTTGGGTAGTATGGCTCCTTTATTTTTTAATATAATAAAGGGAACATGTGTGGTGGGGTGTAGTTTGGCATCCAATCTTGCATCGTAAAGGGAATTGTTGGACTAAAGCATATCTGAATATGGAAATATTCCTTATAGATTATACCTTAGAACACGTGCAGGCAGTAATAAAAAGGGAAGGATAGAGCTTCTTATCCTTTGAAGGTGAAAGGGACAATATAATTAATTTCTCTCTGACATATTGCATATTTTAAAGAAACAAGGGCAACTGAAACAAGCTATAAATCTATATGTTTTTTTGTATGTATTAAATTAATAAACTGTTAACTGAACTAAAACAAATGTGCAAAACTCTATGCTCCATGTAGGATGCTTTGACTTTGCAGAGCGGTTTGAATATACTGGAAATTTTGTCAGAAAATGCACAAGGGTAGTTCAGCTTTGATAAATGCAAAGTTATGCACTAAGACAAAAATAACATGATTGCTAAGTATCCACTAAATGGACTAATTAGTATGCACTAATTGTGTGGCAGAGCGACTGAAACAAGCTATAAGCAAACAGAACCTTCTAATCAAATTATGAAAAATGGAATCTGCTCACAATGCTGAGTTACGAGAAAAATATGTGACAATACAAAATTGATGACACTTAATGAACTATGGAACTACAGAGGGAAGGACTTGAACAGAAGCCTTAAAGGGGTTATTCAGCATTAAATTAACTTTTAGAATGATGTAGAGAGTGATATTCTGAGAAAATTTGCAATCGGCTTTCATTTTTTATTATTTGTGGGTTTTGAGTTATTTAGCTTTTTATACAGCTATCCAGTTTCATTTCAGCAGTCTGGTTGCTAGGGTCCAAATAACACTAGCAACCATGCATTGATTTAAGTAAGAGACTGGAATATGAATAGGAGAGGCCTGAATAGAAAGCTTAGTAATAAAAAGTAGCAATATCGATACATTTGTAGCTTTACAGACGGGGGTCAATGACCCCCATTTGAAAGCTGTAAAGAGTCCATAGAAGTAGGCAAATAATTTAAAAAAAACTGTAAAAAAGTAAATAAATAATGGTCAATTTAAATTTTGCTTAGAATTGGCCATTCTATAACATACTTAAAGTTAGCTGGAAGGTAAACCATCCCTTTAAAGTACTTTTCCCCAAATTTTAGCGCTGCTCCTGGCTGGGGGAATCAGACTGAAGGCCTCTTGGGGCATATTTGCATATGTTGCCATATTCTTTCCTATTCCTGGCTGAAATGGAGATGCAAATCTGAGTTGGGTCTAGAAACTATGTGTAGGGTCTGTCTGGAGTAACCACAGTGTTGTCTTGGTACTTTATGACTGGTACTTACTCTGTGGCTAATGACCTAATTCAATTCTGTTAACAATTTATATTCTATATGTTCTTTTGTATGTATTAAATTAAACTGTTAAGTGAGCCAAAACAAATGTGCAAAACTCCACGTGGGACGCTTCAACTTTGCCGAATGGTTTGAATACACTGGAAAATTTGTCAGAAAACTGACAAGGGTGGTTCAGCTTTGATAAATGCAAGGTTACGCACTTAGACAAAAATAACATGATTGCTGAGTATCCACTAAATGGACTAATTAGTATGCACTAATTGTGTTGCAGAGCCTTCTTAATTGAGAGTCATTTGGGAGCTATTGTGGATAACACAACGTCAGTCAGCATCTACTAATGAATAATAAAGTACTAAAGGGCCTCTACTAAAGGGACGCAAACCTAATTTTGCTGTTAATTTTTCTGTTTTAAAGAACTAAACCCTAAAAATTAATACGGCTAAAAATGCCATATTTTATTCACTTATTGCTCCAGCCTAAAGTTTCAGCTTGACAATAGCAGAACTTCAAACTTCTCACAGGGGTCACCATCTTGGAAAGTGTCTGTGACACTCACATGCTCAGTGGGCTCTGAGCAGCTGTTGAGAACTAAACTTAGGGGTCATCACAAATTATCCAGCAGAAAAAGAGGTTTGTCTGTAATATAAGTTGATGCTACAGGGATGATTATTAAATTCTGATGCTAATTGCACTGGTTTCTGTGCTGCCATGTAGTAATTACTTATCAGCCTTATATTGTGACATATCTATTCTGTGTAGTGTATATTGTGAGTGGGCCATAAGCTCAGTAAGTGACAGCAGCACAGAGCATGTGCAGTGAATCAGCAGAAAAGAAGATGGGGAGCTACTGTGGCATCTTTGGGGACACAGATCTTTACTGCTTAAGGGCTGTGATTGCCTTGGGCTGGTACAGAAGCACAAAACATAATGTTCAATATTTCTACCTACTTCTTTAGTTCTCCTTTAAAGGGACTGGGCAAGTCGGGGAATACTTTTAACAGTTGCACTTCCTCCCCCCCCCCACACCTAAGGATGCCATTCACGCCTGTATTGACTAATGCCTCCACATGTTTTATTGAACATGTAAATCATGTAACTACAAACCTTTCATAAATTAGGATTTTTTTTATTTTACCTTCACAGCTAGTATATATGTGCCTGTACTAATTCTTGTATATTATGTTTATTTTTAGCAGTTGCTTTCCTTTTGGTTTGACAGTGATTTGTAAACTTCTACATGCCCTGTATTTTCCACTTCACTTGTGACAAAAGTATTTACAACCTAAACAAGACTGTAGCTTCTTTTGTTAAAACTGAAAGGCAAACAACACTGATACTGCTGGGGCAATAGTGCATGTGAGATATGTTGTGGTTTTGCACCAGTTGCTGGAGGGCAAAGTTAGACTATCTTTGACCTGAAATACAGGAAAGATATAAGGGTCATTCCAGGGAAGTTTAGAAAGATGAATTGGTGTCCATCTTTGGAAGCCAGTTAGTCCAACAGAGAAAATCTGTTGCCATCTGCCATAGTCACTGATAGTCTGACAGTCACAGTAGACTGATTCCAGCCCAAAAATGCACAGTTGTGTGTGTTTGGGCCAAATTCTGCCCCATGTGAGGACTAAATTCAGCATTGAAGTTATTACATTCCATTTTTGATATCCGTTTATAATACAGTTGTGGGACCTATTATCCAGAATGCTCGGGGCCTGGGGTTTTCTGTAATTTGGAACTTCATACCTTAAGTCTACTAGAAAATCATGTAAACATTAAACAAACCCAATAGGCTGGTTGGAATCATATTTTTGGATTATTTGTATAAAATGGAGTCTATGGGAGACAGCCTTTCCGTAATTCGGGGCATTCTGGATAGGTACCTTTATAGGTACAGGATCATTTATCAGAAAACCCCTTATCAAGAAAGCTCTGAATTTCAGGAAGGCCATCTCTCATGGAGCCCATTTAAAGCAAATACAGTAGTTTTATTTTTTTGTGTGATTTCCTTTTTCTCTGTAATAATAAAACCGGACCTTATACTTGATCTTAACTAATCTGCATGAATCCGTAGTGTGGCAAAACAATCATTATGTTTATTTATTGTTAAAAATGTTTTTAGCAGACTTTAGGTATGATCCAATTTACAAAAACAACCAATATCCGAAAAACTTAAGGTCCCCAGCATTCTTGATATTAAATTGCACACCTGTAGACCCTTCAATAAACCATAAAACATTTGTTTGTGTGGAGGTGGGGTGGAATGTCTTGCTCAAGATCAAGTTTAAATATACTTATATATTATTATACTTTTATATACTTATTTTAAACTTTTTTATATACTTTTTATTTTAAACTGTAACACATCAGGTGTTTTGAGGGCATGAGGAAGAAAGCTGGGACAACATAGATGAAAAAACAAAGCAGGCGTATGTTCCCATTCTGGTTTAACCAGCCTATCAAGTTTGGAGGAAAGAACCGTTTTATATATTTTTTTTATGTATTGTTTACTTCCAGTTTTTGGCTTTTTCGTGCATTTATAGCAAGTTGCTTTCTGATTCCAGGCATGACTGGGTTTTTTTGAAAGTTCTATTTTTTACGTTCCTGGTGACCCATAGCTGGCGTGGGAAAGAAGTTCAGCAATAGCAGCAAAGTAGTTTACAAAAGGCCACAAGACCAGAAATGACACTTTTTTTTTTCTTCTCCTACTGACCTCTATAGGGCTAGTGATGCAAAGGATGGACATTTTCCACTTCAACCCCTTAGAACAGCGGTCCCCAACCTTTTTTGGGCCAGGGACCGGTGCAAAGGAGGGAGGAGGGGGTCAGGGGGGCCAGCGCAACTGCGCGTCCAATTCGGGAGCACTGGCGTTAAATGCAGGCTAGGTTCAGCGGCCCAGTTCAATACTGTCCGCGGCCCTGTAGTTGGGAACCCCTGCCTTAGAAGGCACATGATATGCATCTGGAAATGGTTTTGCACTCCAAGGCTTAAAGGGTTGGTTCACCTTTAAAGGAACAGTAACGTCAAAAAATAAGTGTTTTAAAGTAATGAAAATATAATGCAGTGTTGCCCTGCACTGGTAAAACTGCTGTGTTTGCTTCAGAAACACTACATTTTATATAAATAAGCTGCTGTGTAGCCATGGGGGCAGCCATTCAAAGGAGAAAAGACTCGGGTTACACAGCAGATAGCAAATAAGCTCTGTCTGTCTAATAGTGTTATCTGTTATCCATTCATTAACCTGTGCCATATAGCCGTTTTTCAATTTCCGCCATTGCTCCACAGCAGCTTGTTTATATGAACTACAGTAGTGTTTCTGAAGCAAACAGATCAGATTTACCAGTGCAGGGCAACACTACATGATATTTTCATTGCTTTAAAACACTTACATTTTTTGGTGTTACTGTTCCTTTAAGTTCACTTTTAGTATGTTATGGAATGGCCTAAGCAACTTTTCAGTTGGTTTTCTATTTCTCCGCTTTCCTAGTAAGGTCCTCTACTATTCATATTCCAGTCTCTTATTCAAACTAATGCATGGTTGCTAGGGTCATTTGCTTAAAATTCTAATTGAAGAGCTGCTGAATAAAAAACTAAATAACTTAAAAACCTTAAATAATAAAAAATGACCAATTGCAAACTGTCTCAGGATATCACTCTTTACATCATACTAAAAGTTAAAATATACTTAATTCCCACACTGTGAGTGGGTCCTGGCTTTGTGACATTTCCATCTGTACTTGGAAACTCTAACAGAATTGTCATCTTTTCTGGAACAAAAATACCTTTCAAGGTATTTTTTTTAGCTTTTTTTTATTACAGGTATGGGACCTGCTATCCAGAATGCTCGGGACCTGGGGTTTTCCAGATAACTGATCTTTCTGTAATTTGGAACTTCATACCTTAAGTCTACTAGAAAATCATGTAAACATTAAATAAACCCAATAGGCTGATTTGGCTTCCAATAAAGATTAATTATACCTTAGGTCAGATCAAGTACAAGGTACTGTTTTATTATTACCGGGAAAAAGGAAATCATTTAATCATTTAAAAATTTGGATTATTTGAATAAAATTGAGTCTATGGGAGACAGCTTTTTCTGTAATTTGTTCTCGGTTTTCTGGGTAACTGGTTTCCAGATAACTGGTCCCATACCTGTAATAACATAGGCAACAAGCATCTTTTTTGCTGGCTGATAAAATTCTGGCCAGTTGGAAACCCTATTCATTTTCAGTATGATATGGACTACCGCATTCTAATATTTCCAGTTCGTTGTCTTTCTTACAATTTTTTTTCTAACTTATTTTTGCCACACCAATACTATTTGGAATTTAAGGTATCTGGTTGCTAGGGTGACTGAGCCTTAAAAACTGTGAACTTGTCACAATAGGATAGTGACCCTTTCATTTGAGTTTTTAGGTGGATCCATTAAGGGATAAGATTTTATTCATGTTTTTTTGATTTGTATTTTTGCATCTCCTCTAATATGGCATTTCAACTGCTAACTGCTTGCTGGGGGACGCAGGTTTTAATGAATATGAGAGGAACTGAATAGGAAGACGGTAAAAAATCTAGCCAGGCAATCGGTTGGAATACTTGGGTCATGGACTACTTTATAAATTCAAGGTCAGAGTAGAAATGCAAAAAAAATTTAATTAAACATAGGGTTAAGACCAACTGGAGAACAGCTTACATTTCTTTGGGTTACTGTCCATTGCCAGACTGCCTATCCCCCTATTGGAGATTCAAATAACTTGCATAGTGGCTGCAAACTTGGTGGGGCTGGGGGGGCCAAATCTATCCCTTTCAGCCCATACAAGTGTTTGATGCTGGTTTCAGATTAGGGCAAAGGGGGCATTTGATCTTGCACCCCAGCAAAAGGGGGCTCCTCTTGCAATTTGTTAGATGTTATCCGTATATACAGTATTGCTTCTATAACTTCAACACTGGAGAGAAAAAAACAAATTTCGTTACCCTTTTAAACATAAGGTGGATGCGGCAGTTACTTGTGTCTGCTCCTACATTACTGTTTCTTTCTCCTTTCAGATTCATCGAGTGTTTGGAAATCGACTGCCAAAATTCCCACCAAAATATTATTTAGCTATGACCAAGACCATAGCTAATGAAAGAAGACTGCAGCTGGAGCAGTATCTACAACAAAGTAAATTTAACTACCAAATATCTTAATTTGTGTTTAAAAGTAGGGATGCACCGAATTCAGGATTTGGTTCGTGGTTCGGCCAGGATTCTGCCTTTTTCAGCAGGATTCCGATTTGGCTGAATCCTTGTGCCTGGCTGAAACAAATCTGAATTTGCATATGCAAATTAGGAGTGAGAAGGGAGATCACGTAACTTTTTGTCACAAAACAAGGAAGTAAAAATTGTTGGGTTTTTTTTCCACTTGTTCCCTTCCGGTCCCTAATTTGCATTTGGTTCGGTATTCGGCTGAATCTTTCATCAGGGATTCGTCCAAATCCCAAATAGTGGATTTGGTGTATCGCTATTAAAATTCCATAAGCCCCTCTGGTCTTGTACGAATACTGATTTTGATCTGCTCCCATGTCATGGAACAAATAAATGCTGTGATATAAGGAACAATAGGCCTTAAGCTTCTATCTTCAGTTTGAAAGAAAGTCTTCGATAAATGGTAGAATTTCTTGTGATCCAATCCCCCCCCCCCCCCCCCAAAATCGGCCCCATTTGCACCTGTTTGGGGCAGGAAAGATGCCATTATTCTGACCACTGTAGTAAGACAAGAATGATTGTCTTACAGGGGTACTTTTGACAAGATTTTTATTTATCATTTTATTAGCTTTAATTTAAAAAAAAAAAAAAAAAAAAAATGTTTTTAGGTCTCTTCCAGAGATTTTTTGGTTCTTGCTCTGACCTTAAGGTTGATGGCACACCTGAATCCACCTGTGCCATCTGCCTCTATCCGCCGGCTCAACAACAAGTTGTACTTGTGCTTTTAGTTGTTTAGTAAAACCCTGCCCTCTGTTTGCCCTTCTGAGAAACATTTATTTACCAGGGATTTTTTATGTGTGATTAGAGAATGAATGTGCTAATCTTCATATCTAGGATTAATTCAACTGGAGCAACAGGTCGGTAACCAGGAATGTCAACTCTGCTTGTCCACTTAAATAAATTTTTCAGGTAGGCTGAGTCTAGAGATTGGCTTATTGCCTAGCCTGTCAACGAATAACTTTTAATGGTACATATGCAGCATTAAGTGATTGACGAGTGCAGAAAAATATGCTTTTTCCTATTAAAGGAATACTGACAACATACAAATTTATTTCAATATAGTTTTAAAATATAATTTTAAGACTTTTAGGTAGATGCATTGCAATTCAAACGGTTGTTACATTTTCCTAATTAGTCAACAAAATGTATAGGCATGTTTATCTCTGTCAAAAAATTGCTATGGTAATAAAATTAGCCCCTTTCACCAGGCAGCCTAAATGGACATAGAATACAAGGTGAATATAACAGTATGATACTGACAATTTGCTAAAACTATACTCTCATTGTGGCATTTCCTTTAATGACACATAAAAATATAATCATGAATTGGTCTTGTCTCTTGTAGAAAAAAGTGAGAATTGTCTTTAAATAGTCCCAATGTATTTTGTAATTTCTCTAAAGAAGGCATTTAATAAAATAAAAAATAAGACACTTAATGGAAAGTTATTTCATTTGTGTAATTGACTCTATTGTTTGTAGTTGTTTCAGACCCAGTTGTTACCAGCAGTGAGATTTTCATGGAGTATTTCAGGAAATTACAAATGGTAGGTATCTGTACATTTATTTGTCTGTTCCCAGAAGCCCTAAGGTAAGCAAGCAGCTTCATTCAGGGCCTGAATAGGAACATAAGTTAACAGAGGCGTAACTACAACTATAGAGGAAGCAGATCCTGTGGTCACAGGGGAACGGTGTCCTGGACCGGAGGGTCTGCTTCCTCCATAGTAAAGAAATTCCCTCTCCCAGATAGGGATCAAAGTCACTCTTAAGATTATTTTTTTTTTTTTTTAGTGGAGGATCTGACCCTCTGTAAGATACAATAAAGTTATAAACTTTCCGAGGAATCGTTTTTTGGCTGCTGGGGTTAGGCAGCCTCATTTAAAAGTTGGAAAGAGGCAGAAGAGGAAGGCAAATAATACAATACCTATAACAACCAAAATGTTACTAATTATGTGACATTCTGTAACATTCTGTAACAAAAGGTAAACTTGTAAGTGAATTTAAATGAAGATTTTTGTTGTATGGTAATGCCACACTTGGACACTTCTTCATACATATTAACTGTAATGCTTCCACCTGAAGAACAGTCTGGTATTCATACCCTTTGGGTTTCCCATACTTCCTCCCCTACCTTATTTCTTGATTCCTGATATATTTGGCTTTCATCCAGTAGGGGCCCTATTGTATGAATCATTTTCCTGATCTTTGCCATGCCACTTGATCTTAATCCTCTATTTGCCTTTTTCTCTTCACACCTCTCTCCACTTATTTTTTAGACACAAAATGCAAAATAGATATCGTTGTTCATTTTTTTTTTTTTTTTTTTTTTTTTTTATTTTTTTCATTCCTTCCAGGGCACATTTAATATGCCAACAGTAAAGATTATCCTACGAGTATACTTGCCAAATGGAGCAGCAGTTGAATTAGATGTTCGGACTTCAGACAGTGCTGAGAGAGTGCTTGAGGTACTGTCATACATGCATAGCTTTATCTATATAGCATGTAAAAAAAGCTGGTAACCTGTTGGTTGCAGGAAGGACTTTTGGATGCGGGTATAGAAGCAGGTTGGTGGGTCAGGTTGTGGACCTTCTCTATAGCAAGTTTTACACGTTTTTTTAAACTTTTTTTATTTGTAGAGCAATTTTGCATCTCTCATTGTTGCTAATATCATTGCTGCTAATAGTTATACTTACAAAGTTGTCCTATAATCTGTTTTTAGTAACCATTGGTCAAAAAGTGGGAGCAGACCCTGGGAACTGCTTTTGCCTCACGAAAACTGATCTACATCTGCGATATTAGTGGGTATTAAATTTTGGGGCTATTTTTGTTCACTGTCCCTAGAAATTAAGGGACAGTTGGAACTATGTACAGTGTCAACTATAATTTAACAACCTTCTTCTTGTGTTGGTATATACAATGAGTATGGGCAAGGTAATAGGATTATTCTGTATAAAGATACCGTATATACTCGTGTATAAGCCGACCCGTGTATAAGCCGAGGTACCTAATTTTGCCTACAAACACTGGGAAAACATATTGACTCGCGTATAAGCCTAGGTTGAAAAATGCAGCAGCTACTGGTAAGTTTTCCTAAATTTGGTCACAACAAAAATCTAATTAATGAAATGGCTCACTACATTCTTTACATACCTCTTACTCTGGTCTCTGAAAAGCAAACAGCTCAGCTGCTTCATTCATTTGTTCTTCCTGCTTCTGTCCTGCTTGCTCAGCCCTTTAACCCCTCCCTTCAGAATTGTCACTGCTATCCCACAGCCACAGTCCTAGAGGGTATTAACCCCTCTGCCACTACCCTTTAGTCTCATAAATGACTGCTGTTCTGCAAGGAATTCCATTAAAGGGGAATTCAACCTTCCACACATTTTCTTGCAAACCCCAATTATGAATTGCCAATGAGGGCCCCAGCTGAAACACTAACTCAGCATGGCACTTACCCTAACAGTTCATATCTCACCCCTCCTGTCTCCTTTCACATTCATCCTTCCTAAGGCCTCCGTACACAGTTCACATATCTCCTTCCTTCCCCCTCAGGCGTCAGCCCGCACCTCTCACTTCTTGTACAATAAATATCGATGCCTTCTGCTACTCCGCAGAACTTGAGAGGGCATGCTTTGCTGTACTTAAATTTCTGAAAGCGAGGCTAATGAATGAGGAAGGTGGAGAGATATATTGTACGAGAGGTGAGGGCTGAAGTCTAATTTATGAGGGCTGGGGGGGGATTAAGGACAGATGTTATCGGAGTACAAAGGAGGAAAGAAAGTAAGGGGAGTGGGCGTTGCATGCTGCTGCCTACCGTAATTAGCTGCACTCGTAGAAAAAAAATCCGGTACCTGCAGGCGGCGGATCAGCCTGTCCCTCCTCTGTGTACGTGGGAGGCTACTGCTGCTGCCGACACCAGGTCCAGATATCACTTCCTACACTCCCTACATACCGTATACCGGTACATGCCAGGACGCGCCGCTCCTCAACGTGATCGCGCAAACAGTGCGCATTCATACTTCCGCCGTAAGTCACGCTTCTGCACGTCTTCCTTTTCATCGACTCCCAGGGGCGTGCGCAGAGAGAAGGCAGCGGGAGAAGGCAGCGGGAGAGGGCTTGGCACTCACGTATAAGGTACTGACTCGCGTATAAGCCGAGGTAGACTTTTTCAGCACATTTTGAGTGCTGAAAAACTCGGTTTATACGCGAGTATATACGGTACTCAGAAGTTCACTACAGAAAAAGCCATGGAAGTTTCAGACCACTTCAGACCAACCAAGTGTATTAGGGAGTGTATTCGAGTCAGGGGATTCTGTTATGCTGAAGTTATGCTTAAAATAAATGTTACATGTTTTCTCCTATTATTGACATTGTATTTGAAAAGTAGAATAAATGGATTATAAGTGAATCCGGTTTGCTTCACAAATACACTGATGTGTATTAGTGATTAGGACATCTTATACCACCTTGTTTCTTGGGTAATTGCAATGTGAATCTAGGTCTTTAAATGTTCCAATAAATAATTTTGGAAGAAAAACTATTTGTTAAAAGTGTCTAAAGAGAAGTGGCAAGGCCTGACAAACATAAATGAATCTAGGAATGGTATCCCTTGGGAAACAATGAGATATGTGCTGCACTGTACTTCTTATTTGCACTCAAGTTTGTTTCTTGCCCAATGGAGCTTTCAGTCTAAATCATGGGGAGAGTAAGTGACTTGCACAAGGCCATGGCACTACAGTGATCACCAAAAATATGTACCCACCATCAAGCTGCTTGACCATGAGTCATTCTTTCCCTGTGTGAGCTCTAATATGTGGACCCAAAGAGTTTGAGTTATTAAACACTTCCACTCTAACCTAGTAAAGGTTTTTTTTTTCTTCTACTGCATCTGCCTCTGTGCTTGAACTCCTCATGCCCGAAACCTGCCTCTACTTCATGATCAAAACACTTCTACAAGATGCTTTTCATTCTTCAAAGCATGAGTATCAGGTGTAGCTGGTTTTTGATATTTGCAAAAGGTGTCGTATAACTCCCCCCACCCAAATAGGGAAATAAAGACAAATTCTCTGTTTTAGTTTACGTCCAGAGCTCTTGAGTACATTTTTGTGTGCATCTCATTACAATGCAATACATTTAGGCTTAGTTGCTACTTGCAGATGACTGAAATAGGGTTTTCTGATTTAATACAATAAAAACAGCCAACTTAGTCCCTTCAATGCATGTTGGCAACTTATTGGACCATGTGTGGGGCCCATTAACAGCCCTTGTTCGGAAGAGATATATAATTTATAATTTTCTCTGTACATAGGTGTGTATTATCATCATAATAATAAAAAAAAAAAATATAGGGTCTGGACTTTTTTGTTTTGATATATATTTTGTCCAGGATATGGACTAAGTCCACGACAGGGACACCGCTCCACTCCAGTTTGTACATATATATATATATATATATATATATATATATATATATATATATATATATATATATATATATATATATATATATATATATATATATATATATATATATATATATATATATATATATATATAAATAATAGAAAATATATGTAATCCTGCTATATATATATATATATATATATATATATATATATATCTATCTATCTATATATCTTCAAAAAAAGCTAAGCAGCAGAAGTAACTAGTTTTTGTGACTTTTGAAGGCATAATATGGAAAAATATTATATACTGGTTGCCTAGAACTGTACAGATATTTAAGATGTGGTTTCATTTGTCTTTTCTTAGGCTGCGTTGTTCAGATTAGGTGTATCAAGAGAGTTGGCAGAATATTTCAGTTTATTTATTACACGCAAAGAAGCAAAGGGCCCTTTTACAGGTATGTTCATGGACTGCTATATTATAAGATGTATTATATCTATATATCTCTATATATGTGTAACTTTACTTCATATTGAAATATTTATATATTTCATATTTTTAATGGAAGACAACAAAAATACACAAATCATAAGGAGATTACATATTTATCCACTCTTAAATTCCACTGCATTTTAGCTTATGTATTAGTTGTAGTCACAGGAGTTTTCATTATTATTATGGCACGTGAAATGGTTTGTCCTTTTTGCCGTTGTATTACAAACTGGAAGTCACTACATGAGGCTTGATAACGTTGCCCCTTTTTGCTAAAAATTTATTTAGTGTGCTGCAAGAATCTTAGTTCTAGTTTACCACCATATTCAATAGCTGTGACACCGAGAGAACCTCCCCGAACTCTAGAATCAAGTCTGTTTTTTGACAGTGAAAGAGTGCACCTTTTTGAGTAAAGTCCGGGCCTGTGTCACCTGATCACTATGGCACTTTACTAGCTTTTGCTGACCCACATCATCTCATTGATAAAAGGAGAAAGCAGCAAAAACAGGAGAGATGTAGTAAAGTAGGTGAAAAGAGAAGATGAAGGGAAACAAAGTAGAACGATGGCAGACAATGAGCAGAAAGGTAACCAGAAGATCCGATGAGAATGAAAAAGCAAGAAAAGAACATAAACTGAAAGAAAGATCAAACAAAAGATGCTGGTTAGCTACATGTAGCATACATTTCTATGGCTTAATTGTTTTCTATGGTGACCATAGAAAACAATGGAACCCATTTTTTTTATCCAGTAACCAATAACCAGATCCAGTGACTGGTGTGACATAGGCTTAAAGGAAAAAAGGAAACATTTAGTGATGAACATAGATATAATTAAATGTAACTGTTGTTCCCATGATTATATTTACACTCTGGAAGTCAGAATCTGGTTTTTATCTGCAGTGGTGAAACTAATTGCTGGGTTTGAACTTCCCTTTCTAACAATATGGAACCTAGAGGATGATCAGTTCCAGATTGAAGTCAGAAAGTGGTAAGTAAATAAGAGTGGAGATGAATGTCCTCTCTTTGACTAATTTTAGCTTTCAGCATCAAACTGGATTTGGGGTATTACAAACCAGAGTTTTCAGTGCAGGAAGGCAGATGCCAAAGTTTTGAGAAAGTGATGGAAATGTGCAGAGATTTTTTTAGCCAGTTTGGCCCGCCACTTTATCAGGTGCAGTTGGGTATACTTAAACTTTATTGTTGTATACATGTACAGAAATGGGTGCTAAATTGCAGTGGTACATTTACCCATAGCAACCAATAAGCAATTTGTTGAAAAATTATATCAGAAATCCGATTGTTTTCTATGGATAACTACGTTGCATTTTAGCACCTTTGTTGGTTGCTGTTGGTTACTTTTACATTGCCTGACTTTCTCATTTTATTTATCCAACAGGTATATGAACCCCTCAAATGATGCAATGTTAATGGGAAGTTCTGAGGCTATTGATTTGCTATACCTGCAGGTAATATGCTTATAGGTATGGTGTTTCTGTGTAAGGCAAAAGAGTAGAATGTAATTGTTTTGAGTCCTTGAGATGAAGGGTAATATACTAACCTTTAACATTACAGTATTCCACTAATATTTGCTATACTACCTCTTGCTCGTCAGAGGTTTAATGAATTCGGGATTCTTTTATATTGACTATTAAAAGCAGTGCCAGCTGATCTTTCTAGTACTAAACTTTGTAACTAGGGTTTCAATCCTATAACCTCTTAGTCTTTTTCACTTTGCAAAGATGATATAGACATATCACTTTTTTCGTGTCTCTCATTAAACTCTTCCCCCCCACAACTTAATAAATAGGCTGTGCAAGAATTTCAGATGGCCTGGACCAGGCCAACAGAGGACCAGCAGCAAAAACTCCAGCACTGTTTAAAACAAGAAAACAAATTAAAGGTAAATACTCATGGAATACATATTCAAGGGAATATAAATTTTCTAGGAGCTGGACTTGCCGTCCATACTCTGCACTGTGCCCAGTGTTGTACATCCGGAGATGTAAACCTTCTATAAGATTAGACATAAGTGTGCTAGTGAATTGAATTTGATGCAGCCAGAAGCCACTTCCATTTGGTTGTCAGTGGCTACTGACCAGTAACATATGTATTTAGACTGGCATTTAGTCCGAATGGACCTGCTCAAAATTTACCAACATATTCTCTTTGGGAGATGCTATATGGGCACGAGGGATAGGCCTGTGAACTGGGGCTAAAATGAAAAATGTGTTGGGTTTAGCTCACCTTTAATGTGAACCGTATGGCAACTGCCACTCATACATATAACTGCAAGTATGAAGCATGCAGCTGTTCTGTACATAGTATAAGCTGTTCCCATACTCCTAATGTGGAAGAAAGCTCAAATCTTTTAATGACCGCAATAAATGGCACCTTACATTTCAATGTAAATGAGCTTACACTTTGCTAAAGTACATCGTTATGGGAGGACCGTATAGAAATCAGCCTTTATAATGTGATCTGTAGTTTTGCCTGATACTATGACTGATTTATTTTTCCAGTTTTTGGAGCTAATGAAGACAGTGGAATATTACGGATACCTACAAATTGGCTCTTGTGTCAGTGACTACCCAGAATGTGATTCTGAAGTCACCATATGGGTTGGAAAAAATGAATTGAGTTGCCACTTTCATTCCCACTCTGGTCATACTGAACATTTAAGATTAAACATCAAGGATTTGATTTTCTGGAATGTCCGCCTACTCGTAAGTGATCAGCAATTTGTACAGCTATTCAGTCTTACTAATCCATTAGAGCAGTGCAGTCCAACTGGTGCCCCCCCTTGTGTGGCCCACACATGAAAGTCTGCCTGCTGTGACTGCATAAAATCCTGTACTGTTCACACTCAGACCCACATTGTTCACCTGTTCACACCTATATAGCACATGTGTTATCCACAGGGGAGGAGGAGGCATATGGATTTAAGGCTATGTCTTAATATGACTTAATAAACTTGTAGCACATATGAATTATGAGTGATATCCCTGCAGTAAGCACCAATCATTTGATTTTTTGGTGTGCTAACACCATTAATGTGAACATGGTCAAAGCGTTCTTGTGGCAGCATGAGTGTGGTTTAAAGTGGGTGGGATTTAAAGAGGAGAAATAAAACCTAAAAATGAATGTCTGAAAATGCCATATTTTACATACTGAAGTTATTGCACCAGCCTAAAGTTTCAGCTTCTCAATAGCAGCAATGATCCAGGATTTCAAACTGAATCGGCAGAAGAGAAGATGGGGAGCTACTGGGGCATCTTTGGAGACACAGATCTTTACTGATAAAGGACTGTGGTTGCCTTGGACTGGTACAGAAGCCCAAAACATACTGTGCAATATTTCTAGCTGCTTCCATTATCAGCTCTCCATTATAAACCTATAAATAACATATATGGTACAGGCAATGATTCTATATAAGAAAATACTGCCGGTTGGGGCGGTTCTTGGGACCTGGGGGTTTCCATATAAAATGTCTTTGTGTAATTTGGATTTCCATACCTTAAAGGGGAACTATCGCAAAAATGAAAATTTAATAAAAGCTTGATCATACTGAAATAAGAAACTTTGAAAATACAATCAATTAAATATTCTGCATTGTTTCTGAAATAATCACGTTTATATTCACTATCCCTCTGTCGGCATCTTTTTCTCTTCATGCAGGAGTTGGGTGTCAGATAGTCATTGACAGATTCAATATATTTTATAGGGGGCTTCCTTTCCTAGCAGATGTATTAGAGCTCACTCAAATAACTGATTCCAGTACAAACAAAATCTAACAAAACTGCCTTTTGCACAAATCCTGCATGTAGAGAAACATGATGTCTGGTGATTTTAATAGAGTGAGTGCTAATACATCTTCTAGGAAAAATTAGCCCCCCTATAAGATATGTTAGATCTAAATGTCAATGATTATCTGAAACCCAACTCCTGCATGAAGAGAGGAATAGTGAAGATAAACTTGATTATTTCAGAAATAGTACAGAATATTTAATTGATTGTATTTAGAAAGTTTCTTATTTCAGTATGCTGAAGCTTTCATTTTGCGATAGTTCCCCTTTAAATCTACTAAAAATATTATTTAACATTAAATAAACCAATAGGATTTTTTTGCCTCCAATAAGGATTAATTATATCTTCTTTAGGATCAAGTACCAGGTGCTGTTTTATTATTACAGAGCAAAAAGGAAATCCATTTTTAAAAGTTAGAATTATTTCGTTACAATGGAGTCTATGGGAGACAGCCTTCCCTTAATTCCCTGTATTTGAATCATTCTGGATAACTGGTTACCGGATACCAGATCTCATACCTGTATAAGGAAGCTGGTCGCTGCTTTGATTAATTCAATGCACTGTGTTTCTCGGTGTGGACAAATAATGTGAATGTTCGAGACATTTTTGCAGATCGGTGTTGTTCAGTAAAGATTTTATCCTTACTTTATGAAAGAGACATCATAGTTTTACAAAACAACAGAAATATGTGTGACAGATTGGGAGGGAGGTGGGGTTATGGGATGTGGAAAATACAGCGTCCCTTCTTCCTTAATGCCATTGCAGGTGTGTTCACATTGTTTTCATACTTCGCATATTGGAATTGACTGTTATGGGGCCTCAACTGCTTTTAGTTAGAGAAGTTTCGTATTAGAGATTTTTTTGTGTTTCTTCATCTAATGAATCTCAATTTTTTTGTAAATAAAAGAGGAAAAAAACACAAATTTAGAGAAAATTAAATTTGTGTGGAGAAAAAAAACAAAATCTAATTTGCTTTGTGCACCCATTTGTTCAAATGTCAGTGATTTCGGCTGGTGTTCTAATGAAATGCAATTTGTGCAGCAGCCCAAGAAGCAAGAAGTCGTATCACCCAATCACCAGCACTTAGAGTTCAAGTTCCAGCAGGGGTCTTCATTGAAATGCATCACCATACATACGGAACAGGTTGGTTCCAATTACATTTAAACCCATTCTTATTTCTTACTATATAGGTAAAGAAATTTAAAACAATTTTTGCAGCTTATTTTGGAATATGGTTACATATGTAGAAGAGTAGCTGTGTGTTCATTATTTTGGGAGAGTAGGGTTCTCTTCACTGCACTCTGACAGGCTGGAGGCACTGCTGTAATAATACAGTAATGCCTCCTCTCTGTAAGAGCTGAGAGCCACCCCTGCCTCTATCCAGGCTTTAGCCAATCATACATGGGCAAACATTGGATTCCAACTCTGCTATTGTTGAATGAGTTAGCAGCTTATTGCCATTTATTTGGCTCACTATGGCCTGGACTTGGTCAAGAAAAGTTTAAAAATGTTGTCTAGCAACGTCCTCTAGATTGATCCATGCATGGAGCCTGAGCTAAGCTGAGGGGGTGCTGGGCAGGTGTCTGTGAACAGGCCATCGGCCAACCCCTAGGGGGTTATTTACTAAACCACGAATGCCAAAAACCCAAAAAATCTTTTTTTCTATATCTGAATTTTTTGTGGGGAAAAAAAAAGCCACAACTTTTTTTATATCACGAGGATGAAAAAAGTCAGAATCCGAAAATCCCTGCATCTTCGACCTGCCAAAGTCACTGAGAGAAGTCCCAAAGAAAAAATCTGAGTTTTTGGGTGGAAAATCCAAAATAATTTGTACAATTCATTATTTTTAATCAATTTTTTCAGGTTTTTTCCTGTAAAAGAAATTTTCGGGAAAATCTATTAATAAGGAGAAAAAAACAGTGTACATTTGGAGTTATTTTCAGAAAATATTGAGATTGATTCAAACTTTTATAAATGGGCCTCCTAATCTGGGTTTTCTGGTGCCCAGGTTTGCCGCTTGCGCCTCGATCCTGCTGGCCCCTCCCTCGAGCTGGGTTGCCCCGCCCCTGTCTCCAAGACAAATAATGGGATGAGCCCTGTGTAGGCCACCACTACTAGATAAAGAACAGAGAAGATATCTGAGAATACAGCATGCCAAGTCTATCATCATCTTCACAAAACCAAAAGCTTTCTATAGGGTCTGTATCACTTGTTCAGAGAGTGGATTATTGATAAGTAGCTGAATTAGAGTCCGACACTGCATCTCTTGTACATCTTATAGCATCCTGCTTTCTGTTTTTCTTATAATTCGGTTTTCCATACATTAAAGACTTATTTTTCCTTCCTTGATTTCCTTCTTGATTTTGTTTTTCGTAGGCATTCCTACTCAGCAGCTGCTTAAAAAAGATGTTATCTGAGCGCCCTGAGCACCGACCCAAGGAAGAGCTGGAAATTGTAAGCAATGTTAAATAATCTTAGGGATAAATAATACATATTCATCTTTGTTGCCAGTGTTAGGAGGGTTGGGACCCTCTAATCTTAGATGAGGGGTTATTTGGGAGGAACTCACTCAGAGTTTATTAAATATGAAATTCCCGTTAGAAGTTAACCTTGGGGTTCCACGACTTTGCCTTATTCTGTAAGACTGGAAGTAAATTCAGCAAAATCTGAAGACAGGGTTGCGACGTTTCACAGGGGCGACTGGCCAATGAAGGAACTGTTGCTCCTTGTATTAAGTAAGTAGGCGGGGTTTGGGGTTGCAGAGAGAGGGGTTGGGAAACATTGGAGCCAGGCATAGCAACCCTAATAGGACGACATATACAACTGTATCCATGTTGCTGCCTGTATCTGCTTTGCTATAGCAATATTCACTTTACGCAATTCTCTCGCTGCTAATGGCTTGTGCCATATTTATTCTGCAGCCTTGTTTATTTGGTATTGCATTTAATAATGTGTTCTCTTATAGCAGGTAGACAGAGCACAAGCAACACACAAGTTCAACATAAGGCCTGAGCAGGTGAGCTTTTGCCGGCAGTAGAACATGGGGGCAGATCAAAGTCTGCACAAATTCCATGTTTCCCAGATACTCTACTGCCTAAGCCATCACAATGGGTGCCTGTGACTATGGTTCAAGCTCTGTAAAATTGACCGTTGCTGATAGTAAACTGCCTTCTGTTCAAATAGTGAACTCTTTTACAGTCTGAACAAAACTCTTTTCGTTTGGGAAGTGAAGCTTCTAATGTTGCTGTAAACCTAAAAGATACAGGTACCTGTTATCCGGAATGCTTGGGACCTGGGGTTTTCCGGATAATGGATCTTTCCTTAATTTGGATCTTCATACCTTAAGTCTACTAGAAAATCATTTAAAGCTTAAATAAGGATAAGGATTCATTATACTGTGGTTTGGATCAAGTACAAGGTACTATTTTATTATTACAGAGAAGGAGGAAGTCATTTTTAAAATTTTGGATAAAATGGAGTCTATGGCTGACAGCCTATCCATAATTTCTGAACTTTCTGGATAATGGGTTTACAGATAATGGACCCCATACCTGTATTTTGTCTAATACAAAAGAATGTAGTTTGAAGCAACGTTCCAAAATACATTCTTTAAATATTTTCAGTCGTTTTATAGTTATTTGTAACTATTCTTGCAATTCAAAGCATTGCCTGTTTGTCCTACGTTGTTTCAGAGGTCAGACCCAGCAGTGCAGAGCATAGAAAGAGACAGATAGATGCTGCTTTTAGTAGCAATTGCATTTACAAAGAACTTTAAAACCATTAGAAATGTTTAGAATGATATTTTCTATCATTAAGCAAAATTAGACTTTTGGGTTTATAACCTCTTCTGGCCCTAAAGGAGTGTGGCCGGTGGTGAGTTAAAGGTTAATGGCATTGGAGCATTTCCTTAGGGTGAATACCGACCAACAGATGCCAGAGCATGCAGCTTTATTGTCGCTTTATCATATAGGGTTTGATTGAAGTATAGGGTCCCAG
Organism: Xenopus laevis; assembly: GCF_017654675.1. Taxonomy (NCBI): domain Eukaryota; kingdom Metazoa; phylum Chordata; class Amphibia; order Anura; family Pipidae; genus Xenopus; species Xenopus laevis. The sequence goes on along the minus strand of NC_054381.1, from coordinate 138,381,173 downwards.
GGGTAAATTTATCCCCAATGGGGAAAGAATGTAGTATCCGTGAAACAATAAAAATAAAAAAAGTCTCTCCTAATTATCATTCTTGTCAGTGGTGTAGCCATAGAAGATGCAAACCTGGTTGCTAGGGTCCAAATTACCCTAGCAACCATGCATTGAATAAGAGACTGGAATATGAATAGGAGAGGCCTGAATAGATAGATTAGTAATAAAAAAGTAGCAATAACGATAAATGTGTAGCCTTACAGAGTATTTGTTTTTAGACGGGACAAGTCACCCTCATTTGAAAGCTGGAAAGAGTCAGAAGAAGGCAAATAATTAGAAAAAACTTTGGTCATTCTATAAGTTAACTTAAAGGTGAACCACCCCTTTAAAGGGCAAGTCAATCCCAAAACAAAAGTTTGCTTAATAAAAAAAAAAAAACCCATAATTCTAAGCAACTTTCCATTATACATTTTTTCAGTGAATTTTCAGTGCTTTTAAAGTTATTTGTAAAAACAGTTACTGCTGCAAGCTGAATTTGCTTAACCCCTGGTTGTTACTTTTTAAACAATGTTGCAAAAGTCTTCGTTCCCCAGCAAAGACAGGTCTGTAAACCACATGTCTTGTCTTACATTGTATCAACAGTATTAGATATCCGTGCAAAGAATAGAAAGGGACAAACAAACACTGCTTTCAATAGCAATACATATACAAATAACTTAAAAATCATAGAACATCTGTAATAAATGTGTATTGCAAAATTGCTTGGAATTTTGCTTTTTTAATTAGGCAAAAAATATTTTTTGGGTTGGCATTCCCTTTAAGGAAAGATCCCTTATCTGAAAAACCCGATGTCTAAAGCATTCTAAATAATAGATCCTATACCTGTACGAACATCTGTCAAGTCATAACCACATGGCATGTATGTTAGCGAATGTTGTGCAGATCCTGCTATACATAACTTAATTTATTGTTCTTTTTTGGCAGAATGGAGTGCATACCAAAAAGCAGCCACTATTAAAGGACGAGGCAGAATATTGTCTGATAGATGATATTTCTGATCTGAATCTGTAATATTACAGCAACATACTTGGTTCCTGCCTCACCTCTGCCCTCCAGTGGTTGATGGAATGCTTGCATACCTTATATTTCCTTATGTAATGACTTCATATTGTTACAATTACAAATATATTTTTGTACTTTTTTGCTTTAAAAAAAAAAAATTAAAAAGAAGAAAAAAGTATATTGTTCATGTTTCTTGACCTGTTACACAGGGGACCCATATTTTGTCACTGAATAGGCTTTTAAATAATCATTTAGAACCAGTTATTCATGTTATATTGATTACATTTTTGTATTATAGGAAAAAAACATTATTGGGGACCCCCTCTAAAAATCACATTGACCCTTCTTTGGGTCCTGACCCATAGGTTAAGAATCCTTGCTATAAATATGTCAATTCCCTTCTATGTAGTGTTTATTGTAACTGCCTGAAATAAAATAAGTATTTTGTAAGTAATAAAATGTGAAAGTTATTTATATAATCTCTGTTAAAGTGCTGCAGCATATGTCAGCACTATATAAATAATGGAGGAGGATGATAATATACAGTATATGCACCCTGAGCCTTGTTTCCCAGCTCTGGCCAACTGTGGCTATGTTTTATTTGTAGTGATCCTACAAGAACATAATAATCACACTTGGGTATATATTTATAAAAATTGTGCTTTATTCATACACACTAGTTTAAGCAACACCCACACTTAACAAACAAGTCTTGACTCGCTACCTGCCCTTAGCAGTGATATTATTAGCTTTAAAGAATGCTCTGTAGTACCTGAACCACAAATTAGCCAACCTTCACCCTACCTGTGATCTACTATCTGCCCAATAACAGCCCTTTCATTACAGATCCGTACCTTCCCAACTGTCCTGTTTTTAGCGGGATAGTACAGATTTTCAATTCACACCCTGCTGTCTCCAATTGTTGTTTAAACATTCCACATTGCCCCGTTTGTCTTTGGTTCTGGGGTTAATATGCTCATTATCCATTTTCTTATGAAATTATACTGGCATGTCTGGGGTTAAAGGACCAGTAACAGAAAAACGTTTCTTAAAAAAAAAAAGGTTAGTATGCTACGAAAAAAAGACGCCAACACATATTAAACTTAAAAGTCGCTAAGTCTTTATTAAGAAATAACTTACTGAAACTCCTCTTGTGCTCCTCTACAGAAACGGCGACAGGGCGACTATCCATCGTGCATCGATCGATTTCTCCTCCCTGGCTATCTCCTATAAGGAAGGCAGGAAGGAGAAATGGAGCACCACACAATGGATCGCCGATTGCCTTTTCTGAAGAGTTTCTGTAAGTTATTTCTTAATAAAGACTTAGAGATTTTAAGGTTTGATATGTGTTGGTGTCTTTTTTTCATAGCATTCTCAACATTTTTTTAGAAATTTTTTGCTGTTACTGGTCCTTTAATATGCTGTAGTAATTATATTGACATGTCTGGAGTCAATATGCCAATTTTCTGTAGTAATTATACTGGTATGTCTAGGGTTAATATGCTGTAGTAATACTGGTACAGTTGGGTTATGTTTTGGTTAAATGGATGAGGTATTTAGGGGTGTGTCTACAAAGTGGGTATGGCCAAAAAAATCAGCTGTGTATCTTTGTCCTTCTTTCTATTCTAATGACCTGGAGGAGGGCATTGAATGTAATGTTTCTATTTTTGCTGATGATACAAAATTGTACAGAACTATAGGTTCCCTGCAGGATGCTATCACTTTGATTAAATGGGAAAACTGGGCAGCAAACTGGAAAATGAGGTTCAATGTTGATAAATACAAGGTTATGTACTTTGGCAAAAATAATATAAATGTGAGTTATACACTAAATGGCAGTGTTTTGGGGGGTTTCTTTAATTGAGAAGGATCTAAGGGTTTTTGTAGATAACAGGTTGGGTAGGGTAGGACTACACGGAATTCGATGTGTTTCCGTTGGATCGGATGCTGGGCAAGATAATGTGCGCATCAATTCGGAACAGGAACAAGGTAAGTAATATAAAGTCGGATGGTGTCACAACAGTGATCTGACGTGACACGACTGTCGGATGCAAATGCTGTGTCTACATCCGACAGTCGTGTGTCGCTTCGAATCACTGTTGCGACACCATCCAACTTTATATTACTAACCTTGTTTCTATCGCATCTGACTTGACGCGTGTGTTCTGTCGCCCAACGTCGGATCTGATAGAAATGCATCGAAGTCGGTCTTGTAATCCTACCCTGATTCTGGGCAGTGTCATTTTGTGGCTACTAAAGCAAATACAGTTCTGTCTTACATATAAAAGGGCATTAACTCAAGGGATGAAAACATAATAATGCCTCTTTATAGGTCCCTGGTGAGGCCTCATGTGGAGTATGCAGTGCAGTTTTGGACTCCAGTCCTTAAAGGGATTCTGTCATGATTTTTATGATGTTGTTTTTATATCTAAATTACACTGTTTAGGCTGCAAATAATTCACTCTACCATACAGAATATAATTCCTGAACCAGCAAATTTTTTTTGTGATATTGGTGTGTAGGCAGCCATCTCAGGTCATTTTGTCTAGTCATGTGCTTTCAGAAAGAGCCAGCACTTAGGATGGAACTGCTTTCTGACAGGCTGTTGTTTCTCCTACTCAATGTAACTGAATGTGTCTCAATGGGACTTGTATTTTACTATTTAGTGCTGTTCTTAGATCTACCAGGCAGCTGTTATCTTGTGTTAGGGAGCTGTTATCTGGTTACCTTCCCATTGTTCTGATGTTAGGCTGGGGGGGTGATATTACTCCACCTTGTAGTAAAGAGTGACTGAAGTTTATCAGAAAACAAGTCACATGACTGGGGGCAGATGGGAAACGGACAATATGTCTAGCCCCATGTTAGATGTCAAGCACATTAGAGGACATTATAGACAAATAGCAGGGAACCTTTTTACCCATAAAGATCACCCAAGCCTGGATTTGTGGCGAGGCACAGCTTCCCAGTATGGGGTGCCATTTGTCCCAAATACATTCTGTATACAAAACTATCCCTAATACACAGAATTAATATCTCTCATGGTATATAAGTATTTTTAAGACCATGTACAGATAAAAAAAATATACAAGACTTATTTCTATTAAAGAATGAGAACAAAATCTGGTTAGTGCACAAAAGGATGTCATTATATCACAAACTCCATTCAGTACATTTTAACAAGCAATCTGTCTCACAAATGTATAACCTCCATGTAACGGACACACTTATGTGCAGAGTTACTTACAGAATGAATTATGTAAAAAAAAAAAACAGACATATTATATAATAGTGTAACTAACTCGTGCATGTCAAGCTAGATTTGAATTACAAAATAGATTTTTGTGACAGAAAGCAACATTTTTATAGTACAGGATTTATTCTTTCCACAAAATGAAAGCTCAGTTTTACAAAATAGATAAAATAACCATTCTGTGAAGCAACACTGTCAGTCACATTCATGAACCAATAAGAACAAAGCTTATTGCCATATAACAAACAAGATGAGAAGTTGCCAGCTCTGCTCCACATGGCTGCAGCAACACATCATCTTGCAGCCTAACCCGTATTATACCGGCCTAGCTGGTAAAACACCTGCCAGGGCCGGGGCCGGTATTACAAATTTACCGGCAATGTAGCTGCCGGTAATTTGTAATACCATAGACAAAATCCCTTGCCCGCCGATGAAAACTTACATTTTCGTTGGCTTGGGCGGTGGCCCCGTCCCTTTTGTGATGCTACCCCAGTGTCTCCGCCCCTTTTATGTCACCCCCTCATCGGCTCCGCCCCTTTTGCGTCACATCCCGCCCCTTTATTTTCCGCCCCCACCACTGACCGGTAATTTTTTTTAAAAAAAGGTGGCAACCCTAAGCCTAATAAAATCTTTCTTTTGTAGGAAGAAAACCAGCGCTACCTACAAAAGAAAGATTTTATTGCGATTAATCTGAAGGAGAACAGATTTTAATACCGGCAAAGGGAGTGAACTGCAGAGTCTCTGGATTTTATTTTGTGCAGCGAACCCTAAGCCTAACCCATTATTATAATTGGTCTAATATCCCTTTAATGATGTCTGACAAACTCTCAGAGTCAGTTATAAGTTTTGTATATGATTGTTAGGCTCCAATGTCTCCTCCTAGCTGTAATCTTGCACCAGTTATCTTATAGCAGTCTCTTAATAATGCTAATAATAATTAGCTATAGTTCAACTACTACGTAATAGGTTTAGCCAGAGATGTGGTACTGCTACCTGTCCGGATTTCACCTGGACATCCCAGTTTTTGGAAGGGCTGCCCGGGTAAAAACTCCAGATTTCCAAATCAGGAATTCTGAAGTAAATGACAATCGCTGATTGCCAAATAATCAGCCCAGTCAAATAGTATCTCCTGGTGCCCAGTGATAGAGGAATCGGCCACCTCACATCCAAGGTAAGAAGAAATTCACTGGCACACAGGAATATCCGCAGCAGGGCAAGCCCTTGCAATTTTATTAATGCAATGTGCAATGTTTTGGGGCACGCCCCTTTGTCAAGTCCCGAAACGTTGCACACTGCATTAATAAAATTGCAAGGGCTTGCCCTGCTGCTGATATTCCTGTGTGCCAGTGAATTTCTTCTTACCCCTAGTTCCGGCCCTGGTGATAGGGGTAAGCACTGGGCAGGTAAGGGGACGGCATCATTAGAGCCCTTTTGTTATAAATTAATGTAAAAGATTGTGCAGCTTGTTGCTTCTATATAAATAAATTATGATCCCCTAAACTTGCCCCCCCTAAATGACCCCTTTTGTTTACACACAGTACTCAGGAGTGGCTGCTCATATAACTTACACATAATACTATACAGATTATGTGTGCACATGATCAGTCCCACATCTCTGGCTAAACCTATTATGTAGTAGTTGAACTATAGCTAAGCGCATTATGAAGAGACTGCTATAAGCTAACTGGTGCAAGATTACAGCTAGGAGGAGACATTGGAGCCTAACAATCATATACAAAACATATAACTGACTCTGAGAGTTTGTCAGACATAATTGAAGGGGTTTTAGGCCTGATAAACTGGCTGGTAGTGGATTAAATGATTCTGCTGTGTTAGTTCAGGCAAAGCAGCCAGACAAGCACAGGAACTTCTGGACTCAGTGGAATAACTAGGTATTACTGGGACCCGCAGCAAATTATTTTTCAGGCCCCCAAAATGTTTAGAGGTTGACTTGTTTTACCAATATTTATTGAAACTGTGACAATCCCCCAAATAATGGGATCTCTAACACCCATTTAAGCATGTGAATGTAAACTATGTCCCACCTACAGCATCCCATATTTTAAATCCTTCTGGATTCCTAGTTCAATCTCTAGTAAATCTGTCTGATATTATACATACAGTAATGTCATTCCCTGTACTGATACCCATAATAATGAATGAATCCCCTCTGATGATATAGTATAGAGCACGTACAGTAATGGTGCAATTATCATTATTGCTATATTTCAAATGCTGTACAAATATCTGGGCCATTCTCTATACCTGTATGCTACTTATGTATTATACCTCCATACTTTATACCAATATATTATACATTCATATATTTACACTGTCTACATAAAAATAAAAGGGTGAAAAAATAAACAAACAACAGTTTAACCATAATCTCTTTGAAATAATTGTAGAACTATGTGCAGTTTTTATGATCATTTTTGTATTCTCTGATCAGCAGCTAGTCATGTGACATATCATTGTGATGTCATAATGGACATTATCACAGCTGTTCATAACCAGCCCAGACTGTCTCATTCTTGATCAGGAGACTGAGGTGAGTGGAGCTCATGATACGCTGGGGAAAATTTTAAAATAACAATATTAATATAAATATAAAGGTAGCTGCTGGATAGGCCTTATTAGTGTCTGCTAGTGGGTAAATGCAGGGGGGAGGGTTGCTTGGCCCAACAAACAACAATGGTGGCATTGCCTGTACTAATAGCCTATATATTATATTAGCACATTCCTTATTTTCATTTAACATACATATAGCAATGCAATAGAGTTATTGTAATATCATAGCGCCGCCAACAAAAGACATATCTCAATACAGTCTTTATATTAATTTATAACTGTCTTTAAAAGAGCAGATTATCTGCTAAGCCTGAATTTCCTGACCATAGTTTGCAGGTGTGATGTCATAATGGGACACATGATACATTGTGATGTCACAGTGCACACAGAGTTAATGTTTGAAAACAAGTTCTAACTGCCTCATTCTGTATCAGGCAACTGAGGTGAGTGGAGCTCATCATCATAAACTGGGGAAAATGTTAGAAAAATTAATATTCATATTCATATAGCTGCTGAGCAGGGCTTAGTATCTGTTAGTGGGGTAATTGCAAACCATTTGAGTTTGAAGGGGATGAAGTGGTTGGCCCTACAGACAATAATGGTCGCATTCCCTGTACTAATGGTAAACATATGTACATATATTATACATTCCCTATTTTCATCTACATATAGCAATATAGCTGGATATAGTTGTTGTGTAGGCCTAAGTATCTGCTAGTGGAGTAATTATGGGGATCTGAAAAGATATTAGTGTGCTTCAAAGTGCTGATAGTTTTTTCTAGTCATTAATTGTCACTCTAAATGTTACTGGCCATTCATTTTCAGTTAACTGTTAAAAAAATCGTTCAACCTTATTTATAACCACTTAATAGGATTATTACATAGTGTGTAACCAATGATTTTTCTCTCTCCACAGAAAGAATATTCAACATACAAATCAACAAAAAGAATTTTCGACTTACAAATCCACAGAAAGATTTTTCTACATTCAAATTCACAGAAAGAATTTTCGACATACAAATTTAAAGGAAGAATTTTCGACAACAAAAACCATCATGTTTAGATGCATATGCAGTATTTTCAAATGTTTTAAGAAAGTAAGGGTTTTTTATACTCATATCCTAGATTTTTAGTTTGTACGGAAAAACTGTGTAAACTGTAAATGACAAACTAAAATGCAGGTGATGAAAATTAAAATTTCATCAAATGTACCTTTGAAAACGAAAGTGCTATAAATGTAATATTCCTGTTAACTCAGGGGTTCCCAACCACCGGGCCTGAACTGGGCCACCAAACAATTAACACTGATCGACCAAATTGGAGGCTGACCCGTCCCCGACTCCTCCAACCCCTTCCCTGACCCTCTCCCCGACCCCTCCATACCCATTCCTCAATCCCTCCTGACTCCCTCCGACCCCTCCTGACCCCCCTCCCCCACCCGACCCCCCCCCCCCCGTCCTTGGAAAAAAATTGGCTCTTTTTTGGTCCCCAGGCCAAAAAAGGTTGGGGACCCTGTGTTAACTGATTCAAATTTGAGTTCACTGGCACAACTCTAGAGGAAGCAGACCCTGTAGTCGTGATGGGTGGCCCAAGGAACAGGGGGGCCTTGACCATGGGGTCCTCTTTCTCTACAGCTGTTTAAGGCCGAAGAAATCCCCCAGTCGCTCTCCTACCTCCAGCCAGGGAGCAGGGCAAGCAGTTGGGTGGGGGACATCAGTGGTGGCAGGAAATGTCAGCCAGGGGTGGCGAGTGGGTGGGCAGGTAGTTCTGGGTAGGTATAGCTGTGCGCTGGCCTCTCCAAAGATTTATTTGTGGGGGGGCCTGGAGCCAACAAATTACGACACTCTGAGCAATTTAGTGAATTTGTTCCCCCATGTTGAAGCTATAACAGCTGCATGGTGGGATATAGCTTTACTTTATGATAATTTTGCATATCTAATAGAAAAATTTTCATGATTACAAATAGGGATGCACTGAATCCAGGATTCAGTTGGGGATTCAGGCAGGATTCTGCCTTTTTCAGCAGAATTCAGATTCGGCCAAGTCCTTCTGCTCGGCCGAACCGAATCCAAAATTGCATGTGCAAATTAGGGGCGGGGAAGGAAATTGCATGACTTTTTGTTACAAAACAAGGAAGTAAACATTTTTTCCAATTCGCACCCCTAATTTTATATATATATATATATATATATATATATATATACAGGGCCGCCATTAGAAATCACAGGGCCCTGTACAAATTTTTTTCCTGGGCCCCACCCCAGACCCCGCCCACTCCCCTGGCCACACCCCTGATCCAAACCAGCCAAGGCCAAATTTGTCAAAACCTCACATACTGCCTGGCAAGCCCCGCCCCCTGGAACCCACAAACACCTTAAGATAAACCTGAAACTACAGTGTGCTCCTCCTTTGAACTGTAAGATAAACCCAAAATCTGTGTGAACCTACAGACACTGGTGCCACTGAGCCTGCAACCCCTCTCTTATCCTTGCACTGCTCATATGATAATGAACTTAATGAAAGTTGTATGCTACCCAGATGTGGACTGTTCCCACCATGGGGGGCCCGGGGGCCCACCGGGACTGCTGTCCAGGGACCCACTTGGGCCCCCGCCCCCCTTTTTGCTGTACCTGTGCTGCACACTCCCTTGCTGCTGCCACACGCCGGTGCGCATGCGCAGACGACGCAGCTCGCCGGCTAAGTTTTCTTTTTTTTTTTTACAATCTCACAATCGGGTCTGGAGGAAGGAGGGAAGGGGCGAGACTGCCGGCTGTGGTATAGGCCTAGCCAATAGACTTGGATGTGGAGTGGGAAGGGGCGGGGTGTAGTGCTGAGGGAGGCAGTGCGCGCCATTGGGGACAGCCCAGACGGGAGTGCTCTGGGGCCTCGGAATATCACTCTCCTTTAAGGGGGGCCCGGCTCTTTTGAAAAGTGCAGCACTGCCGGGCCCCCTTTAGCCCCGGGCCCGTTACACTTGTCCCCCCTGTGCCCCCCTGATGGCGGCCCTGTATATATATATATATATATATATATATATATGTGCAAATTAGGATTTGTGTTTGGTCCGGTATTCAGCAGAATCTTTCACAAAGAATATGGGGGTTCGGCCAAATCCAAAATAGTGGATTCGGTGCATCTCTAATTACAAATTTCATATATCTTTGGTTTTGGGTAGATCTAAACCAAATCCTTTCATTACTCACTGTAAGAAACAGCTTATAATAGCCTTATATTTTGTACACTTTCTGCATATCGAATATTAAATAATACCTTGTTTTCTGTATTGCTTTATAAGGAAAATGGTCTCAGAGGTTGGGAACTGCTAAGTTTCCTAATTCTAACTTCTAATGGGCCTATTCATTTAGTTACACCTCATTGCCTCTAATATTCAAACTTATTTTCTTTTGCCAGGTTAAAAAAGATAAAAATGAAGTCATTTTGGTAAGTAGAGAAACTTGTCATACATAAACGTTTTGTTAAAGATGTAGGATAATGTAACAATTTTAAAAGTACATTTTAATGTTGTAAAATATAATAAAACTTAAAAACACTCCAAAATTCTAGCAGATATAACACTCTTCTTGAACTGTGGTGCATAGCCTCGCATATGTTACTCCCAAGGGGCCACATTTGTTAAGTTTGTTAATTAGATTTGGGATAATTATCTGTGGATCAGTAGCATTAGACACCAACTCTACACAAATGTATCTAACATTTCACTTGATCTACAGATTTGACCATTGCCACTTACATACCAACAATGGCCTGATTGCTAAGAACCTATTTCATTGCTAATGTCTAATTATCCTTTTCTTTTCCAGCAAGGGGCAGTCCTGTAACCCCTTGCATTTTTCTGAGAAAAGAGATGCCAACCCTGCATTCATTTATACTCAAAACGATATCTCATAGTATAATGTGTCTTTTATTTATCTTGATCAATAATCTCTTCCACCTTTTTTTTATTTACAAAACAGGAACTACCGAAGGAACCAGTAGAAACCACTGTTAATAATATCAGTGAGGTAAGTAGGAAAACATAAAACTTTGAAAATACATTTTATTTTTATTAAAGTTGTCAATGTGTGTGAGGAAAACATATCGTAGGTAGGGATGAGCATATTTTTGACGCCCATAGACTTTAATGCATTTTGGCAACTTTTCGCTCGAGCAAAATTTTTGCCAAAGAGAAACGGATCAAATTTGCCCACCCCTACAAACAAGATATTCTCATAACACATTACCAACTCTACTTTCCAATACTGTGTCACATTGCCATATGCAATAGATATTAGAATAGCAATAAATGGATTAATTGTATGTTTTTATTCTTAATCAGAAACAACCTGAGGAAATCATTTTCCATGACAATTGCCAGGAAGAACCTGAGACAAATTTTGGCCATAACAGCTGCCAAGAAGAACCTAATGAAATCATTGTCCATGACAATTGCCAGGAAGTACCTGAGACAAATTTTGAACATAACAGCTGCCAAGAAGAACCTAATGAAATCATTGTCCATGACATCTACCAGGAAGAACCTGAGACATATTTTGGCCATAACAGCTGCCAAGAAGAACCTAATGAAATCATTGTCCATGACATCTGCCAGGAAGAACCTGAGGACAATTATTATTATATTAGCATTCACAGCTATCAGGTAAGTAGTTTTAAAGGAACTAATAAAAAAACACAACAACAACATGCCTCTTCCCCAACAATACATGGCTTTTTGCTAAATATATTTTAAAGCCTTCTTTGTAAAGCCTTCATTCTTTGTAGAGCTCAATTAAATATCTTACATTTGCCTAACAGAATCAATCATGTGATCAATAAACTTCTATCTCTTTTCCAGGAGCAACCTGAGGAGCCTGGCACAGAGATCAGCCAGAGTAATGCCTCAGAGGAAGAAGAAAATCTAGAAGAACAAGAGGAAGAGGAAAACAATAGTGATGACATGCTTATATCTAGTGGGGAAGAAGAAAGCAGTAGTGATCATCTGTTTCCATCACTTGAAGTATGATTTGCTATCAAGGACATTAAGACATTTTGTGCATTGAACTGATTGATGTTTTGGGACTTGTTTAGCGTAATGTTTATTTAGTATGGCTTTGTTTAGGCCCACTAATGTCTGGGAACCTAAAAACCAAACTGCAGTTTAAATCACCAGTCCAGCTCATGCTAAAACACTTTAAGAACTATATATATTTGGAATCTCCACATAAACTGCAGTGCCCAGAGGGAAGACATCAATGCTTATCACTACAACACCATGCTGCACACATTACATGGGGAAACCCACAAATGGGTCATTTTTTTTCTTTGCAGCTCTGGAATACATTGAAAACTTGGAAAATACATTTTACTTTTATTAAAGTTGTCTTTGAGTTAGAACTCCTGTTATATCTCTCTCTTACCCTGGGGGAACCAGAGCAGAATGTAGAAATTGCCACAGACAACTGCCGTGTAATTGAATAATGGGAATTATAAAAAACATTTACCTTGTCATAAATGCATGTTTTTGCACCTTCTCTATAAATCAGAATTGATTTGAAATGATGTTTGTCATCCACTCTCTCTCTTAAGCATCATCAACCAGATAATCATAGTATTGATGCTTGAGAGGAAAACATATGCTAGGGATGACCGAATTTTGACGCCCATAGACTTTAATATATTTTGGCCAATTTCCACTGCCGGCGAATTTTTGGTGAAGTTAAATGGGTCAAATTCGCCCATCCCTCAAGATATTCACATAACACATTACCAACTTTATTTTTCAATACTGTGTCACATTGCCATATGTAATAGATATTAGTAAAGCAACAAGTGGATTAATTGTATGTTTTTATTCTTAAACAGAAACAACTTGAGGAAATCATTGCTCATGACATCTGCCAGGAGGAACCTGAGACAAATATTGGCCATTTCCAGGAGCAACCTGAGGAGCCTGGCACAGATATCAGCCAGGGCAATGCCTCAGAGGAAGAAGAAAAGCTAGAAGAACAAGCAGAAAAAGAAAACAATAGTGATGACATGGTTATATGTAGTGATGAAGAAGAAAGCATTATTGATTATCTGTTTCCATCACTTGAGGTATGATTTGCTATCAAGGACATTAAGACATTTTGTGCATTGAACTTATTGATTTATTGGGACATGTTTAAAATAAAGTTTATTTAGTATGGCTTTGTTTAGGCCCACTAATGTCTGGGAACCTAAAAACCAAACTGCAGTTTAAATCACCAGTCCAGCTCATGGTAAAACACTTTAAGAACTATATATTTTTGAAGTGTCCACATAAACTGCAGTGCCCAGAGGGAAGCCATCAATGCTTATTACTACAACATCATGCTGCACACATTACATGGGATATTGTAGGGATGAGCAAATTTTTGAAGCCCTAGACTTTTATGCATTTTGGCAAATTTTCACTGACGGTGAATTTTTGGGTCAAATTTGCCCACCCCTACAAAAAAGATATTCACATAATAGATTACTAACTTTATTTTCCAATACGGTGTCACATTGCCATATGCAATAGATATTAGTATAGCAACAAATGAATTAATTGTATGTTTTTATTCTTAAACAGAAACAACCTGAGGAAATCATTGCCCATGACAATTGCCAGGAAAATCCTGAGACAAATATTGGCCATTTCCAGGAGCAACCTGAGGAGCCTGGCACAGAGATCAGCCAGGGTAATGCCTCAGAGGAAGAAGAAATTCTAGAAGAACAAGAGGAAGAGGAAAACAATAGTGATGACATGCTTATATCTAGTGGGGAAGAAGAAAGCAGTAGTGATCATCTGTTTCCATCACTTGAGGTATGATTTGCTATCAAGGACACTAAGACATTTTGTGCATTGAACGGATTGATTTATTGGGACATGTTTAGCATAATGTTTATTTACTATGGCTTCATTTAGGCCCACTAATGTCTGGGAACCTAAAAACCAAACTGCAGTTTAAATCACCAATCCAGGTTATGCTAAAACACTTTGGGGTAAATTTATCAAAGAGTGAAGTTCCACAGCTCTCAATTCATTGCTATGGGATTTTGAAAGGTGTATTTATCAATGGGTGAAGTGAAAGTTCACCCTTTGATAAATACGCCTATAAAAATCCCATAGAAATGAATGGAGAGTGGCGGAATTTCACTCTTAACTTCACTCTTTGATAAATATACCCCTTTAAGAACTATATGTTTTTGGAGTATCCACATAAACTGCAGTGCCCAGTGGGAAGCCATCAATGCTTATCAGTACACCGTGCTGCACACATTACATGGGGACCCCCACAAATGGGTCATTTTTTCTTTACAGCTCTGGAATACATTGCCCAAAGTTTAAAGGTGTTATTTACTAAACTCGATTTTTTTTTTCTGCCTGAGTTTTTTTGGGCAAAAATGTTAATGTTTAGAGGAGAAAAAAACGCTCACCATTTCAAACCTGTCACTGTTGTGTATAGGTCAATGGGAGATGTCCTTTTTACAATTTGAAGGTATCGTGGTCTGCTCTGGATTTTGTCTGGTAAACCAAAAAAATTGGGGTTTTCAGGCAATAACCTGAAAAAATTAAGCAATTCAGGATTCAAATCCAAATAATTTGGGTTTGCAATTTTTTACCCGACCTGACTGTTTCAAGTTATTTTATTGATAAATAAGATAAAATTGTGGATGGGAGTTTAGTCAAGCTTAGTTTAATACAAATATGAGAAATTCGAGTTTTAGTAAATAACCCCCTAAAAGTCTCACACACATTAGTTCTATTAGGTCAAACCATAACCCATATACATAAGAAAAACAATGTTTGTAATAGTTATGTCCACACTGTTTGGGCACAAGGCCTCTTTGCTATACTAAATATAAATTAAAAAACTGCTTAACAAGGAACACAGTGAGGAATCTTATGGGGATGCCTCTCAACCTGAACAAACTAAATGAGCAACAAACTAAAAAGAAAAGCTTGCAATCTTTATTCTTTTTGTCTATTTACTGAGTTAATCTAAAATAATGTTTTCCTTTACCAGGTCTGCAATGAACATGGATTTGACAAACTATGCCCGGTATGCAAAAAACTTTCTTTACATTATTATCCCTGTTTTCAGCCTTCTCCCTCTATTCTCCCCCCACCACCTGGAATTATATTGTCTTATTTTCAAATTTTGCATTTTACTTTTTTTAGGACCCAACTGGCTGGATAGACCTCGAACAATGTGTTGGATCAGGAGGATTTGGAGTAGTCCATAAGGTCAGATATGAGATTTTAAGATTGTAAGGGGTGGGAATGACCTACCTTTTGTGGCCCTTAACATCTCAATGTAATTCTATATATTGTATATATTAGTATTCTATCTAGTATATAAATATTCATACATATGTCATGTATCACTAAATTGCCACATATGCCACATTTTAAGCAGGATTCATATTTCCTTTTGGAGTTTGTTTTTTGTTTCTGAGACTGCAAAGACCCATGTCGTTATACCCAGGTATCAAATTCAAGTCAAAATTCACCACAAATCTGTTTTCTTTCAGGCATGGCATTTTAAGGAAAAGAAAGAAGTGGCCATAAAAGTGATAAAAGACCTTAGGGTAATGTATATTTTTTTACTATTTAATTTATTATAATGAGAATATTGCAGAAAGTGTTGTGTTACACAAACAAATCAACTGCCAGTAAAAAGAGACTTTATAAACCATGATTAGCAAGTCGCCCCCTTATATAATGTATAGTCATAATTCAAACTGGAATTTGTAATGATTAGAAATGGACTTCTTTAAATGCCCCAAGCTCTGCTCAGCTCGGTGAAATATTCACTGGAGGTTTAATTATTTAATAAATGCAAAACTAACTATATCAACCGCTTGTAATATTTGCATCTTATAAAAGGCAATCGTGTGACTTATATTCATTAATCTCTATGTAACAATACTATAAAGTGACCACCCCTAACAGAAGGGGATTTAAATCCCACCAAATCATAACAAAAAATTCATAACCCAGTTCAACACATTGCAAGTAAACACATGGATCGGCAAAGAAGAGAAAGAGGGGACGTTAGTATCTATGATTGAGAGTGGACGCCATTACAGCACATCACAGAGAGACTTGAGAGAACTGATAACCTTTACTAGCTTTACGCATTCAGAAGCTTCTGATGAAGTAACTCCAGTCACGAAATGCGTAAAGCTAGTTCCCCTGCCCGCTTACACTTTTGTATTCTTAACATGGATTAATAAAATGAACTGGTTTTATCCGAGTTTGGTTTCCTCGAGTTCTGATCCGGTGAGGTCATCCCTACTTTCAAGTTTGTTTGGGAAGTTAGTATCTGTGGTGTTGGCACTGTGGTACACTGATAGCAAAGTAATGAATTCTATGTTTTACAACAAGGATTAAATAGTTATCAAGACTAATTTAATTATCATTATTTCTGTATGTAGGACAATGAAGAGATCCTTGCTGAACTATACGTACTTGAACGCGTTTCTGGCCACGACAACTTCCCTGCCTTTTATGGAGCCTATTATCTACGGCCCAGCATTTCAAATGAAGAGGCGCTATGGGTAAGGATATACTTCTTAAATAAAAGCACACAATGGTCTTGCATTGCACATGCCAAGAAGGAGAAAATCTCAAGCAAATACATATACAAATACATATAACACTGATTATTTCAGACCCGTTACTGCTACTGATTACTAGGAATGTTACACAGACACACAGACAGATAGATAGATTTTAGGCAACATATATATACACTATAATATTTATATTTATATACACTATAAATAAAAACATTTTATTTCTATTCTAGATTGCTATGACAATGTGTGCTGGTGGCTCCGTAGACGCCTTAATTAGGAGCACGCCCAATAGATCCTTGGAAGAGACCTGGATTTCATACATATGCAAGAAAGTTTTACAGGTAAGACAGATATTAACCCCTTCATTGCTTTTCATAATCTCTGCTCACCGACTTTGCATCCTATTAATTCTAGAATATAAAAATATATACATGTTCATCATGTTTGCTTTATTCATCTTTCTAGGGCCTGGATTACTTACAGGAACTGAACGTGATACATCATGATCTCAAGGGCGCCAATATAATGTTAACTTCTACGGCCCGTGTGAAGATAAGTAAGTGACGTTTATTATCTATAGGAAGAATGGGTGCCACAAAGTGAAGGGTACATTTATTGCTCATCTCAATGCCTAGCTTTTCTTAGGCATCATAAAACTTTAAAGGGGATCTCTACCCAAAAATGGCACCTTTGCATAATTCAAAAATATCATTGTAAGCAACGTTCCAATATACAGTCATTAAGAATGTTCAGTGTTTTATGTGTCTCTGTCTTTACACTCTCTTTGCACCTGGTTCAAATCAATAGTCAGCACCAGACAAAAGAAAATACTGCTTAAAAATATATTTCCATTTGTAATAACTGTAGCACCTTTCTGCATTGTCATAGATGTTATTACTGCATTGTACAAAGTAAATTCATGCTTGTTTCTTTCAATTTCAGTTGATTTTGGCCTTGCCACAATAGGGCCCATCAGTACAAGTAATGCAGGAACCCGCTGTTGGATGGCACCTGAAGTCCATGCATGTTTTACAAGAAGTGTACATTATAACTACAAGGTATAATTAATGAAATAGTTGTCATTTAGTTCAGTTTTCATGAAAGTGATTAAACAAAATGCACTCTTAAGGCAGGAATAACAAATCCATGCCAAATGTAATTTGTAGAGCTTTTTTCTCCCAGTAGAGACTCTTGAAAATGTAAAATCATAAAAGTCGGCTACTGGAAATGTTTCATAGTAATACAACGTAGCTTGGTTCTAATGTATTAGTCATTTAGCATCCCATATTGACCCTGAGACAGGATGAGGAGGGATAGTCAGTAGAAGTATCTTTATCTTCTGTAACAATGATTTTTGTTTTAATTTTCTAGGTGGATGTGTGGTCTTTAGGAATCACAGCCATAGAAATGGCAGAATACGATCCTCGTAAGTAATCTTAAATAATATTTTACGTGCGGTTATGTTAATTTATGAGAGGAGTGTTTTTAGGAAGGTCAGGGGGTATCATCTATTCTATAACAATGAAACATGTAACATGCGCCGATTCGTTTTTCGAATTCGCCCAAAGTTTCCACCCTTCGGGCGACTTCGGAAAACGAACCGCCGCGTGTGGTTAGCACCGCTGTCTTTTTATTTTAGCCGGCGCAGAATGAGGGAAGGCGTTTGGGGAGATTGGTCGCTGCAAAGATGAGGCGATTAGTCGCCAGGCAACCAAATCTCCCCAAAATGACCAGTGTGGCCTTACCCTTAAAGAAGGAAATTATTATCTCAAAAAGTTAAAATAAATCATCGATTGGTTCTGATAATAGAAACTCATCAGAATATTTGATGTAGTCACCCTCTACTGTACAATGCTGCAAAATATGTTGGCCATTTGTAAGAATAACAATAATAATATTGTGTTCTCTTACACTTACAGCACACATTAAACTCCGTGGTGCTGAGCTTTCCGAAAGGATTATGAATGGTCCAGCTCCAGCTCTAAAAGAGGATATATGGTGAGTCTTTTTTTTTTTTTACAGAAATAGGACTTACGGTGGCCATAGACATTACAATTACAATCTTTCCTGGAAAAGATCTTTCCAAGAAAGATCGTTCATTTCAATACACACATGTAGAGTTGAATTGTCAGATATACAGGTAGAAACAATAAAATTCTACCTTTATCTGATGATTCAGCACTAACAATGGGCGATATTGGGGTACCTTCAAAGGCTTCTGATCAAAATTTTCCAGCCAGCCCGATCGATAAGCCAACCCATATCCAAGTCTTCTGCCAATATCGGTTGGCTCGTTTCCCACCATACACGTGCCGACTAGGGTACTAGAACTTTTTTTGTACAATATTATTGGTGCGTCTATGGCCACCTTAAGCAGTGAGGGTGGGGAATGGGGAAAGAGACACTGGAGCATAAAGCTGGGGACGGTGTTAAAGTGGGAAAGAGATAAGTTCAATGAGCTCAAATGTAAGTGTCACTACAGTATCCACTCTATCCATTGCTGTGATGATGGGCTGTGTTCAAGTTATTAGTATTATTTTAGGGTCACCACCCTTTTCATAAATTCAAGAGCTTACACTTTGATGGCCAAAATGATTCAATGAAAAGAAACATATCTCCTATTTTAATTCCCTATTACCCAACAGACTTCAGTGTCCTTTTTGAATAATTCTGGCTCTGTGTTTTATTACATCATCAGTAACACTTCTGCCCTTTTTCTTTCCCCCCAGGAGTAATAAATTCCAGAGATTTATTTATAAATGTCTTCAGAAGGATCCAGCCAAAAGACCATTCGCAAAGGAACTCCTATTAAACCGATTCATCACATATAATCGAGATGAAGACGAGGTGCAATATAGCATAGCAGAGCATATAAAGAAAGGTAATGCAAATTACTCTACAATCAAAAAGCAATTACTGGGAAATCTTTAATGCCTATGTGGCAGGCCTGGACTGGGAATCCAAATAGACAGGACATTTCAGGTACACAGAAGCCCAAACAGCAAACACAGAGGCCCAAACAGCCCACCACCAGCCCAATAAATAGGCAACTTACAGCAGCCCTTCTGGCATTTGTCAGAACCCGCATTCCGGGCCTGTTATGTGGTTATTCCAGGCTCTATTGATTTAAGGATTCCTATTTTGATCACTATCCAAAAAATTAAGAAATTGCATCACATGCATGCAAAATCTGTCCCTAAGTATTAATGCTTTTAGGGAATTTTTTAATCACTAATGGCTTTAGCTCCAACCACTTCTGCTTTAAATCGTGAAAGTTTCTATCAATTACTAACTTAGCTAGCCAGTTAAGGAACCACATTATGGCCATTTTTACAGTGCCCAGTGCCCTATCGTGCAAAGATATAAAACACAGATCTTCTTGTCTAACAAAACATTTTCTCCTAGGAGCAAAGAAATAAGACTTTAAAGCAAAAAAGAAATAAGACTTTCAAGCAAAATATTCTCTTGCAACACCTCATTAAGAAGACTTTGTCAAGATTTAGGAAGGAAATGGAAGAACAATATATAAATCCCAAAATGGATTCGACCCTTGCAAGATCTGAAATGTGGCTCCTTCATTATGTTCCCAAAAGGGAAAGGAGGGAAAGGGTTGGGAACACAATGTAGGAGCCACAGCCCATCTACTTTGTATACTTTACCAAATGTTTATTTTTATAAAAATCTATTTAAATGTATATTTATTTTTATATATTAATAAAACTAATAAAAATAAGCTGATGTTTGACATTTGAATAATTAATATATAGTGTAAGAAAATGGACTGTTCAAGAGTTGCAAGTGTACAGGAGAGGGAAAGGTTTTAGAAAATATCAACTGGGAAAAAATCAATTAGGAGAATATTATTGTGGATATAAGCAACTGCTAGTGTTTGTTTCATACTCTTTGAAAATGTTGTACTTTCAATAGCTTATGATGATAGTTATAGGTTTTGTAACCCTTCTGTAAATTATATAGTAAATTAATTTTTGTCAATTAGCACAAGAACTGCAACAATTTTTGTGCAAGCTCATATCATGGTTGTGCTTGGAAATAAGCCCGAATGTTTTATAATGTATGTTGTAAGAATGATAGCTCTGTGGGCAGGACCGCCATCAGAAATCGCAGGGCCCCATATGACAAAATTTCCTGGGCCCCCTGGGCTGCACCCACCGCAAGCCCCACCTACAGGTCCGCCCTCCCTACCCCACAGGTCTGCCCCCACCACACAGTAAAAAAACAAAAAAAATATTGGTGGCTAGGGTTCCCGCATGTTAATAAAAAATAAAAAGATATTGGTGGTCAGGGCCCCCTACATTATGAGAAAATTGGTGGCCAGGGCCCCTTAAACGTCCATGCCATCCCAAAGTCAGCAGCTCTCAGAAATATGGGGGGGCCCAGTTAATCAAGTAAGTGTGGTGTGGCCGAGTCCCCCTTACCCTCGGGGCCCCCTACAACTCTCCCCCCTGTCCCCCCCTGATGGCTGCCCTGTCTGTGGGTGTAACTTACTGAGCCAAAAAATTCTAACATTAGTGCATACACATGTAACACTATAGTAAATTAAGGGGCAGATGCATCAAGGGTCGAATATCGAGGGTTAATTAAGCCTCGATATTCGACTGGGGAATGAAAATCCTTTTTTTTGCACAAATACTTCAATCGAACGATCGAAGGAATAATCGTTCGATCGAACGATTAAATCCTTCGAATCGAACGATTCGAAGGATTTTAATCCAATGATCGAAGGATTATCCTTCGACCAAAAAAAGTTAGGCAAGCCTATGGGGACCTTCCCCATAGGCTAACATTGGGTTCGGTAGCTTTTAGGTGGCGAACTAGGGGGTCGAAGTTTTTTCTTAAAGAGACAGTACTTCGACTATCGAATGGTCGAATAGTCGAATGATTTTTAGTTGGAATCATTCGATTCGAAGTCGTAGTCGTAGACCATTCGATGGTCGAAGTAACCAAAAAAACACTTTGAAATTCAAAGTTTTTTTTCTTCTATTCCTTCACTCGAAGTTAATGAATTGGCCCCTAAGTGTCACCATTCTCTAACTATGAGCTTTACCCCAATACTTTGCTCCGGATGAGACCCCAATTCACAGGAGTTAAGACCTCACAATGGTGTGGAGTCAGGGTGTAGTACAACTGTAACTAGGTGCAGTGCACAATAATTGGGCATCAGTGGTTTTTGCAACTTAACCAGAGAACATATTTTTTGAACAGGATAGTCCACAAAGGAGTGTACATAACCAAGCAGGAACATAGAGTAACAGTTGATAAGCATATACTCACAACACCAATGGTCAGTATTAGTCCCTGCAGGGAAGAGAACATACACAGTAGCAATGAAGGTACACCTAGCTTTCAGACTTTTCTGAAAACCCAGGGGAATCACTACATCCCTAAGTCTTTATACTTTGTCGTTTTTGGATTAGTGGGCAAAGGTTCCCACAACCATCCCTCCGGGCCCACAACTCAGGCACAAAGCATCCTCTGGCTCCGCTCCCTGAGCTACAACCGCCCCCTCACACCTACCATCTTTTTAGTACAGCCGTGCTGGGGGTAAAGGAAGACAGACGCTGCTTCTGGCTTCCTCCAAGGATCAGGTCTGGGCTGGCAGGGCCCACCAGGGCTGGAGCCCACTGGAGTTTTTTCCTGGTGACCTGCCAGCCCAGTCCAACACTGCACTTAGTCCCTACACTGGGCAATTGGTACCCGATATCTTAATCCCACTCACACTCCTTGTCGGAGCCTCAGGTTTCCCAGCTAAATAGCCTAACTTTCTGGCACTCCATACTTACTATCCTTACTAGATCTGACCTGTCTAGGTTCCACTTCTCCCTTCCTGCCTGCTCAGGCAAGGGCGTAACCAAATGGACCCTGAAGAGGGGGCTGCCATGTTTGTGCTGCAATGGTCCTTTAGCATTAGCAACTCTAACTGACAGATTGAGAAGGGACAGTAAGGTTGTCAGACCTATCAGCAAAAAAACAAGCAACATGACTTTTATTTTAATTAATATTGTGAAGTGTAGTTTTTTATTGTCAGTATAATTTTAAAGAATCAGTCAGACAAATAAATGTTATGAAAGTACCCAATGAATGAATGAATGAAACACATGTTGATTGCACCGATATACAGGCAAAATAGGTAGATGACAAATAGGTAGATGAACAAAGTGTTGATACAATGACTCTTTTATGTGTAAAGTGGCAGCTCTTCTTAATACAATGACTGAAACATACAGTATGGCATCATTTATCATGGAAAAATACAAATAAGATTTTATGGGGCATAATTACTTGTAAATACCGGGTCTCACTTCCCACACTGGGAGGCAGCCAGCGGCATTTCAGAGATGCCACCAACCCCTGACCTAGCAGAGCCTAATGTCTGTGTTAAAAAACAGAAATTTGGCTCTTAAATTTACCAGAGGTGGCTTTTTGCCGCCCCTGGTATTTGGCCATTCCATCCTGCCTGAGGCAAGTTTCTCACCTTTCTTACAAAAGGGTCGGGCCACCGCCGAAGCCGTCGAAAATGTAAGTTTTCATCGGCGGGCAAGGGATTTTGTAAATGGTATTACAAATTACCGGCAGCTACATTGCCGGTAAATTTGTAATACCGGCCCAGGCCCTGGCAGTTGTTTTACCAGCTAGGCCAGTAAAATACCGACCAGGTGGCAACCCTAGTTAGGCTGCAAGATAATGTGTGATAAACTGGCTGGTAGTGGATTAAATGATTCTGCTGTGTTAGTTCAGGCAAAACAGCCAGACAAGCACAGTAACTTCTGGACTAGATATTACTTGGCCCCACAGCAAATCATTTTTCAGGCCAACAAAATGGTTGACTTGTTTTACCAATATTTATTGAAACTGTATATGAATTAGGGCCTCATGGGCCCCTATACCTCCAGGCCCCCCTGTAGCCACAGGGTCTGCTTCCTCTGTAGTTCCACCCCTGCTTCTGCTACATTTATTACAACATGGCAGGTACGTGTGGCCTGTCCCATTATTGCTCTCAGCTTAGACAGGAAGAGGGGAACAGGAACAGGAATGAATCATAAGACAATGGCAAAACAGCAGAAATGCCCTTAACCAAAATGGCCACACAAGCAGGTTACTACAATAAAAATAGCCATAGCACCTAAAATGATTATATTTATGTTTTGCATACTTTTCTTTCTCTACAATCATTATAAGTGCAGCATTATATTTCTGAGCCATTTGTAAAAACTTCCAATTATGAACCTGTAGTGTTTAACAGCAGCCCTTTTAGGAAATGTTTGTTCATGTTTATTACTATGCAGCACAGGGGACATTAGAGGCACCTCTATAGCAGGCCACATACTATGCCTTAGGGATGATGCAGTCATGTGGAGCAGAGCTGGCAACTTCTCATCTTGTTTGTTATATGGCAATAAGCTTTGTTCTTATTGGTTCATGAATGTGACTGACATTGTTGCTTCACAGAATGGATATTTTATCTGTTTTGTGAAACTTTCATTTTGTGGAAAGAATGAATCCTGTACTATAAAATCTTGCTTTCTGTCACAAATATCTATTTTGTCATTCAAATCTAGCTTGACATGCACTAGTTAGTTACACTATTATATATTATGTCCACTTTTTTTTACATAATACATTCTGTAAGTAACTCTGCACATAAGTGTGTCCGTTACATGGAGGTTATACATTTGTGAGAAAAAGTTGCTTGTTAAACTGTACAGAATGGAGTTTGTTATATAATGACATCCTTTTGTGCACTAACCAGATTTTGTTCTCATTCTTTAATAGAAATGTCTTTTGTAAAAAATTTTTTATCTGTTTATGGTCAAAAATACTTATATACCATGAGAGACATGAATTCTGTGTATTAGGGATAGTTTTGTATACAGAATGTATTTGGAACAAACGGCACCCCATATCCCAGCTCTCCGGTGCAGGCACCAGTGCCGGGCCAAGTCTTTCAGTTGCCCCAGGCAACCCGGCTGGCTGGTCCCCGCCGCAGCTGTGCGCAAAGTTGCGCAACAGAGGACGCACGTGCGTAATCGTGCGTAACAGAGGAGCGCACCCACTTTTCAATGTGGTAACACTTGCCGGACTAGGGGTAGGCTACACATAAGGTAAGTACCTGGAGCCCCCGAGCTTTGCGCCCTAGGCACGTGCCTCTTTTGCCTACCCCTAGTTCCGGCCCTGGCAGGCACGCATGCGCACTCGCAGGGAGGGGGGTATGTGGGTGGGCGCTAGGACCGTGTGGCCTAGGGGCGTCCGCCCACGAAATCCGGCGCTGGGATCACCGCACCAGAGGCCTCCCCTTCAGACTAAAACTTTCATTTGCAGCAACGTAGGGGGTTCTTCACAGTCTGGTCAGTGAGGTTGTGGAATGCACTGACAGTTGATTCAGTTAATGCCTTTAAGAGTGGCTTGGATGGCATTTTATTGTTGTCATACTAAAAATCTACAATTAGTATAGATTGTGTATGTGAGTGTATTCATTCCAAAGATTACCGAAGAGAAGAAGATGGTGCCTGTGAACTCCGCTGAACAGAATCTGCACGAAGAGGTAAGTAAAGAGTTAGGGGCATTTGCCCGGGGGTAGCTAGGCTGGGGGGGGGGGTGGGAATCTATGTAGGGTTGGGGGCTAGGGTTTTTTTTTTATTAAGCTTTTTTCTCCTTTTAGAAGGGGTTGGATGGTTTTTTAGCAAGTGAGGGAATACAGCGTTATGGAAGATAGTACAAGTTGCTCCAGGGACTAGTCCCATACCTCCCAACTGTCCCGTTTTGAGCGGGACATTCCTGCTTTTGACAACTCAACCCGTAGTCTCGGATTTGTACTGATATTCCCTAAGTTTCTCTTTGATTTCCTGCACTGAACAGCCAGAAAAAGATACAACATTTCTAACTTCGGCTCTTGGCAGTGAGCCCAGAACACATACTTAACATACTTTTGTTACAGTTTTAGATAAGATAAGAAGGAAGACTCACAGCTTAAAGGGCAATTCACCTTCATTAGCAAAACTGTAATAACATATAAAAATGTGTTTAAACTTTCATAACCTACCAAGTTTTGTAAAATGGACATGGTAATTAGGGGGTGTGGTCACAAAAACAGGCGTGGTCAAAATATATTTTTGTCCCTCTTTCTGTTTCTAAAATGTTGGGAGGTGTGCTAGTCCGACTGCCAGCCTGGAGTCAGGAAAGAATTCCCCATCCCTACGTGCAAATTGGAGAGGCTTCAATGGATCTACTAGCAGTTAGGCAGGTTATTTACAGACTTAATTGATGGATATGTGTCTTTTTTTCAACTTAGCTTAGTTCCTATGACGCCTGCAGTTCCATATCCTGCCAGTAGGGGTCAGTAGCGCCTTTACCGTCTAGCGTTGCCTGTGATTGGCCAGCAGATGGCGACTGATATTGAGAATAACAAATGATATTTGTTGTGGTGTTGGCTGGATCGTGTCTTCTGTGAAGTTCCCGGGAAATCCTGGGTCTGGCACCTTGGGAGGTGGGTGAATAGCGTCTGTTGCGTCGTTTCCGTGCGGATGAGCGGGGCCTGGGCGCGCCTGGGACTGTAGTGAGCGGCGGGGCCGTGTATGAGAACCATGGGAGGCGCTAGGAGAGACGCGCAGCAGCTTGGGGCCTGGGCCTTATTATGAGCTGCATTCAGTTGTATTGTATAGCGGTGTCACTCCAGTGAGCACATCCCTGTCTCACCTCTATTGCTTTGTATTGTATCCCATACACTTTACAGCACAGAGACTGGCCAGACGTCAGTCAGAAGTATCTAATGTATCTAATGTTCACAGCTGAGCACACTGGGAGTTGTAGTTCATCAGCTTTACAGCTTCTTCATCCTTGAATAATATATATATATATTCTCCTTGCAGGAGGCAATGGGTAGTCAGATATTACTGCATCACAACTTTATATAAAGTCTATCATATTCTGGGATTTGTAGTCCAGCAATACCGGTGAGTCTAAGGTTTTCCCATTGTTCTGTTAGTTTCTGTTAGTCCAGCCCTGATTGGCCGCATGTTAGGTACCTTTATCTTTATCGCTGGGCTTATCCCTCTCCTCCTTCCCTGAGACAGTCGCCAGCATCGCCCCAGATGGGAATTAGTGCCGCTAAGTTCTCTGTGCTGCAAAGCCACATTGTAAAAGCCGTGCAATTGTTTTTATCCACCCCTGATCATTTTAAGAGAAATGCCGTCCGGTGTAATCGCGGTGTGTAGCGGATTTCAGAATAATGTACTGTGAACTGTTCACCCTGAAAATATCATGTAAATGTTTAAATAAAACTGGCAATTTTTTATTCAAGGAGACATTTTGTGTAAAAAATAAGAACGTACCAGTGCATTATACTCATTTAGATATAGAAGAATTGTGCTTAAAAAAAGTAGTGTTTCAGGCTGATTTATTGAATATTTCTGCAAAAACCTTAATAATCCCTCTCTTCAATTCCATTACCTGAATTCCCAGGCTGTGCAGGGGAGCCGGTGTTACTCAGCTCACTGCACTGTAGGACAGGAACCAATCAGAAGCTAGCAGGACCTGATAGGGAACTGAAGCCTGTCTGTGCTTGTGTGACTGCAGGGCTTTGATTGGCCGTCTCCGTCCTACTGTGCTTCTGGCAGGGACAGTTAGGACACACCCACCCCTCATTTGAAACACAGACAGGAACCAGTGAACATCTATAGGGAGCTCTAATAAAGAGGTTATTTTTAGAGAAAATATTAATTTTTAGCACCATGTAAAAGCAACACCAAAAATAGTTGGTTTTTTTTCCCATTTATCCTATATGTCTCCTTTAAAAATCTGTGGTGTTCTGATATAAAGACACATTCTGGTAAATGACACATTGTTGGAGTTTGTATATACACATATGGAATAGGTATGCACCGAATCCACTATTTTGGATTCGGCCGAACCTCCGAATCCTTATTCGTCCGAATTCTGAATCCTAATTTGCATATGCAAATTAGGAGTAGAAAAGGGAACACATTTTTTAATTTCTTGTTTTGTGACAAAAAGTCACGCAATTTACCTCTCCACCCCTAATTTGCATATGCAAATCAGGATTCGGTTCTGCCGGGCAGAAGGATTCGGCCGTCTCCTGCTGAAAAAGGCCGAATCCCGTAACGAATCCTGGATTTGGTGCATCCCTAGTATGGAATCCGTTATCTGGAAACCCGTTATCCAGAAAGCTCCAAATTATTGAATGCCCATCTCCCATAGACTCCATTTTATCCAAATAATCAAAATGTTTAAAAATGATTTCCTTGTTCTTTGTAGTAATAAAACAGTACCTTGTACTTGATCCCATCTAAGATATAATTAATCCTTAATGGAAGTAAAACCAGTCTATTGGTTTTTTTTTAATGTTTTTATGAATTCCTAGTAGATTTAAGGAATGAAGATCCAAATTACAGAAAGATCCATATCCAAAAAATCCCAGGACCCGAGCATTCTGTAGCCCAGGTCCCATACCTGTAGTGTATATTCTGTTGAACTTGTTCGTATCACTGGGGAGAGTCGCAGTTCATCTAGAACACACTAATTGTATATATAAGTTTAGCGCAGATCGGGTCAAGACTTGACAGCTACAAGCATGCCCTGCAGTATACATTAAAGGAACAGTTCAGTGTGAAAATAAAAACTGGGTAAATAGATAGGCTGTGCAGAATAAAAAATGTTTCTAATATAGTTAGTTAGTCAAAAATGTAATGTATAAAGGCTGGAGTGACTGGATGTCTAACATAATAGCCAGAACACTACTTCCTGCTTTTCAGCTCTCTTGGTTTCCACTGATTGGTGACCAGGCATTAACCCATACCTCCCAACTGTCCCGCATTACACGGCACAGTCCAGATTTTCTCTGCTTGTCCCACTGTCCCGGATAGTGGTGAAGATGTCCCGCAGACCCGTGCCGGCTGTTCTTGTTGTTGCTGCACGGGCAGCGGCATCTTGCTACTTCTGGGTTTTTTCTGCGCAGCGTTTTTCACTGAGTGAGTTGGGTCTTTCCGACTTGTGCCGAGTTCTCTCTACACTTCTTCCGGTGCGGCGTGTGGGTGGTGCTTGGAGCGTCTCAGCCTCTGTCCTCGCATGTCTCGCTGGATAGGAGGAGCATATCAGTAATACTGTCACTATCAGGTTTGGTTGGAAGGGCACGTTGTATATACATTTGATTGTGAGTGCAGGTGAGTGGCTGCTGCTGTTCCCTGACAGGCTTTACTGACTCCTGTCTCAGAAGCTATTTGGGATTATATCACTTTACTAGCTTAAGGTGGCCATACACGGATAGATCCGCTCGTTTGGCGATGTCGCCAAACGAGCGGATCTCCCTCCGATATGCCCACCTTGAGGTGGGCAATATCGGGCTGATCCGATCGTGGGCCCTAGGGCCCAACGATCGGATCCTAGCGCTCGCAAATGGGCGGTCGGATCGCGGTACCGCATCAACGAACAGATGCGGCCGCGATCCGACGGGATTTTTAACCCCATCCGATCGAGATCTGGCCGACTTTCGGCCAGATCTCGATCGGGGAAGCCCGTCGGGGGCCCCCATACACGGGCCAATAAACTGCCGACACAGTCTGTCGGCAGCTTTTATCGGCCCGTGTATGGCCACCTTTAGTGTTGTTTATTTTTGTATGAGGACTTTCTTTGTGTATGGGGCACTTGTGGGTTATTGGGGAGCAATTAGCAGCCTGGTCCCAGTTGTGTGAGGAAATGGGAATGGTAATTGAGAGGCACAGGGAGATTGTGCAATTGTATTTTATATCTCAGCTGCTGTTACTCAGAAATCCTTTCCTTCAGTGACACAGGGCTGCTGTATGGGGGCACATTGTATAGCAGACTACCTTCTAATCTCCCTGACATGCCAGAGGAAGTGCTGAAGAGAATTCACCTTCATTAGCAAAACTGTAATAACATATAAAAACCATAGAAATGTGTTCAAACTTTCATAACCTACCAAAT
The DNA here is from genome assembly GCF_017654675.1 of Xenopus laevis. Lineage (NCBI taxonomy): Eukaryota > Metazoa > Chordata > Amphibia > Anura > Pipidae > Xenopus > Xenopus laevis. The sequence continues at coordinate 138,351,745 of NC_054381.1, read as the reverse complement.
TTTGTAAAACTGACATGGTAATTAGGGTGTGTGGCCATAAAATGGGTGTAGTCAAAAAAAATTCACAAATCTTTTTGTCCCTCTTTCTGTTTCCAAGTTGTTGGGAGGTATGCATTAACCAATCAGTGAGTTGAGGGGGGCACAACTGTTAAATTGGCAAAAATTGCTGTTAAATTGGCAAAACGTTCTAATAAACAGTAAATTGCTGGCAAAAAGGGCCCCTTGGTCCCAAGTAAAGGGTTTTCAACATAACAAAATAAAGGTAAAATATGAAGGGGTGAATTCACAGTGTTAGAAGAAGGAGAAAAGATATTGGTGGATTATTTCTTCAGCCATCCAATTTTATGGGAATTACATGCACCCATGGGTGCAGCTGCTGGTTGGCCATTCAGGAAACAAACATGGAGTATATCAGCCAGTATATCCGTATATCAGCCAGTATATCAGCCAGTATATCTGTATATAAGTATATCAGCCACTATATCCGTATATCAGTATATCCGCTAGTATATCCGTATATCAGTATATCAGCCAGTATGCCAGTATATCAGTATATCAACCAGTATATCAGTATATCAGCCAGTATAGGCCCATGTGCTGAAGGAATGTATCAGGCAATGGCAACAGTAAATTCTTTTGTATTGGTTTCGTTTGATCATTCTCAGAGCATTTTTAATATATTTTACTAGTGATGGGCATATAAATTTGGCAGGCGCGAATTCGAGGCAAATTTCCACGTATCACAGCCAGCGAATAAATGCACAAAACTGCAGCGAAAATTCGCTGGCAGCAAAAAAATTTTGGGCGCGCGTCGGAAAAGTCACTCTCGTCAAAACCTTCACATGCCAACATTATTCGTACCCCCATTGACTAACGCCGACGTCAGAATTCGCAATAGGACATATTCGCCCATCACTATATTTTACTATTCTGTCAAATATTAAAACTACAGCTGCCAGCATTCTAAGTGGGGATTTGTTGTTATCTGCAGCTGAAGTATCCCTGGGTTCCACAGACATAATGATAGAGGCAAAACACTGATCTATGTGATGTCTGAGTAACCTTTTATTTTTCCTGTCAGGTGTCCAAGCAGATTCTACTTTACCGACCCGCTCAGGACCAAGCAGAACTCTGTTTTTATCATCACAGGTAAGGGAATCACATTCCTAGCTTTTGCTCTGGTGGAACAGAATTGAAAATAAATATTTTATGCAGCCCAAGCCTGTCAAGAAGTTGTTGGGATCTATGGTTCAAGAATGAGATAGGGTGGGGAATTTGACCAATCAGTATGCAAATTAAGGGGCATATTTATCAAAGCACAAGTTATAGAGTTTGTTTTACTTTGTATGACCTCAAAACTCCAATAGTATCTTATTTAAGAACAAATTTAAAAGTCTAAAACTCGAACGAATATTACCGAACCGAAAACTTGAATTGAATTAGACTAAACTCAAATTGAGTTTTTTCTCCAAAAAAAAAAAAATGTTAGGAAGGCTGTTAACATCTTCAAATGGGTCACTGGACCTCTGCCATTGACTTCTACATGAACTCGGCAGGTTTTAAGTGGCGTACTATCGAATTTGAGTTGTTCCCAGGGTCAAGGTATGAAAAATCTCGAATTCGAGTTTGGATGATTCCCAACTCGAGTTTTGACCAAAAATACAACTTGAAAATTCAAATTTGAATTTACTATTCGAACCTTAATAAATCTTCCCTGAAATGTACATTCTGGACATACACTTGGATAATATAATGTCCGTAGGTACAACAATGCTCAAGTAGTTGGGTGGAGATTCAAGGGGTTGTTCACCTTTAAATGAACTTTTAGTATGATGTAGAGAGTGATATTCTAAGACAATTTGCAATTGGTTTTTATTTTTTATTATTTGTGGTTTTTACGTTATTTAACTTTTTATTCAGCAGCTTTCCGGTTTGCAATTTCAGCAATCTGGTTGCTAGGGTCCAAATAATACTAGCAGCCATGCATTGATTTAAATGAGAGACTAGAATATGAACAGGAGAGGCCTGACTAGAAAGATGAGTAATAAAAAGTAGCAGTAACAATATATTTGTAGCTTTTCAGAGCATTTGTTGATTTGTTGAAAGCTGCAGAGAGCCAGAAGAAAACTGTAAAAAATAAACAATGAAGACCAATTGAAAATTTTCTTAGAATTGGCCATTCTGTAACATGCTAAAAGTTAACTTGAAGGTGAACCACCCCTTTAACCAGTCGGGGGTTATATGATACCCAAATAGTAGCGCAGTTGTACACATTCTTCAGAATTGGATCCAATGCTTACTCTTTTTTTATTTCAATTACAGGCAGAGCTTCTAAAAGGTACAGCCATGTCCTATGTTTTTGTGAACGACTCCTCCCAGACCAACGTCCCTCTGTTGCAAGCATGCATTGATGGGGATTTCAACTACTCCAAGCGCCTGCTGGAGAGCGGCTTTGACCCAAACATACGTGACAGCCGTGGCCGCACGGGTCTTCACTTGGCTGCCGCCCGTGGGAATGTGGATATCTGTCAGCTGCTTCATAAGTTTGGTGCTGATCTGCTGGCAACTGATTATCAGGGCAACACGGCCCTTCATCTGTGTGGCCACGTGGATACGATTCAGTTCCTCGTTTCCAATGGACTGAAAATAGATATTTGGTGAGTGAGTAGTCTATATAATGATAAGACAGTGTTGGTTTATAGCAGGGAGGCACCGAATCCTCTATTTTAGAATTCGGCCGAATCCTTTGTGGAATATTTGGCCTAATTCAAACCCTAATTTAGATATGTAAATTAGGGTAAAATTAGAAGAAAGAACCACACAAGCAGCACTTGATTAAAAAATGTTGATTTCCATGTTCGTGTAATGAAAAGTCATGTGATTTTTTTGGTTTCGAATTCAGTTCAGCCAGGCACTTGGATTTTGCCGAATCCGAATTCTGCTGATAAAGGCCAAACCCAATCCTGGATTCGGTGTATTTCAAGTTGATAGTACAGGTATGGGATCTATTTTCTGGAATACTTGGAACATGGGGTCTTCCAGATAAGCAATATTTATGTAATTAAATTAGGGATGCACCAAATCCAGGATTCAGTTCGGGATTCGGCCTTTTTCAGCAGGATTCGGATTCGGCCGAATCCTTCTGCCCGGCCTAGGCTCTCAGGTCTTCAAAGTATTGGGACAAGTGGCCACCCTTCGTGGCCAGGTCACTTTAGGCTAATGGCATACAGGCTTTTCAAGTACCTGTTATCCAGACCGCGCCAAATTATTGGAAGGTGATCTCCCATAGACTCCATTATAATCAAATATTTTTTTTTTTTTTTTAAATGATTTCCCTTTTCTCTGTAATCATAAAGCAGTACCTTGTATTTGATCCAAACTAAGATATAATTAATCCTTATCCTATTGGGTTTATTTAATGTCTACTTTTTCAGTCAATTTAGAGATCCCAATTACAGAAAGACCTCTGATCCAGAAAACCCCAGGTCTCCAGCATTCTGTATAACAGGTCCCATACCTGTACCACTGTTCTCCAGTAGAGAATAACAATGGCCAAAGCACCCCTGTCCACCTGTCACTGGTTGTGACAGACAGACCTTTGTACTAAAACTTTCCGTGTGCGTGTAAAAGGTGAATAATTAGCTTTTATTGGGCTTTTGAATTGTGTCTCAAGAGCAAAGCCTACAAAGTAATAACACAGATACAGCTGTTTATATGAGTGAGCCTGCACAGGCAAGTCCTTCTGTAACTATAGGTGTATTCTTCCTATGGGGAGATTTTCTCTCTCCCTCAGGAAAGACAGTTAATTGGATTAAATACATGTTTAAGGGCAGAGACACACACTCAGATTTGGGGAGATTTAGTCGCCCGGCGATAAATCGCCTCTTCTTCGGGGCGACTAATCTCCCACTGACTAGAATCTAAATCGCCGGCGGGATGGCACTTGGAGTGCTTTGTTTTCCGAAGTCGTACAAGTTTCCTTGTGGGGCGACTTCGGAAAACGAATCGCATCGATTGCCATCCCGCCGGCGATTTACATTCTAGCCAGCAGGAAGCAGTTTGGGGAGATTAGTTGGCCCGAAGAAGAGGCGATTTGTCGCTGGGCGACTAATCTCCCCGAATCTGAGCATGTGTCTCTGCAAGGCCAGAAAAAAGCCTACGATATCCGTAAGTTGATCCAGAGCTCTCAGCCTGTAGTTCTCCTCCCAAACATAATAAGCAGCCTCTCATATGTTTGCAGGTGATACTGTGCCTTGTTATAGGACCTTGAGTTGAACAGAGTTTTAAAGCTTTATAAGTTCTAATTAGATTTATGAAATAAGATTTGTATCTTTCATCTTTTTTTGCTCATATCTGGGCCACATGTGCTGGTTTGAATCGTTTGTTACTATTGTGGACACTTCAGATCACATTCATTAGTATAAACACAATCCTAAAATAAAGGGGTTGTTTAAATTAACTTTTAATATGATGTAGAGAATGATATTCTGAGACAACTTGCAATTGGTTTTAATTTTTTATTATTTGTGATTTGTTTTTAGTATTTTAGCTTTGTATTCAGCAGCTCAACAGTTTTCAATTTCAGCAATCTGGTTGCTAGGGTCCAAATTATTCTAGCAACCATGCACCGATATAAATGAACTGGAATATGAATAGGAGAGGCCTGAATAGAAAGATGAGTAATAAAAAGGAGCAACAACAATAAATGTGTAGCCATACAGAGCTTTTGTTTTTAAGACGGGTCAATGACCCCCATTTGAAAGCTGGAAAGGGTGAGAAAAAAAGTTAAGTAACTCAAAAAAAAAATAATGAAGACCAATTGCGAAGTTGCTAGGAATTGGACATTCTATATACTAAAAGTTACCTCAAAGTTGAACCACCCCCTTTAAAAAAGAAAAACAAAGTTGTAGTGGGTCAAAATCTCTCCAGGGGCGTAACTATAGAGGAAGCAGACCCTGGAGGTATAGGGGCCCTATGAGGCCCTAATTCATATACAATTTCAATAAACATTGGAGAAACAAGTCAACCTCTAAACATTTTGGGGGCCTGAAAAATAATTTGCTGTATCTAGTTACGCCACTGCATCTCTCTGTGTATTTCCTAACTATTTCCCATAGTGCACAACACCCCCTGCCACCTCTACAACCAGAGCACCTCCACTTCTCACAAGTAAACTGGCCCCTTGTACCTGAGCCTTGGCCTTGTCACTTGGTTTCTTAGGTTCCATGATGGTGATTAGATGCAGCACATGAAGGGGTTGATGCAGTTAGAGACTTGCGGTGGGGAAGGTTGCACTGATGGTTTGGTGGTTACAGTTAAATATACTCAAATTATTTTTTTTCCTTTAATTTCAGAAATATCCATTTTTTTTTTTAATTTTCACATGCAGTTTAATGCACATCTGAGATGACAAATGCTCAGATAAATATTAAACCTATAAAGGTACTATACAGTAAGCTGTATAAAGGGTAGGGATGCACCAAATCCACTATTTGGGACTCGGCTGAATCCCCGAATCTTTGGTGAAGGATTGGCCGAATAGCGAACCGAACCCTAATTTTCATTTGCATATGCAAATTAGGGGCAGGAAAGGAAAAAGTGGAAAAAAATTCTTTTGTGACGAAAAGTCACATGATTTCCCTCCCCTAATTTACATATGCAAATTAGAATTCGTATTCGGTTTGGCCAGGCACAGGGTTTCGACCGAATCCAAATCCTGCTAAAAAAAAGGCCAAATCCCGAACCGAAACCTGGATTTGGTGCATCCCTAATAAAGTATACCTCAGATTTGCAGAAGTGGAGGATGTGCATCCCTCCGCTTGTTTGTCGATTCTGTTTCCCACCATCATAAATCCCCTGATTTCTTGCAATGATTTGCTAATGTGCCTGATGATCGTATATTTTAAAGGAACAGTTCAGTCTTCAAATAAAAACTGAGTTAGTCAGTGACTTGAAGGAGGTCCACATGGGACATAACTGTTCAGTGAGTTTGCAATTGATCCACAGCATTCAGCTCAGATTCAAAAGATGTGACCCATGTGCCCCCCCTCAAGACACTGATTGGTTACTGCCTGGTAACCAATCAGTGGAAACCAAGAGAGCTGAAAAGCAGGAAGTAGTGTTCTGGCTATTATGTTAGACATCCAGTCACTTCAGCCTTTATACATATCATTTTGGCTAACTAACTATATTGGAAACATCTTTTATTTTGCACATCTATTTACTCAGTTTTTATTTTTAATACTGAATAATTTCTTTAATTTACAACAAACTGCTAATAATGCCTTTCTTTTGAATTCCCACAGCAATCACCAAGGCGCCACACCACTCATCCTAGCCAAGCGCAGGGGAGTGAACAAAGAAGTGATCCGCATGCTGGAGTCCCTGGAGGAGCAGGAAGTCAAAGGCTTCAATAGGGGCTCTCACTCCAAGCTGGAGATCTTGCAGATGGCGGAAAGCGAAAGGTATATCCAATGCTCTGAGCTCCTAATGGAAAAAGGACACAACACCCTGTCGGAAGGAACCTCTGAGGAAGATTGGTATGTTCCACTTATTAGTATCTCACTAACTGTGCCTGAACTTGACTGTGCTTTTATGTAGTATCTATTATTTATTATTAACATGTATTTTAGAGCGCCAACATATTGCGCAACAATGTAAAAATAAATGTGTTTATACAAAGAAATCACATGAATTACATACATAGAACATACAGAGTTACATACATAACGACCAGTACCGGTACAAAAGGTGAGGAAGGCCCTGTGCAAAAGAGCTTACAATCTAAAGGGGAAGGAAGTGAGACACAAGGTGTGGGAGTGGGCAAGATCAGAAATAAGCAGGTGAGAGATGTAGCATATGGTATTGCATCTGTTAGCTAAACACAGTATAGAGAATAATAATACACGTTAATAATGTTCCACTTAAAGGAACAGGAACATCAAAAAATGAAAGTCTTTTAAAGTAATAAAAATATAATGCAGGGTTGCCCTGCACTGGTAAAACATGCGTTTGCTTCAGAAACACTACTATTGTTTATATAAATAAGCTGCTGTGTAGCAATGGGGGCAGCCATTCAAAGGAGAAAAGGCTCAGGTTACACAGCAGATAAGCTCTGAAGAACATAATGGTGTTATCTGTTATCCACTGTTTAACCTGTACCATGTAGTCTTTTTTCAGTTTCCACCACTGCTATACAGCAGCTTGTTTATATGAACTAAAGTAGTGTTTCTGAAGCAAACAGATCAGTTTTACCAGTGCACGGCAACAGTACATCATATTTTCATTACTTTAACACACTTTAATTTTTTGGTGTTACTGTTCCTTTAACAGTATCTCATGATTAACTGTGCCTGAACTTGACCATGTTTTTATGCAATATCTAGTAACTTCCCTTATTTCAGCTTGATGTAGCCACTTTGACAGGGTGAGGGTAAAGAAAGTTGCAACATTAGAGGGAGACAAATCACTAATTAACCACTAAACCACTATTTACATTGGTTCTCAGTTTGTAGCCAATGGGAGTCACTTATTAACTAAAACCGGGCAAATTAGTAACCCATAGCGACCAGTCACAATTTAATAAATGTAAACCCTCAAAGCAAATTAATGTACATGTGCTTGCAGTACATTTCTAAGCACTTGAAATGTGCATTAATTTTTTTTAAATATTTTTATTTTTCAAGATATTGCCAGTTTTTTGACAGCTAATGTTTATGAAACCAGGTTGCCGCCTGTTGGTCATTGTGCCTGACTGGCTACGGTCAGCTGAAAAGGAACTTTGTGAGAAAAGGAACAGTTTGTGATGATGCTCTGCTTAGGAAATGACGTAAGCAAGCAGAGAAGGGTCAATTGCTGTTTCTCTGGTCAGTTCTAAGTAACCTCACAAGATTCTCTTTTTCATAGGAAAAAGTTGGCCTAAATGACCAGCAGGTGGGGCTGTTGCTTCAAAGTTCTTAGTAGATCAATCCTAGCAATTTACATTCTTTTGTTTTGTGGGTTTACGTTTCCCTTAAAGGAGAAGGAAAGGTTAAAACTAAGTAAGCTTTTTCAGAAACGTCCACCTACATATACCAGTAAACCCTGTAATGCTGCTCTGAGTCCTCTGTCAAAAGAAACACAGCATTTCTGTCCTTCTATTGTGTACACATGGGCTTCTGTATCAGACTTTCTTCTTTCAGCTTAAACCTCCAGGGCTAGGGCTTGAGCATGCTCAGTATGCTCTTCTTCTTCCCCCCCCTTCTCTGCTGTAATCTGAGCCCAGAGCAGGTAGAGACTCAGGCAGGAAGTGATGTCACACCAAGCTAATACTGCAGCTGCTATCTTAAACACAGAGAGAGAGAGAGAGAGCTTCTAGAGCTTTTTACTCAGGTATGGTAAAATATTCTACAGACTAAATATAGTGTTATAGCTTGCACTATAGCAACTTATCTATTGGCAATAAAATGCCTCTGTAGCTTTCCTTCTCCTTTAACTGACATTAGTCTACCTGCTGTTGATTGATGAAAGTTTATTAGTTGTTATGGATTACAGCACTGGGGCAAGATTGCCCAGTTTTACTATATAAACCCCAGTGTGTCAGTGTGCGCTCAGTATTTACATACAGGTATGGGATCCGTTATCTGGAAACCCGTTATTCAGAAAGCTCCAAATTAGTCCCATAGACTAAATTTCCAAATTATCCAAATTTTTAAAAATGATTTCCTTTTTCTCTGTAATAATAAAACAGTACCTTGTACTTGATCCCAACTAAGATATAATTCTTATTGGGGGCAAAACCAGTCTATTGGGTTTATTTAATGTTTACCTGATTTTTCTTAAAGACCCAAATTATGGATCCATTATCCGGAACACCCCAGGTCCCGAGCATTCTGGATAACAGGTCCCACACCTGTATAATGTAATATGGTTGTCAAGTATTGGGCCATCCAGTCCAGTATTTGCGGCAGGGATTTACAGGGGTAATTAGAATGCAACTCTTGCTACACACTGGCGCTAGCTATAAAATAGTTCAATGAAATAGAGCAACAGAAAACATGCTTTCTGGCATTAAAGAAGCATCAGAATGTTGTTTAGCATATTCATATATTTCTGGAGAGATGATTGTGTAAACTGTGCAGACAGACAAATGATAACATATGTGTTCTATACGTGGTCTTTTCGGGGGGGCTGTTTTGAGTAATAACATTGCATTCCAAACTGAAGTTGATTATCTCAATGTTTTACTTTCATTTAAAGGGAAATCTATTCTGCTCCTCTTCTTTTCGAATTCAGGCCTCTTATTCAAATCAGTGCATGGATGCTAGGGTAATTTAGACCCTAGCAACCTGATTGTCAACTGGAGAGCTGCTGAATAAAAAGCGAAATAACGCAAAAAACACAAATGATAAAAAAATCAAAACCAATTGCAAATATCACTCTCTACATCATACTAAAAATTAAGTCAAAGGAGAAAAACCCCATTTGCTGCTCCACTATTTTTTTTTAATGCAGTTTTAAAAATAGCCTCTCTTGCTCAGTATTCACTGGGTTTTTTTAGGTGCACATGCAGGACTGCACCTTAACAGCCCAATCATATTTTGTGAGTGCATCACAAAAATATATATGTATTTAATACACAAAAGCCACAAATATCCTGTAAATTATATCCTTATAAACGGTGAGTTCTGATGTCATCAGTTATAAACGGTGAGTTCTGATGTCATTTCTGTCACATGACTCACTGAAACTTGTGTATTATAATAAATAAAGTACCCCCAGTTGTAAAATATGAGGATATTAGAAGTTACCTCGTAGTTCCATGACCTGTATAAAAACACTCGGCCTTCAGCCTCGTGTTTTTATATGGTCATGAAACTCCTCGGTTACTTATAATATCCTTCTATTTTACAAGAGGGGGTACTTTATTCACTATATTATAGTCTTACATTTATAACTGAATTTATTACTGTTAAATAATTAAAGGACCTATGATTATTATATTAAACCCCATTGCCTTGTTTACATTTGCTTAAAGGAGAAGTAAACCCAAAAGTTAAAAAATCCCTACACCCCTGCCCTAACCCCTACCCCCCTAACTTTTTACTTACCCCTCAGTGCAGATTAAGACATCAGAGTTCACGGGCAACATCTTCTTCTCTTCGGGTTGAGACCGGCGTATCGTTGCACGCGCAGTTGGAGCAATTTTCTGATTCATTACAACTGCGCATGCATCGAAACTCATGAAAATTGCCGAAGCGCCGGTCTCATTCCAAAGATTACTGAAGCATCTGAAGATGGAACTCCGATCCCTGAATCTGCACCGAGGGGTAAGTAAAAAGTTAGGGGCATTTGCCCGGGGTAACACTTAGGGTAGAACTACACGGGCGATTTCAATGTGGTTTTGGCGAATCCAACGCACTGCACCAAAGCGCAGGTGTCGAATCGGATGGGACAGAGAATAAGGTAAGCAATGTCGGATGGTGTTGCAGCGTTCATCCGACAGTAGTGTTGACGCGACTGTCGGATGCAGATGCTGCTGTATTTCTTACCTTATTTTCCGTTGCATCCGACTTGATGCCTGAGTTTTGGTGCAGCGTTTCAAATCATTGAAATCGCCACATAGTTCTACCCTAAGGCTGGGGGGAGGAGGAAGGGGGTCTATGTAGGTTTTTATTTTTACTTTTGGGTTTGCTTCTCCTTTAAGTAACAAGTCCTGTTTCAGCCACCAACTTGTTTGAGCTAGGCCATTTGTACTACAATAACAGGTTTAGTTATAGGATCTGTTATCTGGAAACCCGTTATCCAGAAAGCTCTGAATTACTAAAGTCTATGTCCCATAGGCTCCATTAAAATGAAAATTCACATTTTTTAAAATGATTTTCTTTTTCTCTATAATAATAAAACAGTAGCTTGCACTTGATCCAGACTAAGATATAATTAATCCTTACTAAAAGCAAAACCAGCCTATTGGGTTTATTTAATGTTTAAATTAGAATCCCGCAGGGAACCAATTTCTAGGACCCAAACCTGCAACCCGCATATTTACCCACTTTGATCCACTACCGGACCCGCAACTGCCTTATCTACAACCCGACCCGCAACCCGCCGACCACCATCAAACAGGAAGTGATGTTGCTGCAAACCGGAACATCATCAAAAGTGGGCGGGGACAGAAACAAGTTTTGTAAAACTTTAAAAGGAGTAAAATAGAGACAATAGTAGATAACATAAGAAATTTAGATGAGACCCGCAACCCGACCTACTTCTATACCTGCACCTGAAAATCCTCCCCTCATTCCGCAGGGTTGCCTGCTTTTTTTGTGGGTACCCGACCCGCTGCAGGACTCTAGTTTAAATGATTTTTAAGTAGACAAAAAGTATAGAGATCCAGAAAACCCCAGGTCCTCGAGCATTCTGGATAACAGGTCCCATACCTGAAATACAAAGTAGGCCCTGTAAATAAGAATTAATTAGGCACATTTGTGTATGCCCCCTGTAACTGAAGCTTTAAGCTAGCACAAATCTCAACCTGCATTGTATTACTATTATTAAGGTACTGGTCTTTGCAAGTGAAGCAATTAATTCTTTATCTTTACCTTCTTGATTCCTGCTTTGAACACTTGCAGCATTTATAGGTCCTATTGTGAAAGTAACACGCTGAAACTTGTGGCTAGACAACAACTGGCAGCTTGTTTTGATATTATCATTTTATATTTTCTATAATAAAAAAGAAACAAACACTTGAGTAGTGGTGGAGAAGTGCAGGCCACATTGAATGATTATAGGGGAGACACTTTCTTTTCCCCGTCTGCATTAAGTTGTGGGGTGCAAAGGTAACGTGCTAGCCTTTGTACTAATTACAAGAGTAACAGTTTCTCTGATAAGTAAACCGAAAATGAGTCTCGCTTGATATTCATAGTGAAAGTGACCTTTGCCGGTGCAAGCATGGTTACATATTAGCTTGTGGGTGGGCACTACCTCTTCATTAGAGATTAGTGTTACAGTGATCAATTGAAGAATATGCAAATCTGCAGGGGTGGTTCTCCTGTAAGTTAATTTTTAGTAGGGATGCACTGAATCCACTATTTTGGATTCGGCCGAACCCCCGAATCCTTTGCGAAAGATTCGGCCAAATACCGAACCGAATCCTAATTTGCAAATGAAAATTAGTGGTGGGAAGGAGAAAAACATTTTACTTCCTTGTTTTGTGAAAAAAGGTCACACGATTTCCCTCCCGCCCCTAATTTGCGTATGCAAATTAGGATTTGGATTCGGTTCGGCCGAGCAAAGGATTCGGCCGAATCCTGCTGAAAGAAAGGCCAAATACTGGCCGAATCCCGAACCGAATCCTGGATTCGGTGCATCCCTAATTTTTAGTATGTTATAGAATGACCATTTCTAAGCAACCTTTCATTTGGTCTTCATTATTTATTTTTGATAGTATTTTGATTATTTATCGTTTACTTCTGACTCTTTCCAGCTTTCAAATGGAGGTCACTGACCCCATCTGGAAAAAAAATGGTTTGTAAGGCAACAAATGTATTGTTATTGTTACTTTTTATCACTCATCTTTCTAATCAGACCTCTCCTATTCATATTCCAGTCTCTTATTCAAACCAATGCATGGTTGCTACGTTAATTTGGACCCTACTAATCAGATTGCTGAAATTGCAAACTGGAGAGCTGCTGAATAAAAAGCTAAATAACTCAAAAGCCACAAATAAGAAAAATGAAAACTAATTACAGATAGCGATGAGCTAATCTGTGCCGTTTCGCTTTGCTGAAAAATTTGCGAAACTGCGAAAAACTCAGTGGAACGGTGAAGTCAGTGGGTGTTTTTACGCACGCAAATTTTCACGCTCCAAATGCATTAAAGTCATGGGTTTTTTTACTATGTCGACTTTTTTGTCCTAATGTATTAGTCAATGGGCGTTTTTTCTAATGGCAAATTTTTTGTCCTAAAGCATTAAAGTCAGTGGGCGTTTTTTTCTCATGGGCTTTTTTTCACTGTGAATTTTCCGCATCTAATTTTTGGCGCAGTTTAGTGAAAATTTGCACAAGGCCAAATTCGAAATTTCGCCACAAATCCATGGCTGGTGAATAAATGTACTCATCGCTAATTACAAATTGTCTCAGAATATCACTCTCTACATCATACTAAGCGTTAATTAAAAGGTGAACAACCCCTTAAAATGTTTTTAAAAAAAATAAAAACCAATTGCAATTTGTCTCAGGTCACTCTCTACATCATAAAAGTTAATATAAAGGGGAGCATGCCTTTAACAAAAATAATGAAGACCAATTGAAAAGGATTGACCATTCTATAATATACTGAAAGTTGACTTAAAGGTGAACCACCCCTGAAAGGTTAAAACGAAGTAAGCTTTATCAGAAAGGTCTATATAAATATACCAGTAAACCCTCAAAGTAATGCTGCTCTGAGTCCTCTGTCAAAAGAAACACCACATTTCTTTCCTTCTATTGTGTACTCATGGGCTTCTGTATCAGACTTTCTGTTTTCATCTTAAACCTCCAGGACACAGGTTTGAGCATGCTCAGTTTGCTCTTCTCCCCCTCCCTGCTGTAATCTGAGCCCAGAGTATGAGCGAGCAGGAAGAAACTCAGGCAGGAAGTGATGTTACAACAAGCTAATATGGCAGCTACTATCCTAAACAAACAGAGAGAGCTTCTAGAGCTTTTTACTCGGGTATGGTAAAACATTCTACTGAATTAATATAGTGTTATAGCTTTAACTATTGCAGCTAATCTATTGGCAATAAACTACCTTGGTTGCTTTCCTTCTCCTTTAATGGCAACAAATGATCTTGCAAGGTTTAGGATAGAAATTGCCTACTGTATGAGTCAGTAGGTACATGAGTCCTCTGATGATAAGCTCCCCACCTGCAGCAGGATTAGGCAAACCCTCTACTCTCGGTTGTGTTTTTTTGGCTTCTGTACAAGGCCAAGGCCACAAGATTTAACATGTCTAATGCTTTGCTGAACTTTAGTTATCCATTAAATTTGCTATGATACATTTTGATGGCAAAGAACATAGCTGTTATTTGCAGGTCAATAAAACAAATTTCAGTGTACCAATCAGAGAGTGGTTACTAGGGCAGATTATGGCCTGTGCTCTTATTAAAAGTCTCAAAATGAGTGGTGTGTTTTGGTCCTAGATTTGAGAATAAAGTATTTCACACGTAGGAGGTTGGCACACCACATCTGTGAAAGGTCACTTAATGCTACTGAGCTTCCTTGGTTTAACCACAGGCTTTTTTCTGCCGCATTGGTAGAGAAAGCTACATCAAGGCTCCTTTATTTTATTTTCTCAACATCCCACTCCCCTCCTACAGGGCCTTCAGCTCATCCTTTCAACAGTTCTTCATATATCAGCACTGCATGATTAAATACACGTATCTCCTATTTCAATGAGTTTCTCAGTTTTGGTATAAGAGAGGATATTTTGTGCATATGGTAATAGAGTAAAAACATTTCATGGTGTTACATCCCGTTTAAAGGGGATTCATTTTTTTGTGGGGGCAAAATAATTTCTGAAATTCTTCCCATTTATTGAATAAGAATTAATCAAAATTAGATTCATGACTTCAGTTTATAAAAAAAAAAAAATTGTTTCACACAATGGTGTTTTAAATGCAGTGTAAATCAGAATGTTGGCACTGTTCTATTAATAGTAATGGAAACCCAGAGCTGTGATGGAACTGGTGAAAAGTGGTACTGCAAAAAAAGCGAAACAATATTTGGCAAAGGCTTGTCTTACGTTGGCCATACACTATAAGATCTGCTCGTTTGGAGAGGTTGCAAAAAGAGCAGATCTTTTCCCCAATATGTCCACTTAGGGTATTGTCACACCTAGAGATTCGGGGAGATTTAGTTGCCCAGCGACTAATCGCCTCTACTTTGGGGCGACTAATCTCCCCAAACTGCTTCCCCGTGTCTTCCACCTGCGACATGGCACTCGCGGCGCATCGGTTTCCAAAGTGAGACGACTCCGGAAAACGAAGCGCCGCTAGTAGGAGATTAGTCACCGGGCAACTAAATCTCCCCGAATCTCACAGTATGTCCTTACCCTAAAGGCAGGCGATATTCGATTAAGCCCTAGGGCCAAACGATCGGATTACAATGATTGGAGTAGGCACCGCCAGGATGAGGACTGCATCAACTAGCCAATGCGGTCCCAGATTGAATGGGAAAATCAAACATGCCCGATCTCCCTGATTTTTGACCAGATATCAGTCGGAGAGGTCCGTTTGGAGGGTCCCATACATACCGATAAGCTGTCAAATCTGTCTAAAGGATTTGAACATGCAGCTTAAAGGAACAGTAACATCAAAAAATTAAAGTGTTTTAAAGTAATACAAATATAATGCAGTGTTGCCCTGCACTGTAAAACTGATGGGTTTGCTTCAGAAACACTACTATAGTTTATATAAATAAGCTGCTGTGTAGCAATGAGGGCAGCCATTCAAAGGAGTAAAGGCTCAGGTTACACAGCAGGTAAGCTCTGTAGAACATAATGGTGTTATCTGTTATCCACTATTTATTCTGTACTTTATAGACTTTTTTCAATTTCTGCCATTGCTACACAGCAGCTTGTTTATATGAACTATAGTAGTGTTTCTGAAGCAAACACATCAGTTTTACCAGTGCAGGGCAACAACACTACATGATATTTTCATTACTTTTAAACACTTTTATTTTTTCTGTTACTGTCCTTTAAAATCTGCCCATGTATGGGCACCTTTAGAGCCAGCCTAAAAATGACAGGTGGAATTGCTCAAAAACATGTCTTTTAGAGGAAGTTTATTTACATATAGGATACAGGTATGTTACAGGTATATAGGATAATGTTATGCAAAAACTCCAGAAAGCTCCACATTTTGGGAAGGTCATCTCCCATAGACTACATTTTAATAAAATAATAAAAAAAATTTTAACAAATTATTTTATTTTTCCCTGTAATAAGAAGACCGTACCTTGTACTTGATCCCAACTAAGATATAATTAATATTATATCCTGTTGGGTTTAAAGACTAGACACAGCATGTTTAGTTAAAGGTCTCTAAGATGATACCTGTTCATGTTTTTAGTGATTACTGATTACGTTTTTTCATTGATTTTCACCCGTGGTTGCAAAAGGCTCCCGTCAATTCACTTTCAAATAAACTAAGTTACCACTTTTCGGCAGATTCGGCCCGGCGACAAATCTCCTCATCTTTGGGGCGACTAATCTCCCCGATCTGCCTTCTCGTCGGCTAGAATGTAAAATCGCCAGTGGGATGGCACTCGGAGCACTTTTTCGAAGTCGCCGGTAGTTGCCTCACGAGGAAACTTCAGACGACTTCAGAATCTGATTTTGTGTCCTTATGCTCAGCCCAATGAATATTACTCTTGGCTTCAATAAAAACAAGTATGAAACCTGAATTTTGCCATGGGGACAGGGGCAAGCACCGGCATGCTATTTGCACATAATTCAAGATAAACAGTTTAATTACATTGCATTTAACTGCTGATTTGCACAGTATTTCTTGGCACAAATTCATTCTGAACAAATGTAATATGGCTTACAAATAGATATATATCTCTCTCTCTCTAGCAAATTCACTTTCTCATGTATTTCAAATGAATGGCTGCTGATGCTCTGTTCAAGGCTAAATGGGACGTTCACAGAAATATTAACACTTAAAGGCCCGTTTATTAAAGGTTGAATTTTAGCGGCACCACGATTAAACACTTATTTCTCTAAAACCACGAAGGCCATGAACATTTATTAAAAGATAAAAAGTACGAACAGGGGAAAAAACACTGAGAGATTCGCTAAAACATTCGAAATATATCTAAAACATCTGAAAATTCAAGACGATTCAGACAATTACTAGTGAAAAGAAAATCCGAAACCTCGGAATGGTTAAAAAAAAAGTCCAATAGGATCAACGCAGCTCCCATTGAATTCTATGTGACCTCAACTGCTCTTACTTGGAGAAGTTTTGTATTAGAGGTTTTTATAGATTCACCTTTGAGTTAACTGATGATGTACAGAGGGATATTCTGAGACAATTTGCAATTGGTTTTCATTTTTTAGTATTTGTGGTTTTTGCGTTATTTAGCTTTATATTCAGCAGCTCTCCAGTATACAATTTCAGCAATCTGGTTGCTAGGGTCCAAATTTCCCTAGCAATAATGCACTTAATAAGTGACTGGAATATGAATAGGCCAGGGCCTGTAGAGAAAGATGAGTAATAAAAAGTAACAATAAATGTGTAACCTTACAGAGCATTTGTTTTTAGATGGGGTCAGTGCCCCCCCCCCCCATTTGAAAGCTGGAAAGAGCCAGAAGAAGATAATAATAAAACGAAAACTATACAAAATAAATAATGAAGACCAATTGAAAAGTTGCTTAGAATTTGCCATTTTATAACATACTAAAAGTTAACTTAAAAGCGAACCACCCCTTTAATAACTCATGAAATGATTCATGAAAAAAAAGATGGATGGATTTTAAAGGAAAACCATACCTCCCCAAACAATGTAGGTCTCTATAAAAAGATATTGCATAAAACAACTCATATGTAAAACCCTGCTTCATGTAAATAAACCATTTTCATAATAATATACTTTTCTAGTAGTATGTGCCATTGGGTAATCCTAAATAGAAAATTGCCATTTTAAAAAATAAGGGCCACCCCCTGGGATCGTACAATTCACGGTGCACACAAACATACCAACAAACCATACTTGTTAGGTCACATGAGCCAATTAACAGAGTTCTGTCTTTTGCTTCCACACTTCTTCCTGTTACAGTTAGAGTTGTAGTATTTCTGGTCAGGTGATCTCTGAGCAACACACAGACCATTACAAAATGGTGGTTCAAGACAAGAGATGTAAAAGGGCAATATTTGCTTAAATATATATTCCAGTTTGGTAAGATTCTTTAATATACCACTTAATTTGATGTAAACTATCTGTTGCTTAAAGGGGTGGTTCACTTTTAAGGTAACTTTTATTATGTTATAGAACGACCAATTCTAAGCAACTTTTCAATTATAGTTTTCATAGTTATTTTCCTTTTTATTACTGATCCTTCTATTCAGACTCTCTCCTATTCATATCCCAGTCTCTTATTCCAATCAATGCATGGTTGCTAGGGTAATTTGGGCCCTAGTTACCAGATTGCTTGAAGAGCTGCTGAATAAAAAGCTAAATAACTCAAAAACCTAAAACTAAAAAAATTGCAAATTATCTCCGAATATCACTCTCTTCATCATACTGAAAGTTATCTAAAAGGTGAACAACCCCTTTAAGTGTTCATTTTGGGGGTATAGTTTTCCTTTAATTGTGATTCAAATAAACACTTGGTTGCTAGGGTATGAAGACCCAAATTTGGTTACAGTTTAATTCCATAATGGAGAGGAGTAGAACAAACAGAGTTCAAGACCTTGAGGGAACAACCTCCAGTCTTAAAATTCAATTGCCTGCAATAAGTTCATTTTAAGTTGATTTTTACCTTGAGGGCCTTGTATTGA
The DNA here is from genome assembly GCF_017654675.1 of Xenopus laevis. Taxonomy (NCBI): domain Eukaryota; kingdom Metazoa; phylum Chordata; class Amphibia; order Anura; family Pipidae; genus Xenopus; species Xenopus laevis. The sequence continues at coordinate 138,333,224 of NC_054381.1, read as the reverse complement.
TATCTGACCTGTAAGACAGGGTTTTATTACAGTGTGTATTTTAATATGTCTCTTTTTCTTCCAGTGCAATGGAAAGCCACTCTCTCCTGAATCCAAACTTACAGCAGGGTGAAGGGGTCCTCTCTAGCTTCCGCACAACTTGGCAGGAATTTGTGGAGGACCTGGGTTTCTGGAGAGTTCTCCTCCTCCTCCTGGTCATTGCTCTTCTTTCTCTGGGTATAGCCTACTATGTTAGCGGTGTGCTGCCCTTTGTGGAAAATCAGCCAGAACTAGTGCATTAGAGAGATGTAGAAACCTTTCATGCCCCCAGCTTCCTTAAATGCAGTCGTCTGTGCTGCATAAATATATATATCTCAGACCACTTGTTGGCCCGGTCTTGGAACTCTGTGCATTCCGATCAGAATCATCTTGGATGGAATGTGTCTTCGTGATCTTCAAAGATGTAGTGGGACATCCCTTCCTTGTGATTCCGTGCGAAGTGCTTTGTAAGACTGATTATCCGGCCATCTATGAAGAGTAGAGAATCCTTAATTTTTATGATATGCAATGCCGAAGCAAATGCTTATTTCTACGTGTGTGTTCATGGATATTTATCTATAGGTTGGACTCTTTTTTTTTTTTTTTTTTTTTTTTTTTTGTCGTCACACCATTTCCAGCAATTGTATGGTTGCTTATGAAGAGTATTCAATCGGTTGCCATTCATAGTATGTAAATAATGTAACTATTAAAGTTAATGCCTTTTATAAGGTGGAGAATGGAGCGTACAGACTTATTTCTGGGTTAGATGATGCTGTAGGTTGATATTGTGTCCTTCATAAGTCTTTTTGTCATGAAAGAAAGTTTAGTTGGCATATTCTTACTAGGGGTCTCCTTTAAACGAAAGATGGGGGTGCCAGTGAATGTAATGAATGAGGACTTTAAAGTGAACCTGTCACCCAGACATAAAAAGCTGTATAATTAAAGAGATTTCCCAATTAAACATTAAATCCAAATTCTTTTTTTTATTAAAGCATTCATAGCTGTTGTAAACTTGTTTAAAAATCTCAGCTGTCAATCAAATATTGTCTGCCCCTCCTCTATGCCTTAGGCATAGAGGCGGGGCAAGAAATTACTTAACTTTAAATTCAGCACTTCCTAGATGTCACTGCTCTCCCCACATTCCCCCAGTTCTCTTTACCATTTCATTGTGTAACCAGTGCATGGGGATGGACATCAGGTCCCCCATTCTGGTGCATAAACAAGATTCTGAGATGATGCAAGACTTGTCTTAATAACAGTGTCCACAAAATGGCTCCTGCCTGCTTGCAATAATTAGGGATTTGCAGACTGAATGAAATAATTTATATAGCATAATTAAAGCTAATTTTGCTTGACTAACATGATAAAATAGGATTTGGAATCATTTTTTTGGGTGACGGGTCCCCTTTAAAGTGGTGGTTCACATTTATGTTAACTTTTAGTATGTTATAGAATGGCCAATTCTAGGTAACTTGGCTTTGATTTTTTTTTTTATATAGTTTTTGAATTATTTGCCATTTACTTTGGGACTCTTTCCAGCTCACCAATAGGGGTCACTGACCACATCTAAAAACAAGTGCTCTGTAAGGCTACAAAGTTATTGCTACTTTTAAAGGGATTCTGTCATGATTTTTATGATGTCGTTTTTATTTCTAAATTACACTGTTTACACTGCAAACAATTAACTCACAATATAAAATGTAATTCCTGAACCAGCAAGTGTATTTTTTTTAGTTGTAATATTGGTGTGTAGGCGCCATCTCAGGTCATTTTGCCTGGTCATGTGCTTTCAGAAAGAGCCAGCACTTTAGGATGGAACTGCTTTCTGGCAGGATGTTGTTTCTCCTACTCAATGTAACTGAATGTGTCTCAGTGGGACCTGGATTTTACTATTGAGTGCTGTTCTTAGATCTACCAGGCAGCTGTTATCTTGTGTTAGGCAGCTGATATCTGGTTACCTTCACAATGTTCTGTTGTTAGGCTGCTGGGGTGAAAAGAGAGGGGGTGATATCACTCCAACTTGCAGTACAGAGTGACTTAAGTTTATCAAAGCACAAGTCACATGACTGGGGGCAGCTGGGAAACCACGAAAAGTTCTAGTCCCATATCAGATTTCAAAATTAGATATAAAAAAATCTGTTTGCTATTTTGAGAAATGGATTTCAGTGCAGAATTCTGCTGGAGGAGCACTATTAACTGATGTGTTTTGAATTTTTTCTTTCCCATGGCAGTATCCCTTTAATTACTCCCCTTTCTATTCAGGCCCTCTCCTATTCATATTCTAGTTCCTTATTCAAATCAATGCATGGTTGCTAGGGGAAATTGGACTGAAATAGCAAACTGAAGAGCAGCTGAATAAAAAGCTAAATAACTCAAAAAACACAAATAATAGAAAAAAGAAAAAACAATTGCAAATTGTCTCCGATTATCACTCTCTAAATCATACTAGACGTTAATGTAAACATGAAAAACCCCTTTAATAACTCACGTAAAGGAAATGTAAACACTCAAAACAAAATAATCATTTTTATGTCCTCCTCTGTTTGTGTGGATACAATGTGAGGCTTTAACAATGTATTTAAAGGCTTCCCTATACCCTGACCATCAAGAAGCCAAGACAAAAATAGAAGGAAGCTTGAAACTGAAATGATCTTTTCTCCATGTCAGCATGAGGCTAAGCACATGCACATTGCTAGTAAATAATACAGGTAGTTCATTTTTCGGGGAAGCCCTCTTCCATCAAAATCAGTCCATCTTGCCTTAAAATATTCCCCTGTGCCCTAAACTGATAAGAAATGCAAACAAATACATTGTCAGCGGGGCAATTATTATTATTAACATGTATTTATATACTGCCAAAATATTTTGCAGCGCTGTATTAGCACCTTACTGTTCCCAAAAAATACATTCATATCTGTAAACTGAAAAGAGGCTAAATTTAATCACTAAATTTATGTATATGAAAGAAAGTCCTCTTTCAAAGAATTCTATCAAGCTGGCATCTCTGATTACTAAGTTTTAATGAGCACAGAAATGGTATATGGGTATAGAATTCATTATCCAGAAAGCTTCTAAAATATGGGAAAGCCATTTTCAATAGAGTTCATTTTACTAAAAATAATTCATAAATTAATGTGTATAAACTATTTATTATTTCCTCCTTTTATGTAATAGATTGCTGTATGGTGCTCCAAACTGGAGAAAGACCTTAGAGAACTTATCATTGCAAATAATGTTAAGTCACACACCTATATAAAAATAGCAAAACAAAAGTAAATGTATGGCATCTGTTATCCAGAAAATTCTGAATTATGAGAAGGCCATCTCCCAACAACTCCATATTAAATGAACAGTTCAGTGTGAAAATCAAAAGTGGGTAAATAGATAGGCTGTGCAAAATAAAAAATGTTTCTAATATAGTTGGTTAGCCAAAAATGTAATGTATAAAGGCTGGAGTGACTGGATGTGTAACATAATAACCAGAACACTTCTTCCTGCTTTTCAGCTCTCTAACTCTGAGTTAGTCAGTGACTTTACACATGGATATAACTGTTCAGTGTGTTTGCAATTGATCCTCAGCATTCAGCTCAGATTCAAAAGCAGCAGTTCTGGCGCATGTGGCCCTCCCACAAGTCTCTGATTGGTTACTGCCTGGTAACCAATCAGTGAAAATTAAGAGAGCTGCAAAGCAGGAAGTAGTGTTCTGGCTATTATGTTAGACATCCACTCACTCCAGCCTTTATACATTAAATTTTTGGCTAACTAACTATATTAGATACATTTTTTATTTTGCACAGCCTATCTATTTACCAGTTTTTATTTTTACTCTGAACAATTCCTTTAAGCAAATAATTATCTGTAATAATAAAACAGTATAGGATAGTAGTATAGTATAGTATAGGATCTGTTATTTGAAAACCCATTATCCAAGAAGCTCCGGAATACAGAAAGGCCGTCTCCCATAGACTCCATTTTATCCATATAATTCCAATTTTTAACAATGATTTCCCTTTTCTCTGTAATAATAAAACAATACCTTGTACTTGATCCCAACTAAGATATAATTAATCCTTAATTATGGAAAGATCAGTTATCTGGAAAACACCAGGTCCAGAGCATTCTGAATAACAGGTCCCATACCTGTACGTAATGGCAACTAAGCTGCATGAATCCATATTGGTGGCAACACAATCCTATAGGGTATATTGATTTTTTACATGTTATTGCATGGAGATCCATTAACCTCAAAAGCACCAGTTCGCAAGCAATGTGGATAATAGATCCAATACTTGGAATGATAACTGCCCCACTGCCACTGGTAATATATCTGGTTGTTGTTGTTTTTTTTTCATCATTTTGGGAACGAAAATTTAAATTTTATGGCGTTTTAAAGGGCATGTAAAGGCAAAAAAATAAAATTTATACTTTCTTTAATGAAAAAGAAACCTATCTCCAATATATTTTAATATAAAAATGTGTACCATTTCTATAAGAAACCTGACTGTATGCAGTGAAATTCTCCCTTCATTTACTGCTGTGGATAGGAATTGTCAGACCCTCCCTAACTGCTGAGCAGGGAAACAATCATACTTATGAACTTACTTACCAGCCATGAAGAATTAAAGCAGCTTTGTTTATGACGATTCCTAAGCAGCCCAGACCACACTGAGCATGTGCACAGTCTTAGTCTTGCAAAGATGTTTAACAAAGTTACAAGATGGTGACTTTGAAAGAATAAATTATTTGTTTGAAAATTATTTGTTGGTGCAGTTCATATTTATATTTACTATACAAAATACAGCGTTTCTAGCCTTATTCTATTTTAGACTCTACATGCCCTTTAAGACAATATCCCAGATATGGAGTGCTATGAACTTATTTTGTGCATATTTAACCTCACTTTGCAACATTTGGACATCTCTGCTCTATAAGAAGCACATGTATGTTTGTGTTATGGATCGTTTTATGTTGTTTGGTGTTTAATAATTGCTTTTGATTTTTTTCCTAACAATGTACATCATCCGATGTTGGAGGCAAACATTAGTATTTCTAATAAAGAATGGAGATCATTAATTGGGGACAATTCAGCACCTTGGCTCCTATGTTTCCATGCATCAGTACACATGAAGGAACAGGCAGGGAATCATGGTAGTCCTTATCATCACTGCTTAAATGTAAATGGATCCCAGTGCTGATTTCTTTGCTAAAATTACTACTGTCATTTATTCTTTGTAAGGCTAAGGGCACACGCTGCTATTTCAGGCAACTAATCTCCCTGAACTGCCTTCTTCGGGCGACTTTGGAAAGCCGAAGCGATCCGACTGCCATCCCGCCGGTGATTTACATTCTAGCCGGGGGGAAGGCAGTCCGGGGAGATTAGTCGCCCGAAGAAGAACCGATTTGTTGCTGGGTGACTAATCTCCCGAAAATTGCAGCGTGTGCCCTGGCCCTAAAAGTATTTAGCAAAAGCTTTGGTCTTTTCATCTAAGAATACGTGTATTGCTGAATTATTATTGAATTTGCTATGTTTTATTACAAATGTATCCTAACTTCATAATTCTTCATGCTAATATGTTCTTTAAATAACTGTAAAATATCTGACTTTAAAATATATCCTTTATTGCCATGCCTTTACCCTATCTTTCTCATTTGTGTGCAATGATCAGGCTGCATTTGCTTGATAATTAGTGACGACCCCTAAGCTTAGCTTCTCAACAGCTGCTCAGAGCCCACTGAGTATGTGAGTGTCACAGACACTTTCCAAGATGGTGACCCCCTGTGACAAGTTTGAAGTCCTGGATCATTGCTGCTATTGACAAGCTGAAACTTTAGGCTGGTGAAATAAGTTCAGTATATAAAATATGGCAATTGTAGCCATATTAATTTTTAGGGTTTAGTTCTCCTTTAACGGAAGAAAAATTGTTGATCTTCTCCAACATTAAATGTACAAGGTAATTTTTCAACTTTAACACTCAAGCATTAAACTGAATGTGTGATTTATTGCTTGAATTATTACCCCCCAAACCTAAAACAGTCAGGGCAACTGCTATTTTCCTTCTATAAAAAGAGGCCAAGTCTACAGAAAGGGTCCTAGAAAAGCAGAGGTTTCAAGCTTCTAAGAATAAGGATTTTGCCTGTGCTACAAATACATAAACACACACATTCTTGTAATAAACCCCTGGTTTGTTCCAGGACGAAACACCTCAAGCTCTTTTTTCTCTCTGGAGGATGAACTTTTCATTTGGTCTTCAATATTTTTTTTTATATATATATATATATATATATATATATATATATATATATATATATATATATATATATATATATATATATATATATATATATATATATATATATATATATATATATATATATATATATATATATATATAGTTTTTGACTCTTTCAAGCTTTCAGACCTGGGAGTTTCTGGCAGTGCGCTAGACCCCCCAGCAAAAATATCTTCAGAGGGGCCCGGCACACACTGATCCCCATCCTCCGGCCCACTTCCTACCCCTCTCACATCTTGCCTCTTCCCGCCTACTCCCAGCCTTGGCCCCGCCCAACTTGCTTCCCTCTTCCTCGCAGATAAAAGAGCGGCTGGGGAGGAGGGGGGGGTTTATTAGCTATAAAGGAAGTAGACACCACAGTCTGGCCCCCCTGCGCCTGCAAGATCTGCCTCCTCTATAGTTATGTTTTCTGGATAACCGATCTCTCCCGTAATTTGGATCTTCATACCTGAAGTCTACAAAAAATCATTTAAAGGGGTTGTTCACCTTTGCGTTAACTTTTAGTATGATGTAGAGAATGATATTCTGAGACAAATTGCAATTAGTTTTCATTATCTGTTATCTGTGGTTCTTAAGTTATTTAGCTTTTTATTCAGCAGCTCTCCAGTTTGCCATTTTAGAAATCTGGTTGCTAGGGTCCAAATGACCCTAGCAACCGTGCATTCGTTTGAATAAGAGACTGGAATAGGAGAGGACCTGAATAGAAAGATGAGTAATAAAAAGTAGCAATAAATGTGTAGCTTGAAAAAGCATTTGTCTTTAGATGGGGTCAGTGGCCCCCTTTTGAAAGCTCGAAAGAGTCAGAAGAAGAGGGCAAATAATTAAATAACTATAAAAAAATAAATAATGAATACCAACTGAAAAGTTGCTCAGAATTAGCCATTCTATGACATACTAAAAGTTAACTTAAAGATGAACCAACCCTTTAAATTTTAATTAAACCCAGTAAGATTGTTCTGCTTCCAATAAGGATTAATTATATATTAGTTGGAATCAAGTACAATGTACTGTTAAATTATTATTACAGAGAAAAAGGAAATTTGGATAAAATGTAGCCTATGGGAGACAGCCTTTTTATAATTCTGAGCTTTCTGGATAATCCCATACCTGTATTTGAATGACTTGTTTCATGCTTCTGTTCATCTTCCAGTCAAAGTATGCCTGATTGCTAGAGTAATGGAACTGGCATGGCCACGCTGAAGGGTTGTCCTACTAACTGTGTGTGTCCCAAGAGAAAGTCTAAAATGTTTGGAACTGGAAAAATTAAACGCTAGCTATCAAGGGTAAGATAATAGCAACAAATTATATGTGTGTGCAACACAGCTCTTCATGAAACAGAGTTTAGAAATAGGGATGCACCGAATCCAGGATTCGGTTCGGGATTCTGCCTTTTTCAGCAGGAATCAGATTGGTTGAATCCTTGTGCCTGGCCGAATCGAATACTAATTTGCATATGTAAATTAGGTGACGGAAAGGGAACTTGTGACTTTTCATCAGAAAACAAGGATGTAAAACATGTTTCCCCACTTTTTCCTTTCCCGCCTCTAATTTTCATATGCACATTAGGATTTGGTTCGGTATTCGCCCGAATCTTTCACAAAGGATTTGGGGATCCCAAATCCCAAATAATGGTTTTGGTGCATCCCTATTTAGAACACATCCAGCTTGTTTCTTTCATTTCATGCAATGCTTTGCATTTTACAATCTTTTCAAAGTTGCTGGTGTTGTCAGGTCACCCCGGCTCTTTATCAGAACTTGATCAAGTATTTGCAAGTAAAAGTGCTCCTGGCGAGCGTTCCTTTTAAAACAATGCAGAGCCGTTTATATGGCATATATCGGAGAAAAGCTACTATTATTTGAGAAAGATTAGCAGACGCAGTGCTTAAAAAAAGCCCTGCTGGGATATAATGTAGAGAGCTGAATAGAATTTGCAGGCTAGACTTATTCTAGACAGAAAAGAAAGGTTTGGTTCCATATCAAAGTAACATTAAATAATATTATCTTGCAGTGCCAGCAGGTTTTGATAAATAGTTCCCAGACAAGGCATTGCCTTGCTGCAGAAATGGTTTAATATTCCAGATATTTACAGGCTAATGGTGGGAACAGGTAGTACAGTCAGCTCCCGCAGGTTTCCTTTGCTAAAAGTACGCCTCTCCCCTCTCTCTCACACTCATCCCACTCTCTCTCTCTCTCTCTCTCTCTTACAAGCCACACCACCCACACAAACTGTGCCTTACAATTACACACTTAAATGACATGAACATTAGCTGCCAATGAATCAAGCTACAGGAATTGTTCTCTCTCTCTGTAGATTTGTAGAGACTTTAAAAGCCTCTCATGAAATAAATTGTGTTGGGGCTGATTGCTGCTGTTGTGTTTTTTCCAAAAAGATTTCAAGTGTGCCTGTGATACTTACAGTATATGATATTTTTCCCTTGCAGTTTCATCAGGGGCCCTTAGTATTTTTTATTTATTTATTTTTTTACCCATGAGCCACATTTAACTATAAAAAAAAAAGTTAGAAAGCAATACAAGCATGAAAACATTTTCTAGAGGTGCCAGTAAGGGCTGTAATTGGTTATTTGGTAGCCCCTGTGTGAATAGAATACAGGTGGGTCTGTTTGGCAGTTCATAAGGTCTTTATGGTTCCAGAAATGTCCAAGTCAGGAATCCAGATATAAGCACCTACTTTGAGGCCACTCATCAAAGGTCTTGGTGAGCAGTGTGTTGCTTGCGAGCCACTGGTTGTGGATCACTGAGTTACATGATCCATGCCCTAATGATCTCTTTCTGTGTCCTCTTGGCTTGTCTGGTGAGTAGCCTGTATGTGGAATCAGGAAGGTAGTCGTTGGCTATGAATGGGAAGTTTCAGAAGATTTACACCCTTACGACATTTAACTGTCTGCCTTTGTATAGGACAATAACATGTACAGGACAACTATAGTGAACAACTATTGTTCACAATTTATCAAACATATTAATCAATAGGGTGAGGCATGTCCAATATGACGGAGTGAACAGACGTGCTTCTGTTGTGTGTTCTTGTCAATCTCTGCTTGTAAGTCCCTTTATTTTAATCACACTGGATCCCATCACCTTACACCACTTACATGGGAACAACGGTCATACGATGCAAGAAACCATGGACCACTCCATGGAATACTCGACTGATAACTTGCACCAGTCCAATCTACATCGGTCTTCACCTCTTAAGGAGACCATCTACCATCTGAGTTGGGACCAGGCATAACCACAAGACTGTATTATGGGATTTTTCGCATCTCAGACTCTCTCAATCCAGTGGTGCTTTCACCTATTTTGGAAGTTAATTCCGGATACCCCACGTGCCGCTGGGGTTTTTGTTGCATTGGGTAGGCAATAAAATGTCTCATGCAAAATGCCATGAAGAACTGCAGAATGAGAGTTTATACACATTCACTGGCTCTAACCTCCAGCCATCAAGTGACTTTGTACCCTCCACTCCAGTTGTGTCTTTGGAGTATTATAAGACCCGACACCAAGCAACCAGCTTGTATTACAACCAACAGTTGTATCTAAGGAGTACTATACAGTCTGATATCAATCAACTATGCCAGAGCTACGTACCAGTCCAACATGTAGAAAATATTCTCAGATGAAGGGCACTCTAATATTCAATACATATAATATAGTTAACTTATGGGTGCAATTAAGCCCAAAAAAAGCCCCCATACAAGGCCAGACACAGAATTTGTATTAACTAGATGGGCCTGCACTCCAAATAAATAGACCAAGTGGTATTTGAATAGTCATATGTTTAAAAAGAAGTAAATCACATACATAGATCAAGGCCAAAACATGCCAGAGAAACACAGAGATTCAAATATACATACCACCCAAAATATGGTCAAACAGCAATTTGATAAAGAAAGCGGATACACCTGCCCTGAGAGGAGAATCGCCCCGACGTTTCGGCTTTTAGCACTTGTAATCACCATCAACAAAAACTGACAGTTTGTCAAATATCTGCCCTGCTAGAAAGAGATTGAGAAGTGAAAACATCTAGGAACACCAACAGTTCAATCATAAAGTGATAGGATACATGCATAAAAAAATCACATCCATATCTAGAACACTCACTACAGAGTTGCAAAATGTACCTGGAAGCATCTTAAGCACAATAACTGTTTGTTGGGAGAAGTGGTTTTAAATGGGCAAGCTGCCCAAAGTATCACCATATAGAGTCTCAAGTGCCAGCTGGAGTTGTATAAAGGTTACTACTATTGGACTCTGGTGCAGGACAGTTTTCATGGTGTGGGCTAAGACACCTTTGTGGCAATAGTTTGAGGAAGCTCTATCAGTTCTGGCTTGTTAAAGTAGGAACATTGCTGGCCTACACAGAGCCCTGAACTAAACTCAATGGAATACTAGTGAGATGGATTGGAAAGCTGACTGGGTTCAGGTGTTCTGGCCCAATAGCAGTGCCCAACCTCACTAAGGCTCTTGTGACTTGAGAAGAAGCAAAATCCACAAAAAATGTCCAACATTCCACTGCAAATAGCTGAACCGACTACAAAAAATAATACAAAATTTCATCTGGCAGGATAATAAACCAAGACTTGGCCAAAAAAACTTTAATTAAAACTAAACGCCAGGGAAGTGTAGCCTTGCCTAACTGCCACGCGTACTACTATGCATCAGTCTTACTGAGAATAATAGACTGGTCCCACTATGCAAATATAAAACTATGGATAGAGAGAGAACATCAATCCGCATATTCTTACCTCATGCACTTACCCTGGTTAGACCACATAAATAGGAGACTAAAACATCCAGACCACCCTCTTCTCTCCAACACCATGTCAATATGGGATAAATGTCGGACACAAAATACTCACTTACCTCCTACCCGTCGCCCCTCATACCTTTAATTAATAACCCGGCCTTCCCCCCCTGGACTACAGCCCGACAGCTTACAGGAATGGTTGGTAGAATGGAATTTTCAGCTTATTCGCTTAATGGAAAATAAAGCACTTGTATCCAAAGAAAAACTACAATACTTATCACCATTCACACAGATGGATCACTTAAAATTTGCGCAGATTTCCCACTATTTCCATAGCCTAGGAGGATCACAAACATTAGGGCGTGACCTCACCTCACTGCCTGCACATTACAAGACCCGCCAAAACATGTAATTTCTCTCCTATACAAATTACTTCAAGTACCAACCAAATGGGAGTCAGTGGGGGTCATTTATAAACTTTGCGCAAGGCAGATTGGTTCGCAAAGTGAATATATTGGCCCTGTGCATGGTTATATTTATAAAGCTGTGGTTCAACAGAATTGTGAATTTTTTTTTCACAATGTAAATGTCTATAAGAGCTTTTTAAATATGTCAAAAATTCGCAAATTGCAAATATTTATGTGCACACTCTGCGACTGAATTACGCCACAACTTTTTTTTGCAAAGTGCGAATTTAAGTTACTGGCAACGATATTTTTGCGCACAACAACCTCGCACATTGGGTGCGCTTGCGCAAACTCCCATCTCATTTGTGCGACGTTTGCGAAAAAAAAATTCACAATGCGAATTCGCAAAAAAATGGAAAGACGAGCAAAGCAGTGCGATATATTAGCATTCATGAAAAAACATGGGCAATACATCCATTTGTGAAAAAATTTGCGCTGTGTGAACTGTATAAATGAGCCGCAGTATCTTTTATCAATAGATGGTCCGGAGACCTAAATATTCAGTTAGAAGATACCCAGATTGAAATATGCTATCCAAATTACTCAAAAGCTCAAAATGCTATTGAATACAAGAGCTTAATTACAAGATAATTAATTACAAGGTGGTACTATATACCCTCCAAGATACAACATATATACAAAACATCAAACGGCACTTGTTGGCGTTGTAATAGAGAAAAAGGAACCCTACTCCATATATTCTGGACGTGTACCCTCATAAAACCTTTTTCCAGCTTACTTTCCAGCTAAATCCTGGGGGTCGACATACCGGCAAACCCACTACAAGTACTGCTATTCCATAACCCTCAGCCGGTAGCAACCTTTAACTTGGGTCTAGAACCACAACTACTAAATGCAGCGAAACTTCTACACTGGAAAACTACATATATTCCCACTATTAAAGACTGGTACAATAAAATTACAGAAATATGCAGATTCGAGGAAATGTCTACTTCAAACCTAGATCAGATTTCTAAATTGGATACGATGGTTTCTTTTCAACCAAACCGATTTCTACAAAGCAACACAATAGTGAAAAGTAAGTCCACTAACACCCGCAGCACTTACCCACCTGCTTTCTTTACTTTACCCTTTCTTCCCCCAACTATTACCTTGCCTCATTCTCCACAATACTGAAGCTTTTCATATAGCCATTAGCGACTTAAATTGTCTAATATAACATTACAATCTTTCTTCACGAGTACATAACTTTAGCAGAAGATAACAATCTCTGTATAGAAATATGTACAAAATATTAAATGTTTATATGAGTTGTAACCATCTTCAGCTATGTATGTATATATAAAGCTCTGTATTGCTGAAAGTTTACAATAAAGCTTTTTGAAAACAAAAAAAAATGTCCAACATCTAGTGCAGGGGTCAGCAACCTTTACTATCAAAAGAGCCATTTTGCCCCCTCTTCCACTAAAGAAAATAGTCTGGACCCGCAAAACATAAAACAGATTATAAACTTTTAAAAGTTTTAACCTTTTTTCAATTTTAACTGTTACAACAACAGAATACAACAAACAGAAGTGCAGTGTGTATGTGTAGGCCTACTTTGAAATACATTAAACACTGAATAGCGAGTTAGAGTTTGTGACTGCGATAAGGACCATGATGAATCATCTTGCTGCGGCTCGGTCTGGGATGTCTATACTGCCCTCGCACCTGCTGGCAGCTTCCTGAGTGTACGACTGCGGTAAGGTAACTGTTAACTTACCCTGGTCACACACTCAAGCAGCCGCCAGCAGGTGCGAGGGCTGTATAGCCGACCTGATAGGCAAAGCTGCAAGACCGAGCCGCAGCAAGCGGGATGAAGAGCCGCATGAGGCTCCGGAGCCTCAGGTTGCCTACCCCTGATCTAGTGGAAAGCCTTTTCAGAAGAGTAGAAGCTCTTAGGTCAGTGGCCAATGCGGAGAAATGTCTCTCCATTCCAAATAGCTATGCACCGAATCCACTATTTTGGATTCGGCCGAACCCCGGAATCCTTCACAAAAGATTCGGTTGAATACCGAACCGCATCTGAATCCTAATTTGCATACGCAAATTAGGGATGGGAAGGGGAAACATGTTTTATCTTCTTGTTATGCAACGAAAAGTCACGTGATTTCCTTCCCCACCCGAATTTGCATATGCAAATTTAGTTCGGCCAGGCAGAAGGATTCAGCTGAATCCCAATCCTGCTGAAAAAGGCCGAATCCCGAACCGAAAACTGGATTCGATGCATCCCTAATTCCAAATAATTTAAATCGCTGGCGGTATGCCCGACTTATCTCTAGTTGCCTGAAGTTGCCTCTGGAGGAAACCGTCGGCCACTGCCCTTATAGCAACAAAGAGAGGACAAACTGATTAACACCCTTTGTTTAGAAATGAGATGTTGAACTGTTGCATGTCCAGTTAGCAAGACTGTGTTGTATATTTTGCATCCTGCTTAATCTATAATAATGTTCATAGTGGCTCAGACTGCAGTTTTGGTCTTTGCCCCTTGAGCCGTCACGCTGATTTTTGGAGCCCAATTAATGTGGTTTTGGATTGCAGGAGGAAGCCAATGGACCCAGAGGGAAGCCAGGCTAACATTTGGAAAACATATATGTGTTCTGGTCAAAACTGACATCTACACCTGTGCCGCAGTTGTTTTCTAAGAAGAGCAATTAGTCAGCAATTTTGTGAGAAACATAAATTATATGTTCAGATAAACCTCCTCTTTATATATTGCAGATTTGTTCTGCCTGATGGCTTGCATATCCACGCCACAGTTACATTGCTTTCTTAGCAGGAAAACAATCCTAGTTAAAGCATGGCAGATATGAAGGTTAACTAATGGGATGGAGGCCATTAAAATGACATGATGGATAAAATGTAGAAATAATTACTATAGAAGCTAAATCGCTGGAGAGTTGGTTGGATGCATAATGGTGATTTTGCCTTCTGGTCTAGCAGAAACAAAGAGTCAATGCAGCTTTTATTCCCTCAAAAATGTTTTTAAAGGGTGACCCATTTTTCTCTTAAGAACACAGAATCTGGGACTATCCTGCCAGAACATGTTCTTGTTGACCTGCTGCTTCTTCTTTATTTTAATTTTGCTGTTGGAAACAAAATATCCCAGAGGCAGTAAAGGCGAAAATTACACCATTCTAGAATTCTATTATTCTGGTATGTAGTAATTCTAGTAATAACATTACATTATACAGGTATGGTACCTGTTATCCAGAATGCTCGAGACCTGGGGTTTTCTATATAATGGATCTTTCCGTAATTTGGATCTTCATAACCTATGTCTACTAAAAAATTATGTAAACATTGAATAAACCCAATAGGCTGATTTTGCCTCCAAAAAGGATTAATTATATCTTAGTTGGGATCCAGTACAGGGTACTGTTTTATTATTACAGAGAAAAAGGAGATAGTTTTTAAAAGTTTGGCTTATTGGAGTTTTCTGGATAATGGTTTTTCAGATAACTGATCCCTTACCTGTATTATATTTTATACCTCTGCTGGCCTAGTTGTATGATGTTGTCTTTGATCCCAAACAATCATCAATCTGTCATTTACAAACGAAGATACTGTGCTCCTTGATAACATCTGATCTGAAAATTATTATTATATTTTGGGATTGTGAATTAATGTAGTGGATAGAAGCATATTAGAAGTCTATACCACACAAGTATTGGTAGTTAACTCAGGGCCACCGTCAGTAATCACAGGGCCCAGCAAGACAAAATGTTGTGGACCCCACCCACCCCACCGGCCACATTGACATGAACACTAAAACAGTAAAAACACTTTTGGCCAAAGGATTATTAAAGGAATTGTTCAGTGTAAAAATAAAAACTGGGTACATAGATAGGCTGTGCAAAATAAAAAATGTTTCTAGTATAGTTAGTTAGCCAAAAATGTAATGTAGGCTGGAGTGATTTTATGTATAACAAGTCAGTCAGAAACTACTTCCTGCTTTTCAGCTCTCTTGGTTTACACAGACTGGTTACCCTGGTTACCAGACAGTAACCAATCAGAGACTTGAGGGGGGGCCACATGGGTCATATCTGTTGCTTTTGAATCTGAGCTGAATGCTGAGGGTCAATTACAAACTCACTGAACAGAAATGTACCATGTGGCCCCCCTTCAAGTCGCTGACTAACTCAGAGTTATAGAGCTGAAAAGCAGGAAGTTGGATTCTGGCTGTTTTATTAGACGTCTGTTCACTCCAGCCTTTATACATTACATTTTTTCCTAACTAACTATATTAGAAACATTTTTTATTTTGCACAGCCTATCTATTTACCCAGTTTTTATTTTCACACTGAACTATTGCTTTAAGCTTGCCACCCCTTCAAGGTAGACTCTTTAAGCAGGTACCTTCACTAACCTAAATTGCACTTACTTTAAGAATTTGTCTGCATTTCTAATATACAAATAAAATCCATTTGGTTTAATCTTTGGTCAAAAAAACATTGGTGGCCAGTGTGCCCTACACAAGTAGAAAAAACATAGCAGGCCAGTGTCCTCTACACAAATTTTAAAAAAAAAAACATTGGTGTCCAGGGTCCCCCTACAAGTTAAAAAAACATTGGTGGTCAGGCCCCCCCCCTGTACATTTTCTTTAAAAAATCCATTGGTGTTTAGTGGAACTTACCTTTAAAGTTCAGTCGGTGGTCTTCTTCATTCTCCTTCGCAACAACAGCTTCTTCGGATCCCTTTGGCAGCTTTGCTTCCTTTAGTGGCTTTGGCGGAATCAGCTGCTACTTTGGAGATGTCCTGCTTCAGTACCAGCTCAAGGGGGTCCTGGCTAATCCGGGAAGTGCAGCATGGCTGGGCCCCTTTAAACTTAAAATACACCAGGCACGGGACAACTGCTCCCCCAGATGGCTTCTGATGAAGTGATTGGTCACAAAAAGCCATGCTCTCTTCTTGCCCAATCCTTCTTTTGTGATTTTAACAATTGTTTAATAAAGGTTTGAAGATTTTAAACATGGAGTTTAATGACCCACTTCGGAGTCTGTATGCAGAGGATCTCGTTGTATTCTTTGGATTCATGCTCCCCATATTGAGATAACTCAACTGTTGGCATTATTTTAGTAGCTCAGTTCCAAAGTCTTTATTAGGAATTTATCTCACACTCTGCCTTATTTACATTATTTTAAGAACAACTGTCAGGTCAGGAACTTAACTACGCTTTGCCATTAGCTAGGCACTCTCCCAATATTAAAGAGAAGCCAATCATTCCCAGAAATGGCACTGAATAAGGATGCTTATCTTTTTAAATTTTATTGAGTCTTATACCCATTACTAATCAAGAAGACACACAAGTCCACATTTTATTGATATTTTATCACCATTCGCATTCTCCACCAAAAGCAACAACAGCAAGTTATCTTTTTGTCATGTATAGGTACATTCATGTGACAAAACCCCTTCCTGTACAATGCAGGAAATTATTTTAACTGCAGTATTGCTATCTGGGTCACTGACTGATGGATATTGCCATTTAATTTCATATTTATTTCAGAAAATTATTCAAGAAATGTAAATCTTTGCTGCAAGTGCTTTAATGCCTAACTGTAATACACATGCATTGCCTCTTGTATTCCCAGTTCCTAGAATAGTTTGATGGATAGCCATGAATAGAGCTGAATCACAGGCAGCAAAAAATGACACCTTCTGTTGTTCTGTAGTTATTTTGGCACTGAAACGTAGTTATATAACTTCATGGCTTAGTGCCGTTAATGGGCCACACACCAGCTCTAGGGGTTGCAGACTTAACTAATGCAGGTATCTTTCCATTACTTTGACAAGGAATTTATCCTCCTTTTCCTCAATTTCTTGATGTTCTGCTTTTCTGTAGACATGAGTATTTATTTCTACAGCCTTTGTGGCAAAAAGGAAATATTCTCTGTCTGTGTAAGTAAGGGTAAGTCCATCAAGCACAACCCTTCTAGAATCCTACAAACATGAAAGGTAAAATGATACAGTAAATGTTTCTACAATGAGAACTTGTAAGTTAAAGGGATTTTTCACCTTTAAATTAACTTTTAGTATGATATTCTGAGACAATTTGCAGTTTTTTAATTAATTGTGTTTTTTGAGTTTTTTAGCTTTATATTCATGAGCTCCAGCTGGCAGTCTCAGCAATCTGGTTGCTATGGTCCATATTACCTGATTAAAGGAGAATTCAATCCTTAACTAATTAAAATTTTACCCCACTACCCTACGTAGACCCCCCTCCCTCCTCCCCCCCCCCCAGCCTAGCTGCCCCCACGAGGAAATGCCCCTAACTTTTTACTTACCTCTTGGTGCAGATTCAGGGATCACGGCAGCCATCTTCCGGGTCTTCAGTATTCTGAGACCGGCAAAGCTGCGAATGCCCAGTTGGAGCAATTTCCTGGTTTGCGACAACTGCACATACGCCGAAATAGGTGGAAATTGCCGAATCGCCAGAAGAATACTCAAAGACCGGGAAGATGGCTGCCGTGAACTGTGATTCCTCAATCTGTACAGAGGGATAAGTAAAAAGTTATGGGCATTTTCCCAGGGGGGCAGCTAGGCTGGGATGGGGGGAGGAGGGAGGGGGTCTACGTAGGGTAGGGTTTTTTTTAGTTAAGGGCTGAATTTTCCTTTAAGAGTCTGGAATATGAATAGGAGAAAGCCTGGATAGAAAGATAAGTAATAAAAAGATACATACATACATATATATATATACAAATATACATTTGTAGCCTTACAGAGCATATGTTTTTAGATGGAGTCAGTGGCCCCCATTTTGAAAGCTGGAAAGAGTCAGAAAAGAAAAAGAAGACTAAAACAAAAAAAAAAAGAGAAATGTCCAGTTGAAAGGATGCTTAGAATTGTCAACTCTATAACATACAAAAAGTTAACATAAAGGTGTACCACCAATTATAACGGTGCTGCCTTCCCATACTCATTTTAATCCCAGATACAATTAATTTAGTGATATTATTTCATGTCAGTTAGGCTAATGCCAGACTTGGCTGATTCTTGGCCTGTAGATAAATACCCAGGCCCAGGTGCAGACACAAGACATATTTTGGTTCTGAAACATGTGAGTATGTATTTTGCCACCTATATTCAAGAATCCACCATGTCTGTCAGCCTAAAGCTGGCCATACACGGGCCGATAAAAACTGCAGACAGATCGAGTCGGGCAGATGTTGATTGGGTAATGTTAAAAATCACGTTGTATCTGCACATCTGTGCGTTGATGCGGTCCTGTGATTGGCTGCATTATGATCTGATTGTTGGACCCTAGGGCCCACGATCGGATCAGCCCAATATTGCCCACCTCAATGGGGGCATATCGGGGAGAGATCCACTCGTTTGGCAAAATCGCCAAACGATCGGATCTCTCTGTGTATGGCCACCTTTAGGGTAGGGCCCTATTTTAAATGCTGCACTGGAGGGGATCCCTTCCTAAGACTCCCTCGGCAGCATCATTTACTCCAATTATGCAATCACCAATATTATTGGATCAGCCATATGGCACATGCATTTCTGTTGGGCTTAAAGGGGGATCTATTAAGAAACTGAAAATTCAATATAAGCTTCATCTATACGCTTCTAAATATAATCAATTAAAAAGGCTGTACTATTTAAGAATTAATCAAGTTATTCTTTGGTATTTCACTCTTAGCAACCGTTCACTCTTCATGCAGAAGTCGGGGTCAGATCTTGATTAACTGGAAGGTCTAATACGTCTTTTAAAGGGGCTCCTTTTCCTAGTAGATGTTTTAAAACTAACTCAACCAACTCCAGCACAAACAAAATGTTATAAAGTAGCAGACTCTGGCAAATACCCTGCAAGCAGAGAAACAGGATTTCCATGAGAGCTGGTTATTTTGAAAGACTGAGCCCTAATACATGGCAAAGCAATTCTTGCAAGAATGTGCCACTGTGTCAACAGGTTCCGGTAACTACAACCAACACAATGACGCAGTGCATCATAGGGAGAAGTTACTGCTAATTGCAATGGAGTATAGAATTTCCATACAGTTTTGTCTTTTGCTTAGGGATATAAGTCACTCCTGGCTGGATGAGAGTAAAGTATGAAAGCACTGAGAAAAAAAAAAAAAGATTTTAATATTAACTTATATTAAATAGTAAGTTTGATTGAGCTCTAGCCAAGTTAAAGTCTCCTGCAAGCTGATCCAAAGCAGCCTGGGAGGCAAATTTTTTTACAAGGGAAAAAACACTTTAAATAATTGTAATTGCATGAGCCTTAAAGGCTCCCAGCTCATTTTTGGAAGCTGTAAAGGAATGGCTTATTTCCATTTAAGAATTCCCTAATAATCAGCAAAATATGAATTGCTCAGACCTGCATGTCTGTGCATTTTGAACAGAACCACATACCTATGGGTTTTCGTAAGGGCTTCAAAAGGCTGTCTGAATTTCAGGGGCTTAACGAAGGTGGAAGAAGATCCTGCAAATGTTTGGGGGGGGCAGGAGGTATTGGGGACTACGCAGGGTACCGTTTGATAAGCTGTGTTAGTATAAATTTATGAAAAATATCTTATTCCCAAAGTTTAGGGGGGGTAAAATAATTTTTTTAAAGGTCCTGGCTAACTGCTGCAACTGCTGGGGCTAGACATTAAACCCTTTTAATATAACACATCTCACACATAGAATGACATTACACTTAAGTCACTTGGGGGTGCCAAATGTTAGGCACCCCAAGTGATTGTATTTACTTACCTGAAACCCTGGGCCGGTGCTCCTATCAGCAGATAACTGCACCAGTCTGGGGTTATACCAGTGAGCACCATGGAACGATGGTCTTCCGGCTTCTTCTTTCTTCTCGTGGCTGCGCATGTGTATTAGCGAGAAAAGCTGAACTTTAACGCAAAAGGCCAACTATTTTGTTCTACTGCGCATGCCTCTTCCCGGGAAATTTGAAAAGTGAAGAAGATGATCACTCCGTAGTGCTCGCCCAAAGAACCCCAGGCCTGGGGTGTCAGGTGAGTAAATACAATCACTTGAGGGTGCCTAACATTTGGCTCCCCCAAGTGGCAAATTATTTTTCTTCTTCTTTAAAGGGGATGTAACCTCTCAAAAAAAGTTTTGCCTGGTGAAAATGTAACAACTTACCCTGGAGGTCTTGGGGACGCCCGCCGTATGCTTCCTCCTCCAGTGCCGATTCCTAGGGGATGCCCTCCATGCCTCCGTCGGGGACACTGCCTGCATGCTTCCTCCTCCGGTGCTGATTCCTAGGGCACACACAGTGCGCATATCCGGGTTTTACATGCCGTGCATGTGATGTCATCACATTCATTTACCACAATATGCTAATATTTAAAGGGGCCTGACTACTCTTTGAACGCTGCCTGTACCGACCCGGCCTGATTGACCCTGCTTGAACTCCACCGGTACTGACCCCGGCCCACCTGACTACACTTTTGGCTTCTCCTTGAACTGTTGCCTTCCGTTCAAAACCTTGGAAACGCACGTGCCCCTTTGCTCATTCAGAACATCTACTTTCCTCCTCTCAAGTTAAGACCTGGCGGCATCTGAGTAGCTGAGGTCTCCTCCCGAGGCCAAAGGCAGCTGCTACAGGCAGAAGATTGAGCAGGGAGCTTAGCACTTGTTCTGAATTTAGGGAGCTGTACGTGACAGAAAGAAAATGTAATTCTAAGCAACTTTCCAGTATACTTTGCTTAAAAATGGATAGTATTGTTATTATAAATATAAAGGTATGGGATCTGTTATTGTTATCTCATTATCAACAAAGCTCTTGATTATAGGATGGTTGTCTTCTGCAGACTCCATTTTATCCAAATAATCCACATTTTTAAAAATGATTTCCTTTTTCTCTGTACTTCATCCCAACTAAGATATAATTAATCCTTATTGGAAGCAAAACCAGCCTATTGGGTTTATATAATGTTTAAATAATTTTTTTGTAGACGTAGGGGCAGATTTATAGGGGGTCGAGTTTTAGAGGTTTGTGATGTTTTTTTTATTCCTCAAATGAATTTACAACTTTTTGATTTGAGAAAAAACCTGAATGGAAAAAACTCAAATTAGTAAATTTGTAGCCAGCGCTAGCTCAAAGAGCACAATTGCACTCCAGTTTATTTTACTAGAAATTTGGCACTTTAAGTTACCGTCTCTGGAAACTTGTGGGGAACTGCCGCATCTGAGGCAAGGTTCTCAGCTTGCCTCATGGCAAAAGTGCTCTTGTATAGGACCAGAACCAGGCCCTTCCTCACTCATATCTGTTCAAGGCTTGGTCAGATATCCGTTGAGAAGTATGGAAAATCCCCTTCAGCCTGTGGAGTACGTTCTTACCCATCAGGATTTCATGTAACCCAGATGCAAGTGGAGAGTGTAGGACTGGCCAGACCAGGGATGACTTTTACGTAGTTGGCCATCTTAAGGGCAGAGACAGACGAGAAGATTTGGGGAGATTTGGTCACCCAGCGTCAAATCGCCTCTTCTTCGGGCGACTAATCTTCCTGAATTGCCTCCCTGCCAGCGATTTAGATTTAGAGGCAACTTCAGGTGACTTCAAAAAACAAAGCACTTCAAGTGCCATCCACAGGCGATTTAGATTATAGCCGGCTGGGAGGCGGGCGACTAAATCTCCCCTAATCTTCTTGTCTGTTTCTCTAAAGGGAAACTCCTGCCTCCAAACTAAAATTTGATAAAGAGGCCACATAACACAGAAACCTAATAGACCCATTACAGTTACCTGTTTCTTCAAAAAGTATGAATAAATGCCATTTTCTATGTTGAAAACCAGCTGTTTAACAGATCTTCTCTGTCTGCATCAGATGTTACAAATTGTAACAACTACTCCACATCTTACAGACAACATGCAGGAACTACATAACCCACAATGCATTGCACTATGATGTTCCGTTCCTTATTGAAATCACGTGTGCAGGGAATTGTGGGGTTTGGAGGATGCGGGCAAAGGACAAATGGCTGTTGTTACAAAGTAGCAGTTGTCAGCCAGCTCAGCAAAGTAGTCAGACAGAACAGCAGGAGAGCATGAGAGCAGGGGGTTAGATTTAGGGAACTGTTCCAAACCATTAAAAATCATGAAAAGTCTGCATATGTTTTAATTGATATATATTGTAAAGTAGTTTGAAATTATGTTTACTTTTCAAAAAGCTGTAGATTTAAGGCACAAAATGTCTCAATGTCCTTAAAAGTACCCTCTATTGTAAAATATAAGGATATTATCAGTGGCGGAACTACTGGGGGTGCAGGGGGTGCGAGCGGGCCAGAGCCCGCACCCCCTCAGGGCCCCCCGGCAATCCGCGTGCCGCATATTCCCGGCCAGTTCCGGGTGTACGGAGGGGGCGGGGGGCCCGGCTGCGCGTCCCTACATTTCTGGATATTATAAGTCACAGAGGAGTTCCATGACCATATAAAAGTACGAGGCCGAAGGCCGAGTGTTTTTATACAGGTCATGGAACTCCGACGTTGATTTATAATATCCAGAAATGTAGGGACGCGCAGCCGGGCCCCCCGCCCCCTCCGTACATCATATTTTCCAAACAAGTCGTACTTTATTTATTATAATACATAAGTTTTAGTGAGTCATGTGACAAAAATGACATCACTACTCCCCATATATAACTGATGACAAGATATTCATGGCTTTTGTGTATTATATATTAAAATGGACTGAGTGCAGAGGACCTCTTGTGTTTGTCTACATGTAACCCACATGTGATCCAATCTTGCTCATCTCACATGTAAGGCCAGTTTTAAAGTAATGGCTGCAATGCATTGGTTCTTATCATCTAAGTGACATCGCTATGCTCCCTTTATAAGGCTATCATTTTTGCAGGATATTTTTAGCTTTTATGTACTATAACCTCTATCTTGCTGACATCAGAGGGTGACCTTTATAACATTAAGGTCCGCTTTCCCCACTAACCTGTGTTCATATCTGCCAACGTCACTTCTCCTTCACTCCTTAGTGTCACTGCTACCCCCTTGTACATCAGGGTCAGTTTGAAGGTAGGTAATTCACTTTTTATGCCATTTTAGAAAGAAAGGAAAAGTCTGGAGATTTAGGTGGTGAATCAAAAAATGTCAAGGCCTAGTTATTTAGCAATGTGTGAACGTCTAGCACAAACGGCCTTGTATATTTTAATTAACCTATTTAAACCTTTGTCTGATGTTGATGTTTCTCAGCTTGGTTGTGTGAAACAAACACTGCAAAAGTGTTTCCTCAGTCCATTCAGCGCCAATTATTTCAAGGAAAAACAGCTGCTGTTGGAAATGTTCTCTGGTTTATCTGCTTACCCAGGGACACCAGCCAAAGAACAGAATATCCACAGGATGATGATCCAAAATTCTGGACTTTATATATGAATCATGCCTATAAAAAGCCTAAGGCCACTCACCTAACCTGTCCGGATCTGTTTAGTAATCCCGTGGGGCTCTTAGTTCTAAATCCAAGGCTCGGTATCAGTGGCTATTTCTTGTTTACTGCTCTGATTTATATCCATCTGTTCTAGGGTAGTGTTTAGAGGAATGGGGAGTTCCCAGATATCTGCTGCCAGATCTAGCTACAAACAAATAATGAATTCTAGTCCAGGGAAAATGTTACATTCCTGTTTTATATGCTTAGTTGTATTTCTAGCTCAAGTACAAGAAGCAGAAAACCTACAGTATGTTAGGATTTATTGGCTACACAAAAAGAGAATGGTCATCTAGTCTGGCCAATTTAACTTTTAATTTCTAACTTCTAACTTAATTTCTTTTTATGAGAAGTTGAGCAGGGACCTGTATTCTGGGATGACAGTGGATGTGATTTACTTAGACTTTGCTAAAGCATTCAATACAGTGCCACACAAAAGGTTACTGGTTAAATTTAAGGAATGTTGGCCTGGAACATAGTATTTGTACCTGTATAGAGAACTGGCTAAAGGATAGACTACAAAGAGTGGTGGTAAATCTAACATTTTTGAACCAGTGTTGTTAGTGGAGTACCGCAGGGCTCTGTACTAGGTCCTTTTGCTTTTCAACTTGTTTATTAATGACCTGGAGATGGGCATTGAATGTAATGTTTCTATTTTTGCAGATGATACTAAATTGTGCAGAACAATATGTTCCATGCAGGATGCTGCCACTTTGCAGAGTGATTTGTCTAAGTTGGGAAACTGGGAGTATGGGGGCAGTTTTGGACTCCAGTCCTTAAGAGGGATATAAATGAGCTGGAGAGAGTGCAGAGACTAAGTGCAACTAAACTGGTTAGAGGGATGGAAGACTTAAATTATGAGGATAGACTGTCAAGGTTGATGTTGTTTTCTCTGGAAAAAAGGTGCTTGCGAGATGACATGATTACACTTTACAAGTACATTAGAGGACATTATAGACAAATAGCAGGGGACCTTTTTACCCATAAAGTGGATCACCGTACCAGAGGCCTCCCCTTTAGACTAGAAGAAAAGAACTTTCATTTGAAGCAACGTAGGGGGTTCTTCACAGTCAGGACAGTGAGGTTGTGGAATGCACTGCCGGGTGATGTTGTGATGCTGATTCAGTTAATGCCTTTAAGAATGGCTTGGATGATTTCTTGGACAGACAGAATATCAAAGGCTATTGTGATACTAAGCTCTATAGTTAGTATAGGTATGGTATATAGAATTTATGTGAAAGTAGGGAGGGGTGTGTGTATGGAAGCTGGGTTTTCATTTGGAGGGGTTGAACTTAATGGACTTTGTCTTTTTTCAACCCAATTTAACTATGTAACTTAATTTCTTACTTAAAGTAACATTGGCAGTGGTGGCACTAGATGGGGCAGTTAGGGTTTTGTTGCTATGATTTTTGCAGGATGTGCTTTCTGCTCTGTATTGTGTCTAGAGCATGTGGACTTTAAAATATTTTATGCTCAGGTCATGACTGGCACATGTATCCTCCAATCAGTCATGATGTATATCAACAGAGGAAGCCCCAACCTTCTGGCACACTTGTCAGATCTATTTGGAGTCTAAAAATAGAAATGGACAGAAATTGCGAAGCACCGGAAGAAGACACAAAGATACGGAAGATGCTGTGAACTGCTATCCCTAAATCTGCACCGAGGGGTAAGTAAAAAGTTAGGGGCATTTGCCTGGTGGGCAGCTAGACTGGGGCGGGGAGGAGGGAGGGGGGTCTATGTGGGATGGGGGGTAGGCTTTTTTTGGTAAAGGGGTTTCTCCTTTAAGATTACTGCTACATTCAGCCTGACAGTCATTCCAGGGTTCCATGCCATCAGTATGCACTTTAGTCATCATTGCAGTTTTCTGTAATGATGACTAACCCCCTCAGCACAGCAATGTTAAAGGGGTCGTTGACCTTTCATTTAACTTTTAGTATGATGTAGAGTGATATTCTGAGACCATTTGCGATCGTTTTCATTTTTTATTATTCGTGTTTTCATTAGTTATTCAGCTTTTTGTTCAGCCACTCCTTAGTTTGCAATTTTAACAGTCTGGTTTCTAGGGTCCAAATCACCCTAGCAACCATACATTGATTTAAACAAGAGACAGGAGTATGAATATGAGAGGTCTGAATAGAAAAATGAGTAGTAAAAAGTACCAATAACAATACATGTGTAGCCTTACAGAGCATTTACTTTTTATATGGGGTCAGTGACCCCCATTTGAAAGCTGGAAAGAGTCAGAAGAATAAGACAAATAATGAAAAAACTATAAAAAAATTAATAAATAATCAAGACCAGTTAAAAAGTTGCTTAGAATGGGCCATTCTATAGCATACTAAAACCACTCCTTTAAAGTGTAAGCAGCATGTTTGGAAGCAAGTAGCTTAATTGAATAGGGTCGATATAAACACAATCTTGTGTATATTGTGTACACTTGCCCTTGCGTTCATCAATAGTGTGATATTAGACCTGATTGTCCTCCCTGTCTACACAAGGCTGGTCCATATACTGAATGCCCTTAGTAGGAGTCTGATACTTGTAGTTCACCATCAAGAGGTCCACAGGTTACTTATTAAACGTCTACTTGGAAGCTCTTTATATTTTTTATATTGCAGCGGTTTATATAAAATGCATCCCTCCGCCAGTATGAATGTGATTATAAATCAGTCTGGGGTTGTGTAACACTCGGGTCATTCCGAACTTACACACAATGGGAATATCACTATACTGTTTGTTGTTTGAAGTCTGGTTGCTAGGTTCTGCTCTCATTGTTTGCTATATGCTGTCTTGCCCTTTATTTAATACATCTGCTGCTAGCTAAGGAAATTCTCTCTTCTTGAAATCTGAATAAATTTAATTAAAGTACAATTCGACATTTTCCTCCTGTGTCTGGAAAGCATCGCTTTTCTTATAGCAAGGGCCTTGTGGAATACGTGGAATTTACAGAACTGAACTGAAACACCAGCTCATTGGATGTGCGTTAAAGTGATACACACACTCTGCTTTAAATCCTCTATTTAGCTATAATTTATTTTCATACTTTTTAAAACGAAACGACCCCACTGTATGTGTTTTAATTCCTTACCTGGGTCAGCGCATAATCCGGGAGATCCAACATCAGGGGCACTTGAGGGGTGGAAGAACATACATAAAAATACAAAGTTGATATTAAACAGTGTAATAATTATTAGATGTTTTCAGTGTATTCATCAGGGATCTGCACACCTGTAGCCCACCACCTTCTTGTTGATCTACAAATCAAACATCCTGCGCAACAACTACCAAAGGCCGTGGGGACTCAGATTTAGTCATATTTCACTGTTCCTTAAACAAATGGCTGATGGTTTACTATACAAATGTTTTTTATTATATACTGAATAATAATAATACCCCTGTCATGCTGAAAAGACCACTGTGTCTGAGTCATGCCTGAGCACACTGTGTTTAGTGCTGCTATAAACAAGGTGCTGTTTGTTAGTGTGCAGATAACTGGTGATAACAAAAGAGGAATTAATTAAATGACGTTCTTCAACATTAATCTGAACAAAGTCCGTCCCTAAAGGTGGCCATACACGGGCCGATTAAAGGTGCAGACAGACCGAGTCGGCAGCTTATTGGCCCGTGTATGGGGCCCCCCGACAGCTTCTCGATTGGATGGGACTAAAAATCCCATCGGATCGCGGCCGCATCTGTTCATTGATGCGGTCCCACGATCCGACTGCCCGTTAACATTTGTTAGGATCCGATCATTGGGCCCTAGGGCCCACGATCGGATCAGCCCGATATTGCCCACCTCAAGGTGGGCATATCGGGGAGAGATCCACTCGTTTGGCGACATCGCCAAACGAGCGGATCTCTCCGTGTATGGCCACCTTAAGAATGTCCATTCTGTAATGAAAATCTCCAGCGGGAAGGCACTCGGAGGGATTCGGTTCCAAAGTTGCCCGAAGTTGCCTCACGAGGAAACTTTAGGCGACTTCGGAAAACGAATTGCTCTGAGTGCTTTCCAACCGGCGATTTTCATTATAGCCGGTGGAAGGCAGAAGAAGGCAGTTCGGGGAGTTTAGTCGCCACGAAGAAGACGAGTTTTGTCGCCGGGCGACTAATCTCCACAAATCTGCCTGTGTGCCCTGACCCTTGAGCAGGCATATTGATCCTTGTGATTTTATAGACAGTGAAGGCAAAACACAGTGCACTACTGACCTTAGCTAGATAAAGCACTATAAAGGGATTGTTCACCTTTTCCTTTTGGCTAAAGTTTAGTTTTTTGTATTACAAAAAAAGCGAAAGAGAAAAATTGTCAACGCGCGATTTGCTTTTAAAAATAATTATTACATAAAATGAGGTGTCAGTACCACATTTTAGCCAAAATACGTAAGCTCACATGTCACGTCAAGGTCCCTCATTGTACCTCATATGTTAAGTATGTAGTACATTTAAAATAAAGTTCCCCCAGCAAACGGTGTGACTGAGTAGTGCGACCAACAGTGCACTTAGGGTAGGATTACACAGTCTTTTTCAGGGTTATCCGTCGCACTGTGACAAATTGCATGTGACCAAAATAAGGTAGATGAATGAATTGTCGGATAATGTCGCAGCGTTGAGACGTGAAGCGACTGTCGGATGCAGACATTGCACGCTGCATTTGCATCCGACAGTTGTATCGGATCAACGCTGCAACTTCATCCGACATTGCTATCTCTTAACTTATTTCCCTTGCATGCGATCTGTTACTGGCGTTTTGTCGGATCACCCCGAAAACATCTGTGTAGTCCTGCCCTAAGTCCTACCCGACACCCCGCAATGCGACTAAACGCATGCGACGTGTCGGATGTTTTACAGAAAACGGAAGTGAAGGAGAAATCGCAGGAAACAACTACATTCATCCGACTGTCGGCTGCATTTAGTCACATTGTGACGTGTCGGGTCCACGCGCACCATGAAGTCCTACCCTTAGCCTTAACTCAGAAGCTCTAGTGAGAAAGCAGGGAGCTTGTAATCCCCAGCCCATTATCATACACCTGTAAACCATTCCCCATTTTAAAGGCTGAATGGCAGCTATAGGTAGAATTCGTACACGAAACACAGAAAGAGATCGCCAGTGCTAGGTCTAACCCACGCTGTGGCATTGACCAGCTGTTAGATGCACCCTTGTGCCAGCGCTCGGTGAGATATAAATATACATAAATATAAGACCTTTCACTAATCTCATGTCGAGGTCGGACACAAAGGAACTTTAATAGATTTGTTTCAAACGTAAATTCAAATGCACAGCTTTCATATCTCGTTATTCAGAGACACTAGAAAAAGCATCATTAATTCAAGTTGTGCATTAGTAAATCCCCAGCATAAATATCCGCACAACTGGACAGCAAAATAATGTATAGAATCTTCCTATCAAGAGCCTGCAATAGCTTTATGGTCTCTAGACAAATGCTTCTAGGCTTCTTTCTCATTATGATACAGATAACGCATTCAGCATTATAATGTATTCAATAAACTCCCCACATTGTGATTTTGGGTCTCGGCATCAAATTGCCATAGCCGGGGGAAATTCATTATCTTGGCTCTCTGCTTTTTACTATTTACGTAAAGATATATATTGCTTTATAACGGGTCATTACAAGGGTAGATTAATGCATTGCTAGCCGCCAAGCCGAAGCAATAGAACAGATGCTGGAAAAAACGGTATGATTATTTTTGTTCTTAAATTCTTAATAAAATATATACCACAAGGTCAGTGGTTGGTTTTTGTTTTTTTTACTTTAAAGGGATTCTGTCACAGGAAAATATTTCCCAAAACACATCAGTTAATAGTGCTGTTTCAGCAGACTTCTGCACTGAAATCCGTTTTTTAAAAAAGCAAATATTTTTTATATTTCATTTTGAAATTTGACATGGGGCTAGACATGTTGTTAGTTTCCCAGGAGCCCTCAGTCATGGGACTTATGAACAGAACAATGAGGATGTAACTTAAACAGCTCCCTGCCACAAGGTAATAGCTCCCTGATAGATATGCAGCAAAAATCCAAGTCCCCACTCCTTCAGTAAAGGTAGCCATATACTATTAGATCGCTCGTTTGGCGAGGTTGCCAAACAAGCGGATATAACCCGATATAACCCAACGGTTGGGCGATATCAGGTGAATCCGAACGTTCGCGAATGGGAGCTGACGGGTTGCAGGACCACATTAACTAGCCAATGCGGTCCTGGATCGCTGAAAAAAATCAAACTTGACCAATCGATATCTGTCCAATTTTTGGCTTGATATCGATCGGGAGGACCCATTGGGAGCCCCCCACACACTGGCAGATAAGCTGCTGAATCGGTCTAAAGGACCAATATCGGCATCTTTAATCTGCCTGTATATGGCCACCTTAACATTGGGTAGGAGAAACAATAGCTCACCTGAAAGCAGTTCCATTGTGAAGTGCTGGCTCTTTCTGAAAGTACAGGATCAGGCAAAATGACCTGAGATGGCTGCCTACACACCAATATTACAACTAAGAAAACACACTTGTTGGTTCAGGAATACGATTTTTTATGGTAGAGTGAATTTTTTTGCAGTGTTAAAGGTGTAATGTAGAAAAAAAAAACACACCATAAAAATCATGACAGAATCCCTTTAAGCCACCCTTAGAGATCAAACCTTGGGTCAGGGCCCCCAATAGGTCATGACAAGATTATAGATATACTGCAGCAAAATATTGGTGTATCAGTAATAGCCATAGTTCCTAGGATAGCTAAGGCATTAAATATGTTTTTACTCTAAATTTCACCTTAACTGGCTTTCAAGCTGGCTGACTTTATAGCAGGGGTGTAACAAAAAAATTTGCAGCCAAATATGGGAGCTTTTTGCTAATAAACCAGTTTCTGGTTCATAAGCACATTAGCAGTTTTGGAGCCTCAAGCTTCACTTTCTGCTTAGGCCCTTCATTTTATTCGTTAGTATACAACAAAAAATAAACACCTTGACAAATTAAACTTGTAAATTGCAAAGCCTTTATTTAGAAATAACTTACCGAAGCTTCACTTCCTGTCCTCTTCAAAACAGGCGATACGGCAACCATCCATCCTGCAGTGCTCGATTTCTCCTCCCTGGCTATTCTAGTGACAGCTGTGAAGGAGGCTGAGGCTCCACTCTCGAGTGTTGGCTGGTGGAGCAGGGTTTGTAGTGGGGTTCCCGATGTGCCCCGAGCCTGCCAGTGTCTGAGTGCACCTCACCTTCCCACTCTGCTCTGCTGCTGCTGACGCTGATGTTGTGCGGCTGCTAGGGATGTAGCGAACGTCGGAAAAAAAGTTTGCGAACATATTCGCGAACTTGCGCAAAAATGCGAGCGGTTCGCGAATGGTTCGCGAACCCCATAGACTTCAATGGGAAGGCGAACTTTAACATCTAGAAAAGACATTTCTGGCCAGAAAAATGATTTTAAAGTTGTTTAAAGGGTGCAACGACCTGGACAGTGGCATGCCAGAGGGGGATCAAGGGCAAAAATGTATCTGAAAAATCTGCCTGTGTGTGCTTGGAAGAGATAGTGTAGGGGGAGAGCTGTTAGTGATTTCAGGGACAGATGATAGTAAGTTTGCTGGCTAGTAATCTGCTTGATACTGCTCTGTATTGGAGGGACAGAAGTCTGCAGGGATTTGAGGGACATTTTAGCTTAGGTAGCTTTGCTGGCTAGTAATCTACTGTTCTCTTTAAACAACTGCCATACGTTGACCTTGTAGGCATTGTTTGCCCAGTTTTTTTGGACGCAGCCACTGAAGCACAGTTGCCATAAAAAATATGCCATATAAATGCTGAAAATAGTAATTCCTGATTGGCTGCCATGTACCTGCTGGTCTGGGGTGAGAGGGCAAAAAAAGCGCCAACAATGGCGAACCCAAAATGGCGAACGTCGCGCGACGTTCGCGAACTTCCGGCGAGCGCGAACACCCGATGTTCGCGCGAACAAGTTCGCCGGCGAACAGTTCGCGACATCTCTAGCGGCTGCGGGCCCTACATCTGCTCCCCAAAAAGACCGACATCGATGTGGTGGGAGAAGAGGACGAGACACGGGACACGGGTGCCTGTTGCTGGGGAGCTGCGCTCACTAGTCATAAATCAGCGCAGTTGCTATGAACACAGGTTCATAACAGTTCATAACAGTTTAATGAACAATATTACAT
Organism: Xenopus laevis; assembly: GCF_017654675.1. Classification (NCBI taxonomy): domain Eukaryota; kingdom Metazoa; phylum Chordata; class Amphibia; order Anura; family Pipidae; genus Xenopus; species Xenopus laevis. The sequence goes on along the minus strand of NC_054381.1, from coordinate 138,301,118 downwards.
TGCGAGATGAGGATTTTTATTCTTATTGGTGCGAATTGTTTTTCTCTTTGCAACTTTTATTACATTCCCCCAAAAGTCTTTTGGTTTTTTCCTCTGCTTTCGCAACTGCACCCACTCACTTCCTGATCAGAGAAGCTCACTCACAGTCCTTTCCCGTTTCCACAAGTGATGAACACAGACCCTGTTATTCTCCATATTTGCTATATCTCATAAAACATTCTGGGAGAGATATCCCTTCTTTTTAGAGTAATGACAGCTACAAAAGTATGCAAAACAAAGAAAAGTGATTATTGTATTATTATCTACATTATCAGGTTGCCAAATATGCTGCTCATCAAAGAGGCTATTTCTGATTCTGCTGGAGTGCCATTTAGTGTCATGTACCTAGACACTGCATAAGGCAGCCCATAGGGAACACAGTTAAAATAATGATGGCTCTTTATGAAAAGCCTTATGTTTATTGTGGAATAAACATAATGTTTTTGTAAAGTCCAATCATTATTTCTACAACCATTTTGTGAGCCTTTAATTTTTATTATCCACCCCCCCCCCATACCTCTGCTGGAAGGCTTTTTGTCTGCTCTACCACAATTATGTCCATGCTTCCATGTGTTACACTTCAGACCCCTCACCCCTTAGTTTTGGTGAGGCTCCTTTGCTCATGAGCAAGGTTACCCATGGTTGGGGAACCTCTACTCCTCCTTAGAATTTTGACAGCTCAACCCGCAGTCCCAGATTGTTACTAAAATGTCCTGCCTTTTTCTTTGATCCCCTGCACTGAACAGCCAGAAAAAGATACAAAGTTTCTAAAACTCAATTGGATTTTGGCAGAGAGCCCAGAATACGTGGCAGGTGCATTTAGATACATTTGTTACAATTTAATATAAGCAAAGAAACAATTGTAACTATTTAAGATAAGCAGATATCTTGTGGAAACTTTAACTTGCAGCTTAAAGGGCAATTCCCCTTCATTAGCAAAACTTTCCATAACCTGCCAAATTTTGTAAAATGGACATGGTAGTAAGGGAGCCATAAAATGGGCATGGTCACAAATGTTGCTATGCTAAATGTTGCTAAAACTTTTTGTCCCTCTTTATATTTGGTAGCTATGACTAATGTGATTCTGATCCAATGCCTGAGACAACAGCCATGATACCGCCCCCTCTCCCACTCCGCTAGTGCAATGAGCGCTATAGTGCTCTCTGCAGAGCTGATTTTCGGGGTTAAAAAACAGAAATTTGGCTCTTGAAGTTACAAGAGGAGGCGTTTTGCTGCCCATTGTCACTGGCCACTCACTGCCTCCTGAGAAAAGGTTCTCACCTTCCTTAAAGGAGAATTCAACCCCCCATATAATAAAACCCACTACCCCCTACCCTACATAATCCACCATCCCTGTTCCCGCCCGCACAGGTGAACTCCATTAATTCCCACATATCCTGTAATTACCCCTCGTTGCAGAGTAAGCACAGCGGAGCTCACAGGCGCCATCTTCTTCTCTTCGCTAATCTTCAGGTCTTCTTTAGCTCTTCGGCTGTTTCTGTCGATTTCGGTGCATGTGCAGTTGTCTGGAACCAGAAGATTGCTTCAACTGCTCATGCGCCGATACGGCACTTACTTTCCAAAGATTAACAAAGAGAAGAAGAAAAAAAAAGTTTGTGAAAAAAAGTGGACGAGGAAAAAAAACACAAAAAAAAGACAAAACTTGTGTGACTTTTTTTCTTGAACGCTAGCTTATTTAATAAAAAAACCAACAAAGTATTTCCACTCACGTTTTTCATGAAAAAGAAGTCTGATGATAGTGAAAATCTCATTGTCCCATTAATTTTCAATGAATATTCTTGAGTATATTCACACCAACTCGACTGATCAACAATCGAGTTTTAGTATTTTTCACGATTCGAAAAAAAATGCAGTGCGAATATACTTAAGAATATTCTTTGTAACCTCGAATAGTCACCATTTATTAAAGAATAAAACCCCCAAAAGTTGCCAGAAAAAACTTGGCTGGTGAGGTTGTATAGATGTCAATGGTTAATGTTCTCTGACAGCTTGATTTATTTATTTTAGGGATGCACCAAATCCACTATTTTGGATTCGGCCGAACCCCCGAATCCTTTGCTAAAGATTCGGCCGAATACCGAACCCTAATTTGCATATGCAAATTAGTGGTGGGAAGGGGAAAACATTTTTTACTTCCTTGTTTTTTGACAAAAAGTCACGCAATTTCCCTCCCCGCACCTAATTTGCATATGCAAATTAGGATCCCGATTCGGTTTGGCTGGGCAGAAGGATTCGGCTGAATCCGAATCCTGCTGAAAAAGGCCGAATCCCGAACTGAATCCTGGATTCGGTGCATCCCTAATTTATTTAGTTTCCCACTTTATTAAAACATTCGAGATTTTCAGCCTCATTGAAAATGAATGGAAAAATGAGATTCTCACTAGCACGCGACTTTTTTTTTCCCGCAAAAATAACGCATGCAGGAACATTTTGTCCAATTTTTTTCTGAAATAAGCTCACTTTTTCACAGACTCGGATTTGATCTGCCCCAAAGTGGTGATGATTTGAGAGTGTAGACTGGGCAGTGATTCCATGGCTCCCTTAGCGGGTTGCTTCCATGAAAACAAGGTAAGGATCCGGCGGATGCAGATAGTAAAAGCATGAGCGACTTCCCAAAATTGTGTCTACATTAGCACCTTGTGCCACAAGTTGTGACAGACACTGTGTAGCAGGCTCCCAAAATGATACTGGAATTCTAGGGTAAAAATGCTGAATTATATGAAAAAAACATGGCAAATTGCATCTGAAAACTGCACTTTACACTTGTCATAAATAAGCAGTTCTTTATATTTGTTATTGTGTGAGAAATGTGCCTTTTGAAGTGAGGGGAGAAAGTTAGTCGATTATACACTTTTCTTAGGTCTTAAATTGTAGGTATTTTTCAAATGCAGAACATGAATGGAGCCTAAGAAGAAACTTAAAGCCTATATTTCTCTTGCTAAAATGAAAGAAAATTGAAGGGTGTCTGAGTGGCTGAGGTAATGTGCCTTTTTGGGCCTGAGCGGGAGAGGTGACGTGATTGTCTTATTTAACATTCTGGATGCTGACTCACCGCTGGCAAGTGGGAATGGATACTAAATAATAACGGGATTACAGATTTTATTCATTGTTGCCGAGCAACTCTGCCCTCCACAGTGACATCACTAAAATGCTGAGTACTTAATGGAATACTGCTAATACTAATGGCTTGTGCATAATGAAGGGAATACTCTGACATATTTCAACTGAATCCACGCAGAATGTCATGTATATAATACACATGTTTTGTTTGCTCGAAAGCGGAGTATTTTATTCTGCACCTCTGCATGGAAAAGCATAATATACATTCTATCACTGTATGGGAACATTTCCACATGTAACTGGGAATGGTTTCAATTATTAGTGTTCAATCATTAGCTCTGGCCCGATACCCACTTGTCAGGTGGGTTCAGCCCGACCATGCTGCTCCTTTTGAGGGTCGCAGGCAGGTTCGGGTTGAGCGCTTCTGCCTGCACTCACCACACGCGACCTTAGACTGCCTGTTTTCGACTTCCGGGCTTCCTGTTTTATAGACTTGCACCTGCCCCACCCCTTCCCTTTTGTGACATCATTGGCAGGGTGGTGTGGGTCTATAAATGGAGGAGGGAAGGTGGGTGTGGGTCAGGTGCGGGTCGATAAAATATGAGGATGTTAGAAGTCACTTTGGAGTGCCATTACCTGTATAAAAGCTTTATATTGTCACAGAACTCATTGGTGACTTATTATATCCCTATATTTTACAATAAGAGGTACATTATTCACGGAATAGCCGTGAATATCCTGTAACTTATAATCGGAGCTTAGTGATGTCATTTCTGTCACATGACTCGCTGAATCTGGTGTAGTATAATATAAAGTACCCCCTGTTGCAAAATATAAGGATATTAGAAGTCACCTCGGAGTTCCATGACCTGTATAAAAGGGTGTTTTTATATGGTCATGGAACTCCTCTGTAACTTATAATATCCTTATATTTTACAATAGGGAGTATTCACTATATATTTTATAGCAGGGTTAACATAATTCCATTATATTATTACATTATAGGTTTATTTTGATTATAACCAAAGGTTTTCAGCTTTAACCTTTAGAATGATCTGTCATAAATTGATAAGTTAGCATCGCTTATCAGCCAGTGCTGACCTGGCCTGCAGAAAGGTCCACTTCCCATTCAATGTCACAAAATTCCATTTTAATTCACTGTGTGGGCTCAGCAAGACCAGTTCCCTGCATAAATGTATTGGTATAGAATGAGTTTCATGAAAGACTCACCTGTCTGTAGAACCAGTTATCTTTCATTCTTGCTCTAGTGTATACAGATGACATAATAACAAAAAAGAATTCTGTTTCAAAAATACAAAAGTGCCCTTTAAAGTAGATCTCTTCAATATTCTACAATGCAGTTTTTCCATAATAGCTTTTCAAATGACTTCATTCTCTCAATGAATACAAGAGAATGTGATGTTGCCGCATTCTTGTTACTTTCTCGGTGACTTTGAAAGCACTTGAGCTATTCTTAGTAATGTGCTCTTTTTCATCCAAATGGCTCGGGTTATGCTTAAAGCTGGCAGAGTTATATTAGAAAACATAATGTAGAAACGACTGCAAGAAGCCATCTGACTGCTATTACCCTTAAAGTTCTGCCGTACTCAAGTGATCACAGTGTAATGGAAACAGCCTGCACTAAATGTCCTGATATTTGTCACTTTAATGTTAGGGTGTTTAACTATTTGGATAATTGTGTTCATTTGTTGGAGTTTTGGCATCGGAGTTCCACGCAGCCGGGTCTTCGCGTCTTCTTTCGGCGCTTCAACAATTTTCGTGAGTTTTGGTGCATGCACAGTTTTTGCAGACTCAGTCAGCCACTCAGCTTGCTGAAGACCCGGAAGATGGCTGCTTGGAACTCGGAGTCCAAAATCTACGCCACGTGGTAAGTATAAAGTATGGGGCATTTCCCCAGGGGGTAGTTAGGCCGGGGGGAGAAGGGAGGGGGTCTCTGTGGGGTGGGGGTTCCATAACCCGACCTGCCAGGTATTTGATTCTAACCTGATCTGGGACCAGCAAAACTGGAAGTGATGTCTCTGACCTGGGACAAGCGGAACTGGAAGTGGTGTCACTGACCTGGGGCCGGCGGAACTGGAAGTGACGTCACTGCCCTGGTACAAGCAGAACTGAAAGTGATGTCACCGAACTGGGACCAGCTGAACTGGAAGTGACATCCCCATGGATCAGAAGTGACATCACACTGGAGGTGGATCAGCCAGGTCAGTGGAAAAAATTTATCTTGAGAGGTTGGGGGAAGAGCCTGCAGTCTACTTAGGTACCCAAGCAGGGTACCTGTGGGCAGCCCACATGGTCACAGAATTGTGGACTTTCCTTCCCAAACCCAACTACTTTGGGTATTTCAAAAATTCTCGATGCAGGACACTCTCTTAAAGTACAGTCAGACCTCATTGGCGCAGTTCTGCCATAGACAGTACCCTTATTATGTTAGGGCAGGGACAGCCTTCAGTATCAAGGAGTGCCCTGGGGGTGGGTAAAGTAGATTAATTAAAATGAGTATATATTATATACAATGTTGTAGACCTACTGATATTAATGGGCCTCATACATATAACAATGATCAAGCAGTATAGCTGAAAGATGTGAGCTGATATTGTAGAATTATGACTTTCTGGGTTCATGCCAGTACTCACCCAGACGTTAACTATTATAAACCTTCAGGCATTGATTCAAGGAAGATCACCCTAATTAACTTTAAATCTGCCCCCCTCCCCCTAGTGGCCTGCACAGCTGCCTCTATCCATTATAAATTTCCTTTTGTGTGAAGGTATGGCACACAAAATATTTCATATTCTTCTTTATTTGTTTTGCTGATCTCGACAGATCTCTCAGACAGAAATATCTCTAGGAGCTTCTTGCCTTTTTTCATGATCACTCTCAGGTATGTATCTTTTGTTACTTGGATTTGTGTAACAATGCTCAAGAAATTACTTTTTTCATTGTGCAGGGTTCCCGTTGCTTGAGAATGCTCAACAACTAAATTATCAAGTAAGTGGAGGGATGGAAGGATTTCTTTGAATTCTTTTGTTGAAAAGTACAGGAGATGCAATAAAATTTGATGAATAGTGAAAAATCTTTTATTTTGTCAAGATCAAAATAAATGTTCATCTCTGCCCTTGATAATCTTGAATCTAGCAGTCTCTGCCAAACATCTTCCATATAAAGTAAAATAATCCAAATTTTAAACAATCACAAATATGTTTCTTTTAGCATTACACACAGCAAATTAAAGATTGATATTCATATTAGTTCCCACTTATAGTCTGCCTGGCAGAGAGTCAAGAACATGCCTGAATAAACATAGTTCTTATTTTTTTGTATTGAAATTTTTATTCAATTTTAATTGCCAGAAAAAAGAATATTGCAACATATGGAACGAAGGAATAGCTTGCTAGAGAGAACATACAAAACTGTAATCTGATCGTATCATTAGTCAGAAGCCTAACATATTATCCAAACATTTCTATCCGTAAATGCTAGAATGAGACATCTCTTGTCTTAATATTTCAGATTTTGCACACCGTGCTGCATTGTTTCTTTGGGGGGGGGTTAGGTATAGGGTAGGACAATCGGAGAGAGAAAAAGAAAGAAAATGGGGGAAAGATGGAAAATTATCAGGTTCTAGTTATATTAAATAATAGAACATCTTACATTCAGCAAATGGTTCCTCTGGTCTGCAAGTCATCTAAGTACTGGGCTCACGGATGCCGCTCCAACTCCCCTTCATAGCTTCTATCTTGAAGTCTGTTCCGTATGGATTCCATTGCTCTGATCCAGTTTATCTTTGATATTAACGCTGGACGCCCTGGAATATTTGGTTGTTTCCAATTTGCTGCTAATAGAGATCTTGCTGCTGTAAGAATGTGTGTGGCTAATTTACGAGATTGTGGAAAGTGTATTGGGATATACATAGTTTTAGAGGCAGTCATGCAACCTCACTAAAGGGCTTAAAGGGATACTGTCATGGGAAAACATGTTTTTTTCAAAACATCAGTTAATAGTGCTGCTCTAGCAGACTTCTGCACTGAAATCCAATTCTCAAAAGAGCAAACAGATTTTTTTATATTCAATTTTGAAATCTGACATGGGGCTAGACATATTGTCAGTTTCCCAGCTGCCCCCAGTCATGTGACTTGTGCCTGCACTTTAGGATGGAACTACTTTCTGTCAGGCTGTTATTTCTCCTACTTAATGTAACTGAAGGAGTCTCAGTGGGACTTGGCTTTTTCTATTGATTGTTGTTCTTAGATCTTCCATGGAGCTGTTATCTTTTGTTAGAGAGCTGCTATCTGGTTACCTTCCCATTGTTCTTTTGTTAGGCTGCTGGGGAGGGGGGTGATATCACTCCAACTTGAAGTTTATCAGAGCACAAGTCACATGACTGGGGCAGCTGGGAAAATGACAATATGTCTAGCCCCATGTCAGATTTCAAAATTGAATATAAAAAAATCTGTTTGCTCTTTTGAAAAATGGATTTCAGTGCAGAAGTCTGCTGGATCAGCACTATTAACTGATGTTTTTTGAAAAAAACATGTTTTCCCATGACAGTATCCCTTTAACGACTAAATTGAATAAATTATATATTTTCGATTGCACAACAAATTCAAGCTATTTTGTTAAATAAAGATAAAGCAAGCATATACAAACACAGTTGTATTTCAGTAGCTGTGCTGTTTCTACACTGAAAGGTGGGTCACATAACCTTAATGTAAAGAAAATATATATTTCCACTAATGGGGAATGAGGGAACCACAAGGAAAATTAAATGAATGTGAGGACAGAGGAGTGCAGGTTGGTGTATGAGACTCACAAGGCAGACAAACTGCAATTCGTTAATCTAATGGGCTCTTCACCTAGCAACCATGAAAATACGTGGCTCTGAATCGAGATCTTTTCTTTTTGCTCACACATATTCATGTTAATTAAGGTAATTTGTCCTTTTCTGCTTGATTTCATTAGAAAAAAATACAGCATTTCTAAATATTGCTGGTCTTTATAATGAAATAAGTGATAATTAGCATGCTGATGCTTTCAGTCAACTGTTATTACTTAGACAGCAATTAAGAACCAGTTATTCTAGGCACCTGCAATTTATTCTTATAGCCTTACACAACCTTCGATTCAAAGGAAAACTAATTATAGAGAAATATTACGTATGAATTCAACACTGAGGATGTACGTTACCGAAGGCAAATACTAAGGTTTATTGCCTCTCTTTGGATGAAAGCTACTCAAGAAATTCCCAAGACAAGTATCAGTATAGATCAGCAAGTCACAGTGTAGAAGTACAGGCTCTACCAGCATTATTATTTCTTTAACAGGGTAATGACAAATACTGTAGAGGTGACTGGGCCCCAAAGCAAAATCTTTAGGGTTTCCAAAACTCTGGGAAGATGACCTATTTCACCTATTTCTCTAAAATTCTGTGCCTCCAGCAGGGATGCTTTTAGGTTCAGTGCCACCCTAGGCACTGGACCTTTACAGTGCCCCCAAATGTGTGTAATGATGTCACATACTATGCGTGTGACATCACTTCCAGGATAACAAAAATGGGCCCTGTACCCCTCACCCCCTCAGTTCTGCTACCAGATTTCATTGGTAAGTGTCCCGTGGAAGCTGGGGGGGATCATTGAAAAAACATTTGTTATATAGACAACCAAGGGCCACCCCAAAATCTCCCACCGTAGGCACAGTCCCTCAGGTGCCTATACAGGTATGGGACCTGTTATCCAGAATGCTTGAACCTGGGGGGTTCTAGATAAAGTGTGTTTCCATAATTTGGATCACCGTAGTCTACTAAAAAAATCATTTAAACATTAAATAAACTCAGTAGGACTTTTTGCCTCCAATTGGGATTAATTATATTTTATTTTGGATCAAGTTCAAGCTACTGTACAGAGAAAAAGCAAATCATTTTTAAAATGTTTAATTATTTGGATAAAATGGACTCTATGGGAGATGGCCTTTCCATAATTTGGAGATTTCTGGATAATGGTTTTCTGGATAACGGATTCTATACCTGTATATAAACATATCCCTGCCCAACACATCCAGGGTCTGATTCTTCAACTTTCATTCTCCAGGAAAACAGAATTGTAGAAATAGATTTGGGGATACTGGCAAGATGTTATAGACCAGTGAGTCCCAACCAGTGGCTCTTAATCAACATGTTACTCACCAACCCCTTCGATGTTTCTTCCAGTGGCCTCAAAGCAGGTGTTTATTTTTGAATTCTAGTCTTGGGGGGAGGTTCGGAAGCATAGAAAACAGGTGTGCTGCCAAACAGAGACTCCTGTAGGCTGCCAGTCCATATAGGGGCGACCAAATAGCCAACCACAGCCCTTGTTTGGTACCCCCCCCCAAGAACTTGTTGCTCTCCAACATTTGAATGGGGCTCATGGGGGGAAAAGGTTTAGGACCCCTAATATAGACAGTCAATATTTAATAGATCTGTTGGGGTCTGTTTGGGCCTCTGTATACTTTAAATGCCAGGGCCTATTTTAAATTCTAGTGTGGACCTGTTTGTAAGACAAGGGCGATTACCTGCTGACATTCAAGCAACCCCAGGAATATTGTGCAGTGGTACTGAAACAGACTGGTAAACCAGGTACCAAACTGTGCTGTGCCTCCACTATGTGGGGATCCAAGGAATACACCTGCACGAACTCCCTGACTTATATAACACCAATCATTACTGGTAGGCCTGGATTTGTGGCAAGGCCATAAAGAGGATCAGAGGAGCCTGCCGGAACAGTGAGACCCCGCATGCTTGAGTGTGCATTGGGGGAGCCTATACTGTATGTGTTTGTGTAGCCTCCCTACATTGGCTAAAGCATTGGGCAATTACAGGAGTACCTAGGTGCACTGCATGTAGTTGTTCTGATATGGCACCTCCAAAGAATTGTTGGTCACCACTCAGGGTTCAGGCTCCAGTAAGGTTTTGCGTAAACTGGTAAGAGCAAGCATAGATTTTATCTAACAGCACTGGGTAAAAGCATGGTAAATGAGCCCCATTACAGGGGTAACACAACCTGAAGCATTCAGGCAAATACTGTATTCATACAATGAATGTCAATTAACATTGGCCTGATTGTAGCTGCAGCAGAACCTGCATCCATCTGAGTATAAAAAAACGCATTCTAGGTTACTACGCATTCAAAGTTTAGAGGTGTATTATAAGAATGTATCACGCCCAGAGGAAGATGTATTATCTTGATATTTGATTACTGATGCAACAGCACTGGAGCAAGAAGTTGCAGGAGAAGGGAGGTAAATGTGAGGTAAATTCATAAATGTTTTATAGCTTTATGTGCAACATTTTGGAACTATATTTAATGCATATATTTGTACAAAGTTGGAGCTGCTTTGTGCCCAGTGGTGTAACAAAATTGGCTAATGGCATATTCTCCATCTGTTCATCAATGAGGACCCCACTGGGTTCCCAAGCATTTGCAGGGTCTGCCCCCCATATTGCAATGTCCATCTTTTTGCCTTTTTATATTACACCCAATGAGTCCACAACCCGTAGAGATTAAAGTGAGTTTGCTTGGAAAAACCACAGATGCAGCAGGTCAAGCTTTAAAGAGCTCCCACAGAAAGGGTTGCATCCTGCATTGATTGCATTTACTACATATCAGTGGTAGACCATCACACTGAATTTATAATAATCATCCTCGATAATAATCACTGAGTGAGCTGGTAACTTTACAAGAACCAACACTTTTCTGGGTGGGGAACCTTGAATGAAGCTGGAAAGGTATGCCACTGGTTACTAAGAGCAGTTGTTACTGAACCTCCATGTAACCCCCATGTAACCCAGTGTCACCTAGTGTCACTGTGATTACTTCTTGCACCTTTTTTTTGCCAAACAGAGATGATGTTTCTTTACTAGCTATTATGTTGAGGGAATAGTACTCTATTAAAACTGGAATGCGTGCCTTAAAATGTGAGAATTCTGGTGCAAGAATCATTTCTGGGCAGAATATCATCAAATCTTGTTGTAAACAGGTAAAAGAAAATATCACAAACCAAAACAACACATGCCTTATAAAGCGTATGCTCTAAGTCACAGGGAAGGGGTATTGGGGAGGGTTAAATAAATGCTACCCAGATGCCAAGCAGAAAAGCATATTTTCTCTTGGTATCATGAACCTTGAATACCTTCACTAGAATTAGATACTGATACTTGTATAGGCAGGAATTCCTTAGTGATATTAATTTCATTTTATCTCCGTGGTTGTATTGGATCTCCTCATGTTACGAGAATAGCTCCAGAAATAAAGGTTGAGAACTAACCTTGGATACATTCTTGTCCCTTTTTCTTTAATGCAACACAGGATCAGCAACTGTGGATGGATAATGAGTTTATACTATTACTTACGAATATTGTTACATTAATTTCCATGAGAAACACTGGTTTAAAAATCCTTGGAAAAATACTTTCACCACTATTTGAAATTTTCAATATATTTTAAAATATTATGACCCCAGAAAGTTCTGTATATCTTTCTATTGCTCCTCCTGCTGCTACTACTCCAGTTTTCTAAATTCACTAAAACAGGTAACAGGTCAGAGTAAATTAAATATCCATATTCATGTTTACATGTGTTAGGTGTGTGGTTTTCAACTATAATTTAGGAAACTACTTCTATTTACTCAGAGAAACCAGGATAATATACTAGGAGGAAGTGGCTATGCATTCTTCCCAGTTCTAACAAACTAAGTGATTGCATATACTGTATGTGAACAGCACTCAATAGTAAAAACCCAATGTCCGCTGTGACTCCTCCAGTTACATTGAATTGGAGAAACATTCGCTTATCTGAAAGCAGTTCCACTGTGAAGTGCTGGCTCTTTCTGAAAGCACAGGCAGGATCAGTCTCAATAACCTGAGATGGCTGCCTACATATCAACATTACAGCTAAAAAATACACTTTTATATGGGTGAGTGAATTATTTGTATTGTAAACTGTTTAATTTAAAAATAGAAACTACACCTTAGAAATAAAAAGGACACCAAAGAAATCATGACAGAATCCCTTTAAGGAGATACTGACACCAGAAATAAAAACTTTTTTAACCTCTATCATAACATTGTCTTTGCATGCTATTTATAATTTTGCCATAAAAATATTTGGCCAATGCTTTTACATTGATTGAGCTGATCCCCCATGTTCCTCTATGAGGGGGCTGCCATATTCGTGCAGCAGTAGTCTGTTAGCATTAAAAACTCTAAGGGGCACATTTACTTAGGGTCGAATATCGAGGGTTAATTAACCGTCGATATTCGACCGTCTAAGTAAAATCCTTCGACTTTGAATATCGAAGTCGAAGGATTTACCGCTATTCGTTCGTTCAAATGATCGTAGGAAAAAACGTTTGATCGAACGATTAAATCCTTCGAATCGAACAATTCGAAGGATTTTAATCCATCGATCGAACGATTTTCCTTCGATCAGAAATTTGTTAGAAAGCCTATCGGGACCTTCCCCATAGGCTACCATTGATGCTCGGTAGGTTTTAGGTGGCGAAGTAGGTGGTCGAAGTTTTTTTTAAAGAGACAGTACTTCGACTATCGAATGGTCGAATAATCGAACGATTTTTAGTAATCGAAAGTCGAAGTAGCCAATTTAATGGTCGAAGTAGCCAAAAAAAACATTCGAAATTCGAAGAATTTTTTTATTCTATTCCTTCACTCGAGCTAAGTAAATGTGCCCCTTACTGACAGGTTAAGAATGGACAGTAAAGGTTGGTAAAACAGTCAGGTTTAGAAATTTCAAGTTACAATTACATAAGAAATTTAATAAACATTAATGTTTTTAGCGTCAGTGTCACTTTAAAGGGATTCTGTCATGATTTTTATGATGTCGTTTTTATTTCTAAATAACACTGTTTACACTGCAAATAATTCACTCTACAATATAACATTTCATTCCTGAACCAGCAAGTGTATTTTTTTTAGTTGTAATATTGGTGTGTAGGTGCATCTCAGGTCATTTTGACTGGTCATGTGCTTTCAGAGAGAGCCAGCACTTTAGGATGGAACTGAGGCTGTTGTTTCTCCTACTCAATGTAAATAAATGTGTCGCAGTGGGACCTGGATTTTACTACTGAGTGCCGTTAGATCTACCAGGCAGCTGTTATCTTGTGTTATGGAGCTGCTATCTCGTTATCTTCTCATTGTTCTGTTGATAGGCTGCTGTGGGGGGAAAGGGAGGGGGGTGATATCACTCCAACTTGCAGTACAGCAGTAAAGAGTGACTGAAATTTATCAGAGCACAAGTCACATGACTGGGGGCAGCTGGGAAACTGACAATATGTCTAGCCTCATGTCAGATTTCAAAATTAAATATAAAAAAAATCCGTTTGCTCTTTTGAGAAATGGATTTCAGTGCAGACTTCTGCTGGGACAGCTCTATTAACTAATGCATTAAAAAAAATTTCCCATGACAGTATCCCTTTAAGTAAATCACAGCAAAGATCTCTTTGTTCTTGCTCTCTTTATTGTAATTGCACCTATACTATAAAAGCTAACTGCTGCTACAAGAGAAGAGCAATTGTATTTTCATTTTATATCATTGCTAGTACATGTGTCTGTGCGTTCCCAGCTTTATTAGTCTTAATTTATATTATATTATCATGCCACTTTTAGTAAAAAAGAAAAGGCATAGGCATTTTCTTATGACACTCTGGCTAATATGATACAAAGCATCACTAAGGATACTAATAAATCCTGTACATTTTACTGCTTTTTTGAGGGGTGGTTATTTCTAAGAGGGCGCTAAATGTTGCAGCTATTTATTTCTGGATTATCTGAACCAGATATCTGGTTAACTACATTCTCTGTGTCCCCGTTACCATGGTGATTAATCTTGGCACTCTCCTTAAAGAATGCAAACTCAGTGGGTCAGTTTTCCTCCTAATGGAATGGCATGCAGGTGTAGCCTATCATTTACCTGCTATGTGAGACGGGGCCCTGTCAGGTGAAAACTGTATGGCTCTCTTCCCCCCATAGGCATGCCAATCAACTGCACACCTGACAAGCTTTTTCAATGGGTAATTGCAATTGAGTAAAAGTATTTCTTATGATGTCTGTTAACCCCCCCATAGTTACCTATCTTGTGTCAGAACGGGTCACGGTCTGGGGCACATTTGTACCCTCTGCACTGTTTAATGAAAAATGCAATATTCAGCAATTTAGTTATTAAGGTTACTATTTGCTACTCCTGGTAAAGTCCCAGCTCTCATTTTTCCTCATAGCTTAAAGGGCACTATTTACTGTGTGTGCTGCCCTTAAAGGAGAAGGAAAGTCTTTGTGCACTTGGGGGTGCCAAATGTTAGACACCTCCAAGTGATTGTATTGACTTACCCTAGGCTGCTGCTCCTATCAGCAGAAAACTGCACCGGCCCAGGGTTATACCAGTGAGCACCACGGTCGTCTTCCTCTGTCTTTGTGCAGCTGCGCATGTGCAGTAGAACGACAAGCCGGACTAAAAAGTCGGCTATTTCTTTCTACCGCGCATGCGTCTGCCCCAGGAAATTTAAAGAAAGAAGAAGCAGAAAGAGTGCAGTTTTCTGCTGATAGGAGCACGTGCCCGTGGTTTCACGTAAGTAAATACATTCACTTGGGGGTGCCTAACATTTAGCACCTCCAAGTGCAATATGACTTTCCTTCTCCTTTAATGTTAGTGTGTGCACACCACAGCATTCAACTTAAGATGGCCAATAAAAGCTGCCAACTCGATCCCGCCTGCGTAAATCAGCAATTTATTGGTACAAGAATGGGGCTCACTTATCTGCCTTTCCGAAAATTGATGTGATCTTCATCGAACAGGTCTCCATAATGGTATAGGGGGTTGCCACCTGGCTGGTATTTCACAGACCTAGCCTGTAAAATACAAGCCAGGGCCGGGCCAGTATTATAAATTTACCAGCAATGTAATTGCTGGTAAATCAGTAATCCCTAGTTGTTCAGCCTCCAGCCCACCCATTGTCAGTCCTAGTTCTGCTCCCACTTCTCCTATAATTCTGCCCATTACTGCTTTCAATACAGAGGATCGCTGCAGAGTGCTGATCAGAGCATAACCAGGAGAACAACTAGTGTAATATCAATCCGGCTTTATTTAACGCTTAAAAAATAGATATGTCGGTAGGGTGTGTGGTTCTCCAACGCGTTTCGTGCCTACATCCTTTGCACTTGATCAGCGATCCTCTGTATTGATGCTGTAGCCGGTTTCAAGTGACCGACATATTGCGAGAGAAGCGGTCAAGTGGGAGACAGAATACACAGTGTGACCTCTGTCATTATCGCATTGTTACTACTTGTGTGTGTAACCATTACTGCTTTCACCCTGCCTCCAAAATGATCCTCCATCTTCTTTGCCCGTTGGTGTAGCAGCTCCACCCCATTTGTGTCCTGTTTTTGGCCACTCCCCCATCTACACATCATCGGCCGGTAAGGGGGCCAACCCTACCTGTATGAACTGATCCTTGGCCCCTGGACCAGTGATCATCCTTATTTGGGCCAATGCTTAGGTGGCCAACTCAGGCCAAGATTCATTGTTTATTGACCTTGCCAAATGATTTAGAGCAAACATTGACCAACCAAAACAGTGTATTTAACTAGTACTTGGAGTGCTTTACTGCCCTCACCTTTACTAACTCTAAGTTGGGTATCAAAACGGTGGAAAATACATTTCCATTGACCATGTGCTGACTCTTCCAATGCATCAATTGGTCAGGCAACTACTGCTTGGAAATGCTCCCTGATGAATTTGTCAGTAGATAATTGTTTAACCAGCTTGTGCACCAGCACAAGTAATTTGCAAATATTTTTTGAAGGGTGGATAACAGAGAGTGCCATCACAAGAAACAGTTATGAGACCATAAAAACAGTTGCCCCACCATAAAAAATTTCCTTCGGGATGGGCACCGGGGTTATAATGGTCTTTGTTCATAGTCTTTACTAACCCTTGTGGAAATTGTTAGATTAGGCACCAGAGTTAGTTTTAAAACATCCATTTGCTGCAGAATACAAGAAACCTTTTTATAAATGATAATAAAGTGCATTAAAGGGGACATGTCACCTTAAAAAATAATTGAAAAACGTACTGTATGATGTTAGTCAAGCAAAATAAAATTCACTTACACTATAAAAATTATTTAAATCTTGTGTTGTAATTCACAATCACAGCAAGCAGGCAGGTGCTAATGTTATTAAGGCAAGCTTAGCGTCATGACAAAATCTTGTTTATGTACCAGGATGGGGGAACCTGATGCCCAGGCACTGATTACACAATTAGATGGTGAGGAGGGAGGGGGAATGTGTGGAGGGCAGTGACATCTATGAAGTGCAGAATGGAAAGTGAAAGTAATCACCTGCCCCGCCTAAGGCATAGGAGAGGAGCAGTCAATATATGACTGACAGCTGAAACTTTTAAACAAGTTTAAAACAGGTATGGTTGTTTTAATAACAAAAAGTATTTGGGTTTCACGTTTAATTTGAAAAGGACTTTTATTATATAATTTTGGTTGACAAGTCCCCTTTAAGGCTACGCTGGTGGCTTGTGATGGACAAATGTTTCTTTTATTTGACATAAGTTGGAAGCTACTTCTGTATTTAAAGGGGAACTATTGTGAAAATGTAAAATGAAATATTAGCTTCAGTATACTGAAATAAGAAACTTTCTAAATACAATCAATTAAATATTCTGCACCATTTCTGAATATAATCACGTTTATCTTCACTATTCCTCTCTCAGCATCTGTTTCTCTTTATTCTCTTTTCATGCAGGAGTTGGGTGCCAGACAGGGGCGATCCGCCAATGAGGCGAGCTGAGGCGCTCGCCTCAGGCGGCATCGCCAGCTAGGTTTCCAGGGGCGGCAAAAAGCCGCTCCTGGTGCCTTTAAGAGCCGAATTTCCGGTTTTTGAACCGGAAATTCGGCTTTACTAGGGCGAGAGAGCGCAATTGCGCTCTCCGCACTAGCGTGAATCGGGCTGGGGGGGCGGCATTACTGGAGCCGCCTCAGGCGGCAATGGATACAGAAACGGCGCTGGTGCCAGATATTCATTGACAGTTAGATCCAGCCAATTGCAGCCCGTTTTCAATTTTAGACTGGCCCACGGCCTTAAACAAGGACTCACCCATTCAAGTGCAGACTGGGATAAAAATTGGCACGCAACTGGCCAGTTTGAGCCAGGAGTCGGTTGATGAGCAGTGCCGTCTAGCTTCTTGCCGTGTCACATGTTAGTGTGTACACGTGACATCACTGGATTAGACGCTAGTTCTCACCAACTCATCCCCCAGGTAAAATGTTTATATAATATGCTTCAACATATCAATAAAATTAATCAAATTAATTGGAGGTCTCCATACTGAATGGACCATCAGACTGGGTCTAAACCAGGGGCGCTCCGCCAACAAGGCGTGTTGAGGCACTTGCCTCAGCAAAAATGCCGCTCCTGGTAACTAAGAGCCGAATTTCCGTTTTTCAACCCTGAAATTCGGCTCTTCTAGTGTAGAGAATGCAATTGCGCTCTCTGCACTAGCAAGGTGGACCCCCCTGACCCTGTCTGGCGCTGAAGGTAAGTGCCGTGGGGAGGCAGGGGGCGGCAAAAACGAAGGCCGTCTCGGGCGGCAAATTGGGCAGGATCGCCCCTGGTCTCACCGAGTATCATTCTCAGGTCGGAAAAATAGAATATAGAAATGAAAGGAATAAGAAAATAAAATATAGCCTAAATGAGAAAACAATAAGGGGCAGATTTATCAAGGGTCGAATTTTGAAATAAAAAAATACTTTGAAATTCGACCATCGAATTAAAATACTTCGAATTCGAATATAGAAGTCTAAGTATTTCTCACCGAATTTGGCCATCGAACGATCGAAGTAAAATTGTACGATCGAACGATTAATTAGTTCGAATCGAACGATTTGAGCGATTTTAGTGTACGATCGAACGATTTTACTTCGATGTGTGAAGACTGAAAATTGCTGTAGAAGGTCCCCATAGGCTAACATAGCACTTCGGCAAAAGGTCAAAGTTTTTTTTAAAGAGACAGTACTTCGATTATCGAATAATCAAACTATTTCACTTCGAATCCAATTCAAAATTCGAAGTCGTAGTATCCTATTCGATGGTCGAAGTACCCAAAAAATGACTTTGAATTTCGAATTTTTTTACTTCGAAAATTCCCTCGAATTCACTTCGACCCTTGATAAATCTGCCCCTAAAAGTTTTAAACAAGTAAATAGAAGAAATGATACATGCACAAAAACGGATCGCTGGCTCCAATCTCTAATTGGACCAAAATATCTGTAATCTGTAAGCTTGCTAATTAGATTGTTGAATGTTTATATACTTCAAATAAATCGAGCATAACGCTCATAAATAAAAACATCAACAAAAACAGCTAGCGACCACTAGGTAATTCTCACCGAGTGGAACAGGATGGCCTGGGTGTCCAAACCCCAAGCCCTTCACTTGAAAGAAATCGTTCTATTGCAAATAAGGTAAATTCAGCGTTGCTTGTCACTCACCACGTTTGTCATATGGCCCGGGTGCCGTGCCCCGAACCCGTAGCTTAGGCGAAACCAATCTTCAGAAATAAATTTACACGCACTCCTGCAGCCGTGACAAGTTGAGGTAAAAAATTGTAGCTTTATTCCATCATGTTTAAAAGTAGCGTCCTAACGCGTTTCGTATCAAAGGATACGTAATCATAGGCACTAGTTTGCATACAGCCGTTACAAGTATTTAAACAAAATTAGAGGAAATGACGTCCATATTAACCTTACATCGGTGTTCTCAATGGACTCAAAAGTAAAAGCAATCAACTCTTAACAATAGGAACAGGAAAACTACAGAGTAACTTATTCTAATACAAAATGTCATCGTGTGAAGAAACACTTGAATATGTGTCATTTTTAGATCTACATCATTGTAAACTGTGCATCAATTTAAACTATACATCAATTAAGCAGATATACATATCTTGAAAATCCATTTTTTAGAAAAATCATTTACATGACACCAGATCAATTAAATACTAAAAAACGTAAAAACGTAAAACACGACTGAATACATTAGATTCTACAGATTACACTCGAATGCAGTTGCTATAAACCTTAAATGTATACGTTAATAATGATAATAAGCAAAAACGTCAAATGTCTCAGGCCTATATAAAAAATTACTTTTCTACAATGGATAATTCATATGGATAAGTGTCATCATACAGTTAATTAACATTTTTCGATAGTACCTGAGTGCTGAAAGACATAAATTCTACCGGATAGCTAGACTGAATTATAACCTTAGCCGTCTGGTCTGTATTCACAAGTATCAAGATTCTGATAAGAAACGGCAAAAATCAGAAATGAGTGGAGAGGCATATTTGAGTTTCAACAGATTTTATCATGTTACACATCCATTGTCAAACGTGACACGCAATATCAAACGGAAGGTTTAACCCTTATATTGGATTTTTACATTGGACACTAGACAACCGAAAGGGTTAAACCTTCGGTTTGATATTGCGTGTCACGTTTGACAATGGATGTGTAACATGATAAAATCTGTTGAAACTCAAATATGCCTCTCCACTCATTTCTGATTTTTGCCGTTTCTTATCAGAATCTTGATACTTGTGAATACAGACCAGACGGCTAAGGTTATAATTCAGTCTAACTATCCGGTAGAATTTATGTCTTTTAGCACTCAGGTACTATCGAAAAATGTTAATTAACTGTATGATGACACTTATCCATATGAATTATCCATTGTAGAAAAGTAATTTTTTATATAGGCCTGAGACATTTGACGTTTTTGCTTATTATCATTATTAACGTATACATTTAAGGTTTATAGCAACTGCATTCGAGTGTAATCTGTAGAATCTAATGTATTCAGTCGTGTTTTACGTTTTTACGTTTTTTAGTATTTAATTGATCTGGTGTCATGTAAATGATTTTTCTAAAAAATGGATTTTCAAGATATGTATATCTGCTTAATTGATGTATAGTTTAAATTGATGCACAGTTTACAATGATGTAGATCTAAAAATGACACATATTCAAGTGTTTCTTCACACAATGACATTTTGTATTAGAATAAGTTACTCTGTAGTTTTCCTGTTCCGATTGTTAAGAGTTGATTGCTTTTACTTTTGAGTCCATTGAGAACACCGATGTAAGGTTAATATGGACGTCATTTCCTCTAATTTTGTTTAAATACTTGTAACGGCTGTATGCAAACTAGTGCCTATGATTACGTATCCTTTGATACGAAACGCGTTAGGACGCTACTTTTAAACATGATGGAATAAAGCTACAATTTTTTACCTCAACTTGTCACGGCTGCAGGAGTGCGTGTAAATTTATTTCTGAAGAATAGAAGAAATAAAACAGAAAAGGAGGAAAAACTGAAAAAAGATACGGGAAAAAAGAAAAAAAATGGAAAAAGAGGAGGGACAAGAGAATGAGTTTCTAGTGCAATCAACCTGCTTAATTTACAAAAAGGTTGCAAAGTGCTACAGTGCATTGAGAATACAGGAGCCTGCTATAAAGGATGCTCGGTAACAGGGGGTTTCCAGATGAGGGATCTTTCTGTAAATTGGATCTTCATACCTAATGAATCAAAGAATGTCAGGCTCCCACACATTCACACCTCACCAAATCTGGCCCTCGTTGCAAAAAGTTTGGACACCCCTGCTGCTCTACGTCACACTAAGAGTTAATTTAAAGGAAAACAACCCCTTTAGTCAGCAGAGGGCGCTGTTTCATTAGAGTTTGTAATAACAGAAGAGAACCAGGAAACAGAAATCTGTCTCTAAACCAAGACTCATCCTGTACATGCGGGAAGTCCCTAACAGACGCTTATATAATACATGATCATTTGTATCTACGCGTCCCTCGTTAAATCTCTCTCCGTCCTCCCCTAAAAACCAGCTTGACCGACTATACTGGGCGTTTATTACTTTAAACTGAGTACTTTGCTCTCTCTCTCTCGCTCGCTCACTCAATCTATAACGATTGTCATTGGTTACCCTAGCCTATCCCAGCCCTATGAAAACTGTTCTAGGCACGCCCAGCAGCGCAAACACGTCACACAACGCTTACGTGCGTGACATCACGCAGGGCGCGCACACGTTCTGCGGCGGTCGGTCCGCTAGGGAATTGTTGAGCGCGCATGACGTCGTTCCATAGTGAAGCGACTGTTACAGTCATCGGGTGCGCGCGTCCCTCCCTTCCCCTCCTTCTTCTCCGTGGCTCCTTCACTTCCGCTTTTCTGATGGCTCAGACGGCGGCGGCGGTGGTGACGGCGGCCCTGGGGTCCGGTGCTGGAGGTGGGTGATTTATTATACTATCTGTCTTCCTGGTTTGTGTGTTGAAGTGGCGCTGACAAGGGAAACGGAATGACAAGGGTAATGTGCCCCAGTTTTCCTAGTATGTGTTTTTAAACTACAGCTCCCATCATCCTCTGGGAGACTGATTTTTGAAGTTGGTGAGGGTGCTGTCCATAAAACAGAGAGAGTGTGTTTGTAGGGGGGATAGAACTCCACAAGGTGGACTTGAGGACTTCATTGGAATAGGTTTTATTGAATAATGAAAGGTTCATACAGATGTCTGTGGACATGGGGTGGCAAATTAAGGCAAAACTCCCTGGACATCATTCCCACGGTCACACACTGTCCTACCAGGCACAAGTTGGCAGGGGTTGATGAAGTAAAGCTGATGAACATATGTACTATATACCCTACAGACACAAGGGCACTGCCACCTCTCACCCCTTTCCCATTGATTAAGATGTACAATGGTTTTATTTACCCTTTGTCTCTGGGGCCCCAGATTAGATTATCTATTAATAGAATCCATTCTGCACCCTTGGTCATTGTCCTTTACGGGAAGCATCGTCCCTGTAAAACGGAAAATCATGCAGCCGGCGCTGTATATGTATGAGGTTACTCTATACTTTAGTTCTATAGCTATACAACTTATATGTGACTCACCTCAGTCCCTGCCTTAGTGGAGTTTACAATCTTAAAATCCCTATCACATTCACACCCACTAGGGCAGGGGTGCCCAAAAGGTAGATTGGGTTCTACCAGTAGACCTTTAGCTTATGGTCGGTAGTTCTCAAGACACTGTCACCAAACAGACTGTCTAAATCACTGTCCGATTTCATGCTTTTCATTCAGATATTTTCCATGGAACAGAATGCTTTTATGGATGTAGACCATAATGAGACATCATCACTAAAAGTAGACCTCTCGTTAGTAAAGTATGGGCACTCCTGCACTAGGTCGGGCTTTTAAACTTGTAAAATTCCCTATTTGTGCTTTGGTACAATCAAAATTAGCTTGTATAGATGTAGATCATAATGAGACATCATCACTAAAACTCTCATTAGTAAAGTATGGGCACTCCTGCACTAGGTCGGGCTTTTAAACTTGTAAAATTCCCTAGTTGTGCTTTGGTACAATCAAAATGAGCTTGTATAGACCCAATGTGAGCGTTTTCATCGACGGTAAGCTCAGGCAATGATCCCCTTCCAAATATATAGAGGGTGAAGTGGCAACAGCAAGCTGGCAGTAGTGAGACAGCTGCTTGGATACATTTGCTGTAGGTGGTGTTAGCATTGTCTGGGATGATACTGGCTGTGCCATAACATAATAGGGCTGTTGTTGACACAAACAGCACTTACATAATAGAATACAACCCTAAGTTAACTGTTGCCATATCTATTATCAGTAATTATCTTGGACTGTTTGTTTTCAGATTGTGAGCCTAGACCCAGTACAGCTAAACGTGTGTACAAAGTAGTTGTTCTAGTGTGAGGCATCTGCTGCTGGAAGGAGTCTGTACCTTTCTAGGTTAATAAACCTTTCGAAAGCAATTGGCCTATAGTTATGTAAAAAAAATAGATTTGTTCTCTGTAATTGGGATGTTTAGTGTTTTACTTGGATTTTTTTATCATCAGCAGCGGCAGAGATTTTGCAGGATTTATATATGTGGGTTAGGTAATGTGTTTGCGCTTGGTGTTATGTAGTTGCTTACAAGAAAGCCCCATATGGAAATTGTTTTCAGTGCAGGAAAAAGTTCAGAGAGCCTGGCAAAATTCTTTGTATCTGATTTTCCTGTACCTCGTAGGAACACACACGATAGCAATCATAACTTCTTGTGAAGCTGCGTCGTGAAAAGGCTTTCACTTTCCTTCTTATGCACAGGTCTCCCGATCTTATCAGCACAATCATACTAGTGTTTTGGAAATTTACAAATAATATGCATTATTACTATTATTCAGATCCCCTTGTTTCTGAGATAAAAAAAAAAAAACTCCTAGGAAAAGCGTCACATCATATAACATAGTAAGTTAGGTTGAAAAAAGACACACGTCCATCAAGTTCAACCTTTTAACTTTTTTTTTTTTTTTTTTTAACCTGTCTAACTGCCAGTTGATCCAGCGGAAGGCAAAAAACCTCGGATATAAAAATCCAAAGTTTTGTGTAAAAGAATTGTGTAAAAAACTATGATTAATATGCATTTGAGGGAGGGATAACCACAGTTTCACTGTGGGTGCTCTGGCTCATCTAAATTAAAAAAAAAAAAAAAAAAATCAACGTTCGTGGGCATCTTAACTGGTACATAATACCTGTGCCAGTATGTGCGTAGAAAAATATGGGGAGTATAACTGCTACTTAAACAAATATGAATTCTTCTAGGACTATGAATTCAGGCACAGAAACGAATGGAGGCAAGTGGATCATACGCAGGCCCCTAACCAACCCTTAATGGGACTAGTATTAATACTGTTACCATAACTTTGGAAAACCAAAATACTATTCCTAAATGGTTTAGGAAGTGGTAGAACCAGGCAGAGGATATCAGCCTTATATTATCTGCTGTGACAGGGCTAATTGACTAGTACTAAATGATAGGGTTAGGCAGAAACTCAGACAGTTTGCCTTGGTACTGTAACCTGTAGCAACTAGTCAGCTGTTACATTTATCAGATTGGTTTCAATGGAGTAAATATTTCCTTATATAAATAACCCAAAGAAAATCAAATGTTCATACGCATTTTATTCCTTTTCTGCATTCTTCCCTGGTTTCCTTTGTCTGTACTTTGCTTATATATAAACAAATGAAAGCAAACAGATTGGGTTTCTGTATAAGAGCAAATGTTGCTACGGTTCAACATATCGTTTAACAAATTTTAGGTTACAGATTCTTAGGACAATGGTGAACGGGAAATATTATGGTACAGTTACTCTGTAATGTCAGACTTGTCTTGCTTGCTGGTATATGCCAACCCTTACAACCTATGGTATAATGCATTGTCGACTGTATGTAGAATGTGCCTACAATCCATTGTTCCCTTCATTTGGGCTGACACTTACTTATTTGCCAATGAAATAAATCAACTAGCCAACATGTTACATTTCTGGGGACAGCCCTTCAGAGGCTATGTCAGAACTAGGGATGCACCGAAACCGAATCGGTTTGTGGATTCGGCCGAATCCAAAATAGTGGATTCGGCCGAATCCAAAATAGTGGATTCGGCCGAATCCAAAACTCTAATCTGAGCTCAGAGCTATAAGTGAGCAGGGGGAGACTCAGACAGGATGTGATGTCACACCAAGCTAATATGGCAGCTGCTGTCCTATACAAACAGATAGCAGAATAAATATAGTGTTCCAGCTTGCACTATTGTGGATAATCTTTTGGCAATAAACTTTTTCAGTAGCTTTCCTTCTCCTTAAAGGGGCTCTTCACCTTTGAATTAACTTTTTAGTTTGATGCAGATTCCTGGCTACATGGAAATAAAACAAGTTGCTTAAAGAAAACTATAAGTTAAAGATCATAAATTGTCCATGCAGTGTCATAGGGCTATTTATTGCTTTGGTTTTTCTCTGGAAAAGTACCATTGACAAAAATGGGGAACTACTGTGGGCTTATTCTTATTGTGGACAGTAAGGATAATCGTGAATATGTTAAGTCAGAGTCATTTTGCCCAAAATCAATCTGCATATTTGTGGTTCTTGCCATTTTCCAGAGTCACAGATCCCCATAAGTGACTACAGGAACCTCCTTGCTACTCACTGTCGGCGGCAGTTCTTTAGAGTTTTTTAAAATATATTGAGCAAGTACTTTACCTGGTACTACGCTTGGCCAACCTCTGTGTTTAGCCACTGCTGGGAAGTTGCCGAGCTGTGAAGGTTGCAATGTACTGTACCCTTGCAAGCCAGCTATAGGTCATTTTACATTTTTTGTTTTGCTTCTGGTTTCCTTGATGCTTGTATAAACAGATGTTATTCCTGGTTGTCTTCTCACCCAGAGAATAAACATTTTGATACAAAATAGGCCTTCAGCTCCAAGTGGCGGTTTATTTATTTACAGACTGGACTGAAAAGAATGTGGTTGTATATAAAGTGCTACCCTTTGTTTGTGCTCCTGGTCCTTTAAGTTAGGCTAATTTCTTCTGAATTTTTTGCCATCCTCCTATAAGTAAAATGGAGCATTGCTGTTCTTAGCACTGTGCATTGCTGATGTATGTGTGTATGTATGTATGTATGTATGTATGTATGTGTATATATATATATATATATATATATATATATATATATATATATATATATATATATATATATATATATGAGCTAGAACTAATTAAAAATAACCAGCCCCTCTCCCTTTCATCTTAAACACTAAAGCTGGCCATAGATGTAAAGATTTTTAAAAGATCCAATCGTTATCGTGAGACCATGATTATCTCGAAATGATCGTTTAAATGTATGATGTGTCCATCAACTAAAGAGACCATTTCAGGCGAAATTGCCAGCAAAACTGGAGTAGCTGCCTGCCCTGCAAACATAGATTGCACTGGGACCGATAAAGATTTTTAAACCTGGCCGGTCAATTTTCTGACAGATGTTGGCCGAAAAATCATAAGATGTACGATCGTTCAAATCCCACAAACCGCACGATAATTTGACGGATTGGTCGGACTGCACTGAAAACGGTTGTTCGCCAAAGAAGAATCGCCGCAACTATGGGGACCTTAACTGTTTTTTAGCAAGTAGTCCTACTGGAGTGACTTGCAGTTGACTTAATTGTTTTGCATACAAAGTGATTTGTTGCTTTTTTTTCAAATGAAACCCCAAACGGTCTCCAGTTTCCTTTACAAATATTGTTACCCTTCGTACAATGGATTTAACAGGAGGGGGATGCCTTAGGTCACTTCCATGTTCTGAGAACAAACTTTTGTGTTTTTGGAGAGCTTCTGGCTGTATCCACATATTTGTTGTTCCTTTAGGTTCCTGAAATGTCACAGCTGCTGGAAAATGTGATCACTCGCTACAAAAGAAGAAAGCCAATTATATCCTGCCAGTTTTTTTTTTTTTTTTTTTAATATTTCATATATTTATCAGTATTATGTGCTGTAAAACAACAGGGGTTGGAAAACTACTGTGCAGAATACTGACAAGGTACATCTAAAATGGTTTTGCTGTGGGACCACATCCATTCTGCAAGCCACCTTAAAGCCACATTATCTATATTTTTTTGTCTTTAGTAGTTCAGTGATTCCCCCCCCCCCCAACCAGTGGCTTTCCACTCCTATTGATGTTGCTCTCAGTGACCTCATAGTAAGTGAAATTCCTGACTTTAATTAAAGTTTTGGAGGCTTAAGGCACGTGTTTACTCCAGCAGAGCCACCTGCAGGCTAGCAGTCCTTATTGGTATTCCCAAGGGATTTTCTCTTGCATGTGTGACTCTCAAACAGGGTTTACCTTTTTTAGTGTGGCTCATGGATTAAAAATGTTGTGGGTGCAGCCATTTATTTCGTTCTTGTCTTTGGCGTTAATCCTGCTTGGCAGGAGAGCCTAGGTGACTGTTTTTGCATACTGGGCCACCTGCCTTGACTAGCCAGATATGTTGATGACCTATAGTTCTGTCCCTTTGTGATTGGCAAATTAGTTGAGGGGATTTAGTGCTCAGTGGATGCAGAAGATCGGGAGAGGGATTTTGATTGTGTTGTAAGGAGCACTTGTTTAAGTGATTCTTTTTCATTATCTTAATACAGGTATGGACCTGTTATCCAGAATGCTCAGAACCTGGGGTTTTCCGGATAACTGATCTTTCTGTAATTTGTATCTTTATACCTTAAGTCAGGAGTGCCCATACTTTACTAATGCGAGGTCTACTTTTAGTGATATTGTCCCATTATGATCTACATCCATAATATCACTGTTAGCATTCTGTTCCATGGAGAATATTACTTAATATTATATTGATTTGTAAGAGAATTTATAATTACTATATTCAAAAAACAACTATTTCTTATGTAACCATAACAGAATAAATATCTGAATATAAAGAAGCTTTAGACAAGCTGTTGACAGTGTCTTCAGATCTACTGATCACCAGCTAAAAGTTTACTGGTAGATCCCGATCTACTTTTTGGACACCCTCCTCACAAGGCGACTTCGGGAATACGAAGCAACGCATGTGCCATGCCGCAGGCGATTTTTCATTTTAGCCGGCGCAAGACAGAGGTAAGGCATTTGGGGAGATTGGTCGCCGCAAAGACGAGGCGAATAGTCGCCAGGCGACTAAATCTCCCCAAATCTCTCAGTGTGACCTTACCCTTAAGTCTTCTAGAAAATCATTTAAATATTCAGGCCAATAGATTGGGTTGCCTCCAATAAGGATTAATTATATCTTAGTTGGGATCAAGTACAAGGTACTGTTTTATTATTCAACCAAAAGAGAAAACGGCATGGTACAGCCTATTAAGTGCCTATTGGCACGAAATATGTAAGGCTATATGTTGATCTACTTTGTGGCCTAAATAAAGTCCTCAGTTCTTTTACGTGCCTGTTTGTGGGATCTGTGAGTGCCTACCGTTTTCTCTTTTGGTTGGAGACCTCCACCTTGAGCTGTAGGTCTGGGGCATGAGCACCCAGACCCCACGTATAACTGTGAGACAATAACCTTTTTAGGTTTTTACACTGGGACTTTTTCTTTAAGTACACTTTTATTATTACAGAGAAAAAGTAAACATTTAAAAAAATTATTTGGATAAAATGGAGTCTATTGGATGTGGCCATCCTGTAATTCAGAGATTTTTGGGTAACAGGTTTCCAGATAACCAATCCCATACCTGTTATTAAAACAGTCTTGCTTAGAGCAAACCGACTCTAGCTATTGGCTTTTGGGCTGGTTTTCAAACACAAGACTGGGTGTTGGCATTACCCTACTCAGTGCTGCTGTTTGAGTCTTGTATCTGTTACTAGTGATGTGTGGGCCGGCCCGATAACCCACGGGTTCGGGCCGACCTCTGCATTCCCATTTGCGGGGCAGGTTCAGGTTGAGCTCTTCTGCCTGCTCTCCCCGCCTGCAACCTTACACTCTCAGCTTCCTGCTTCTGTTTTTATAGGTGTGTGCTTGCCCCTCCCCTTTTGTGACATCATCGGCATGGCGGGTTAGCACGGGGCTATAAATAGAGGGGAGGCAGCGGATGCAGGCGGCTCGGGTGCAGGTAAAAGAAACTCGACCCACGCATCACTATTGTGTACCCTACTTAACTACTCGTGTCAGAGGAACTAGAGGGTCCAAAGCCATATGGGCCTCTTTAGTCAAATAGTCCGACCCCCAAAACAGAGCGGTGGGAACTGGGCAAAACCTGCCAACAGAATTCATCTTGCCCATTGGCAGCATGGTTTGTTCATCACTGATTGTGGTTTTAATTTTTATTATTATTGTAATTGTGTAAGAAAGTTGGCTGCCTGGCTCAGACCCAGGTGATGTGAGGTAGGCAACACTATATAAATAAAAATTTAATTTGTAAAGAGACACAATTTTGCATCACAGTGAGGAACTCTTTCAATGAACAAACTGCTGGAAGAAAAGCAGTGAAACTATACTGCAACATTATGCAGAAATGTGTAAACGTAAGTAGTTCTGGCCAGTGCTTGTGAAGATGAATTGGCTTGTTGTTCATTTGTGAGCATAGCGATGAGAACTGCTGTTACTGACCGTTTATGAACGGCTCCCTTTATATCTGGCGAAGTGCAAGAAATAAATGCATGCGGTGCTTTCAGATAATGTCTGTGCACTAAAGTCATGGGCCTTTTACCATGAGCCACTAGTCTGGCATTTGCACTGGCCAAGAAAACGGGTTTACCCTGCTGATCTGATGCTGCTGTGACATTTCCTATAATATAAATTGCTTTTGCTTTCAATATTACACATTTTTCTACCAGTAATTCTTATGTACCTGCTCTCTGATGTCTGCGATTACATAGAATTACTGGAGTACTTTGTATTCATTTTGTCAATTCTCTTGTTTAGTTAATCCTGGCAGTGTTGCTGTTTGTCTCTAAAGCTGGTTCGCCGATCGTACGAATCTTCGAACGATCGGACTTCCCCCATCTCCCGACCTGCCATTAACCATTCCGATCAAATAAAGTAGTAAAAGAACAGATGATGTTCTACCTCTGACAATAATCGTATGATAGTTATGTCCGACAAAAGCTAGTGACAGTCTCCCACTGAAAATCGTACGATCGGCAATACACGCAGAGATATTATCGGCAGCTGACTGAAATTTTCTAACCTGTCCGATTGACCAAACGACCGATCTCCGTCAGACGAAAAATGTCGGGACTCTCCACACGGTCCAAAAATTGTACGATCGGATCTGAGTGAAGACACACACAGATACTAGTAGCAGCTACTGTTTGTGGCTACAAAATACCCTGCCATAGACAATACCGAGAATTGCCTCTTCTACAACATATGTAGGGGGTTATTTATTAAAGTCCGAATGCCAAATACCCAAAATATTTGTGTTTTACTTTAAAATCTGAATTTTTTTGTGGAAAAAAAACCCCTAGATTTTTTCAGGATTAATCATACCCTGAAGATGGAAAAAGTCAGAATCTGAAAATCTGGCATCTCAGACCTGCTGAGGTTGTATATAAATCAGTGGGAGAATCTTGATCTGCGATGGGTTTCGTGCAATAATCCAAAGATTGTGTGGAAAAAATCTGAGTTTTCTGGTGGAAATTACAAAACAATTCTGAGATTCATTTTTTTTTTCAAGATTTTGTTGTTTTTTTCCCTCAGGAAATTTTCTGGAAAATGTATTGATAAATAAGGGGAAAGAACCCATACTGATTTGGTCAAAGTAGTTTTCAGAAAATAATAAGATACATTTGGACTTTGATAAATGGGCCTTGTAGTGTCTTAGAAAAGCCAGTTATTGCTATTGTCTATTTTTGTGGAGCTGCTACCAGTACCTATGTGTGTCTTCACCCTTATAATAACTTGAGCGCTGCATAAAAGTATTGGCTACTTTTCAGAAATAATTTTTGGCATTTGACAGTTGATATTTGCAGGTATTTTTTGGCATTTCACAACTGATATTTGTAGGTGTCAGGTCCTGACCCATCTATGCAAGTGTACACTGGGGGACATTTATTAGTCATGTTCAATGCAAGTCCGACCCAAAAAGTCATGCTTGCTGCCTAATACTGTTGGTTTCATTTGCTTAAAGGAGAAGGAAAGCTACTGAAGCAGTTTATTGCCAATAGATTAGCCACAATAGTGCAAGCTAGAATTCTGTATTTATTTTGCAGAATGCTTTACCACACCTGAGTGAACAGCTCTAGAGGCTCTCTGTTTGTTTAGAATAGCAACTGCCATATTAGCTTGGCGTGACATCACTTCCTGTCTGAGTCTCTACCTTCTCACTAATAGCTCTGGGCTCAGATTACAGCAGGGAGGGGAGGAGGAAGGGGGAGAGGAGCAAACTGAGCATGATCAAGCACTAGCCCTGGAGGTTTATGTTGAAAACAAGAAATCTGATACAAAAACCCATAAGTACACAATAGAAGAAATGCTGTGTTTCTTTTGACAGAGGACTCGGAGCAGCATTACTTTGAGGGTTTACTGTTGTATTTATATATAAAGCTTACTTAGTTTTAGCCTTTACTTCTCCTTTAATGCAGCCCCTAACAGTTCCATGGCTAAATGTTACGCTGAACAACATTCCAGCACTGACGTAAGCAGAGGGAAAATGGAAAACAGAAGTTTATGCAAGTAGTGATTACCAAATCCATAATTATTGGATTCATAGAATATTTAACCATGCCTAAACCACAATTTACTTATTTGTTTCTGAGTAAATTGCTACAATATTTGTTTTATCTGAAAAAAATACTTGATTTGAGATTTGACTTTTGACTTTACACCACGACGAGCCCTGACATAAAGAAGCGCTTCATCTCCCACTGGGAAATCTTCTCTCCCGCAGGTGAAGAACTACCCAAATATGCCTCCTTTCACATTTTCGGGTTTGCTGCATGTTATAAGTTTTCCATAAGCCTATTCCAGTGAATGTGAAGTAGCAAGTATTGTCGGGATCTTCATCTAGGGTTGCTACCTTTTCTGAAAAATTTCGCTCCCCGGTGGGGGGCGGGAACAAAAGGGGTGGTCCGTGATGCAAAAGGCGGCAGAGTCACGTACAGTGACGTGAAAGAGGGCAGAGCAACATCACGCGATGGCCACAAGAAAAGGTTTCTTCTGAGCAATTTGGGGGCGGGCCAAGAGCTTTTTTTTTAAGGGTATTACAAATTACCGGCAACTACATTGTTTGTAATACCGGCCCCGGCCTTGGCAGGTGTTTTACTGGCTAGGCTGTTAAAATACCGGCCTGGTGGCAACCCTAGCTTCATTCCAGAGGGAGAGAAGATTTTGTGTCGGGTGATGAAGCACCAGCGTTTGGATTTTTATTTTGGCTGAGCATTGTAGATCCCTTATACTCAAAGTTCTTCTGCTAAAGAAGTTTAGTCATATGGATATCGCAATACACACTGGATAGAACCTACTAATTTAGATTTACAAGTTAATTTAAAGGGGAATCGAGTAATTCTTTCCATAATAACTGGAAGTGATGTGTGAGCAGTTATCCGATTGTGATTGTTCTCTTTGTGCGAAAGAAGCTTTAAAGATCAGCAGGGGTGGACAAGGCACAAAATCAACATTCAGCCTAGCAACAACCCCTGATATTCACTGTCCTTTGTTCAGTTTCCTCCTATAGTCTGTGCTGCCTGTGGGAGACAAGCAGTGTAACCAAGAATGCTGTCTTTCTTTTCTCTAAATATAAAAAAGGCATTCTATTGTTTCACTGATAACAAATGGCTGCTGTATGGGAGAATAAAAAAAAAAACAGCAATGCATGTAAAATATGTATGTAAACCAGTGTCATAGGTTGGCGTGACCGAGGGTTGGATTTTTGGTTGTCACTACTATTGACAGCATTTTATTAGGGTTTAAAGTTAAAGGGAAACAATGACTTTTTAAGTGAAGTACATTTTATCTTTCCTTGAACCTATTCCCAGCAACTGCCAAATCAAAGTCTTGGGGAAGGGGTGCTACCCAGGTCTTCCAGAACCCAATGCTGGGACTTAGGGCATCCTACATGGGAGACAACGGATTTAAATTAACCCCTGAGTTGCCATCCCTGCACAAGAGCTCCTAGAAAAAAGGGAATTTGATAGCGGCATTTAGCTCCTCTCTAATAGGTAACAGATCTGGATGACATTAATGGCTGCAGAGTTTCCCCTGCTTTGAACAGATGGTAGTAAAGCTGCTTATAGGGTCATAAGAGATATGTGTCCTGATCCTGACTTTGCCACTTGCCTTTTTTTTGCCACAGAAGGCTTAATAAAAGCTTCCCAAAGAATATTCCTTAAAGGAGAAGGAAAGGTTAAAACTAAGTAATGTTTATCCGAAATGTCTATATAAATATACCAGTAAACCCTCAAAGTAATGCTGCTCTGATACCTCTGTCAAAAGAAACACAGCATTTCTTTCCTTCTATTGTGTACACATGGGCTTCTGTATCAGACTTCCTGTTTCAGCTTAAACTTCCAGGGCTAGGGCTTGAGCATGCTCAGTTTGCTCTCTCTCTCTCTCTCTCTCTCTCAATGTTTCGGGGTTACCCCCTTTATCAAGCATGATGCTTACTGTATATAGCGCAGTAACATATGGAAGGCTACATGCAACCCATTCCTGATACAGAACAGGTTTGCTTACTGTGCACAGGATAAGTCACATTACTTTAGCAGCCAAAATAATGCACATTAAGAGTTCTGCTTCAGCTAAACTTGTTGAAGGTTTTACGTATTCATCCAAATCCAAAAGTGAGTTCAGTGCATGGTGTAAAACCAGTGAGAATAATATAGCTAGTAGCAGCATGCGTCAGTGAAGTCTATAGATGGTACAGGTATGGGATCCATCATCCAGAAAGCTCCAGATTATGGAAAGGCTGTCTCCCATTGACTCCATTATAATCAAATAATCCAAATTTTTAAAAATGATTTCCTATTTCTATATAATAATTAGGGATGCAGCCAGCATTCAGCCTTTTTCAGCAGAATTCTGCCGAATCCTTGTGTGTGTCCGAACCGAATCCGAATCATAATTTGCATATGGAAATTAAGGACGGGATGGGAAAAGCATGCGACTTTTTGTCACAAAACAAGGAAGTAAAAATGTTCCCCACTTTTTTTTTTTCTGACTAATTTACAAATTAGGATTCCGGTTCGGTTCAGTATTCGGCCAAATCTTTCATGAAAGATTCAGGGATTCGGCCACATCCCAAATAGTGGATTGAGCGCATCTATAGTAATAATAAAACAATACCTTGTACTTGATCTGAACGAAGATATAATTAGATCCAAAATACGGAAAGATCCCTTATTCACAAAACCCCAGGTTCTTGGCATTCTGGATAACAGGTCTCATACCTGTAATATATTACGTATGCAACTTTTATCTAAAAACTTGCTTGCTTGTTTACTGTCCGTAACTCCTATTCTTTCTTGTTTGCTTAAAGGTCAAGTTCACCTTTTGTTAAGGTTTGAGCTAGCAATGGGGGAATTGTAATTAACAGTTGCTGACTGTGACATTGCCGGTCTATTGGGAGTGAAAAGGTTTGCTCATGTTACAAATTTCTGCGTCACGTACATGGGCTTATAAGGGACTGGAGATGTCAAAGGCATTACAGTTTTTTTTCTTTCTCTCCTTCACTGGTTTTGTTTTATTCTGTTTAAAATAAAATTCATTTGGTTTTGCATGCTCTGGCTTTAAATAGAAAGAAGGATGTGCAAACTGTGAGAAACTATGAATCATGTTAAAGACTCGATAAAATAAAATGCTCTGTCTGTGCATGTCTGTAAAGCTGGCAGTGCAGCCTGCATCATTGCTTCTCAATACTTACTCCTGCTTGGGAAGTGTAGAAATACTGGGTGCAGTAAGTGGGTGTTCACTTTCTTCATCCTTGTGCTGTTCTTACACGTTTCTCACACTTGTGCCTCGTCTGTAGGTGAGAGCAAACTGGAACTTTCCACCTCTGAAACTTGCCAGAATGTTAAATAACTTAATCAGCTTTTAGCCACATTATTGAAAAACGGAGATTAATTCTAGAACAATGTTGGCTGGTCAGTAGTAAGAGGAATTTGTATTTTGGCACACGTGTATCATCTATAAGTGCAAGAAGCAACTGAGAAATCCACTTTTCTATGTCCATAGCTGTTACTATTTTTTTGGTGTTAAATTTAAATACAGTACATGCATTTTTAGATACGGTAAGCCCCACAAGTATTCAGAGTATTGGGTTAGAAGCCCAAGGAGTAGAATGTTATTTGTATATTTAATCATTAAATGCTCATATACATTCTAGTATTTTTTACATCACTGGAAACATCTGTCCCGGAGAGCTAATCTTTCAAACCTTATGTGAATTATTTTCTTTCAAGGTTTATTTTCCCTGTGGGTTTGACTAATGGAAAGATTACAAGCAGGATATATGTTTTGTCTGTGCTTTCTCTCTCTAGAGTTTCTTCGAATGTATTACACGTTCCACCTGCAGTTTTAGGGTAAGGGCACACGGGCAGATTCGGAGAGATTAGTCGCCCTGGCGACAAATATCCTTTTCTTCGGGGCGACAATCTCCCTGAACTGCCTTCCCCTGCCTTCCAGCCGGCTAGAATGAAAAATTGCCAAAGGAATGGCACTCGTTTCCTCGTGAGGCAACTTCGGGCAACGAAGCGGTGTGAGTGCCATCCCACTGGCGACTTTTCATTCTAGGCGGCAGGAAGGCAGTCGGGGAGATTGTCGCCCCGAAGAAGAGATTTGTTGCTGGGGCGACTAATCTCCCCGATTCTGCCTGTGTCCCCTTACCCTTAGGGCAAAGTAACACAGACTGATTCTGGTCATTTGTTGGTGCCCAGTGATTTCCAGCTTGCTGTGTTCATTTCGGCTGACCCATGAGTCCAGGACAATGAAATAAAGCTTTAAGATGGCCAAAGAGGTACAGATTATAGCCTAAAGGTTGGCCATAGATGCACAGATAACATCTTACGAAACAAATTTTCGTATAATATTCGGTGAGTGTATGATGGGAAAAGAGCCGACTGATATCAGCAGAAAACTTGGATATCGGTCGGCTCATCGAACTGGCTGGATGCACGATGAACAGGCGTAATGTAAAATTCAAGGAGTCCATAAATCCATACATGTAGCCAAAGTGTCCTCTATAAATGCCATCATCTTTTTCAAAGGGGAAGAATTGTAGGATTTTGGTTAAGCAGAACTTAAACTCAAGGCTGCTACTCCACAAAAGGGATGTTCCTTGATTTTAATGGAGGCATCGGTGGTTCTATACTAAAATTCAAATTTGACTCCTAATTTTAATAAAACAAACTCCCATCCACAATTTTATCTTATGTATTAATAAAATAACTAGAAAAAACTGTTTGGGGAAAATTGTCGATAAAATGGAGCGAAAACTCAAATGGTGCGGATTTGACTCCTGAATTGCTTGTTCCGCCCCCCCCCCCCGAATAGTTTGTATTATCGTACAAAACCCAGCGCAGACCATAATATCTTTAAATTGGAAAAGGGAAATCTGCAATTGACTTCTACAAGACCTTGACAGGTTTGAGATGGAATATTTTTGGATTGGTTCACCTTTAAGGTAACTTTTATTATTTAATAAAACAGCAAATTCTAACCAACTTTTCAATTG
Organism: Xenopus laevis; assembly: GCF_017654675.1. Classification (NCBI taxonomy): domain Eukaryota; kingdom Metazoa; phylum Chordata; class Amphibia; order Anura; family Pipidae; genus Xenopus; species Xenopus laevis. The sequence goes on along the minus strand of NC_054381.1, from coordinate 138,264,881 downwards.
GTTTTCATTATTGATTTTTTTATAGTTTAATAGTTATTTGCCTTTTTTTCTTCTGACTCTGCAGCTTTCAAATGGGCGTCGCTGATCTCTTCTAAAAAAAAACAAATACTTTGTAAGGCTACAAATGTATTGTTATTGTTAATTTTTATTACTGATCCTACTATTCAGGCCTCTCCTATTCATATTCCAGTCTCTTATTCAAATCAATGCATGGTTGCTAGGATAATTTGGACCCTAGTTACAAGAATGGCTAAGATTCAAATTGAAGAGCTGCTGAATAAAAAGCTAAATAACTTCAAAAAATATTAATAAAAAATGAAAACCAATTGCAAATTATCTCAGAATATCTCTCTCTACACCATACTAAAAGTTATTTAAAGGTGAACAACCCCTTTAAGCAGCTTCGGGGTATAATAAATCTTGAAAAATGTGAGTATTTTTGTTTCCTCTAAAATCCCCTTTAAAAGCCCAACCAGAAAAATTGGAGCTTCAATTAATAACCCCCTCAGTGTTGTACTCTGGATGATATAACTTGGGTTTCATTAAAGGTTAAAATACACCATCCTTTTTCTTATTAGCTGAAATCAGGCTGTTAAACTGATTATAACTCACCAGACAAACCAAATGTCTTATGTCTCCTGTTGTCTGCTCCATGTATCCAGCTACATTAATATGCACTGTAGCCATTGTATTAGAAACCCAGACACCCTTATTATGATTGCATCTTATTATATGCCAGCCATCAGGGCCGCCCTATCAAATGTGGGGCCAGATTAGGGTTGCTACCTGTCCGGTAAAAATTATGGTTGATCCCAATGTTATTAATAGGGAAAAATGATAAAATATACAGTAGAGGAAGGCCAGTATTTTTTTTTCCAGAAAAGGTGGCAACCCTAGGCCCAATTGGGATCATTTTGGCAGGGCCCCCAGACAAGGTGTTGCTGACTACTGACACACCAAGTATATAAGAAAATAGGGAAAAATAGGATATAGGGGTACACAGGGGAAGAGAGAGAGAGAGGGAGGAAACAGGAGCACATGGTGCACGAAAGATTGAGAGCAAATAGGACCCAAAAGAACAGGAAAGAGGGAGCAAATAGGGGCACACAGGGACAGGAGAAAGAAGGAGAAAATAAGGGCACACAGGGCAAGAGTGAGAGAGAGAAGGGAAATAAGGGCACACAGGGTAAGCGAGAGAAAGGAAGAGGAAATAGGAGCATACAGGGTAAGGGAGAGAGAAAAAGAGAGAAATCAGGGCACACGGGGGAAGAGAGAGAGATAAAAAGGAAGTAATAAGAGCATACGGGGTAAGAGAGAGAGAGAGAAAAGGGAAGAAATAGGGCACAAGGGGTGAGAGAGAGAAAAAGGAAGAAATAGGGGCACATGGGGTAAGATAGAGAGAAAAAGGAAGAAATAGGGGAACACAGGGTAAGATAGAGAGAAAAAGGAAGAAATAGAAAGGAAAGAGGAATTCTTGTCCCCGCTCCCCCCTGGTGCGGGGCCCCCAGAGGAGCGGGGCCCTATTGGGCCCAATTGGTCTAATAGGCCTAAAACCGGCCCTGCCAGGCATACACTAATGCTCCACATTTTGTATAAAAAAAAAAAACAAGGTATTCCAGTTGTGCCTTGTACTATTGGGATAGAAGGGTGCTTTATGAAAGGATTGCTTTTCTCTACACTCCCGTTCATCCACCCGCTTAACAAGAGCTTTTTAGAGATGCCACTTTAAACCAACTGTCTGTATTCTATTACTCGATGCCTGAGAGTCCCTGGAAGGGCCAATAACTGGTTTAATAATGACACGATGGGGAAGAGAGAGGAGCTCAGTAACCAGCAGGCAAGTTCCTCACTTCTAGATTTGCATCTCACATTCTGCTTCACATGCAATAAATCATCTCTTCTAATAATCTCCTACAGCTTCAGTCTCTCACTAACGACTAACCCAGTCTGCTGGCTGTTCAACTGTAACTCTCAGCAGGATTAATACTTCTGTTCTACATACATGTCAGGAGATGTGTCCACAGACTTGTTTCAAAAGGGCACAGATCTTGCTTCATACTTATTAAAGGGGACCCGTCACCCAAAGAAATTATTCAAAATCCTATTTTATCACATTAGTCAAGTAAAATGAACTTTAATTACACTATATAAATTATTTGAATCTTGTTTCCTTCAGTCTGGGATTTCAAAATTATAGCAAGCAGGCAGCAGCCATTTTGTGCACACTGTTATTAAGACAAGCCTTTTGTCATCTCAGAATATTGTTTGTGCACCAGAATGGGGGACCCGATGTCCACCCCCATGCCCGGGATACACAATTAAATGGTTAAGAGAACGGGGGAATGTGGGGAATGGGAAAGTGAAAGTAATTGTCTGCCCCGCTTCTATGCCATTGGCATAGAGGAGGGGCAGACAATATTTGATTGACAGCAGAGATTTTTAAATGAGCTTACAGCAGCTATGAATGCTTTAATAAAAAATAGAAATTGGATTGCATGTTTAATTTGAAAAGGACTTTTATTATACAGATTTTTGTGTCTGGGTGACAGGTCCACTTTAAAGGGGTTGCTCACCTTTGAATTAACTTTTAGTATGATGTAGAGAGTGATATTCTGAGACAATTTGCAATTGGTTTTCATTATTTATTATTTGTGTTTTTTTGAGTTATTTAGCTTTTTATTCAGCAGCTGTCTGGTATGCAAATTCAGCAATCTGGTTGCTAGGGCTCAAATTACCTTAGCAACCATGCATTGATATGAATAAGAGACTGCAATGTGAATAGGAGAGGCCTGAATAGAAAGATGAGTAGTAACATGTAGCGATAACCATACATTTATAGCCTTACAGAGCATTTGTTTTTAGACATAGTCAGCGACCCCCCATTTGAAAACTGGAAAAAGTCAAAAGAAGAAGAAGGCAAATAATTCAAAAACTCTAAAAAAAAAAGAAAAGACAAAGGCTGGCTGAAAAGTTGCTTAGAACTAGCCAATCTATAACATAAAAATGTTAACTTAAAGGTGAAACTCCCCTCTAATACAATAAACCAAATGTATTGTCTTGTTGTTTTGTGAAGGCGTAGCCACCAACATGAGAAAAAGAAACCTCAATTGAGGTAATACAAAGTACGTGCTTGAATAGAGCTGTGCTGTATTTCTGGCCTGAAACAGAACAACAGAACAGTGAGATGACTCTTCTTTTTTAGCCTGACAGTGTGCCCGCAGCTTCCTTAAATAAATGTGAGATCTTTGCTCCATTGATTGCATTTATATTCTGTGCAATCAGTGGAACCCTTCTGGCTGTACTTTCTTGAAGTGACCCATGATTTTTAAGAGTGATTGCTAAACTTTATCAGTTCAAGCCTCACGTGAAGGTCCAGCCATTGAGAAAGGCTTCACTTGTTTGTCCAACAGGACACTTCTGTTGAATAAGTACATATGAAGGGTAGTATTGGTGTACCAATCCTTTAGCCATAGTTTTAGTAATATCAAATACATATTCACACCAAATCTCACCATAACTGATCTTTTAAGTTAGCTTTTCAGGTGTATCTAGGAGAGCAAACAACCCATTCTCTTCCATTTCTCACCCTTTCTTCAGACTGAGCTGCCCCTTCCACTGTCAAAGTCCCCCCTTAAAGGGATCCCTGAAATCCATTTCTCAAAAGAGCAAACAGATTTTTTTATATTCAATTTTGAAATCTGACATGGGGCTAGACATTTTGTCAATTTCCCAGCTGCCCCTGGTCATGTGACTTGTGCCTGCACTTTAGGAGAGAAATGCTTTCTGGCAGGCTGCTCTTTTTCCTTCTCATTGAAACTGAAGGAGTCTCCGTGGGACATGGGTTTTTACTATTGAGTGTTGTTCTTAGATCTGCCAGGCAGCTGTTATCGTGTGTTAAGCTCCCCATAGACGCGACGATTCTTCTTGCCGAACGACTGATTTTAGGGAAGACCGACCGATCCTTCAAAATTATCGTGTGGTTAGTGGGATTCGAACGATCGTACATCTTACGATTTTTCGGCCGACATCTGTCAGGAAATTGAGCGACCAGGTCAAAAAATCTTTGTCGGTCCCAGTGCAATCTATCTATGTTTGCAGGGCCAAGCAGGCAGCTCCCCTTTGTTTTCATGGCAAATTGGTCTTTTTAGTTGATGGTAAATTCGTACGATTGTTCCGAGAAGACCGTGGTCTCACGATCAGGATCTGATCTTTTAAAAATCTCAACATCTATGGCTAGCTTTAGGGAGCTGTTATCTGGTTACCTTACCATTGTTCTGTTGTTTGGCTTCTGGGGGGAGAAGGTAGGGGGGTGATATCACTCCAACAGCAGTAAAGAGTGATTGAAGTTTATCAGAGCACAAGTCACATAACTTGGGGCAGCTGGGAAATTGACAATATGTCTAGCCCCATGTCAGATTTCAAAATTGTATATAAAAAAATCTGATTGCTCTTTTGAGAAATGGATTTCAGTGCAGAATTCTGCTGGAGCAGCACTATTAACTGATTCATGTTGAGAAAAATTTTTTTTTCCCATGACCGTATCCCTTTAAGGAACATCCCTACATTTTGGGAGCAATTTCTCTGAGGCAAGTCACTCAAACTTCGCTTGTGGAGGGAAGGGGATCCCATACCTTTGGAGAGAAAGCATTCACAGCATGACTAAAGAAAAAAAGTACAGCAGTTACATAGTTAGTTACATAGTTCTCCTTTTAATATTTCTAAAATTCACTGTAGACTGTATCTATACATAACACCCAGTTTTGCAGATTTTTAATAGACTGATCACATGTTTTTAGGGTCAAAAACCAATAGGTTTTTTTTTTTGGCTCGGTGACTAATATAAGGGTTAATACTGCACTTTTGGTTCCACCCCACAATGTGACTCAGAGTTGGATGAAAATACTGCTGTCAGCCTCCAGTCAGCTGCTTTCTTAGTAATCGTCCCTTCCCTCAGTGTATTTATACAGTTATGTTTATACATTCTCGTTATTTTCCTCCAGGGTGTGGTTAGCTATGCAATTGCCGCCTATTTTGCCCTTTAAATGTGCGAAGATCATTTTTATTTTTATATATCAACAACCCAAGCCCCATACAAATAAGCGTCTGGCACCATCCCAATATCAACGAGGCTAGTATATTTCCAGTACGTTGCCCTGGGTTGCACTGGCCCTTTCTTTAGAGAGTTGTGGTATGTGACTGGAAGCCAAGCCAAGACATTCTTGTCTCATTTTGGGACAGGATGGTTTGAGTTTGTTAGGCCTTTATACCGATTGCCGGAGTTACCTTGCTATAAATCTCTTGCAGTGTCACTCAGCAGTGCAGCTGTAAATAGTCTTGTGGATCGTGCCTTTAAAGGGGCCTTATACAATCTGCCTATATTTTTCATTTAACTGGAGACCTCTGTTTCTAGGCAACTGTGTAGTAACTGGGAATCTTTTCATGCCTTTCAATGTGCATATTTATAGGTTTTTAGTTTGCTAGGATGAAACCTTAGCTGTAAGGCGCCTGGGCACTGTAAGAAAGCTAGTGCCCGATATGAGGCTGATAATCAAGTTCTGCAGCGGGTTCGGTATTCGCGGGTTATCCCCCCAAAAAATGGGACACCCTGCAGAATGAGGGGAGGATTTTCAGATGCGGGTATAGATGTTGCTCGTGGTTCTGGTTGCGTGTCTCATCTAAATGTCTTATCTTATGTAATATTGTTTATATTTTACTCCTTTTAAAGTTTTACAAAGCTTGTTTCTGTCCCGCCCTCTTTTGACAATGTCACGTCCGGTTTGCAGCACCATCACTTCCTGTTTGATGCTGGTCGGCGGATAAGGCAGTTGCGGGTCCAGCTCGGGTAGTGGATCAAAGTGGGTAAATATGCGGGTTGGGGTCCGGGTCTTAGAAAATGGTTCCGCGCAGGACTGCGCTTAACAAGGGATGTCCAACTTGCAACTGTTCATTGAAAACTCCCAGCACAGCACTGGATCCTTCCCTGGGAGTTGTAATGCAACAATATTTTTAAGGTTGTTACATAGTATAATTTATCCTTTGATGTTTTATCACTATATGCCCTGAAGTGACTCCTTTAATAGTTAGGGGACCAGGCATACTGTTTGTGGCATTCTATTTTGACCTGTAAATATTAGGGATGCACCGAATCCACTATTTTGGATTCGGCCGAACCCCCGAATCCTTCGTGAAAGATTCGGCCGAATACCGAACCGAATCCGAACCCTAATTTGCATATGCAAATTAGGGATTGAAAGGGGAAAATATTTTTTACTTCCTTGTTTTGTGACAAAAAGTCACGCGATTTCCCTCCCCACCTCTAATTTGCATATGCAAATTAGGATTCGGATTCGGTTCGGCCGGACAGAAGGATTCGGCCGAATCCTGCTGAAAAAGGCCGAATCCTGGCCGAATCCCGAACCGAATCCTGGATTCGGTGCATCCCTAGTAAATATCCATGCCAACCCCCTTCAGATGGGGATATGTTTTTGTCTATACTAGGGGTCCCCATCTTCTATTACCCTTGAGCCATATACAAATGTAAAAAGATTTGAGGAGCAACACAATCATGAAAAAAGTTCCTGTTGAGGAGCAACACAATCATGAAAAAAGTTCCTGGGGTGCCATATAAGGGCTGTGATTGGCTATTTGGCAGCCCCTATATAGACTGGCAGCCTACAGGAGGCTCTCTTTGGCAGTATCCATGGAGGCACATTTATCAATGGTCGAATTTCAGACCCCTTCAAATTAGAACATACTGGAAATTCGATTGAGGGTTACTTAATGAAAATATCGAATATCTAAAACTCGCACGAATTTTACCGACTCGAAAACTCTAATCAATTTCTCTGAAAAAAAACCTGACTGTCAGAAAGGGTACTAACGTCCAAATTGGTCCCTGGACCTCTCCCATTGACTTATACATGAACTTTTAGGTGGCGAATAGTCTAATTTGAGTTCTTAAGGGCCAGTAGGATAAATCTCAGAATTCAAATTAAAGCTCTAATCAACCCTTAATAAATCTGCCCTGTGGTGTGTTTGTAAATAAAACTTGCCTCCAAGCCAGGAATTTAAAAATAAACAACTACTTTGATGCCACTGGAAGCAACATACAAGTGGTTGGTGGGCAACTTGTTACTCACGAGCCACTGGTTGGGGATTATTGCATCTACAGCAACAAAACTCTTCCAGCTGCCATCTTTCCCTGTTCTTACAGGCACATAGTAATAATGTTTATCTTACAGCAGAGCAAGTGGCAGTTGGCCAGACTCTCATTCATCTAGTACAGCTAGCACTGAGCAATCATTGGGTAACACACTGTCTTAATGTCATGCCGAGCAACTTTCCAATATACAATATACAGTCATATGAAAATGGAGTTTTGTTTATCATTGGCTGAGCTTTCAAAGTAACAATTTCCTTTTAATATATAACATGCCTTATGAAATCAGTATTTCAGCAGTGACATAAAGTTTATTGGATTAACAGAAAATACGCAATATGCATCATAACAAAATTAGACAGGTGCATAAATTTGGGAACCCCAACATAGATATTTCATCAATACTTAGTTGAGCCTCCTTTTGCAAATGTAACAGCCTCTAGACGCCTCCTAAAGCCTTTGATGAGTGTCTGGATTTGGGTATTTTTGACCATTCATCCATACAAAATCTCTCCAGTTCAGTTAAATTTGATGGCTGCTGAGCATGGACAGCCTGCTTCAAATCATCCCATAGATTTTCCATGATATTCAAGTCAGGGGGACTGTGGTGGCCATTCCAGAATATTGTACTTCTCCCTCTGCATAAATGTCTTTGTAGATTTCCAAATGTGTTTGGGGTCATTGTCTTGTTGGAAAATCCAACCCCTGTGTAACTACAACTTTGTGACTGGTGCTTGAACATTATCCTGAAGAATTTGTTGATATCGAGTTGAATTCATCGATCCCTCAACTTTAACAAGGGCCCCAGTCCCTGAACTAGCCACACAGCCCCACAGCATGATGGAACCGCCACCAAATGTGACAGTAGGTAGCAGGTGTTTTTCTTGGAATGCGGTCGTCTTCTTCCGCCATGCAAAGCGCTTTTTGTTATGACCAAATAACTAAATTTTTGTCTCATCAGTCCAAACACTTTGTTCCAAAATGACTGTGGCTTGTCGAAATGAGCTTTTGCATACAACAAGCGACTGTTTGTGTTTATGTGAGTGCAGAAAGGGCTTCTTTCTCATCACCCTGCCATACGGATGTTCTCTGTGCAAATTCAGCTGAATTGCAGAACGATGTACAAATACACCATCTGCAGCAAGATGTTCTTGCAGGTCTTTGGTGGTGAACTTTGGGTTGTCTGTAACCATCTCACAATCCTCCGCCTGTGGCCTTCCATTTCCTGATTCCATTCCTTACAGTTGTAACTGACAGTTTAAACCTCTGAGACAGCTTTTTGTAGCCCTAAACCATGATACTGAACAATCTTTGTTTTCAGGTCTTTTGAAAGTTGCTTTGAGGATCCCATGCTGTCATTCTTTAGAGGAGAGTCAAACAGAAGCACAACTTGCAATTGGCCACCTTAAATACCTTTTCTCATGATTGGACACACCTGCCTATGAAGTTCAAGGCTTAATGAGCTAATCCAACCAATTTGGTGTTGCCAGTATTCAGTATTGAGCAGTTACATGAATTCAAATAAGCTAAATTACAAGGGTACCCACATTTTTGCACAGCCAGTTTTTTTACATTTGATTTAATGTCATACAACCGAATACTGCTTCACCAAAAATCTTTGTTCAGAAAACACCCCAGTACAGATATTCCTGGGAAATGAAAGACATGCCATACCATTATCTTTTTTTGTTGAAAATGGAGTAAATTATTATGCAGGCTGATAGGGGCTCCCAAACTTTTTCATATGACTGTACATTTCCTTTCATGATGCAAAACAATAAAATGAAATAATTGGAGGATATTCCCCTTTGGCAAAACAATACTTACATAAACTTTCTGGAACTTCCATAAAAAACCTGTTTTAATTGTATGAATGTATTCTATCAAATTATGATTCAAAGTAATACTTAATCATCAGGCTCAGTGGGTTAAAGTTTGGTCAATAATGTGTGTTTTTTTTGTTTCCTGCAACCTGAGCAATAGATTTTAGTACCTCTAATCTCTGATTATTGCCTTGGGGACTAGAGATAATCTCCAGCCAAGCCAAATGCTATTCACTGCAAAAGAAAAATGACATTGTTTCCTTGCAACAGTGACAGGGGATATATATATATATATATATATATATATATATATATATATATATATATATATATATATATATATATATATATATATATATATATATATATTCACTTTTGTGCACTGTTGTGTTATCCTTACCCTATTCTGTCTTGGCCTAGTTCAAACTATGTGATATATATATATATATATATATATATATACATATATACATTTTTGCTATAGGCTTTTGCTTTCCCAGTGCTCGGTAGGCCTCTACTTTTCTGGACTTTGTGCTATATTTGTTTGTCTTTAAACTCATTTCAGCAGAAACGCCTTGTTGCTTAAAATGGCTGTTTTTACTGGCAGGGATAAATGACCCATGCTTACAAACTTGTGCATATAAAACTTTGGGTGACTATTCTCAGAAGGCCAGTGGCTGTCTAATTTTGCATAATCTCTGCAGATGAAATAAGAAGTGGCTCTTTGTTACAGTTCTAGAAACCCCTTCCAGGCTTTTCCTTTAACTTGTGCTTTGGTAGGAAGAAATTCAGAGGCTCAAAGAACATTTGGAAAGGTTAGTAATCAAAACAAGCTATTTAAAATTGGCCCATATGCTCTGAGAGTTACCTTTCTGGGGTTGCCAGGAGTGTGACTTCACGTACAAGTACAGGTATGGGACCTATTATCCAGAATTGCCTCCAATAAGGATATTATATCTTGGTTTGGATCAAGTACAAGGTACTGTTTTAGTATTACAGAGAAAATCATTTTTAAAAATTTGAGTCAATAGGAGATGGGTTTCCAGTAATTCTGGATAATGGGTTTCTGGATAACAGATCTCATACCTGTACTGTGTTATAGTCTATGTAAGGGCTCTGCATTGCCACAATGTAGAATTTCAGTCTGGCAGCTCAGTAATTCAGGCGCAGACTGTAAACGGTTACAATTTTGCAACATTTAGTGGATACATTTCTCAGCAACATCTCTGGAGTATTAGCAATTATTGTATCAATTTTAACTGCTTCCTGAAATGAAAGTCAGGGATTCTGCTCAGCAGGGACAAAGATAAGTAATGTATCAACTAAATGTATCATTTTAGGTCAGTTAAAGAGTCAGCGACCTCTCCTCCCAGAGCTGCTTTAGAAGGTGAAAAATTACACTTTACACTTTACACTTCAATATTCGAAAAACGGGGATTCACCGAATCCACTATTTTGGATTGGCCGAATCCCAGAATCCTTCACGAAATATTCGGCCGAATACCGAACTGAATCCTAATTTGCATATGCAAATTAGCGGTGAGAAGGGAAAAAAATTTTACTTCAAAAAGTCACTTGATTTCCCTCCCTGCCCCTAATTTGCAATTAAGATTCGGAATCCGAATCCTGCTGGAAAAGGCCGAAACCTGGATTCCGTGCATCCCTATAGTAAATAGAAAGTAATTGGAAAAAGTATTTCTGGTGAACCATATGAAACCAACTGAAAAGTGATAGAAGCTGAATATATGGCGGCTGTGGGGTGGCCCTAAAGATGACCTCTTGTGGTCTTTAGGCTGCATTTTCTTACTGCTTTACATAAAATGCCTTTTTTATTTTACTACATGTTCATTCTTGCCACATTTTTCCTCCTAATAGCGGGTAACTGTAAGTTGGGTAACCAGGTTGTGTAACCAGGTGTGTAACTCTTGTTGTTAGATTTATCAAGGGTTGAATTTAGAATTCATGGGAGATTTTTAAAACTCCCACGAACTCGAAATTTATTTAAAAAAAAATAAATAAAAAAAATTACATTTTCTAAATTCGGGATCGACCCGAAAATCGAATTTGATTCAAGTTTTAAAAACTCTATTCGAGCTTTTTCTCCACAAAAGGCCGTAAACAACTCCAGACTGATTCCTGAGCGTCTCCCATTGACGTAAACAGCAATTCGGCAGGTTTTCGAGTTCTTAAAACGCCAGAGTAAGAAAAATCTCGAGGAAACGAATTTGAATTTTTAGAAAAAAATGTAATTTTAACAACTCTCTTTTCGAATTTGACAGTTGTGGCTATAAAAAAAACCTCAAAAATTCAAGTTTTCAATTCGACCCTTGATAAATGTGCCCCTTGGTTCTCTGGAAGAGATTTCCTATTGAGTAGCAGTTGCTTGATGCCGTATGTGCACCAGTCTTGCAGCAATTCCCTGGCACCAGGAGATAATCTGTCTGTCTGTGTGTCCTTGTTTGTAGCCAGCGAGGTTGTGTGATCATATTTAGTCTCTGTACTGGTTGGGCATCCTTGGACAGAGGTCTCTGTGTTCTGCATATTTAACATTCGGCCATCAGATAATGCTTTACAGCTGCACTACCAATATGTTTATGGAAATATTCCAGTGAAGCAATAGTTGTGTTGGAAGAGTTTCATCACCCAATATAGGGTGGGGGGTATCTTTCTCCCCATGTACGTAGTTTTCTTTTTGCTCTGTTGCGTTTCTAGCCAAGTCCCTCTGATGTAAAACAAGTCTGCTCCTGTGTTGTTTCCTATAGAGACATTGGCTCTGCTATGGCCTATCCATAGATAGATGACAAAGGAATTATGTTTTAACAGCTCTTCAACAAATAAAGGTAAATAAATCACATGTGCGTAAGGACTTGTATCTGCTTAGCTTCCAACTGTTGCATCCCATAGATGTTTTTGCAGTACATGTATGGGATCCGGAAATCCTTTATCCGGAAAGCTCCGAATTACGGAAAGGCCATCTCCCATAGACTCCATTTTATCCAAATAATCCAATATATATTTTTTTTTTAAATGATTTATTTTTTCTCTGCAATAATAAAACAGTAGCTTGTACTTGATCCAAACTAAGTTATAAATTAATCCTTATTGAAATCAAACCCATCCTATTGGGTTTATTTCATGTTTCCATGATTTTCTAGTAGATTTAAGGTATGAAGATCCAAATTACAGAAAGAGCAATTGTCCAGAAAACCTCAGGTCCTGACCATTATCCTCAGGGCTCAGGAACCCGGAGAATATATATGTTTTATATAGTTTTTGAATGCTTTGACTTCTTCTTCTTCTGACTTTTTCCAGCTTTCAAATGGGGTTCACTGACCCCCATATAAAAACAAATACTCTGTAAGGCTACAGATGTTATTGTTATTGCTACTCATCTTTCTATTCAAGCCTTCCCCTTTTCATATTCCAGTGTCTTATTCAAATCAGTGCATGGTTGCTAGGCTAATTTGGACCCTAGCAACCAGACTGATTAAATTGCAAATTGGAGAGCTGCTAACTCAAAAACCACAAATAATAAAAAATTAAAACCTTTTGCAAATTGACTCCGAAGATAATTCTCTACATCATACTAAAAGTTAGTTTCAAGAAGCCCTTTAAGTTACTTTACTTATATATATATATTTATATTATTCCATGTCTAACGGGTCCTGTTCATAAATTTGTTAAGCTGTAGCAGAGAAAATTTGGGCATAGTTCTACACCAGAAGTCTGTGCATGACCTAATAAGGCTTGTGACACTTTCTCTGTAAAATTAGCCGGATTTGTTTATTACTTTACTATGTGGATTCCCAAAACACAGCTGCTATTTCCAGTGCTTAAAGCCAGCGAGGGGTGAGTCTTCACAGAGTCAGAGGGAAGGTATGCAGAGTTTAGAAGCTACAGGAAAAGGAAGAGCCATTGTTGCGAGCCCCTCAGGAACATCTAATAGGAGTATAGTAAACTCACAGCCCTCTGACTGCTGTGAATGATACATTGGCCCCCACATGTTTCTTTAATGGATCCTGCAATACTTCTCCTTTAAGACTCTCACTCCAATGACATAAAAGGACTGGGGGTTTCCCTAGTTATGTCATTTAAGGGGTTTGAATTTACCATTCTAAGCACCTTTTCAATTGGCCTTAATTTTTTTCTTTTTTAAATAGTTTGTTATTTGCCTTCTTTGCATTCAGAAGAGGGAATGTGTTTGTGTACAGTAAAGACCTATACCTCATGGTGGTTTGTTTTTTAACCTTTTGAATATTTCATAAGTTTCCAATTATGTGTCCTAAGATATAGCTTGCTTAACTGAATGTCCTGGCTCTTAAAATAACAGGGAGCCATCACACCAATAATCGCTTTTACTGACTGCCGGCATTGGAACTACAGGAATGGGAGGATCTTCAGGCCATACATAAATAACTAACCTATAGATACATATGAAATAGAATTTTAGCACTCGGGGCCCTTTTGCCCAAGGCGGAGGATCATGGGGGGTGTAGTTTTTGGCAAGTTGAGATGGTGGGTGTGATATGTAGTATTTCATTTTCTCACATATTTCTCCATGAATAAAACTTGTCTATGAACACACACACACACATCTAAAGTCCACTTTGATATGACCAATGATATGTGGGAGCATTGTGTAAGTTTCAGCAGTGTATATGTCAATAGTAGCTGGCAGTGTAGGATACACCGGGAGCTGTTATCGTAGAGAGACGTTCCTTCTTTATACGGGTCACACCCTGCTAAATCTAGTTTATAGTTTCCCAATCAGGAAGTGGGAACCTGGGAATTTTCTTATAATAACTAGCACATCCGACCATGTTCTTGTACATAAGCACATTATAGTACAGGTGTGGGACCTATTATCTAGAATGCTCAGGACTTGGGGTTTTTCCGGATAACAGATGTTTCCATAATTTGGATCTTCATACCTTAAGTCTACTAGAAGAGCATTTAAACATTAAATATATCTAGTAGTCTGGTTTTCCCTCCTTTAAGGCTTAATTATATCTTAGTTGGGATCAAGTACAAGGTACTGTTTTATTATTACAGAGAAAAAGGAAATCATTTTTAAAAATTTGGAAAAAATGGAGTCTATGGGAGACAGACTTTCTGTAATTTAGAGGTTTCTAGATAACGGATCCCATACCTGTAATCCGTTGTCATTAGGCAGGGAGGTTAGTACCATGAGTGTATTGCTGTAGTCATGTCAGCACAGCGTGTAACTCCTTATTCTGCTCTGTTCATAGTAACCCTTGTCTTTCCATAATTTGGATCTTCATACCTTAAAGGGGTTGTTGACCTTTCAAACACTTTTTTCAATTCAGTTGTTTTTACATTGTTCCCCAGAAATAAAAACTTTTCTCAATTACTTTCCATTATTTATTTTTAACTGTTTTTCCAAAATCTAAGTTTAAATTTGAATGTCCCTGTCTCTGCTGTTTTCAGTCTGGCAGTTCAGTAATTCAGGTGTAGACTCTAAACTGTCACAATTTTGCAACATTGAGTTGATACATTTCTCAGCAGCATCTCTGGAGTATTCACAACTATTGTATCAATTCCAACAGCTGCCTGTAATCAAACCCAGAGATTCTGCTCAGCAAGGACAAAGATAAGAAATCAACTAAATGTATCCATTTAGAACAGTTTACAGGGTCGGCGACCCCCACTCCCAGAGCTGCTTCAGAAGGTGAAAATGACACTTTGCACTTCAATATTAGAAAAACGGTCACGCATAGAAAATAGAAAGTCATTTGAAAAAGTCGTTATTTCTGGTGATCTATCTGAAAACAACTAGTTGTTTGAAGGTGAACCACCCCTTTAAGTCTACTAGAAAATCATGTAAACATTAAATAAACCCAATAGACTGGTTTTGCTTCCAATAAGGATTAATTATATCTTAGTCGGGTACAAGCTACTGTTTTTGGGAACATCAGGACACAATTTTGATGTAGAATCTGGGAAAACATTACTTTAAATCAGGGAAATGCATTATAAATTGGTGGGAACAAAATAAAAAATATAAAACTTAAAATGAGATTACTTAAAATCGAGGTTTCACTGTATAATGTGAGATTATACATGGTAATACAAGTCCCAGTCTGTTTATATGCTGAAGGGTTGTGTTCCCACCCCAGTATCTATCTCATCCAGTCATATGTACAGTCTCTTACATCAGATCCCATGAAGCACACGGGCACTGGGCCAAGATCTATCCCTCCTTAAAAAGGCAAAGTACATCGTTTAACACTAACTGATCAAAAACATAAGTGTAGATTTAACCCCCTTGTCCCTTCATTTATACAGTCCTCGTTCCTCATTTACAGCTTTCTTTTCACTAAAGGGCGACACTTTTGTATGGCAGACTGCAGAGCAGACCAAAGTCATTGCAGAGCCACTAGTTATTTATGTGCCGCTCAGATTGTTTACATTTGGCCTGTGAGCGATTTCCCGGGAATGGCTCCCTTCATTGGGAAGCAGTTGTCCCTATCTGCTGAAGGCTGCATTCACATCAAAGGTACAAGCTTGAAGAGCCTTAAAATACCCAGCCATAAAGCATCTATTTTGGGAACGCTGGCTCTCCTGCACACTACTGCCTTCTTCAATATGTGACTACCACATCTCATAGAGGTAACTGTGTTTTGTAATTATATATTCTGTTATGCCTAAACATTCCTTGTGACTCTTTGAGATGCCATGTCGCTTTCTATGTTCCCTAAATAAATGTCAGTCTCGTGTTTCCACTATAAATAGTGCCATAAATAACAGAGAAACATGAAGTTCCAGGTTATGTCTGAATCTGGGCCAGAGACCTATAACATCTGCTTCGGGATCTGTATTATTTCTGTACTGGAGTCGTACAATCTACTGTATCTTGAGTGTGCTTGTTATTATTATTGTTGTTATTATTATTATTATTATTGCTCAGTATTTCACTTGCTTACTGACATGTCCATTCTCCTGTGTACTGACCAGCCATTTAGACAGTCTCCCAGTTCTCTGGGATTTCCACGGATGTTGGAGGACTATGAAAATCCTAGCTGAGGAGGAACTGTTTGAAAACAAATATCCATTAAGGGCCTGTGTACTCCATATACGTTATACGCTGCAGCCTAGAATAGCAAAAGAGTGGGCTGTTTTCCTGTACATGGAAGAAAAGAATCCTACATGGAAAAACACCATTGTCCTGAGAGACGGTTCTCAACCTTATTTTTTACCAAGGCCTCAGGTCTCTCGCCCCTTGGAATTTTTGGGAATAAGAGTTTCCAGATTGTCATGCTTCTGCTTTGTGAGTGTTCAGAAATAGGGTTGTTCACCTTTGTGTTAACTTTAAGTAGGATGTAGAGAGTGATATTCTGAGACAATTTGCAATTGGTTTTCATTTTTTATTATTTGTTTTTTGAGGTATTTAGCCTTTTATTCAGTGGCTCTCCACTTTGTCATTTCAGCCATCTGGTTGCTAGGGTGCAAATTAACCTAGCAACCATGCATTGATTTGAATAAAAGACTGCAATGTGAATAGGAGAGGCCTGAATAGAAAGATGAGTAATAAAAAGTAGCAATTACAATAAATATATAGCCTTAGAGAGCAAAAAAAAAAAAAAAAAAAAAAAAAAAAAAAATATATATATATATATATATATATATATATATATATATATATATATATATATATATATATATATAGAATATGTAAAGAAGAAGCAGCACTCGTCAATTGCAAAAAAGTGTATTAAAAGATCAGAGCATCACTCAAGGCAACGTTTCGGGACAACATATGTGCCCTTGTCAAGCCCAAAAAGAGTTCTATAATATTTTTTTTTTTCAGATCCGGATTTCTTAAGTGTAGGTGCTGGTTTAAATATTTTGTATAATCTTCACATAGAGCCGCGCTTCATTATTTCAGGTGAATCAAATAATATTTATTTGCATAAGTCTGTGTGTGACAATATAATGAAGACCAATTGAAAATAGAAAATATATAATAAAAATATATATAATAAAAATATATAATATAAAATATATACAATAAAATATAATAAAAATAAATATAATAATAAAAAAATATAATAATAAAAAAATATATAATATAAAATATATAATGAAGACCAACTGAAAAGTTGCTTAGAATTAGTCATTCTACAGCATATTAAAAGTTAGCTTAAAGGTGAACCACCCCTTTAATAGATGTATGATCTGCCCATTTTGTGTATAGTTCACCATTTGTAGTACTTCTTTTTCAGTAAAAGTATAGTTTGTTTTTGGACCTTATTTATGTGAGCGGGGCAGGTGGAGTTCAGCCAATCAGAAATTGGGGGTGTGCTTGTGGTCAGGTAGATTGTTACAGGTTATATCTGTCTCTCTGTGACATCAGCAAGCATTTGCATAGTTTATAGGGTATATTTCACAGGTGATTACTGTTATATTTGATTATTGTTTTCCCAGTAACAGTGAAACTTGGCCTGTTCACAAAATAAAAGGCCTTTGAGCTCCTTTGTTTACTGACGGTTTTCTGTACCAACTGCTGCGCCCCAAGCAATCCATTCTCATCTGTATGTGGCCCATTCGCTCCCAACTCTATTAAAGTAATAAACCCGCCATTCACTAGAGCAAAATGCTGCAGGCTGTGCAGCGCTTTCCTTATTATTACATTCCGGATATGCAAACAAAGCCGGGGAGCTAGGTAGAAATAATCATAAGCCAGCTCTGGTGCCAACGTGGAAAATAGAATTGTTTGTACTGACGAGCCTGTGCCAGTGGGAGAGAGCCACGTACTCCTGAGATAGATTCACAATTTCTTCAGTTTAATATATTATACTCTGGAAAAGCTGCATGTGCTGGGGATAAAGTGTGATGCCAAACGCTTATTTGGGCAGGAGGACAAGGACTGCTTGTTCGGTGGCAATGGAGGTGCCCAAGCCCTGATCCAGGATTCTGCCTCCTGCAGCCCTTCTTAAAGGGGTTGTTCACTTTCCAAACACTTTTTCAGTTCAGTTGTTTTCAGATTGTTCACCAGAAAGAGATTTTTTCCAATTACTTTTCATTTTTTAAAGGTTGATGTTCCTGTCCCTGGAATTTCAGTCTAGCAGTTTAGTAATACAGGCGCAGATTCTGAACTGTTCCATTTAATTGTAACAATTGTTACAATTTGCCACATTAGTTGATACATTTCTCAGCGGCAGCTGTATAATATTAGTAACTATTGTATCGATTCCAACAGCTGCCTTTAAAGGAGACGGAAAGGCTAAGATTAAGTAAGCTTTATCAGAAAGGCCTCTATAAATATACCAGTAAACTCTCAAAGTAATGTTACTCTGAGTCCTCTGTCAAAAGAAACAACATTTCTTCCCTTCTATTGTGTACACATGGGCTTCTGTATCAGACTTCCTGTTTTCAGCATAAACCTCCAGGGCTAGGGCTTGAGCATGCTCAGTTTGCTCATCTCTCTCCCCCTCCCTCCCTGCTGTAATCTGAGCCCAGAGCTATGAGTGAGCAGGGAGAGACTCCGGCAGGAAGTGATGTCACACATAACTAATATGGCGGCTGCTATCCAGGACAAAGAGAGCTTCTAGAGCTGTTTACTCAGATATGGTAAAGCATTCTGCAGAATAAATATAGTGTTATAGCTTGCTCTATTGTGGCTACTCTATTGGCTAATTTAACTGCTTCGGTAACTTGCCTTCTCCTTTAATGAAACTCAGGGATTCTGCTCAGCAGGGACAAAGATAAGAAATGTATCAACTAAATGTGTCAATTTAGAACAGTTTACAGGGTCAATGACCCCCCAGAGCTGCTTTAGAAAGACATAAGAAGGTGAAAAAATGAACTTCTAAACTTCAATTTTAGAAAAATGGACACAAATTGGAAATAGAAAGTAATTAAAAAAAGTCTCTATTTCTGGTGAACTGTCTGAAAACAACTGAACTGAAAAAAGTGTTGGAATGTGAACAACCCCTTTAAGCATTGCTGTCATGGTAACCCTGCATTATTCTTAGTACTCCTTGATTGTCAGTGGCATGGATCATTATAGGGGCGTGCAATAATTAGAACCATTTCCACCATCAGCAGTAACCTATAGATATATACATGTATTATATAAAGAGAGTTACAGCTACTAAATTTGAAGGAGAACTAAACCTTAAAAGAAGTGTACACAATACAGGTATGGGATCTGTTCTCAATAAATCTAATATCCAGTGTGCTATTTTTGTGTTGGACCCATTTACCTTTCTCATGTTTCAGGCACTCCAGATAATACATCCCATAGCTGTGCTGGATTTTTCATGCACAATTTACGACCTTAACGGTGGTTCACCCTTGAGTTAACTTTTAGTACGTTTTAGAAAAGCCAATTCATTATTTCGTTTTTTTAATTGTTTGCCTTTTTCTTCGGACTCTTTTCAGCTTTCAAAGGGGGGGTCACTGACCCAATTTAAAAAATGAATGCTCTGTAAGCCTACAATTGTATTGTTATTGCTACTTTGTATTAATCTTCTTTCTATTCAGACCTCTCCTATTCATATTCCCGTCTCTTAATCAAATCAGTGCATGGTTGCTAGTATAATGTGGACCCTAGCAATGGGTTTGCTGAAATTGAGAGCTGCTGAATCAAAAGCTAATAACTGAAAACCACAAATAACAAGAAATTAAAACAAATTGCAGATTGTCTCAGAATATCACTCTCTACATCATACTAAAAGTTAACGAAAAGGTGAACAACCCCATTAAGCTGCTAGTGATGTGCTCTAATGCACGCCTGTCTGAGTACTGTCTTGGGGGGGGGGGGATTTTGGTTCTTTAATTCTGCCTTTGATCAGATCCAATGAACCATGCACATGGGCACGGGGCCAAAGTGGATTCCTCCTTAAAAAGGCAGGGAGCATAGACTGTAACCTATACTTTACAGTTGTTTTAATCATTACTGTATAATATGGTTTAGTTTCCACCTAAAGGAAAACTAAGAGGACGGGGGTAATTCCAGTGATCTTGTGCATTGTGTTTCCCGGGTGAGGCTGGAATGTGTGGCAATTGTTTTTAAGAAAAAAAAAAAAAAAAAGCACCTAGCATTTGCTTGACATCATACTTGTGTTCCTTTACATCAGGGTTTCAGGGTTCACTTGCATAAGTGATGCATATAGTTACAGTTAGGCAGGACACACACACACGGACACACACACTTTTTTTTTTTTTCAAACTAACTTACTATGTAGCTACAGATATGGGATCTGTTATCCGGAAACCCGTTATCCAGAAAGCTCAGAATTATGGAAAGGCCGTCTCCCATATACTCCATGTTATCCAAATAATCTAAATTTTTAAAAATGATTTCCTTTTTCTCTGTAATAATAAAACAGTACCTTGTATTTGATCCAAACTAAGATATAATTAATCCTTATTGGAAGCAGAACCAGCCTATTGGGTTTATTTAGTGTTTACATGATTTTCTAGTAGACTTAAGGTTTGACGATCCAAATTACAGAAAGATCCCTTATCCAGAGAAGACCAGGTCCCGAGCATTCTGGATAACCGGTCCAATACCTGTATGTGAATCTATGCATTTCTATTTTAATTTGCACATCAGAACTAACAGGCAGATGCTATTGGAACAAAATGAGTGAATGTGTAGGTTGTTCCATATGTTCGCTAATTGGATTGAAGTGCACTATTCCTACAAGGCCTATGTAACATCCTGAGATTAGTCATTATTTGCCAGTAGATATTATAGTTTGGCTCACTGTCATTCCAGGAAAGTGAACAATTCATTACTAAAATATTGTGCCCAACCTTTACATTGATAGAGTGTAAGTTCTGTAGAGCAGAGACATCTGTATCTTTGGTATCGTTTAGTATTTATATGTTTGATGGATACACCCTTTTATTGTACAGTGCCGCAGAATATGTTGCCAATTTATAAATGCTATAAAAAAAATAATCATAGTTACACTTTCCACGTCTTCCTCATCCTTTTGGTACTTGGTAATAGAAGTATGGGACCTGTTCTCCAGGATTCTTGGGACCTGGGGTTTTCTAGATAAGGGATCTTTTTGTAATTTGTACCTTCATACCTTAAGCCTACTAATAAAAGCACTTAACTATTAAATAAACCCAGTTGGATTGTTTTGCCTCTAATAAGGATAAATTATATCCGTCGGTATCAAGTAGAAGCAGGTACTGGTTTATTATTATTATTATTATTATTATTATTATTATTATTATTATTATTAACAGTGATATTATAGATGTAGATCATAATTGGACAACACATCTAAAAGTATTAGTAAAGCATGGGCACTTTTGCTGTAAATGGATACAGGCTCCTCTTTTATATGGAGTATATTCTAGCCTCCATTCCTTGATTGAACCATATGATAAGCATAATAAAACATAAGTCATCCCTGCTGTGGTGATGCCCTGCTCTCTCATGGTTATTATTTAACCGTATTGCTTTAATACTGTATTCCATACAGTATGTCGGCCACTGAAATGTCTGGAACGATAGATTAGAGGGATTTCTAAAGCACTGGTAGCCATAGCTACATGGCAAACAGCAGGCAGTGATTGGAGTCAAAGCAGTTCCATCAGCTGACTCATATGGAATTTTATGTTCTGTGGATTCTGTCTGCTCTTATACACTCACACTACCTGAAACCCACGTCTGCACCCTGATTTTATATGAGCACATTGAGACCATTTGGGTACACTTTATAGGGATGAGGTGCTATAGCAGAGGGTCCCAGGAAACTGCTGAGCTGGAGGTGGGAAAGGGGCTTATTTAAAACCTAAAATGGACAACATTTAAAGAAGAGCTCATGCTCACAAGGAGATTATTTCATATGGTTTTCTCATTTAGGCATTATGACACTGGTCCAAAGAGGTTTATAGTGGAGCAACAGTTGTTTTGTAGGGATGCACCAAATCCACTATTTTGGATTCGGCTGAACCCCCGAATCCTTCTCGAAAGATTTGGGCGAATACAGAATCCGAATTTGCATATGCAAATTAGGGGTGGGATAGGAAAAACATTTTTTACTTCCTTGTTTTGTGACAAAAAGTCAGATTTTCATCCCTGCCCCTAATTTGCATATGCAAATTAGGATTTGGCTGGGCAGAATCCCGAACCAAATCCTGGATTTGGTGCATCCCTATTGTTTTGGGACTATGGACCAATTTCCTACAGAGAAGTAGGAATACAAGGACACTGTCTTTTGAGGCCTTTGTTGACATTTCCCCCCCCCGAGGTGGGTTCATTGATGTCTGGTTTTTGGCTGTATTGTCCTGTATTGTTAATATATAACTTTGAGACATTCCTTTCAGGGCAGATGCATATCTCACTTGAAGGTCACTTGGGCTGGAATATTTTAGCACATACTGTATCTACAAGAGCTTCTGACCTCTCCATAGCTATGGCATGCTTACTTTTATAAGGATTAATGATTAACCAATGGATGTGGAAGTTATACATGTATACGTTGCCCTAGTCGAAGTGTGTGTCCTTGCTGTGCACTGTTATATATATATATATATATATATATATATATATATATATATATATATATATATATATATATATATATATATATATATATATATATGCAATCTCTAGGATGTTTCTTCGAGTAATTTGCTCTTCTGATCACACTGACAAGTCCCATAGCTTTGCTTTACAATGTTACTTGCACCTGTGTCAGTATCACTGGAACCTAATCCCATGAGAGAACCCGAGAAACGACAAGGGACAAAAGTATCTGTAGATTGGTTAATGTACTTTTATAGGAAACCGGAATGTGTCCCTATCACATTAGAGCTGTAGGATTTTCAGGAAGTAGGTTTGATAAATAATGTGGACTATCGCATTGTCTGCCATAAGCCAGGTACTTTCCATTGAAGACCATGGTGAGAGCTCAGGTTTAGCAATAAGGAGAATGACTGACTGCATTCCGGTAAGGTTGACTTTGCTAACTGGTTTTATTCCAAAATAGCATTGTTATTGACCTGTATTAATACTGACATATTGTGCAATGTTGTACACTATAGAAAGACGCCTACATAAATACAGATTCCATACTAAAACATTTGTCGTGTATCTGCCTCCAGCTTCCTGAAACTGTGCCAGTGAATCTTGTGGAGAATGAGTTCTGTGAAATGCCAACCGGACACTCTTTCATTTTCTCTTGCCAGCCTATAATTGCTGCAGCGGGTGCTGCTTGTTCCTAGGAAAGAGGGTTAGCTTTATGGGCGGAAGCTTAAATGCGGATGCCTTTTATTCCTAGGAAAAAAGGCTTGGCCTGATAGGTGTAGGCTGGCAATAGCATATCAATAGTCCAGTTTCCAGAAGTAGGAGCCTGGCACTCGTTGGTTCTGTAAGAGAAATTCTACTTTCCAGTGTTCATGGTCATAAGAAGGTAAAGTTAGGGACCGCAGTGACTTAAAGGGATTCTGTCATGAATTTTATGATGTAGTTTTTATTTCTAAATTACACTGTTTACACTGCAAGTAATTCACTGTACAATATAATATTTCATTCCTGAACCAGCAAGTGTGTTTTTTTTAGTTGTGATATTGGTGTGTAGGCGCCATCTCAGGTCATTTTGCCTTGTCATGTGCTTTCAGAAAGAGCCAGCACTTTAGGATGGAACTGCTTTCTGGCAGGCTGTTGATTCTCCTACTCAATGTAACTGAATGTGTCACAGTGGGACCTGGATTTTACTATTGAGTGCTGTTCTTAGATCTTCCAGGCAGCTGTTATCTTGTGTTAGGGAGCTGCTATCTGGTTACCCTCCCATTGTTCTGTTAGGCTGCTGGGGGGAGAGGGAGGGGGTGATATCACTCCATCTTGCAGTACAGTGGTAAAGAGTGACTGAAGTTTATTAGAACACAAGTCACATGACTGGGGGCAGCTGGGAAACTGACAATAAGATTTTAAAATTAAATATAAAAAAAATCTGTTTGCTCTTTGAGAAACGGATTTCAGAGCAGAAGTCTGCTGGAGCAGCTCTACTAACTGGTGCATTTTGACCCATGACCCATGATCCCTTTAAATTGATGTTACACACAGAGTATAGGATATCTTGTCTTTCTATATGGGGCACAGCTTGCTTTCTTGCTCATTACGATGTGCACATGATATCCAATGGGCTGCAGGTTGTTCTTTGTGCTGCGCTTCTGATACTGTGTTGTCCTTTACAAAATAACTGCATTTTGCTGCAAGTGGTCGCCAGGGTCCCCAGCTCCCCCTTGATACTCTGCTTGTTTCTCCTCATGCTAGACGCCATGTTGTTGTGAGATTTTACATCATCTTCAGGAAGTGACGAACGTTTGTGAAAACCCAGATGTACATTGTTTATGCTCCCCACCCTGGCTACTTTTTCTGTATACCATGCTTATACATGTAATGGGGCCAATTTCCGACTTTGAGGCAATGTATGTTATTCCTGTGACGGTGCAGAGCATACAGACTGAGAGATTCCGTGGCACAGTTTAGTGCATAACATCAGTTTCCAGCCCTCAAAGTGTTTGCAGAAATCTGGCCACTTCCTAACCACTTACTGGAAGCCACTCGCATTTCATTTTGAAAGTTGCTGGAATTTCCAAAACTCGCTTCCTCCTACTGAGATCTTATGTACAGCTGAGAAATTCACCTTCATAAGAGGAAATGCTGGTTGCTTGTCATGTACTCCCAGTGTATTGGAAGAAGAATGGAACAGAAACTCCAAAGCAGGGGGCACATGCACCTCACTCATACCTGAACTTTGGAGCCTGTGCTTTAGCGAGAGTTGTGCCTGTCAGTCAGGGTCTAAAAAATACCTTCGTCGTTCGTATGGAATCTGGGATTTCCACGGTGGCTGAATTGTGGGCAGTTCGGCATATTATTATAAGGCTGCTGTGTATATAGTGAATAAAGTACCCCCAGTTGTAAAATATAAGGATATTGTAAGTTACCGAGGAGTTTCATGACCATATAAAAACACGAGGCCGAAGGCCGAGTGTTTTTATACAGGTCATGGAACTCCGAGGTAACTTCTAATATCCTCATATTTTACAACTGGGGGTACTTTATTAATTATAATACACAAATTTTAGTGAGTCATGTGACAGAAATTACATCACTACTCACCGTTTATAACTGATGACATCAGTACTCACCGTTTATAAGGATATAATTTACAAGATATTCATGGCTTTTGTGTATTATAATGATATTAGCCTATATTTTATATTGCTTGTGCTGAAGCTCTGTTATTTGCCAAACTGCAGAAATTCCATGTTGAGGCTCAATACATCTTCTCAGGGAACATTTTGTCTGTCAGCAGCCACAAACCTTGCTTTGCATTCTGTACCCCATGTTCTCAACCTTGGCCACGCTATGTCTATACAGCCTTGAGATGTTTATTGGCCTACAGTTACATTGGCATCACTGCCCCCTGTGCTTATACAATTCTTTTTATTTATTGTGCTGTTAAATATTTCCCATTTACATCTCTTGCCTTGAACCACCATTTTGTGATGGTCTGTGTGCTGCCTCAGAGATCACCTGACCAGAAATACTACAACACTAACTGTAACAGGAAGAAGTGTGGAAGCAAAAGACAGATCTCTGTCTGTTAATTGGCTCATGTGACCTAAAATGTATGGTTTGTTTTTGTGCACTGTGAATCCTTCGATCACAGGGGGCGGCCCTTATTTTTTAAAATGGCAATTTTCTATTTATGATTACCCAATGGCACATACTACTAGAAAGTATATTATTATAAAAATGGTTTGTTTACATGAAGCAGGGTTTTTACATATGAGCTGTTTTATGCAATAACTTCTTATAGAGACCTACATTGTTTGGGGGGGGGGGGTATAGTTTTCCTTTAAATCTAAGTAAGCTTTATCAGAAAGGTCTATATAAATACACCAGTAAACCCTTAAAGTAATGCTGCTCTGAGTCCTCACAACATTTATGTCCTTCTATTGTGTATACCTAGTTGTAGTTTACACTATTGTGCTAATCTGTTAGCAATAAGCTGCCTCGGTAGCTTCTCCTTTAATAACTCTGAGGGTTATCCGTCTGTTATCAAACTAAATACCTCCTTAAACAAGCAACTCCCACGGCCTCATCCCATACCACTGGTGAGTCAGAACCTGTTGCTCATTCACTCACTGATCCACCCATGCTGTCTGACACTATTGCTTGAGTGTAGGTCACCTGTCTGGACCAACAACCTGCTCCTACATAGTTAGAACTATAAAAACACCTATATGTGGATTTGCCACTTTTGTTACTGGCTTGTTTGTTTCTTCTACATGGCAATGTGCTGAAATATAATCTACACACAATCCAATGATTTTGCAGTTTTGGATTGCAGATATAAACCCTACCAGTGAAAGAGCCCTGCTATGTTTGGCAGTGTAGTGTCTTTGATTGATATGTGTCTTTAAGGCCACCATATAGCCGAATAAGAACAATATGAACCATAGTGATAATATAGCTTAGTGTGGCTCTACATGTGCATGTTGATTTGTACTGCTTGCAATAGACGTCCAAAGTCCAAAATAAGTACAAACTTCAGAGGCAAGGAGACCAAAATAAGGCCTTACAATAACCTGCACCCTAAAAGAGTAGGGCTGTCTAGGTGGAGGCCAGCTCTATCCCTACAAGATATTTTTATGGCCCAAACAGACTGCTCACAAGCTCCACCGACTCCTTTGGAGGACCTCCTTTTATTATAATCTGCCCCCCGAATATGTAGTATAGAGAATAACTGGCCCTTTCAGCTTGTATAGAAGTGCAACTGCCACCGGTTTGTGTATCATGGCTAAAGGGACTTGCTTAAAGGAAAACTATACCCCCCGAAGAATGTAGGTCTCTATAAAAAGATATTGCATAAAACAGCTCATATGTAGAACCCTGCTTCATGTAAATAAACCATTTTTATAATATACTTTTTTAGTAGTATGTGCCATTGGGTAATCCTAAATAGAAAATCGTCATTTTAAAAAAATAAGGGCCGCCTCCTAGGATCGTATGATTCACAATGCACACAAACAAACCAAACATGTTAGGTTACATGAGCCAATTAACAGAGTTCTGTCTTTTGCTTCAACACTTCTTCCTGTTACAGTTAGAGCTGCAGTATTTCTGGTCAGGTGATCTCTGAGGCAGCACACAGACCATCACAAAATGGTGGTTCAAGGCAAGAAATGTAAAACGTCAATATTTACTTAAATATATATTCCAGTTTGGTAAGATTCTTTAATATGTCACTTAATATGATGTCACTTAATATGATGTAAACTATCTGCTGCTTAAGTATTCATATTGAGGGTATAGTTTTCCTTTAAGTTTGTGCAACTCTGTTGGTTTATAGAGGTAACACCACCCTAACAGATTGTTTTACTGTCTGGCTAAATTCTTAACTCATTTCTCTCTTTACTTTCAGGTTTACTTTGACGGACCAAATTGCAGCAAATATTTTGCCCCGACTGAAAGAAGTTTGGAAGTAGGATTTTATTTATTTATTTTTTCTCTCCTGTAAGTGAGTTCAAACTGTACTTTGAACAATAGTTAAAGCTTTTAATGATGATGTGTGCCATGCACATACCTGAATGAAACCATAGTGGCTTAGAAGACATGAGTTTGCATCGCCAGATGGGTTCAGATCGGGACCTACAGTCGTCTACTTCCTCAGTCAGCCTTCCTCCCGTGAAAAAGGCACCAAAGAAAAGGCGGATGCCATGGGGATCTATATTCCGCAAGAAAAAGGACCCAAAACGCAAATCCAGGGATCTCAGTGTTGGAGTGGAAGGGATTGCCAGCATAGAGAGCATTCACTCAGAGATGTGCACGGAAAAAAACAACATATTTGCTGCTGTATTGAACTCTTCTGACAATGGAGTGGTTGCCTGTGTAAGCAAGCAGAATGGAGACTTTATGGAGTGTCCCCTGTGCCTTTTACGGCATTCAAAGGACAAGTTCCCTGAAATAATGACCTGCCATCACAGGTCGTGTGCAGACTGCTTGCGCCAGTACTTGCGGATAGAAATTTCGGAAAGCAGGGTCAACATCAGTTGCCCGGAATGCTCCGAACGCTTTAACCCGCACGACATCCGCTTAATACTTAATGACGATGCGCTGATGGAGAAGTACGAGGAGTTCATGCTCAGGAGGTGGCTCGTTGCAGATCCTGATTGCAGGTGGTGTCCAGCTCCAGACTGCGGGTAAGTGACTCCAGCCTTGGTGCAGGTCCATTTTAATCCTTATCTACGCAGGGAAGGTAGTGGAAATATGTTTTAGTTCATGTGGGGTCCTGATAGACTGCAGATGCCATAGAGAACATGTCTACCAATTATTAGTGTTTGATAAATGCCTATAGGAAAGCTAACCCTCCTAAGCTACTCCATTATATATGGGGCAAAAGTGCAGTAAGTTAGGTGTAGGTGGGTGGTGTGGATGTAGGTTCAGTAGGCAGACAAAGCCCTGGAGGGGGGGGCATGTCCTCAAGACAGGTAATAATTTGAGGGCTTCTTTGTAAACTTGTGCCCTGTGCTTTGCACTTGCCCTTCATTCAGTAATATGGTTCAAGGCGTGTACCTAGAGGTTGTACATAGAGGAGCATGCACAGTGTTAGTAAATGAGTCATTGAGTCCAAAAGGCCACAAACACAACAGGAATATAAAGCGTAGGTGGCGGGAGGAGGATTGAAGTACAAATAAAGCCAGTGCCTCCCTGCTTTAAGGTACGGTCCCCCGATGGTTTCTTCTGAATGGCTAATGGACGGATCCATAACTCTGTGTAATTAAGAGGCAGAGCTTGCCATAGTGCACATCACTGTATTTGAGTCAGCCCATTAACTTCAATGAGAAAATCAAACGTAATGCTTTCCCTGCAAAACAAACAGCTGTTATAGAAATGTAATACTTGCACTGCAAGCGGCAAGATGCCACCCAAAACTTGTATGTGAGACACACACACACATACACACCACTATTTGGCTCCTTTTAGTCCTACTCATCGTAACTGTGATGTTTTCTTTGCTACACAAACACACACAGCCTATCTCCATAGAGTGCAATGACCTGAATGCAGAATAGAAGGAAGCCTGCCTGTAAATGCCTATTAGGGGGGTAAAGGGCAGAAGGCAGCACAATAGGGTGGAAGGCTTACAGGGAAAACTGATAATGGCCTGTGCAATATTATCAGCCTTAATAGTAGTGCAATTAAAAGCCAAGTTTGACAAAAGTTCCTGTAATCGTTTGTCAATGTGCTGATGCTCCGATAAGAACAGAGAAGTGCAGTTTCATGGCAGTTCCTCTCTTTTTATCTTTATCTGCTGGGAAGTTCTGTACATTACACATCACTTGCTAGTTTACCCACGTGTACAGGGAAAAAGACAACCATTCCTGATGCCATCGCTTTAAAATCTGACCAGTGTGAAATGGTCGGCCAACTGAAGGTGCCACGGCCCACTACAGCATTTATATGCCCCCCAGATTTCTGTGCTTGACACCATTTTCCTATAGTCCAGCGCTTGAAGATACCCCCTGCATGTAACAAGTTGGTAGCAAGTAGGGCGATATAATGGAGCCCACGTTTGCAGCATTTAGTGAAGGCTGGTTAATAAATTGCATGCAAATGGGCTACAGAATGCACTTGTAAGTGAAGAGGTGGCACACGGGCAGGACACAATAGTAAAAATCTTTTAAAGGGGAACTATCGTGAGAATGAATATTTAATATTCAGCATACTGAAATAAGTATCCTAAATTTAATCAAATAGTCGACACTGTTTCTGAAATAATCAAATTTATCGTCACTATTCCTCTCTCAGCATCTGTTTCCCTTCATTCTCTCTTCATGCAGGAGTTGGGTGTCAGATAATCATTGACAGTTAGATCCAATATATATCTTATAGGGTGGGCTGCTTTTGTCTAGAAGATGTATTAAGGTGGCCATACACATAAAAGCTGCCGACAGACTGTCAGCAGCTTATTGGCCCGTTTGTGGGGCCCTCCAACGGGCTTCCCCGATAGATATCTGGCCGAATGTCGGCCAGATGTTGATCGGGCAGGGTTAAAAATTCCATTGGATCGCAGCCGTATCTGTTTGTAGATGCAGTCCCGCAATTCGATCGCCTGCATTGGTAGCATTATAATCCGATCGTTCAGCCCTAGGGCCCACAGATCAACCGGATATCGCCCACCTCAATGTGGGCATACTGGGGAGAGATTTGTTTGTTTGGCAACATGGATCTCTCCAAGTATGGCCAGCGTTAGAGCTCACTATTAAAATCCTGTCTCTCTACATGCAGAATTTGTGCAAAAGGCAGTGCATTTTGTTTGTACAGGAATCCGTTATTTGAGTGACCTCTAATACATCGGCTAGGAAAGGAAGAGAGGAGAGAGGAATAGTGAACGTAAACTTGACTATTTCAGAAACAATGCAGAATATTTAATTGATTGTATTTAGATCTCACTGATCTAACATGCTGATGCTTATATTACATTTAGATTTTAGCCCTGGACCTAGCAATGGTAAATGATTCTGCGTTTAGATTATTTTGTAAAATGGTACAAAATGCTTTCAATCCCAAAAGAAGTGTAAAGTCTTTCCCTACTGCTTTTTTTTAAGCCCCCCCCCATGGTTACCTTATTTTCCTGTTTGTATTTGTTATAATGTAACAGCCCCTGCAACAAAAATACTTGCACTTTAGCATCTCTAGTGAATTTAGGAACAGGAGGAATCCTCAAATAAATAACCTCATTTCCACTCCTTCCACCTGAGCCTGAAACCACAGAGTTCTACAGGCTCGGGCTTTATTCCAACTGTTATTAACATTCCAACATGGGATATTCCTGTACAAGCCCCCAGTGTTCCCCCAAAATGCTCTGTTTATTATTAAAGCAGTGCATCTGGCCAGGCAGCCGCCTCCTGGGAGTCTTGTTTCAATTTCTACGCTAGTCCGTTAAACTGCAAGTCCCTGCAGAGACTTCACTGGAATATGCTCACACAGTTCTTTTGTAGCTCCTTGTTGTTCATAGGAAATCTGCCCTAGTAGGGTCTCGGTCAGGTCCGGACTGAGAATTAAAATAGGCCCTGGCATTTTCGGGTACACCGAGGCCCAATCAGCCCACATAGAGGCCCAAACAGCCCCCCACCAGCCCACTAAATACTGACTTTCTATGGCACCTTATAGCATTCCCTCTGGCATTTGCCAGAACCCACAGTCCGGGCCTGGTCTCTGTTCCCATAATCCAATACAAATTTGAAAAAAAAAGGTGACAAATATATGCCCATTTTATTTCACCGTAACTTGGTGTGACCGTAGTGTAAACTGAGCAGAAACTGTCAGGAGACGCTTCCCATCTCAGTAAATGAAACGTTTGCCATTCTGTCCAACCCCCTCCCAGACAGAACAGCAGAGGTTGTGTAAAAACTGCTAATAAAAAAAAATATCAAAATTGCAGTGCTCAGAATACCGACCCCTTTGCATGAAATAAAACCCATTGGCTAGCACTCTGTCACATGGGCTTGTGGAAGACTTAAGGTGGCAATAGATGCACCGATACTATCATGTGAAATTAATTTTCGTACGATATTCGCTGCGTGTATGGAAGAAGATGAGTCGACCGATATCGGCAGAAGACTTGGATATGGGTCGGCTTGTTGATTGGCCCAGGCGGAAAATTTTGATTGATCGTTTCCAAAGGCATCGGCCACATCGTCAGATACAAGTAGAATTCTATTGTTTCTATCTGTAAATCTGATCATTCAGCTCTACACGTGTGTAAAGATGTGGGATCTTT
The DNA here is from genome assembly GCF_017654675.1 of Xenopus laevis. Taxonomy (NCBI): domain Eukaryota; kingdom Metazoa; phylum Chordata; class Amphibia; order Anura; family Pipidae; genus Xenopus; species Xenopus laevis. The sequence continues at coordinate 138,233,112 of NC_054381.1, read as the reverse complement.
TTTTGGAAAAATCTTTTCCTGGAAAGATTGTTATTGTAAGTCTATGGCCACCTTTTGTCCCCAGGCCAGCGTCACAGTTTGGACACATACACTTGGGGTCTTTTATAAACACTGGGCAAATTTGCACCTGGGCAGTAACCCATAGCAACCAATCAGACATTAGATTTTTTCCAGCCAGTTGCGTGGCTATTTGAGGGAATTTGTCGTCCAGCAACAAATCTCTTCTTCGGGCGAATAATCTCCCCTGAAATGCCTTCCCACCAGCTAGAATGTGATTCGCCGGCGGGATGACACTCTGAGCACTTCGGTTTTCTGAAGTCGCCCAAAGTTTCCTCGTGGGGAAAGCGATCCGAGTGCCACCCCGCCAGCAATTTACATCCTAGCTGTCAGGAAGGCATTTCAGGGAGATTAGTCGCCCGAAGAAGAGATTTGTCGATGGGCGACTAATTTTGTTGAATAGCCACGTGTGTCACACCACTCTTATAGCCGTGAGGAGCTGCCTGTGTGGCCCCTGGTGTGTTGGCTGGCAGTGCAGTATGAGGTGGCAGTTGCATGCAAAGACAGAGATGTCTCTAATACTGTATCAAGTGTTTAATGTAAAGTTGGGCCCAATGTGCTCCTTAGTAGAAAGGGGCTGCAAGTGGATGACCTTGCACACAATCATATTCCTGTTCCCTCTGGCAACATTACATAGCAACTGGCTACAGTTAATCTCCCAGCATTTCCGGCGTGGCCATCTGCTTCCTTTCTGTGGCCGCTGTATTTTCCCTGTTCACCTGTCACAGCACTTGCCCCGAATTCTATCTTCCCCCTCATGCCAGCACTATATACAATTGTATGTTCAAATGTCATTTTACTGGTGATGTCAGGTATGATGTCAGCACTGTATACTGAGCATGATGTCTGCTCTGAAATAGCTGCTGTATGTCAGTGGGGCTGGAATAAAGACAGGGATAGTTACCTTTTAGTTAACTTTTAGTATGTTATAGAATGGCTAATTCCAAGCAGCTTTTCAATTGGCCTTTATTTTTTCTCATATATAGTTTTTGAATTATTTGCCGCCTTCTGACTTTTCAGCTTTCAAATAGGAGTCACTGACCCCATCTAAAAACCACTACGCATTAATTGTTATTGCTACTTTCTTACTCGTCTGTCTATTCAGTCCTCTCCTATTAATATTCCAGTCTCTTAAGCAAATCAGTGCATGGTCGCTAGGGTAATTTGGACCCTAGCAACCAGATTGCTAAAACTGCAAACTGGAGAGCTGCCGAATAAAAAGCTAAATAACTCAAAAGAAAATCAGAAATAATAAAAAAAATTAAAATCAATTGCATATTGTTTCATAATATCACTCTCTACATTCTACTAAAAGTTAATTTTAAGTTGAACAACCCCTTTAAGAAATGACAGCAGGTTAAAGTAAAAACATGCACAGATGGGGGTTGTTCGAGTAAGTACTGGTTGCTAAATAAGAATGGAGGATGATCTTCTATTTACAGAAAACCCATGATATTTTAGCTCCTGGCACTAACACAATTTTCCCTTCATTTTGGAATATATTCAATTTCGCAAGAATTTCATGTTAAGGGCAAAACTTTCCCAGATTTTGGCCACTGGCAACATTTAGTGCTGGAAGCAGGTGAGTTGTCTCCACCGTGTGGCCTGTAGAGAGCGGTACAGTTAAATGGCCAGGCCCATGCCCTCTCCTAGCTCTGGACTTGTCCCGCACGTAAATCCGGCTCAGAGAGTTTCAGCACAATCTGTGCGGCGCGTCCCAAGGAATTTCACATGTCTGACTTCATGAGGAAACATCAGAGAGTCGGTGCAATCAGGAAGCAGTAAATCTGCCCTGTGTGAGAGGGTTTAGCTTCAGTGTAAAAATAAAAAGTGGGTAAATAGATAGGCTGTGCAAAATAAAAAAAAATGTTTCTAATATAGTTAGTTAGCCAAAAATGTAATGTATAAAGGCTGGAGTGATTGGATGTCTAACATAATAGCCAGAACACTACTTCCTGCTTTTCAGCTCTCTAACTCTGAGTTAGTCAGTGATTTGAAGGGGGACCACATGGGACATAACTGTTCAGTGAGTTTGCAATTGATCGTCAGCATTCAGCTCAGATTCAAAAGCAACACATATGATCCATGTGCCCCCCTCAAGTCTCTGATTGGTTACTGCCTGGTAACCAATCAGTGGAGACCAAGAGAGCTGAAAAGCTATTATATTAGACATCCAGTCACACCAGCCTTTATGCATTACATTTTTGGCTAACTAACTATTTTAGAAACATTTTTTATTTTGCACAGTCTATCTATTTACCCAGTTTTTATTTTTATACTGAACTGTTCCTTTAAATAAAGTATGAGGCTATAGGAGTGTGTGCACTGAGCGGTAGTGTTCACTTGTAGATGGAAGCTGCCCTGCTGATTGCCTCAATGACTTTGCTGTGTGCTGGAGAATGCACTCTGTGTAGGGGCAATCAGTATGGAAGTTTTCATATGCAGGGAATGTATTCTGCTAATTGAAAGTTCTTACATGTGCTGGATGCTAATGGCTCCTCCTCTTTTCCAGGTTTGCAGTGATTGCTTTTGGTTGCGCCAGTTGTCCGAAGTTAACCTGCGGCCGAGACGGGTGTGGGACGGAGTTCTGCTATCACTGCAAACAGATCTGGCATCCAAACCAGACATGCGATGCTGCACGCCAAGAGCGAGCCCAGAGCTTGCGCCTGAGAACCATCCGCTCTTCTTCTATCAGTTACAGCCAGGAATCTGGGGCTGCAGGTATTGCTACTGATAATCCCTGTGCCTCCAGCAGTGGAGCAGCTCCTTGTGTTGGGAACTCCATGTGGAGCCTTTACACACTATAATGAGTCCACCTGCTGCTTATTATACCCAACAATCAAACACCTCATTGTTTCTCTCCTCAAATGAAATGAAGCTGCTCTTGTAAGAGATCGGGAGTTCCTGTTAGGATATAGGGGGAGCCAGGAATCCTGCCCAGAACTGTTTGTACTGATAATTCATATGTGGGCTCTGACTTCATTGCTTCACTAGTAGACTATACGGCCTCTGAAGTTAATCAGGTCCCTCTCATGGGATAAGGCCCTATTTGCATGTCCCACCAGGGAACCTGTATAACCTGTATTTCTAGGAACGTTCCCCGCACTGCCTCAGCTTGATAATAGAATGCATCCAATCCTCCACGGGTACACCGCTATCCCGATATATACTTCAAAATTTCCAAGAATGAGGAGAGCACTCATAGATAGCAATTTATGATGTGATGTGTTTATTCAGGCTATTACACGACATGTTTCGGATCCATGTTGATCCTTTATCAAGTGTGGTTGATAAAGGATCAACATGGATCCGAAACATGTCGTGTAATAGCCTGAATAAACACATCACAGCATAAATTGCTATCTATGAGTGCTCTCCTCATTCTTGGAAATTTTGAACCCGTATAACCATAACCTTGTTTAGTAGAAGTGTCCGTGTCTGCTTCTTCTGCACGCAGGTCAATAATAAAGCTTTCTCTTACAGGAATAGTTCATTGTGAAAATAAAAACTGGCTAGGCTGTGCAAAATATAAAATGTTTCTAATATAGTTAGTTAGCCAAATATATAATGTATAAAGGCTGGAGTGACTGGATGTCTAACATAATAGCCAGAACACTACTTCCTGCTTTTCAGCTCTCTAACTCTGAGTTAGTCAGTGACTTTAAGGGAGACCACATGGGATATAATTGTTCAGTGAGTTTGCAATCGATCCTCAGCATTCAGCTCAGATTCAAAAGCAACAGTTATGGCCCATGTGCCCCCCCCTCAAGTCACTGATTGGTTACTGCCTGGTAACCAATCAGTGGAGACCAAGAGAGCTGAAAAGCAGGAAGTAGTGTTCTGGCTGTTATGTTAGACATCCAGTCACTCCAGCCTTTATACATTACATTTTTGCCTAACTAACTATATTAGAAACATTTTTTATTTTGTCCATACAAAATAATTACCCAGTTTTTATTTTTACACTGAACTGTTCCTTTAAAGTAACATAAGCAGCTCTCTCTCTCTCAAGGGGGGTTTGGTTACAGTTTCACAACAATTGCTATGAAATATGGCAAAGGGAATCTTCTTATAGACCTTCAATGAGCCAGCTGCATGGTGTAGAAGGGCCCAGTGTTGCATATAAATTGCCCTTTATACAAGTTTATGTCTGTGATTTATAGGAGGCCACTTTATCAAGCTCTGGGACTTTTGCTTTGTCAGTTCCTTATGCACATGGCTTCCCATTGCCTTCAGCAGATCAGAACTGACTCTATGGAGATACTTCCTTAGTGTGTGGATTTTTGTAGGAATACTGGCCAGGAGCCCAGTGTGCTAACAAAACTTGGTAATGGGATCTGCCATCCTCAAGCCCTTCCGCTGACATGTGACCCTGCAGTAGGATTCAGTGATACAGAGCCCATTCACCTTGTACAGAGGAGAGATTGGCACATTAATGCAGCATCTTCCTCCAGCCGGAGCTTTGTATTTCCACTTATTGCTGTCAGCAGCCATCTTTCTGGCCTGCAGGGTTTTCTATAGACCCAGCTGAGCAGTAATAATAACAAATCCATATTGATGATGATACATAGAGCAACACCCATTCAATGTGTTCCTATATGTATAGTGTTGCCGCTTACACTGACTGTTGTGTTGTTTGTGCCCAGCGGATGATATAAAGCCGTGCCCTCGCTGTGCCGCCTATATCATAAAGATGAACGACGGGAGCTGTAACCACATGACGTGCGCAGTGTGCGGCTGTGAGTTCTGCTGGCTCTGCATGAAGGAAATCTCCGACCTACATTATCTCAGGTAGGCATTAGCCACGTTACTTGTGTTGTACCATTGTCTTTTTATCAGCCGCTCCCAGTCGGATTTGGGGCAGGAATCAGGAGCGTGTGCATGTGACCGGCGTAGGCTGAGACTGTTTCGCCCACAATCCCCTGCCTCGTGAACAGGATTAAGTATGAGGACAATCTGTCCGTTGACTCATGTAAGCCACCTCTTTACGGCTCATTCACAAAAGCAACTCTGTCAGACGGCTTTCAGATTTGTGAAAAACTAATCTGATTGCATTATATTTACATTTTCCTTGAATTCAGTCAGGAAAAGGGGATAAAGGTGAAATCTAAACATCAGTCAGTCGTGTGCAATAACCAAGCAAGATCTGTTATTCTGCAATAAAGGTCCCCATAGACACAAAGATTTAAGGTGGCCATACACAGAGAGATCCGCTCGTTTGGCGATGTCGCCAAGCAAGAGGATCTCTCCCCGATACGCCCACCTTGAGGTGGGCAATATCTGGCTGATCCGATTGTGGGCCCTAGGGCTCAACGATTGAATCCTAACGATGGGTAACGGGGGGCCGTATCGCGGGACCGCATCAACAAACAGATGCGGCCGCGATCCGACTGGATTTTTAGTCCCGTCCGATTGACATCTGGCTGACTTTCGGCCAGATATCGATGGGGGAAGCCCGTCGGAGGGCCCCATACACGGACCAATAAGTTGCCGACTTGATCTGTCGGCAGCTTTTATCGGCCTGTGTATGGCCCCCTTTACTTTGGTGAACGATTGATTTTAGCGAAATCCGAACAATCCGTCAAATTATCGTGCGGTTAGTGGGATTCGAACGATAGTACATCTTACAATTTTTCGTCAGACATCTGTCAGAAAATTGATCGGCCAGGTTAAAAAAAAATTATCGGTCCCAGTGCAATCTATCTATGTTTGCAGGGCCAAGCAGGCAGCTCCTCTCCATTTTCCTGGCAATATCGCTTGTAATGGTCTTTTTAGTTGATGGGACAAATCGTACATTTAAACGATCGTTTTATGATAATCCTGGTCTCAAGATAACAAAAAGATCTTTTAAAAAATCTTTACAACCATGGCCAGCTTTAGCCAGCAGTTTGTACAGGATGTGTAGCACGCAGACTGTAGAGTCTAGTCTAGTTCCAACACCCTCCTTGGCCTTTAATCTTTGCAAATAATCTGTAACTGGTCATATTGCAATTTGATCCCCTTCCTCTAATTGGCTTTGATACTTTTAGGGCTCTGATGGATCCCACTGATTGGACTAGCAGTTGGGTGACAGTCATGGGTCCATGGGTAGCTGCTTCTCTTGATTTGTTATTGATTCTCAGTGTCTTGTGCTTTCTCAGCCCTTCCGGATGCACATTTTGGGGGAAGAAGCCCTGGAGCAGAAAGAAAAAGATCCTGTGGCAACTGGGAACCCTGGTGGGGGCACCTGTGGGCATAGCGCTGATAGCTGGAATTGCCATTCCTGCCATGATAATTGGCATCCCTGTATACGTGGGGAGAAAGGTAAGGCACCCATAGGATTAGCATTTTCCCAAATTATCACTGGCACATAATGGGCTATTGCTTAGCACACAGGCCAGTTTCCCGTGTATCTGACAAGCCAAACGTTTGACTCATATGGGGAAATGGATGTGGGTGGCTAAGAAACTCCTGTTCCAGTGCGTAAAGGAACAGTAACACCAAAAAATGAGTGTTTTAAAGGAATAAAAATATAATGTAGTTTTTTCCCTGCACTGGTATATCTGATGTGTTTGCTTCAGAAACTCTACTATATAGTTTATATAAACAAGCTGCTGTGTAGCCATGGGGGCAGCCATTCAAGCACAGGATACACAGTAGATAACAGATACGTTCTGAAGAATCCCATTGTATACTACAGAGTTTATCTATTATGTGCTGTGTCCCCTGTGTTTGTAAAAGTGCCAGTGCAGGAAACACTACATTATATTTTCATTTAAAACACTTAATTTTTTGGTGTTACTGTTCCTTTAAACAAGAAAAGTAAAGGAGTTCTGGGAGCGGTCATTGCTCATAACTGATGTGTCCAGTTTATTACTTCATGTAACTTCACCTTATTGTTTCCTGTAACTGTGAAGCACAAACAGGTGCGGTGAACTTGCTGTGATTCTGTAAATTACCCACAAGCCTCTTTCTAAAAGTGAATAGCCCCCCCCCCACCCTTCCTTGGGTAATGGGATCTGCCATTCTCAAGCCCTAGTTTCCAGTTGTTGGTGACAATTGACTGGAAGGTTCCACCAACATTAGCAAGGACTCTGGTTGTGGGATGAATAACCAGCCTGACTATAACATCTGTGTATATTAATGGCATTAAATACCTTATCACACAGATTCACAATCGTTATGAAGGCAAAGACATTTCAAAGCACAAGAGGAATCTGGCCATCGCTGGTGGTGTCACCTTGTCTGTCATTGTGTCGCCAGTTGTGGCAGCGGTAACTGTCGGTAAGTGTGAGCTCCATGCTCATAGATCAGTCATCCCATCCAGTGGCTCCGAGAAACATGGCACTCACCAACCCCTTGGATGTTGCTCCCAGCGGCCTCAAAGCAGGTGCTTTTTTTTAATTCCAGGCTTGGAGGCAAGTTTTTTTTGTATAAAAACCAGGTGCACTGCCAAACAGAACCTCATTGGCTTAGGGTTGCCACCCGACCGGTATTTTACCGGCCTAGCAGGTAAAACACTTGCCAGGGCCGGTAGTACAAATTTACCAGCAATGTAGTTGCTGAAAAATTTGTAATACCCTTTAAATAAAGCCCCTGGCCGGCCCCAAATTCGCTCAAAACTTACCTTTTTTTCTGGCCATTGCGCAACATGGCTCAACCCCTTTTGCATCACAGTACATGGCTCTGCACCCTTTTGCATCACGACCGCCCCTTTTGTTCCCGCCCCCACCACTGGCCAGTAAAAACTTTCTAAAAAGATGGCAACCCTATATAGGCTGCCAGCCCACATATTGGCTACCAATAGCCAGTCATAGTCCATATTTGGCACTCCAGGAACTCTTTGCATGCCTTTGTAACTTTTTTTTACATTTGAATTTGGCTCACTGGTAAGAAAAGAAAAAAAAGGTTGGGGACCCTGTGATGGACATTAACTCGCATAGTTCTAAATGTGGATGTGGCCAGACCCAGTCACAGCTGCTGTAAAGTCACAATGTAGGCATCCCATAACAAATATCTGGTTATAATACTCTCTACTTTTGCTGTTACCAAGGTATCGGCGTTCCGATTATGTTGGCCTATGTCTATGGAGTGGTGCCCATATCTCTTTGCCGAAGTGGCGGCTGCGGGGTGTCTGCTGGCAACGGCAAAGGAGTCCGGATTGAATTTGATGATGAGAATGATATCAATGTTGGTGGAACAAATACAGCTACAGGTGAGAGGGGCTGCCAGTCAGATTTTATTGCTGATGGGAAAACATGGAGTGTTGTACGTTGATGAACATGGGAAGGAATTGCATTAAAGGGGTGGTCCACCTTTAAGTTAACTTTTAGTATATTATAGAATGGCCAATTCCAAGCAACTTTTTATTGGTCTTCATTATTTATTTATTATAGTTATTGAATTGTTTGCCTTCTTATTCTGACTCTTTCCAACTTTCAAATAGGTGTCGCTGACCCCATTTAAAATGCTCTGTAAGGCTACATATGTATGGTTTTTGCTCATTTTTATTACTCCTCTTTCTATTCAGACCCTCCCCTATTTATATTAGCGACCAGACTGCTGAAATTGCAAACTGGAGAGCTGCTGAATAAAAAGCCAAATAACACAAAAACCACAAATCATAAAAAATAAAAACCAGTTGCAAATTGTCTCAGAATATCACTCGCTACATCATACTCAAGTTTGAACCACCCCTTTAATTTCCTTTGTGTTACAGGCGCATTCTGTATATTCAGATATCACAGTAGGGTTTTTTTCTTTTTTTCTTTTTTGGAAGATAAATAACAGTACTGGAAAATGTTGTAGCTTCTTCTGGTTGAGCAATAGCTGCTGGCAGAGGATGATGGGAGATGTAGTTCAACAGTAGCAGCTTTCTAGGAATATTGATCTAAAATTGGAAGCCTTAAAGTGGCAACTCCTGGCATGTGCTTTATAATGAGTGCGGGGGATCTGTCTGGGGTGATCAGATAAAGCTCAGGGAAAGAGAAATGCTTCAGACCCTTCTGTTCAAGCTAAAGGGAAATGATTTCATATCTGCACAAGCCAAAAGCTTTTCTGGGCACGGTGACAAATCCTATTTAACCCCCAAAAATGCTGAAAGCTGCAGTATCATCAGAACTAACGTCTGTGTCTGAACTGTTTGGGTTAATAGAAACGGTCACACATCCAATCCCAATGGAGCGAGGGCCCCATTCAGTCCACATAGGCTGCAGTGGGATCAGTTTTTTATCCTGAGGGTTAAATGATCAGTCCTGTCCTATTTGCTGAGCCAGTCGAGGGATATGGGCAGCCATTGTGTTTCAGACAAATACAAGATTCCCTATAGAAATGTTACCCATTACAGCTTGTCCTGCACTCTGTGTGTTTACGCGTTTGTCTGGAAACAGAATGTACAGGACATATTGCTCCGAGCTTCCAAGGCCGATACTCACTGCCAAATGCAGATTTTCCTCTCGTTATTTCCTGATGTGAAACCCCAGGCTTGCCCAGTACAGCCTGAGAAATAAAATCTCATAACCCTTTCCCTACCGAGCTACGGGTAGCTTTTTACTACCAGGTTACTCCGTATTCCACTGGTATTGACCACACACACGTGATCCATTCTGATGGTCAGCTCATTTGGCACAACACTGATCCCTGTGTGCTGAATCTGGTTAATAGCAGGGCATTGTAGTTCAGCAAGTCAGCAGTAAATAAGGGGCAAATTTATCAAGGGTCGAATTTTGAATTTGAAAGACTTCGAAATTCGAATTCAAAAAGACCAACCGAAGTTTTTTTTGCAGGTGAATAGTCCGTATTCGTTCTAATTCATCCGAATTCAAATCGGACGAATTGAACTAATAGCGCATACGAATCGTGGTTTTTCCAAAAAAGCCCTTTGATTTTTCAAAGTCCACCAATTGACTCCAGGAGGTCCCCCATAGGCTAAAACAGCAATTCGGCAGGTTTTAGATGGTGAATGGTCGAAGTCAAACTTTTTAAGTGATGGTACATGATACATTAGCTCGAAATTTGATTTCTTTTTCAATTAGATTTTTCACTTCAACCTTTGATAAATCTGCCCCTACTCACTTTTACTCTGTGTTGTTTAGATGCCACGTCAGTTGCTGAAGCGCATAACAACCCCAGCATCGGAGAAGGAAGTGTAGGAGGGATGACGGGCAGCTTGAGCGCCAGTGGGAGTCACATGGATAGAATTGGAGCAATCCGGGATAATCTGAGTGAAACTGCCAGCACCATGGCACTGGCTGGAGCCAGCATCACTGGAAGCCTGTCCGGAAGTGCTATGGTGAATTGCTTCAATAGGTAAGAAGCGGAAATTTCGCTGTATAATCCGTATAACGTATGTACAGCCAGCCGCTTATAATGAAGCTGCCATGTCACCACAGCTAAGGATTCCAATTGTGTTCAATGACTGACCAATGGGCAAACACCTGTACATCTTGACTATTGTCCCCAAGCACTGGGGCACCCAGGATAGCACAGGTTAAAGCAGGGGTGCCCAAAAGGTACATCGGGATCTACCAGTAGACCTTTAGCTGGTGATGAGTAGATCTCAAGACACTGTCAATAAACAGCTTGTCTGAAATTGTTGCTTGTTAAATATATCAATATACAGTTTCCCATAAGTCAGTATTAAAGTAATATTTTCCATGGAACAGAATACTGCTTTCATGGATGTCGATTATAATGGGACAACATAACTAAAAGTAGACCTCCCACTAGTAAATTATGGGCACTCCTGGGTTAAAGGGACACTGTCATGAGAATTTTATTTTTTCTTCAAAACATATCGGTTAATAGTGCTGCTCCAGCAGAATTCTGCACTGAAATCCATTTCTCAAAAGAGCAAACACATTTTTTTAGATTTAATTTTGAAATCCGACATGGGGCTAGACATATTGTCAGTTTCCCAGTTGCCCCCAGTCATGTGACTTGCACTCTGATAAACTTCAGTCACGCTTTACTGCTGTTCTGCAAGTTGGAGTGATATCACCCCCCTCCCCAGCAGCCTAACAACAGAACAATGGGAAGGTAACCAGATAGCAGCTCCCTAAATGTCCCCTTAGACGCAAAGTTCTTTTATGGGTGAACGATCGATTTCAGTGCAATCCATCAAATTATCGTGAAGTTAGGGGGAATCTAATGATCGTACATCTTACGATTTTTCGTCCGACATATGTCAGAAAATTGATCGGCCGGGTTAAAAACTTTTTATCGGCCCCAGTGCAGTCTATCTATGTTTGCAAGGCCAAGCAGGCAGCTACCCTCAGTTTTGCTGGCAATATCGCCTGAAATGGTGATGGACAAATCGTACATTTAAACGATCATTTCGAGATAATCTTGGTCTCACGATAACGAAAGATCTTTTTAAATTTTAAAATCTATAGCCAGCTTAACACAAGATAACAGCTGCCTGGTAGATCTAAGAACAACACTCAATAGTAAAATCCAGGTCCCACTGATACACATTCAGTTACATTGAGTAGGAGAAACAACAGCCTGCCAGAAAGCAGTTCCATCCTAAAGTACTGGCTCTTTCTGAAAGCACATGACCAGACAAAATAACCTGAGATGCACCTACACACCAATATTACAACTAAAAAAATACACCTGCTGGTTCAGGAATGAAATTTTATATTGTAGAGTGAATTATTTGCAGTGTAAACAGTGTAATTTAGAAATAAATTAAAAGGTTGACCCTAAAACACAGCTAGAATGGCAAAGATTAACCAAGAGCTGGGAAGGGATTTTCTGTACAAAGGTTTTATGTAAGTGGCTTTATAACCCGCTATGGAGTCTGTAGCCTCAGCCTAATGATGTGCTGTGACCAGTCATTGCCCAGTGCTCTGCTTTGTGCTGGAGACTCTCATCCCAGTGATTAGTCCCCTTTCTCTCCTACACTGTCTGACTCCTCTTTATGTAACAGGTATGTGATTGTTTTGTAGTGATGGGATGTGTTAGAAAAGCTCCAGCACCCCATAGAAACACATATAACTCAGTGACATGTCCATCACACCTAAACATCTCCTTCCTCACAGGCTGGAAGTACAAGCAGATGTGCAGAAGGAAAGATACAGTCTGAGCGGAGAATCTGGAACAGTCAGCTTAGGAACAATGAGTGATAACGCCAGCACCAAGGCAATGGCTGGCTCCATACTGAATTCCTACATGCCTCTGGACAGGTAAATAGATACAGATGCTTTGTTTTCATTTGTCTTATGCCTCTGCCAGTAGAGGATGCTGGGAGTTGTACTTTTGCAACTGCTTCAGAGAAACCTTTTACATACAGCCAATTAGGTCGTTTCAGCTATTGCTCCCAGCAGCCCTTTTTCTTCTATAGCTCTGCCTTGTTCCTGTACAGAATCTCCCGCAGCCATTCTTCCTGATAGTTCCGTACTATTTCACATGCTAAATCTTGGCTTTTTCTCTTCCCAGGGATAGCACCAGTATGGAGGTGCAGGTGGACATTGAGTCTAAGCCAATCAAATTCAGGCACAACAGCGGCAGCAGCAGTGTTGATGATGGCGGTGCAGCAAGTCACAGTAATGGCGGCGGCTCTGCAGTTTGTCTAACCGAGAGCAAGAGCAGCACAAGCAAATGGTCCAAAGAAGCCGCGACGGGTAAAAAATGTAAAGGGAAAGTGAGGAAAAAGAGCAGCAAGAAGATAAACGAGACGAGAGAAGATATGGACGCTCAGCTCCTGGAAAAGCAAAGCACCAATTCCAGCGAGTTTGACTCGCCGTCATTAAGTGACAGTATCCCGTCAGTCGCTGACTCCCACTGCAGCCATTTCTCCGAATTCAGCTGCTCCGACATGGAAAGCATGAAAACATCTTGTAGCCATGGCTCCAACGACTACCACTTTCGCTTCACCACCGTCAGCCCCCTCCCTGAGGTAGAGAACGACCGCCTGGAGAACTCTCCTCACCCAGCTGCAATGGTTACGGATGTCTCCCCGCTGAGTTATATAGCGGAAGAGAACCCGTCTCACAATGTATCACACAGACAGGACGAGACCGGGGAAACGCAAGTGCAGAGTGCAATCCAGACGGACATCTAGAGCTCTCACTGCTGCAATACTTCTCACCACTAGCCCTGCTCACACCCAAAGCTTCGACTCGACTGCAGAGTCATCTAACGGAGCATCGGACTATATCAGGCACCTCCCACTGTTCTGCTTCTTGCAATGCAGTTTTATTGAAGGACAGAAAGGTCCCTTTATTCCAAATTCTGCACCTGGAACTAACACCTAGTATGGAGGACGTAGTTCTATTGATGACTCGTCCATATGCACGGAGAGCTTTCCTTCTAAATTCAGTCGTTCACGCTGGATTTAACTTCATTCCATGGTATAATGTTATGTTTTTAATCAATTGCTACTAGAGGGTTATGCAACGTACACGAAACGCGTCAGGAGGCAAACAGCCCTACGGAGGAGCAGGGTTGGGGCGATTACATTGATTTTGCACAACTTGCTGAAAGGGCAACTGGGAAAAAAGAAGTTTTACCAAGTTCCGGCATGACTTGGGCTCACTGTGTTCAGTATCATCAGAGTGACATCCACTCGACAACATTCTAGCAGGACAAACTGTCACCTTTGGGATAAGACCACCCTCTGTTGATTATCGGTGCCTTTAACAAAGACTGGGGTTTAAGTGCCTGGTCCTTTGAGAGTTTATTCTTACTGCTGGTTTTCCTTGAAGTCCTCCTGAGGGCTGGGGCACTGGGCAGATCAATGACTGTGCTAGAATATAGATAATACAACTGTATCAGCCTACCAAAGACTCACTCAGGCTTCAGAGGAAATATAATAATATAATGACATCTTTCTCCCCCCCCCCCCCCCCCGCAAATGACTTCTCCAATAGTAATACAAAGCACAGTGCAGATCGCCCGTCCACTGATTTGTTGGCGGATAAGAAATCATTTGCTTTTCGCTTACACGAGTAACTGCTAATATGGATGGGGTCGGAACACCAGGACTGGTCGACTTTGCAGTGGGTTTCCCCTTTAACAATGCAAAAAACAAACATTGTCGCTATGGAAACAGCCTTGTCCTGTTCCTTCAGTCTTGCCAAGATGGTGCTACTTGAATGTTCCGGAGTGTGACTGAAAGTCAATTGCCATGTTCCACAGGCCTAACCGTGATTCTTCTTACCAGTTTAACCGCTTATAACACTAGTGCCAGACCTATTGGACAGAGCTTGTTCTCGTATTTGTAAATTTGTTTGCAATATTTTGCTGAATAATAGGCGTGTATACTGCATACCCGAATAAATGTCTAAAAGTGCTTCGTTTGCCCTGTCGCTGCATTATGTTCTAGTTACCTCTGGACCAGGCCCTTCTGCTAGAGGAATAAATTATGTGAGTGGTGGAAGCAAGGTAAGGCCCTTCAGCAGAGATATCATTCCTGTTCTTCTCTCCTTAGATTTGTCTGCTTTCCCTTCCCATATTCTCTCCTTAGATTTGTCTGCTTTCCCTTCCCATATTCTCTCCTTAGATTTGTCTGCTTTCCCTTCCCGTTCTTCACTCCTTAGATTTGTCTGCTTTCCCTTCCCGTTCTTCTCTCCTTAGATTTGTCTGCTTTCCCTTCCCGTTCTTCTCTCCTTAGGTTTGTCTGCTTTCCCTTCCCGGTTTTCTCTCCCTAGATTTGTCTGCTTTCCCTTCCCGTTCTTCACTCCTTAGATTTGTCTGCTTTCCCTTCCCGTTCTTCTCTCCTTAGATTTGTCTGCTTTCCCTTCCCGTTCTTCACTCCTTAGATTTGTCTGCTTTCCCTTCCCGTTCTTCTCTCCTTAGATTTGTCTGCTTTCCCTTCCCGTTCTTCTCTCCTTAGATTTGTCTGCTTTCCATTCCCGTTCTTCACTCCTTAGATTTGTCTGCTTTCCCTTCCCGTTCTTCTCTCCTTAGGTTTGTCTGCTTTCCCTTCCCGGTCTTCTCTCCTTAGATTTGTCTGCTTTCCCTTCTCTCCTTAGATTTGTCTGGCTTCCCTTCCCGTTCTTCTCTCCTTAGATTTGTCTGCTTTCCCTTCTCTCCTTAGATTTGTCTGCTTTCCCTTCTCTCCTTAGATTTGTCTGGCTTCCCTTTCCATTCTTCTCTCCTTAGATTTGTCTGCTTTCCCTTCCCATCTTCTCTCCTTAGATTTGTCTGCTTTCCCTTCTCTCCTCAGATTTGTCTGCTTTCCCTTCCCGTTCTTCTCTCCTCAGATTTGTCTGCTTTCCCTTCCCGTTCTTCTCTCCTCAGAATTGTCTGCTTTCCCTTCCCATATTCTCTCCTTAGATTTGTCTGCTTTCCCTTCCCGTTCTTCTTCTCTCCTTAGATTTGTCTGCTTTCCCATCAATCAGACCTGGTGCCCAACCTTTGCCTCTTTGTCTGATCACCCACACTGGGCAGGCATTTACTTCATCAGCGCTGTGCTGTACTCTGCAACATACTCACATCATTATTGTATTGATCAGTGTCCCTATCAGTAAGGACTTGCCCAGTTACACAGCAGTTGCCCCTAAAGACACATAGAGTAGGAGTAGATTTGTTGGATCAAGTACAAGCTACAGAGAAAAAGGAAATAATTTTTAAAAATGTGGATTATTTGGATAAAATGGGGTCTATGGGAGTAATGGGTTTCCGGATACCGGGTTCCATACCTGTACTACTTAAACCCCCAGTCAGTATCGCTAGTGAAGTGGAACTGGCAGCCCCTAAAAATGATCAGCTTTTTTGAGACCCCCAATCTAACACAGATATAAGATTGGCCTGACAGCCCCAGAATGAAAAGAAAAGATTTGCAGGTGATTCTTGAGTACAAAATGCTAATGTGTCACTGTATGTAGTACATATTAGACTGGTCCTGATTCCTGTCTCCTGCTCTGTTCTGCCTTCCCTCCCTGTGTGTGTCATACTTTGGTATTTGTTCTGGGGGTTTGTTAGCAATTGAAAATTATTGTTAGTGGCCCCTAAGGTGTTTAATCATATGCTGGGGATACTGTATTATACACAGGGGAGGAGGAGGCTTATGGATTTATGGGTATGTCTTAATATGACTTTTTTTTTCACATATGAGTGACATCTTTGCCAGGACAGGCACAAGGTAGTTTGGCACCCTAGGCAAGAGCTTCAATCAGTTCCTCCGTCCTGTATTACCATTTACTCCTTACATGATGGTTTTTAAATAAAGAGAGCAAGAAAATGTACAACACTTTTTCATTTATATTACTGCTCCCTGTACCTATACCAGCAAGCGCAGCAGCCATCCATCATACAGCCCTCCTGCAGCCATTATATTGCCCCCAATCTTTACCTGTGTCAGCAGCAGCCAACAATAAATCTGATCACATCATATTGCCCCCAAGTATTTATATACCTGTGCCAGCGCCCAGCAGCAACAGCAAACATATGGGCCACAAATCTGTACCTGGCTGTGCCAGCAGGAAGCTTCACACTTTCACAGTAATAGAAAGAAAGTCTTCAGTTCAGTGCAACTGTGCAGGGCTGAGAGCAGCAAGAGCCACACCAAGCAGCCCCCCAGCTCTCTGCCTCTCTCATCCAACACATCAGTGACATCATTGACGCGTATGCGTACATAGTGGTGCACCGCACAGAAGGAGCTATTACTTGCCGGCAAGAGGGAGAAGGAGATGGATTCCACCCAACTGGGTGACCATAATTACTGAAACAAATTATTAAATAAATGCTTGAAAAAAGGGCGCCCCTCAATGATGGCGCCCTAGACAGCCGCCTACTCTGCCTACCCCTAGTTCCAGCCCTGATCCCTGCAGTGAGCACCAACCATTTGGTTTTTTGGTGTGCTGTTAATGTGGACATGGTCTTGAGGAAACATGGGTGTGGTTTAAAGTGGGTGTGGTCTAAAAACAGGGAGTGGCTAACGCTGGCTTCCGTTATCGGCCCTCCACCATGTAGATTGGAAAAATTCCGGCCCTCGGTACCATAGAATTTGGACAGCACTGCTCTACCTGATAGAGAACCACCTGATATCTGTGAACTGTTACTTCTCTATTTCCTCCCATTTAACCCATTATGCAATTGTGCCCAATCTCCCAAAGAACCATAACCTGGTGTAACTCATGCCGCCTCCAGAGCTTCCCTATCAACCCTCTGCACTCGTACATTCCACCATCCTATCGACTTGTCTCATCCCCATGCAACCCTGTAATAATCTTTCTACTTCTCCTCTCCATGCTCTCTTTACTCATACTGCAAATTTTAGCAACTCATGTCTTCCCATTGCTCCACTTTTAACTCTCTTGCCTTAGCCAATTGCATGGCTGTCCCAAGATGAGAAAATCTGCATGACAACAGGAAACCGTTCAGAATGAATCCTTTATGTGCTCAGTTCTTGCTCATATTCCTTGTACTATTCCCCCCCCCCCCCCCCCCCCGAGTGAGGGGTGGTTTGTCCCCAGCAGGTCAGGAGTTCTCTCTCATTGCACTGACTTCTATGGAGATGTGGGGAAAAAAAGATTTGTAGAGCTGTGGCCACTAGAGGGTGCTCTTGCTCAATGTCAGACTGTGCTTCCTATTCCTTCATAGATATCAATGGGTACAAACCCAATTCTACCTTTCCCCCTTCCATGGGGAGACAGAATTAGAGAGGATCATTGAGCTGCACCAGGGTAAGTACTGGGTTAGTGGAAGGTTCCTAAGAGTAAATTACCCAAGATGAATTAAGGTGGCCATACACATAGACATCTGCTGCTTTTGCAGATCTCTCCCTGATGTGCCCACATTGTGGTTGGCGATATTTAGTTGATCCGATCATGGGCCATACGATTGGATCATAATTAAAGCAATACGGGCGGTCTGATTGCGGGACGGCATAAACGAACAGATGCGGTCCACGATCTGACGGGATTTTTACCCTGCCCGATCAACATCTGCCTGACTTTCGTCGGAAAGCCCCACACACTGTCCGTAAGCTGCCAACTCGGTCTGTCAGCAGCTTTTATTAGCCCATGACTGAATCCAGTTGCCTTTCTCCTAGGAGCCTATTTATCATGTAAACATTGGAGGAAAGCATCACCGGTGATGTTGTCCACAGCAACCAATCAGATCTTTTCTTTTGTTCGTAAACTTGTAGGTGACTGTTGAAATTGAATTGCTGATTGGTTGCTATGGGCAATATCACTGGCGATGCTTTCCTCCAATTTGTACCCAGCATTATTAATAGGCCCCTAGTAACAGAGTGACCCTGTTGGTCACATTGCTGATTTTTGCGTTTCAAGCATGCAATTGGTTAAAGGAACAGTAACATCAAAAAACGAAAGTGTTTTAAAGTAATAAAAATATAATGCAGTGTTGCCCTGCACTGGTAAAACTGATGTGTTTGCTTCAGAAACACTACTATTGTTTTTATATATAATCTGCTGTGTAGCAATGGGGGCAGCCATTCAAAGGAGAAAAGGCTCAGGTTACACATCAGATAAGCTCTGTAGAACATAATGGTGTTATCTGTTATCCACTATTTAACCTGTGCCATATAGACTTTTTTCAATTTCCGCCATTGCTACACAGCAGTTTGTTTATATGAACAATAGTAGTGTTTCTGAAGGCAGCAAACACATCAGTTTTACCAGTGCAGGGCAACACTGCATTATATTTTCATTACTTTAAAACACTTTAATTTTTTGGTGTTACTGTTCCTTTAACTACCGAGCACATTGGGTTCTTGACCGTAGCCCAGAGCACCGCCTGCTGGTCATTTCATTCTTGTGCTGTTGCTCTGCTTAGAAAATGAAGTTGGTGACGCCTCTCAGAGAAACATCACAAATCTTTCTCATCGACTTCATTTTCCATCACGTGGCAGAAATCAGCATCAGGTGGTTCTGTTTTTAGATTCATTATATTGGCAGTTGTTAATATCTTGGGAACAGAAAGAAAATGGAAATGGCAAAAAAGTACTTGGTTTGTTTAGCTTTTAACTTTTAGTAATTAGAGAATGTGCTATTCCTGGCAACTTTGCAAGTTCTCCATTATTTTTTTTATTTTTTTTTGTAATTTTTGCATTATCTGCCAAATGGAGGTCACTGACCCCGGCAACATGTTGCTCTGTGAGCTTACAATTTTATCATTATTGTTACTTTTTATTCCTTATTTTACAACTCATCTACTATTCATATTCCAGTCTCTCATTCAAGCCACTGCTTAGTTGCTATGGCAAACAACCCTAGCAACCAGATCGCTGCAGGAATTCGAAACTGGGGAATGGCTGAACAAAAAAAGCCAAATAACTAAAACCATAAAAAAAATTAAATCAAGTTGCAAATTGTCTCATATAATATCCATGTTGTGCTAAAAGTGAAAGGTGAACAGCCCCTTTAAAGGAGGAGGAAAGCTATCGAAGCAGTTTATTGCCAATAGATTAGCCACAATAGTGCAAGCTAGAACACTATATTCTGCAGAATGCTTTACCATACCTGAGTGAACAGCTCTAGAAGCTCTCTCTGATTGTTTATGATAGTAGCTGCCATATTAGCTTGGTGTGACATCACTTCCTGCCTGATTCTCTCCTTGCTCACTCATAGCTCTGGGCTCAGATTACAGCAGGGAGGGAGCAGCAAACTGAGCATGCTCAAGCCCTAGCCCTGTAGGTTTAAGCTGAAGGCAGTAAGTTTGATACAGAAGCCCATGTGTACAGAATAGAAGGTAAGAAATGTGCTGTTTCTTTTGACAGGGGACTCAGATCAGCATTACTTTGAGGGTTTACTGGTGTATTTATATAGACCTTTCTGATAAAGCTTACTTTTAGCTTTGCTTTCTCCTTTAAAGGAGTGAGTGCTCTGAGCAGTTTTACATGAATCCTTCTGGGGTCTGTTTAGCGGAGAATCCTGATTTCATCTGTACAAGTGGAACATACGGGGCCTGTCGTGACTACTGAACTGTACTAAATAAAGTTTTCAGGGTCCTACAATGATGGGGTACCCTCAGCTCTAACACCACCTCTGATAACCGGCAGTTTTTGGGTACCCTGCTGTATGACTGCATGCATCAGGCAAAGCACATTGTGTCCAATTGAAAGTCAAATTTATATAAAAGGATCAACCATCTAAAATGACATCACATTTTGTAGAGTTTTCTAAAACATTGAGTATCGCTCATTATCCCAACGGCAGATTGTTGTTACTGGACATGGTGTGACTTGATGCAGCTGAATGGAGATCCTGAAGGGCCAATCACAGTTCTATTTCCAAGAAACAGAGATCAGTGCCTCCCATGAGATACAGACACAAGCAGCTCATTACATATTGCGGAGGTAATTAATGCAATTAAGGGCAATGCTTTTTTCCCTCACCAGAAGGCTGTGCTCTCTCTAGTTCCCTGTGTGTTACGGATATTGCTACGGAGCAATAGGGGAAAGCCTAGATTTTATATACACAAAGGGCAGAATATTTGGGAGAATATATTCGTGTATGGGATCCGTTATCCAGAAACCCATTATGCAGAAAGCTCTGAATTACGAAAAGGCTCATCTCACATAGACTCCATTTTCTCCAAATGTTTAAAAATAATTTCCTTTCACTCTGTAATAATAAAACAGTAGCTTGTATTTGGTCCCAACTAAGATATAATTAATCCTTACTGGAAGCAAAACCAGCCTATTGAGTTTATAGAATGTTTACATGATTTTCTAGTAGACATAAGCGATGAAGATCCGAATTACATAAAGATCCCTTATCCGGAAAACCCCAGGTCCCGAGCATTCTGGATAACAGGTCCCATATAAAAGCACACGGCCTTCACTCTTGTACCTTTATTTAGTCATGGTGACTTATAACATTGGTGACTTATAACAGCCATATATTTTACAGTAGGGGTCCATTATTCCCTATATAATCAAGTGTTTTGTCTGTTACATGTATTTCCTATCTGACTATCAATGGGAGACTGTCACTACTATTTGTCAGACATAATTGTCGTACAGTCGCTGCCTGTCAATCAATGGCCCGAGCATCGTGTGATTCTTCTCTTTACAACTTTATATTAATCTGAATGGTTAGTTGCAGGTTGGAAGATTGGAATGGACATTAGTTTGTCCAATAGCCTAATATTAGGGATGCACCGAATCCAGGATTCTGCCTTTTTCAGCAGGATTCGGACGAATCCTTCTGCCAGGCAGGTCCGAATCCTAATTTGCGTATGCAAATTAGGGGCGGGAAATCTCGTGACTTTTTGTCACAAAACAAGGAAGTAAAAAATATTTTCCCCTTCCCACCCCTAATTTGCATATACAAATTAGGATTCGGTTCGGTATTCAGCCGAATCTTTCAAGAAGGATTCGGGGGTTCGGCCGAATCCAAAATAGGGGATTCGGTGCATCCCTACTAATAAACGGCACGTCTATGGACAGCTTTCCCTAGTTCTATGAGAATAGCAGCTCCGTTATCAGCAAATCCAGTAACAATGTGGATCTAATAACCCGCCCTGGGACCAGTTTCACAGCTTTTGTTGCATTTACAGGTTTGTGACTGTGTGACCTTATGATAAACCATTGTACCCACAAAAATGTCTTTCTCTGCGTGTGTTTGTCTGCAGTGTCCTCTGCCAAAAGCCAAAGCCAACCCCAAATGTCCAAACCATGACAAGTTATGTGAATGTTCCCATGAACACCGTTCTACTCCACTAATATAAGCGCAACACGTATATAAGCCAACATTGCTTCCGGTGTTGCACACACAGTGATAAGGATACTTGCCTCTGGGCTCAGTCAGACATTAGCCAGTCATAAAACACACACAGGGTTTTGCCTTAGTTCTAAAAATATTTAACACTGTCAATGTGATAAATACGTTGCAACAGAGATACAGGTGTCTCCTATGTGCTTAAAGGAGAACTAAGTAGCTAGACATGTTGTACATAATGGTTTTGTGCTTCTGTACCAGCCCAAGGCAACCACAGCCCTTTAGCAGTAAAGATCTGTGTCTCCAAAGATGCCCCAGTAGCTCCCCATATTCTTTTCTGCTGATTCACTGCACATGCTCTGTGCTGCTGTCACTTACTGAGCTTAGGGACACACTCACAATATACAGTACACATAGAATAGATATGTCACAATATAAGGCTGATTAGTAATTAATACAGATAATTACTACATGGCAGCACAGAAACCAGTGCAATTAGCATCAGAATTTAATAATCAGCCCTGTATCATCAGCTTATATTACAGACCAACCTCATTTTCTGCTGGATAATTAGTGACGAGCCCTAAGCTTAGCTTCTCAACAGCTGCTCAGAGCCCACTGAGCATGTGAGTGTCACAGACACTTTCCAAGATGGTGACCCCCTGTGACAAGTTTGAAGTCCTGGATCATTGCTGCTATTGACAAGCTGAAACTTTAGGCTGGTGCAATAAATTCAGTATATAAAATATGGCATGTCTAGCAATATTCATTTTTAGGGTTTAGTTCTCCTTTAAAGGGAAACTTTACCTCCAACATAAATATTATCATATTAAGTGACATATTAAAGAATCTTACCAAACTGGAATATATATTTAAGTAAATATTGCCCTTTTACATCTCTTGCCTTGAGCCACCATTTTGTGATGGTCTGTGTGCTGCCTCAGAGATCACCTGACCAGAAATACTGCAGCTCTAACTGTAACAGGAAGAAGTGTTGAAGCAAAAGACAGAACTGAAAAGTGGCAATTTTCTATTTCTGATTACCCAATGGCACATACTACCAAAAAAGTATATTATTATGAAAATGGTTTATTTACATGAAGCAGGGTTTTATATTTGATCTGTTTTATGCAATATCTTTTTATAGAGACCTACATTGTTCGGGGGATATAGTTTTCATTTAAGAAATAAAATATGTATTTAAATATAAAGATCATTATTTGGTCAAGCAGAAATATATACAGCGAATATTACAGCATCATGTCTACTAACAAACCAGCAGGGATGTATTCTCTGTAATACTATAAATAATAATAATTAATAATAAGTAAGTACACACAGTAGGTGCGGCTTCCCCTGGTTATGTACAGGGATAGTGAATGGTGGGAAAAGAAAGCAAAAGCTACTGGCTGTGCTCCCACAGGGGCCCCCATAGGAAACAAATACCCGTGTCTTGTCCCGTTTGCTCAGTACCTGTGATTCCTTTATGTCTAAATGAAACCAGTGACGGAATTAGAATAAATATTATAACAAATGAGAGCAGGTTGGTGCCCCATGTCTGGCCAAAGCCAGCGTTTCCCCACCCCCAACTGTACAAGGGAGCAAATGTGCAATGAAACATTCAGAGCTATTGATTGAAGTATTCAGGAGCCTCTGAAGAAAGCTGTACAGTCAATAAGACAATTTACTTGCCCTAATGAAATCCCTGCTGCAGAAATATAAACGACTGAGGCTAAACCCTTACCTGCTTTCTTCTCTGGGATTCAATGGAGCGCTACTCTTTTCAGGTTTGGTATATAATGTTGCTGACAAGTACAGTGTGTTGTCACTGGATGGAAATTGCATAGGGGATCTATTAAAGAACATTCGTGCGTGAATATTGCATATTGAATATAGTTCAGCCTTTCCTATTGCAGTGGAACCGTGCATAGAGATTCGGCGTGTTCCATGAACACAGAATTAAAGTTCATATTCCCTTGCGAGGCTCAGGACGGCCTCCCGCTCTGTCTCCCCGTTCTGGTTCTGTGCGAGGGAATCAAAGAGATCCCGAAATTCATCCTTTTCACTCTTGCTCAATAGCATGACCACGATCTGTAAGACAGAGACACAAAGCATTCGTTAGCAGGTAGAACCATTCAACTAGATTAGCTTCACATACTTTCTTATTGTGAAAGTACCACGCAGGTGGAATTAACCCTTATATGTCTGGGGATAAGTAATAATGAAATACGGCATATTACTGGTCAATAATAGTCTGCCTCCATCTTAAATATGGTATTTGCAACTTTCCAAATCTGTGGGCCCCACATTGCCCAGTGGCTAGCAGGTGCCAGCAAGTCTGTCTCCCCTTAGGGCTCTTACTGACGAGCGGTTGAAGCTGCGCTCCCCTGCGTTCCGTTTTTATGCGTTCAGCCGCAGGGGAGCACAGGAGTAGACGCATCCAGTTTTTTTCAATGGGGCGCGTGTAGGCGCCGAACGCAGGAAAAATGCAGCATGTTGCGTCTCAACCTGCGTTCGGCGCCTACACACGCCTGTGTGAGTACAGCCCCATTGAAAAAAGCTAAATGCGTCTATTCCTGCGCTCCCCTGCAAGGCTGAACGCAGAAAAACGGAACGCAGGGGAGCGCAGCTTCAACTGCTCGTCAGTAAGAGCCCTTACTCATTTCACCTTAATGCTTGAGGGTTGGATTAATAAATCAGAAGCTGGTGACATAAATATTAAAGGGGGAAAATCCGTCTTGTGGCCCTTCTGAAACTGTGGGTCCCTTAGTTATATTGGTAGCCAGATGGGTTGGACTAGGTTGCCAGAATATTGGTTAATCTCCAGTGGACAAGTCCTTTGTAGTATAATTCCCATGATTATTAGGGATGCACCGAATCCAGGATTTGGTTCGGGATTCTGCCTTTTTCAGCAGGATTCGGCCGAATCCTTCTGCCCAGCTGAACCAAATCCTAATTTGCCAATATCGATATCCGGCCGAATCTTTTGTGAAGGATTCTGCCGAATCCAAAATAGTGGATTCGGTGCATCCCTAATGAGTATATAGACCTGTTAGCCAGATTGTTTTACTTCTACTAGTTGTGACAGTAAGTCCACACATCAGGTTCTCTGAAGTGCTGGTCCAACCCTTGTAGTAAGGAAATTTGATGGTTAAAGGACATGTAAAGCCTACATTTTCCTACCATGTATATAAGTTGGACATATCTTCCCCACCCAAGCCACATCATTTGTACTGCATATACCCTCTCCATTTGCCAGCACCGTCATATTTTCCTAAAACAAATAGCAGCTTTCACCCGTGGCCATTTTCCCTGTGAAACATTGTCAGTAACATGGGACATGTATGCTGTAAAGTTCATGCAATGCAGGTTACACAGGCACTATATACTTTGATAAAAAGTTCTGCTGGGGTTGAGCAGTGTAATGGTTAAGCTGAGCAAATAGATGTTGCTGCTGCTCCGCTCATCGGCAGTCAAATTGCTCCCTATCAACCTGTCACCAATTGCCAGATTTTCATGTGAGTGAGGACAAGTCGGACCTACCTTGCAGCGAGGAGGAGGAGGAGAAGTTAAGCTCACCAATGAGTGTTGCAAGTCCTTCACAGTTCACCTATCAACTTTAATAAGAGCCGGGAGCAGTGACACATGTTTAAGTGATTGCTCATACACAGATACATACCTGAAACCTTTCTGCTTTGCTCAGGTGAGAAAGGTGCTGATACACCAGATCGGGTTCCGTGGGAAGAAGACAGCGTTTCATTGACCGTACAATCAGCAGGAGACTGTCTTCCTCTAACTTGTTGCTCATAAGCACAGGCAGGTCCTTTGGTTCTGTGACAGACAAGAGATCGGCACAGGCAGTCTCATCTTTCCTTGATTTGATCTCATTTAACTGCTGTCCAAACTCATAGGCATTGGATTAAATTATTCACAGCTCTGTGCAATGTCTGTACACAAGATTATTATGGGACTGTGGGGCTGAATGGAGAGAATTTAACAGCAGTGGATAAATCCAGTGGATCGCTGTAATGTGATTCATTAGCGACACTAGAAGAGAAGACACTTGTATAGGGCTGTGCACAACATGTACATGAATCAGACAGTATACGGTTTCCTTGGTGCAAATGTGACTACATTTCTCCAATAAGAAATAAGCCAACGGCAAACACGGGATAACCTTGTTATTCAGCACAGTGCGTCCTATTTGCTTAGAGACATTAGTGCTAACTCAGCCCTGACACAGACAGATCCCTCCCAAATCCCCACCATTCTACTAAATGATCTCTCTTTACTCCCATCATCCCTTTCACACGGCACTAAATAGCTCTCATAAAATCTGCACGTCGCTAATTCAGTCTCGATTTGGTCAGATGTTTCAAGTGCTTATTGGCTGACACCCCTGAGCACAGGGTGGGACCTGGGACAAAACAGGTTTTTAGTGTTTGGCAACTTACTGATATTCAGCAGATGTTACACTACAGCTCTGAACACCCTAGGCAGACACTGGGAGTTGTATTTTAAGAACAACTTTAGTGCCACAGGTAGGCCAAATTGTTGCTTTGTTGCCCTGCTATACTTACACTCAGTCTGTTACTAAAGACTATTATTATCTCTGTTGCTATAGGGACCCTTAACATATGCTTTCCCCATAGTCCCTTTTCCCAGAGACTATTATCCCCACTGTTACTATAGGCACCATCTCTCCCTACTATACCTGCTATCCCACAGTCACACTCCCTTCCCAGAGACTATTATCCCACTGTTACTATAGGCACCATCTCTCCCTACTATACCTGCTATCCCACAGTCACACTCCCTTCCCAGAGACTATTATCCCACTGTTACTATAGGCACCATCTCTCCCTACTATACCTGCTATCCCACAGTCACACTCCCTTCCCAGAGACTATTATCCCACTGTTACTATAGGCCCAATCTCTCCCTACTATACCTGCTATCCCAGTCACACTCCCTTCCCAGAGACTATTATCCCACTGTTACTATAGGCACCATCTCTCCCTACTATACCTGCTATCCCACAGTCACAGTCCCTTCCCAGAGACTATTATCCCACTGTTACTATAGGCACCATCTCTCCCTACTAGTGATTTGCGGCAGGCGAATAAATTCGCGAAACGCCCGCAAAAATTCGCCGGCGTCAAAAAAAATTTTTCGGAAAAAACGGACGCCGGCGTAAAAAAACGGGCGCCGGCGTCGGAAAAACGGGTGCCGGCGTCAAAAACGAGACGCCGGCGCCGTTTCGCGAATTTCGCGCGAAATTCGCGAATTTTTCGTCGAAGCGAAACGCCGCAAATTCACCCATCACTACTCCCTACTATACCTGCTATCCCACAGTCACACTCCCTTCCCAGAGACTACTATCCTGCTACTATAGGCACCATCTCTCCCTACTATACCTGCTATCCCTCGAACACAGTCCCTTCCCAGAGACTATTATCCCACTGTTACTATAGACACCATCTCTCCCTACTATATCCTCTATCCCACTGCCAAAGTCCCTTACCAGAGATTATTATCCCCACTGTTAATCTAGGTGCTTCCTGCCCAAACTAATTAAATTAATGGTATGTTACGGAGCTTCCCCAAACTCTACCTACAACTGCTGGAGTAACATACCTCCTCTATTAGGATCTTCTTTCTTTGTTTTTCCTGCCCCTTTACAAGACCATCAGCTGCAGTAAGAAAGGGAGCAATTTCATCCAGTAGTTTCTTCGCTTCTGCAATACTAGCATCCACAGAGATGACTTTTCGGAGATCATTAGCACACGACTGATAATCCTTAAATAGTAAATTTGATTATTATATTATTTATGGAGTAACACACAGTCAAAGGATTATTATTCTTAATACAGGGAACTGGTAAATAGGCGATTTTTCCAAAATATAACGAAAAAAAGGAATCTTGTGTGACTGGTCTGTAAGCGGCAACTAACAAAGGACCTGGGATCTATTGTATGGAGGGAGCTATTGTATGGCACTGTGGAACATGCTGGCTCTATAAACACATAAATAATAAACTAAGCAAATCCATTGATTTCCCCACTATAGGCTGCACCCAGACATTACACTAACATTTCCTGGTACAAATCCAAAGACACAATATGCTGCTTGTGCTGAACTCGGAAGCAATGGAGTAATGCTTTGACAGTTAATTCATCCGATTTACCTCTAATCCTTTGTAGGCCTGTGCTCGTCTGTACAAGGCTTTGATATTTAAAGCGTCCCTCTGCAGAGCACATTCACAGTCGTTCCTGGCCTCGTCGTACTCACTCAGTTTCAAGTAACACAGGGCCCTTCAATGGAAAGTGTAATGTCACCTGGGAGCCCAACATTTGCACGCTATGCGACTGTTCCCATCTGGCATTAAAGGTTTTATGTCATGATTTTTATAGTGTAGTTTTTATTTCTAAATTACACTGCAATTTTTTTTTTTTGTTGTAATATTGGTGTGTAAGCTCCATCTCAGGTCATTTTGCCTGGTCATGTGCTTTCAGAAAGAGCCAGCACTTTAGGATGGAACTGCTTTCTGGCAGGCTGTTGTTTCTCCTGCTCAATGTAACTGAATGTGTCTCAGTGGGACCTGGATTTTACTATTGAGTGTTGTTCTTACATCTACCAGGCAGCTGTTATCTTGTGTCAGGGAGCTGCTATCTGGTTACCTTCCCATTGTTCTGTTGTTAGGCTGCTGGGGGGTAGGGGAAAGGGAGGGGGTGATATCACTCCAACTTGCAGTACAGCAGTAAAGAGTGACTGAAGTTTATCAGAGCACAAATCACATGATTGGGGCAGCTGGGAAACTGACAATATGTCTAGCCCCATGTTAGATTTCAAAATTAAAGGGCATGTAAAGGCAAAAAAATAAAATCCCATTTTTACTTTCTTTAATGAAAAAGAAACTTATCTCCAATATACTTTAATTTAAAAATGTGTACCGTTTTAAGAAACCTGAATTTATGCAGTGAAATTCTCCCTTCATTTACTGCTGTGGATAGGAATTGTCAGACGGTTCCTAACAATCATACTTATGAACAGCAGGGGGAGCCCCCACCTTTCTTCCCAGCCATGCTTCTGGCAGAAATTATTTGACTTCTGCTATTTTGATAATTTATAATGATCCCTAAGCAGCCCAGACCACACTGAGCATGTGCACAGTCTTAGTCTTGCAAAGATGTTTAACAAAGTTACAAGATGGTGACCCCCTGTGGTCAAATTTGAAAGCATAAACTATTTGTTTTATTAGGCTTGTGGTGTTTATGTTTAGTATACAAAATACAGCATTTCCAGCCTTATTCTATTTTAGATGTAACTTCCCCTTTAAATACAAAAAAAATCTGTTTGGTCTTTTGAGAAATCAATTTCAGTGCAGAATTCTGCTGGAGCTGAACTATTAACTGATGTTAAATGTTCCCATTTCAGTGTCATTGAAGCTAAACTGTACAGTTTGTTTAGTGGACTGATTTACCTTTGGGACCAACAGTAGAACTCAAAACAATTTATGGCTGGCAAAACACAGGCAAAAGGTACCCCATAAGTTTGTTTTTAAATACAGTAACATTCTCCAGCCTTTCATTTTCCATACTCTGAGAAACTGAAACTTTTTATAAAAAAGGACCAACTCCCTACTTGCTGCTCATTATGCTACTTGCTGCTTTGATGGGGTTAAACAAAGGTGATAAATAATATAGAACGTTATACCTCTATCATATGTGCATTGTATTACACCAGCCTATAGCAGCACTGATCCTTTATGATAATATGGTCTATGACATATGGAGATGACATTCGAGTTTTTTTTGGAGAAAAAAACCTCGAATCGAGTTTGGTCGATTTCTAATCTAATTTGATTTGAGTTTTCAGGTCAGTAAAATTTGTCCGAGCTTTAGAAATTCTATTTTTTTGAATTAAATAACCCCTCCAGTCGAATAAATTTCGAATATATTCGAATTTAAGGGAGTTTAAAAAAACTCACATGAATTCGAACTTCGACCCTTGATAAATGTGCCTCTCGGAGTAAGGCTGGATAATAGAATGGAAGCAAGTGGCCAGATCACTGAACAGACTGGAGACTCTCCTGCATATCGATAATCGCCTTACCTGTGTGATTTGCAAATTTTGCTAAATATGACTCAATGTTTAATAGTAATATCAGTTTGAGGTTCTTGGCCTTGTGCTTTCACACAGGCCAGATAAATCTCACAATCTTCACATATCAGCAGGTACAAAACATGACAACTGAATGGTGAGAATGTGAAGTCCTTGCCACTAACTGATTAGCCAGCAGCCTCCCATTTACCTGATTGAAAGTCATAAGACCAGTGTAGGACTGGGACAGCAGGGGCCCACCAAAAAACCTTAGATCAGGGGCCCACGGTACTATTTTTCTTCCTCTCCTCACTCAACCTCTATGCTCCTTTTCTCTTTTCTTTACTTACTATAATCTATTATTACATCTATTTGGCCTCTCTTTTTAATTTAGTCTAGAAATAAGGAAAGGCCATGAAAAAGGCCAAATGTTTAGAAAGAGGGGGGCCCATTGAAATCTGGGCCCACCGGGAGTTTTCCTGGTATCCCGGTGGGCCAGTCTGACACATATAAAACCAAATACAGATTTTTACCTACTAATTCTGACTGGTTGTTAATCGTTCTTAAAGGGATACTATCATGGGAAAAACGCATCAGTTAATAGTGCTGCTCCAGCAGAATTCTACACTGAAATCTGTTTCTCAAAAGAGCAAACAGATATTTTTTATATTTAATTTTGAAATCTGACATGGGGCTAGACATATTGTCAGTTTCCCAGCTGCCCCAGTGTGACCTGTGCTCTGATAAACTTCAATCACTCTTTACTGCTGTACTGCAAGTTGGAGTGATACCACCCCCTTCCCTTTCCCCCCCCCCAGCAGCCTAACAATAGAACTGGAAGGTAACCAGATAGCAGCTCCCTAACACAAGATAACAGCTGCCTGGTAGATCTAAGAACAGCACTCAATAGTTAAATCCAGGTCCCACTGAGACACACTCAGTTACACTGAGTAGGAGAAACAACAGCCTGCCAGAAAGCATTTCCATCCTAAAGTGCTGGCTCTTTCTGAAAGCACATGACCAGGCAAAATTACCTAAGATGCACCTACACACCAATATTGCAACTAAAAAAAATACACTTGTTGGGTTAGGAATAAAACATTTTTTATATTGTAGAGTGAATTATTTGCAGTGTAATTTAGAAATAAAAAATACATCATAAAAATCAAGACGGAATCCCTTTAATGATTTTATAGGGCTCCACAACAAGGGAGTGATGGCTGGTGACTAAACAACTGAGAAGAGAAACCTAATTGTGATTTGATAGATTATATCTTTGTTGCTTTTGAGCATGGGAGTCCCATTTGAATCCAGTAATCCAGTCTCAAATACTTATGTGTCAGTTTACTGATGTGTCAGTTTAAGTTCCCTTTACGTACTGATGCCCTTGTAACTTGAAGTTGCCTGGTAGCCAGTGCTTGTAGTAATGTGATCTCAGGCTAGCCTATGAGTTGGCAATGTCTAAACACTGAGAAGCACCTACTCAGTATAAAAATACAGAGAAGGAAGGCAGTCCTTTAAGTTTAAATATTACCTTGTGGAGAATCAGAGGCGTGAATTACTGTTAACAACTATTTGTAAAGGAGAAAAAGATAGTAAAAGCCCCCGCACTCTCAATTAAATTAAATTCAATTAATTATCTAAATTACATCGTGAACCAATCAATTAATAGATATAAAGTGCTTGTGCTAATAAGGAAAACTTGCTTGGTTAATTAAAACCTTCTAATAAGTTTAATTAAATATTAAGCAATTAACAAACAACACGTTCAGAAAAGCATCAACCAAATTATTGTGAAGAGAGGCTCTGCCGACGCGTTTCGCTAATAATTGACAAAGCTTATTAGCGAAACGAGTCGGCAGAGCCTCTCTTCACAAAAATTTAATTTAATTTTTTGCTTAGACCTTAATACCAGTTCGATCAATTTGAAAAAAAAATTTTTAAAAAAACTTTTTTAACTGAATTTGAATACTCATAGCCTGGTCCAGGGAACCACATTCAATTTCCTTTATTCTCTGTTTTTTATATGGCACTGGTGGATTTGTGGTTTTTAAGGATATTTTAGCTCTTTTAGGGCTAGTCCACACGGGGAGATAGCGACGCGTTTGCGGTCGCGGCGACAAAGCGCCGCGACAGTCGCCGCGACCGGCGCAGGCGACAGTTTTGTATGGGCGCCTATGTAAAAACGCCTGTGCTAACCACACGAGGCGATGCGCTTTTCAACAGTCGCCTGAAAAAGCCTGGCGAGGCATTTTCAGGCGACTGTTGAAAAGCGCATCGCCTCGTGTGGTTAGCACAGGCGTTTTTACATAGGCGCCCATACAAAACTGTCGCCTGCGCCGGTCGCGGCGACTGTCGCGGCGCTTTGTCGCCGCGACCGCAAACGCGTCGCTATCTCCCCGTGTGGAATAGCCCTTAAAGAGATAGGTTATGTAATATACTAGACCACAGTCCTCAGTGTACTACTTTCTCCCCGCGTGGGGTCCCAGGGCTTAGAAAATAATAGGCAGCAGTTTCTTTGGGACTTCTCCACCTCTACACTATTTTCCTTTTCCTACTTAATTTTCCTTGAATGACGGTCCTGGTTCCTTTTTCTTAACTAATATTGTTAATGAATTACCTTTTGATCATATAATGCACTAGCACTTGCATAAATTATTCATTTCAAACCACACGCAGTCGGTGACTGCAATTAATTTAGCACTTGCACTTTATAACTTATCGAAATGTTGAATCTATTGTCTATAGAGTCAGTATACAAATCAACAAGTTGGCACCAGCTATTTTTAATATACAGAAAAAGCAACTCCATGCTTTTTTGAACATGTTGTTTGTTAATTGCTTAATATTTAATTAAACTTATTAGAAGGTTTTAATTAACCAAGCAAGTTTTCCTTATTAGCACAAGCACTTTATATCTATTAATTGATTGGTTCACAATATAATTTAGATAATTAATTTAATTTAATTGCGAGTGCGGGGGCTTTTACTATCTTTTTCTCCTTTACAAACACTACTCAGTATAGTCATGCTTCAGCCGAAATATTTATATATCATTTATACTGACCAAGGTTAAGTTTTCCTTATTGGGGATACTATCTTACCTTATAGTATACTGTCTCTATTCATTCTAAGATTTATTTTCCAATTTTATTGGTTGGTTTTCTGTCTCCACCACTTATTTCTTTATTCTCTGTTCTTTCTCTCTCTCATTGTTGTTACGCCGGCATTTCCTTCCCTTCTTTCCCCTATTTCTCAACATAAGGCCCTTTCCCTTCTCCTCTTCTGTTAATGTGGATTTTTGCTTGTCTCCTATGACAGCAATTGGCATTCAATGTCCCATTGGATTCCTGTGAAGTGGTGGCAGGTTTCCTTATCTGGGGAGGCAGCACACATTTTCCCTTGGGACAGACTAAGATGGGCCACACTTTCTTTGGTTAGCAGGGATGGATGATGACCTTAGCCTAGGGCTTTTTGAGAAGCAACAGGTGAGCACCTGAATTGTGTATATGAGGTGTTCTTAAAAGGACACCTTTCTAACTAAATTCATGAGAACATAAGTAGAATTATTGAATTCAGAAGTTCAATCATTTCCCCATTTATCAAAACTTTTTTCAGGAGCATTTTTACGACAAGAACGTTTTTAACCAACTGGCATAATTGGCATCACTTGTCTCCATTCAATCTATGCCCTGATGCATATCACATTCGGGGTAAAAAGGATTCTCCACATGATCATAGTATACATACCACCCTTTGGTACAAAGAAGGCAAACAAGAAGCTACAAGAAGCGAATACACCTGCCAAAATGAGAACAGCCCCAACGTTTCGGCGAGAATCCCCTTGACAAAGGCTGTTGCCGAAATGTTGGGGCTGTTCTCATTTTGGCAGGTGTATTCGCTTCTTGTAGCTTCTTGTTTGCCTTCTTTGTACCAAAGGGTGGTATGTATACTATGATCATGTGGAGTGTTTGTCTCTGTAAACATTATGTTACTGTCAAATTGTTCTTCTAATTAGTAAAACATTTTCTATTATACCACCTGAGTCAAATGACTTTTTGTGAGTGTGCAGACCTGATTTTCTGATATGTTATATTTGGTTGCTCTGTAGGGGCGACTCTAGGTTTTTTTGCACCTCCTATTACATATTTGCTTTTTTATAGCTTTAAATGAGAGTGCCCTCCACTTATCTGTATTTTCGTAAAAAGGATTCTGACAATTATTTTCTGCAATGGGACAGATTAATCCAGTTTGGAAAATAAATGAAATGTAAGTGACTGTAAAGTCTTACTGAGTTGGATCTTTAAATCAGGCTTACAGTATTCCAAAATGGAACAATAAATTCCAACAAGTATATGCAACCACACAATCTGCAACACTGGTGCAGACTCCTCGTAGGGAAATGTAATTTACTGTAACACAAAATATTAAAGAAACCGCACAGACACTCTATATAACATTCAGGTGGGAAGCTTACTCTGTTTATTGTGACCACCTGTGTGTCAATGCGTAGGTGAGCAAGATGAACCCTTCCTTCTTCAGGATTTGCTTGCATGTTATATAGAGTGTGTGCAGCTCCTTTAATACTTTGTTTTAGCAAAACTCCACATCTGCCTTGAGGCCTTAATTGTCCATGTGTTAAATATGGCCCCTTCCTGTGTTTTTTAGTATAGGTCTCCACAATCCCCTTTAATAATGCTGAAATTACTTTGTGAGTGCAGGGGAGCTCAAGCAGTTTGCAGAACTGAAATAGTATGGGCTACAAAATGATATGCTTTTTAGATTCCTCCAACTGTGGCATGCATTCTCTGCTCAATTCCCGGAGGGTGCCCTGTGCACTACCCAATCAACTCTAGAAGGGTACCTACGTAGGCCAGAACTCTCCAAACCCCTAAGTTGGCTTTACACTATTCTTCTTCAAGATAGCTTCGATCCTATAAAACATATCTGTCAAAAATGGGCCCAAGATTTTCCATCCTTTGATGAAGGACCACTACATACACACCAAATTTCTAAATAGAGTGTATCTGACTCCACACACACTGGCACAAATATACCAAGGGTATCCAGACTTGTGTTTTAAATGCAATGCTGATAATGGTACTTATATGCATATATTTTGGGATTGCCCTTAAATTCATCAATACTTATCTGCAATTCTTGCATTCATGCTTGTTTCTTTGGGACTCCCAGCTATTTGAAAACCAGCATTATGCCTTCTGGGACATTTTGAAGGACTTACCCTTACATCCTGTGACAGGCTGTTTCTTCAGCAACTTCTACATTATGCAAAAAAAAACCATTTTGCTCACATGGAAAGCATTGGAACCTTCTACGTTGGCATTCTGGATAAAAATTATTACTGATATTCTTCCAAGCCACAAATTGACATATATAACGCGGGGATCTGTGACAGATAGCTTATGGAACCACAAACTGGTACCGCAGGCATATGACAGAGCTTTTGGAAGCTCCTAACCACGCTCTTTACCAAAAGTTACAATTTTATTGCATAAAGGGAAAGCCCACCCTCTTTTCTATCTCTTTTTCTTTTCTTCTCTCATATTTTATGTGATGTCTATAAACTTAATAAAAATAATCTTTCAAAATAATGCTGAAATTATTTTTACTACAGAAAACTATCAATAAAATGACTGGGTCATAAATCTAAGTGTCAGACATTCTGGGTATCCAGAGAGAAAGGGTAGAAAACCCTTACTTAAAGGAATATAAAGCCTATTTTTAAGGGAGGTTTTATCATCCATTTTAAGGATTTATAAATGGATGTTAAAACCTCCCTTAAAAATAGGATATATTTTTATTTTATATATATACCAGGATTTTGGAGTGCTGTCCACAATATATATGTATATATTATATAGGGATAGGGTTACCAACTGGTCGCTGGGACGGTAAAAATGGTGCTTGATGCCAATGTTATTAATAGAGCAGAAGTAGCAAAATATAGGAATGTTTTCCCCAGAGAAGGTGGTTTACCTAACAGCAGAAGTAACACTACCTCTTAGGTAATTAAAAGTATTCCACATATTTTATGGATGCTGGGTCTGTCAGCATATGGGAAAAGTCTGATTGGACAAAGAGTCAGTTCTAGCCCTGCCATTAAAGGGAATGTCAACCCCAAAAAATATTTTTGCCTAATAAAAGAAGACATAATTATAAGCAACTTTGCAATATACATGCATTACATGTTTTCTATGGTCTTTTGAATATATGTATTGCTACAGAAAGCAGTGTTTGTCCCTTTCTATTCTTCTTGTTTTTACAAAAAGCACTGAAAATATTTAATCATTTTTTATTGGAAAGTTGCTCAGAATTATATTTTCTTTTATTAAACAACTTTTTATTTTGGGGTTGATTTGCTCTTTAAGAAGAACCTTTCACCAAGCAACTGCAACAGGAATATCCGCTGCAATACAGAGCAGGAATACAGTGTATTTGGTTGGGCTGTAACATTACCTATTTGTGTACAAGGTACATTCTTCTGCATTTATCTTCAAGCATTCACTATACTTCTTCTCAGCCTCTCTGTACTGTCCTTTCTTCACATGCTCATTGCCTTCGGTTTTCAGAGCCTGCAACGTCTCCTCGGGCGATTTACCTAAACAGGCCAGAACTTTTATTCTAATCGGAGTAGTGTGAGGCGGATCTAGACAGCGCCATTTCAAACAGTTTACATTCCCATGTGCGGCATTTAAAACAGAGCAAAATACCACTTTATTCAAATAATTGCATTGGTTCTAGTTTTAAAAGCAGAGATTCTAACGTTCAGGGCAAGGAATGACATTTCCGCTCCACATGATGTACATTTTTTCCACTCATTCGGAGGCAGGGTTTATACACGTGAGAATGGCAAACAAGTAGTCTTTATCTATATATATATATTTATATATGCAAATGCCCTTTCATATAAAATGCAGCTCTCCCGCTGTGTAAACTGCAACTCCCAGCATCCACACCCAAAGGGCTAGTGAGTACGACATTAGTTCTCAAGTAGTTTCTTTGGAAAGTACATCATAAATCTAATGAGATACTTGTTACAGCATTTAAACCATTAGCCTGCACCACTGTACATATCCACTGATCGCTGTGTATATGTACCATGTTCCACGGGATTCGTGGTCTGGCTGCTACTGTAAGCAGGGTCCCCTCCTCCATGTTGTTGTAAGTGAACAGAGACTGGTACAGTGGGAATCGGGGGCAGTTTCTCTCTCCAGCTGGGCCCATCTTGCTCTATTAACGTTTTTGTAATCCTATGAGAAGACACATACAAGTGTTAGTAAAAACGATAAAGAAAATTATAAAATTTTAACAAAACAAAACATTGGCACTATTTTCATAAACCAAAAGGAGCCCACACAAACGCCCCTGTTCTAACATGTTAGCAGGCTTATGCATTGTATGTGATTCACTAGACAACACATGTGGTATGAGGGAAATCATTAAAAAAATGTAGTGTTGGCTCTGCATCATCTTCCTTGATCTCCTATTTATCCCTCCCTTGATGATTTAAACCTTAAAGGGGAACTATCATGAAAATTTAATATAAAGCTTCATCATACTGAAATAATAAACTTTCTAAATACAATAAATTAAATATTCTGCATCATTTCTGAAATAATCAAGTTTATGTTCACTATTCCTCTCTCAGCATCTGTGTCTCTTCATTCTTCATGCAGCAGTTGGGTGTCAGATAATCATTGACAGTTAGATCCAATATATATCTTATAGGGGGCTTACTTTCCTACCAGATGTATTAGAGCTCACATAACGGATTCCACTACAAACAAAATCTAACAAAATAACTGCCTTTTGCACAAATCCTGCATGTAGAGAGACATGATGTATGGCGATTTTAATAGAGTGAGCTCTAATACATTTTCTAGGCAAAAGGAGCCCCCCCTATAGATATATTGGATCTAACTGACACCTAACTCCTGCATGAAGACAAAATGAAGAGAAACAGAGGAATAGTGAAGATGAACTTGATTATTTCAGAGACGGTACAGAATTTTTAATAGATTGTATTAAGAAAGTTTATTATTTCAGTATGATGAAGCCAATATTACATTTTCGTGATAGTTCCCCTTTAATAATGATTGACTAAGTGCCCAGCTATGTATAGGTGCAGAACATGTTGTACATGTAGCATTTTAGAATATATTACAGTAGTTTTTTGAGGCAATGTTTTTTGTTTTTTTTTTAAAAACGAATGCATGCTATTTATCCCAGATATTTTAAAAGGAATTTAAAGGTAATCGATCAACAATAGCAATCTTTAGGCGAGTACATGTATGGGATGGCTAAATATTCCTATTTTCATGCTTCAGTAGCGCTTCATATTACAGAAAGATCTCTTATATAGAATATCCCAGGTCCCAAGCATTTTGGACAACAAATCTGATACCCTGTACTAAGAAGCCCAGTATAATGATTTAAAAATCAGTTTTATATATAATTACTTCAATTATAAAAAGCTTAGTGATTTTTTTTCCAGCTGCAAATGAAACATGTTATTCCTAGTAATCTTGTGAGTATCAGTCATCTTCCTTCCTGCAAAACCAACTGATGAGTCATGCAATATAACTAATATTCCATATTTGTCTATAATGTATATTGCATGCTGTACATATCTGCAGGGAGTGCATGTTCAGGCTGGTAACTGGTTATGTGCCTGGGGCTTCTAAAGAATCTAACAACACCTTTGGTAACAAGAAACCAGAATGCTCTGACTTGTGACCATGCCGCTAAGGATAAATATAGGTACAGACTTCCAGATTAAAAATAAATGCAAATGTTTGAGATTTATTATACCCCGACCCTAGAAATAGCTTGAATCTGAAAATACACCATTTAAAACCTGTCGAGGTTATGTATGAGTTAATGGCACATTTGAAAATGATAGCCTTCATGATCTTCGAGTTTTTTTTCAGAGGGCTTTGCCCGAAAACTCAAATGATTTGATCGATTTGAGGTTTTTTTTCACAGACAACTCAATCAATTCGTGTTTTCGGGTTTCACAACTCGAACTCGAAGTTCGAATCGAGTTTTTCCATTGGAGTTTTTTTCTTAAATAAGAAACCATTTGAGTTGTGAGTTCATTCGAGGAATAAAAACTCTAACATTCGACCTTTGATAAATAACCCCCTAGATGTCTATTGTTTTTGAGTCATAGAACCATAAGCAAAAGTCCTGCAAAAATCCCTGGTATATACCACACAGGCCAGACTATGTTTTCCTTTAAAGGGGAACCAAGATGGTTTTTGTGATTCATTCAGGCTGAAACTGACGAAAGACACATTTTAAACAAATGGAAAAATTCTGCTGTAGTATATACTAAGTGCAATGCTGTCTGGAATGTTATCATTAAGTACTGTATGTTAATGTCAGAGTTATCATTGAAACCTTATCATAGGCAAATTTGTGACAATGTAAAAAGCATTGGCAAGAAGCCTTAGGGTAAGGTCACACTGGGCGTTTCGGGGAGATTTAGTCACCTGGCAACTAATCGCCTCGTCTTTGCGGCGACCAATCTCCCCGGACGCCTTACTTCACTCTTGCGCTGGCTAAAATGAAAAATCGCCGGCGCTAAGCACACGCGGCGATTCGTTTTCCGAAGTCGTCTGAAGTTTCCTCATGAGGCAATTTCGAGCGACTTCGAAAATGAACCGCCACGTGTGCTTAGCGCCAGCGATTTTTCATTTTAGCCAGCGCAAGAGTTAGGGAAGGCGTTCGGGGAGATACAATACCCTCCACAAATCATGCATGGACTGATAAGAGTCAATGCAATACTCTATGACATTTAAGCACCTACTGTTCCTTAATTAAGAGGCAGTTCACAAAATGTATGCTTTTCAAATAATATATATAAGAAATAATCCTAAATAATAATTCTAACAGGCCATCCAGGGGGTAAATAAAAAAAATCCAAATAAAAAATTGGCAACTAGACAAATAGCAGGGGACCCTTTTACCCATTAAGAGGATCACCGTACCAGAGGCCTCCCCTTTAGACTAGAAGAAAAGAAGCAACGTAGGGGGTTCTTCACAGTCAGGACAGTGAGGTTGTGGAATGCACTGCCGGGTGATGTTGTGATGGCTGATTCAGTTAATGACTATAAGAATGGCTTGGATGATTTTTTGGACAGACATAATATCAAAGGCTATTGTGATACTAAATTCTATAGTTAGTATAGATATGGGTATATAGAATTTATGTGAACGCATGGAGGGTGTGTGTATGGAGGCTGGGTTTTCATTTGGAGGTGTTGAACTTGATCTTTCCAACCCGATTTAACTATGTATCTATGTAACTAGACAGTGACTGGGATAAGACACTGCTAATAATCTTGACCAAGGCACAGAACAAACTGAATGAAAATACTGCAGTTGGGCGTATAAATAAAATAAGGGGTTACCTGTTGATGCTATCATGTGCCGCCTGGATGGAACTGTCAATTTGCAAGGCAGTTTTATAATCCACATACGCTGGCCTGTATCTCTCCAGGGACTCGTTGGCCATCGCCCGGCGTAAAAGTGGCTTCACTGAGAATGGCTGCAGCTCCAATGCCCTTAAGGAAATAAAATCAAAAAAGATCACAGCAATGTGTTTGTTCCTTTTTCTGTTAAAGCAGAGATTTTTATAACAATATGAGGCAATCTGCTTAAACGGGCTACTTGCATACTAGTACATATAAATGCAGCTTCCTTGCAGCCTCGGGATGGAGTCTAGGCAGGGCCCTATCTGCAAGGAGGTTGTATGTTTCCTTGTGTCTGTGTGGGTTTGCTCTGGGCACTTTTGTTACTTCCTACATGGCAAAAACATACAGGATGATTAATTGGTTCCCCATGAAACTGACCATTGTTGAAATGTCATAGGGACCTTACGCTATAAGCTTGTTCCCTTTTTTTTTTTTTTTTTAACAAAGAGTTATTTATATAGTAAGCTCCAACAGCTAGAGTCTCTGGCCTATTTGTATCAATTTCTTATGTGTCTTGTGTCATCATTAATTGGTGTCAATGTAGCCGACTGTTATACCTTGCTTGGGTATCCGTTGACCCATAAAAATAAGGGATAAGATTTCCCAAGGACTATTACCAGAGATCACGAAACCTTTCAGGATTAGCAGTAAGTGTGAGTCACCGGAAGGAAAGAATAAAACAGCCACACCTTGACTATGTGTAAGAACTCGGTCAGTCAGCTGGGACAGGTCAGTGTCCAGGCCACCACCCTTGAAACTACAGTTCTTCACAAAACTTTACAGAAAGTGCTCTTAGTAAGGCTGTGCTAACCCCTGCTATGAGTAATAAGGCAGTGCAGCTGAGATTTTTCCATGTATCTGGCTGACTTTCCAATATACATGTTTTTAGGGATGCAGTGAATCCAGGATTCGGTTCGGGATTCAGCCTTTTTCAGCAGGATTCGGTCGAATCCTTGTGCCTGGCCGAACTGAATCCTAATTTGCATATGTAAATTAGGGCCGGTAGGGAAATCACGTGACTTTTCGTCACAAAAGAATAATTTGCTCCACTTTTTCCTACGGATTCGGTTCAGCGTTCAGCCGAATCTTTCACCAAGGATTCAGCAGAATCCCAAATAGTGGATTCAGTGCATCCCTACTATTTTTGGGATTATCGCTCTAGAAATTCTCTCTCTCTGGAAATTATATACAGGTATGGGACCGGTTATCCTGAATCTGGAGTTTTCCAGATAACGGATATTTCCGTAATATGGATCTTCATACCTTAAGTCTACTAGAAAATCATGTTAACATTAAATAAACCCAATAGGTTTTGCCTCCAATAAGGATTGATCATATCTTAGTTTGGATCAGTACAAGGTAAGGTTGAATTATTACAGAGAAAAATGAAATCATTTTTAAATATTATTTGATTATAATGGAGCCAATGGGATATGGCCTTTCCGTAATTCAGAGCTTTCTGGATAACGGGTTTCTGGAAAATTAAATCCTATACCTGTATGTAGAATTCAATGGAGCCCCTACTATACAAATGCCTGGCATGTCCTCCAGCCAAGGCATCAGGTAATGCATTAAGGAACTCACTGTGCTAGTGTAACTAAATATACTGGGGTTTATTTGATACATTCACTAGTAGCCACTAACCAATAGAGAAATGCAATACACACACGTAAATGCATTTATATAAAGAAACCTTAAGTCTACTAGAAAATCATGTAAACATTAAATAAACCCAATAGGCTGATTTTGCTTCCAATAAGGATTATTTATATCTTAGTTGGGATCAAGTACAAGCTAATGTTTTATTATTACAGAGAAAAAGGAAATCATTTTTAAAAATTTGGATTGTTTGGATAAAATTCAGTCTATGGGGGATGGCCTTTCTGTAATTCGAGCTTTGTGGATAACGGGTTTCCAGATAACGGATCCATTACCTTTACTATGTACACTACCTAATGTGAGGCCAGCAAGGATGATTGCCGCGCATTAAAACAACCCATTCTGGTCCCAATCAGCGGGCTGGTCACCATTCACAGGGAAACGGCAGTTTTACACTCCCAGGTAACCATGACAAACTGCACAGACTCCCAGCTTAACTTTATAATGCAAGAAACAGGTTTTTGAGACTTACTAGTCACCCATTAAAACCTAACGAACCGCATTCCAACCTTTAGCCTTGTAAAGCATTTAGGATCCAAAGGTTGCGATATAGCTTGTGCAGCTGGTCACAACATAGACTTATTATTTCCACAGGAAATGTCCCTCCTATGGAAGAACATGCGCAGCATTACACAAATCATACAAGAATGACTAGTTTGAACTAGCATGCTTTTGGCAAACAAAAAACAAATGTATACATGCAACATTTTTGAAATAGAAAGAGGGAGAAAAAGTTTTCCTGTGTGGATTGTGGTGGAAATGTTTTGACCACGCCCATTTTTGTGACCACACACCCACAATTACCATGTCCATTTTACAAAATTTGGCAGGTTATGAATGTTTGAACACATTTCTGTGGTTTTTATGTATTATTACAGTTATGCTAATGAAGGTGAATTGCCCTTTAAGCTGCAAGTCAGTTTCCCCAAGAGACTGCTTATCTTAAATTGTTACAAAAGTATCTATCTATTCTGCCAAAAGCCAATTAAGTTAGAAATTTTGTATCTTTTTCTGGTTGTTCAGTGCAGGAGATCAAAGAGAAAGTCGAGACATTTCAGTAACAAACCCGGGACTGTGGCTGTTAAAATCGGGACAGTTAGGGTAAGGGCACACCTGGAGATTAGGGGAGATTTATTCGCCAGGCGACTAATCACCTTTTCTTTTGGGCGACTAATCTCCCCGAACTGCTTCCTCGTGTCTTCCGCCTGCTTCAATGAAAAAACGCCTGCCGCATGGCACTCGTGGCGCTTCATATTCCGAAGTCGCCCGAAGTTGAAACTGCACGAGGAAGCAGTTCGGGGAGATTAGTCGCCCAAAAGATGAGGCGATTAGTTGTCAGGCGACTAAAGCTCCCCCAATCTCCAGGTGTGCCCTTACTCTTAGGAGGTATGTGTATGCCCCACACTTTCTGGCCCCTGCCAGTTTATGACATTAACCTGCTATTCTCCTCACTGCTGGTCCTGACTACATGTACTATTGAAACAAAGCAGCAGTAGTTAGCGGTCCTCCAGCCAAGACTGCAGATCCAAATCCAAATTTTAAAAAAAATGATTTCCTTTTTCTCTGTAATAGTAAAACAGTACCTTGTACTTGACCCCAACTAAGATATAAGTAATCCTTATTGCAGGCAAAATCAGCCTATTGGGTTTATTTTATGTTTACATGATTTTCTAGTACATTTAAGGTATGAAGATACAAATTACGGAAAGATCCGTTATCTGCAAACCCCCAGGTCTTGAGCATTCTGGATAACAGGTGCCATCCCTATATTTGGATAATTCAAACCATTGCTTTGTTCAGCCAGTCCCATGTAAAACAATGAACACAAAAAAAGGTGATTGGTTGGGGGTGTACTTAATGCCCTCCATGAAGCAGGATGGTGCTTTACATATGTTTTATTACAAGGCATGTGCTCTTTTTGTGTGTTGTCTGTAGGGTCTTAGAGAATGGAAAAGA
This sequence comes from Xenopus laevis, assembly GCF_017654675.1. Lineage (NCBI taxonomy): Eukaryota > Metazoa > Chordata > Amphibia > Anura > Pipidae > Xenopus > Xenopus laevis. Next base: position 138,189,224 of record NC_054381.1, on the reverse strand, counting down.
TTTACAACCAGAGCCACGCCATCATGTCCTAAAGGGCATAAAACCCTTTTTGTTTTAGTTCAGCAGAATTTTGATGACACAGCTAAGGTCCCCATATGTTCCTTTTAAACGTGGATGTATAAAAAGTGGATATCTTTCAAGTCAATAAAGGGGAAGGAAACCTAGTCGGCGCAAACCCCCCACCCCCCCTCCCGTTTGTTGCCCACCCTCCCTCCTCCCCCCTGGCCTACCCGTCCCGCTGGGCAAATGCCCCTAACTTGTTACTTACCCTTCTACGCAGGTCCAGTCCAGGGAGTTCACCGACGACATCTTCTTCCACGCGATCTTCTTCCTGCTTTGAACGGCGTTTTGGCGCATGCGCAGTAGGATCATTTTGCCGGTACGGATCTACTGCGCATGCGCCAAAAGTCACGCGCATGCGCAGTAGATCGTACCGGCGAAATGATCCTACTGCGCATGTGCCGTTCAAAGCAGGAAGAAGATTGCGTGGAAGAAGATGTCGTCTGTGAACTCCCTGGACTGGACCTGCGCAGAAGGGTAAGTAACAAGTTAGGGGCATTTGCCCAGCGGGACGGGTAGGCCAGGGGGGAGGAGGGAGGGTGGGCAACAAATGGGAGGGGTGTGGGGGTTTGCGCCGACTAGGTTTATTTCCCCTTTAAGTTTGCCCAGGAGCAAAGTTGTTTGAAAGCAAACAACTTATAGGTTGCTATGGGTTACTGCCCCTGGGCAAACTTAGTGCCTTTTATTATGTATGGTAATTAAAGGAGTTGTTCACCTTCCAAACACTTTTTCAATTGAGTTGTTTTGAGATTGTTACCAAAAATAAAGACTTTTTTCAATTGCTTTCCATTTCTTATTTTTTACAAAATGTAAGTTTAAAGTTTAATGTTCCTGTGTCTGTTTCAGTCGGGCAGTTCAGTAATTCAGGTGCAGACTCTAAACTGTTACAAATTTGCAACATTTAGTTGATACATTTTTCAGCTACATGTATCAATTTAGAACAGTTTAGAGGGTCGGCGACCCCCTCCCAGAGCAGCTTTAGAAAGATGAAAAATTAGACTTACACTTCATAAGAAAATACAAAGTAATTGGGAAAAAAATCTTCATTTCTGGTGGACTGGTTATCTGAAACGAACTGAAAAAAAGTGTTGGAAGGTGAACAACCCCTTTAAGGTATAGTAGTGTCTGATTAGAAAATGCATAAACCATCTTTTCATATTTGTATAGACATACAGTTGCCATGGGAGTGACACAGAATAAGGTTGTATTGAAGGGTTAAGCTAAAACAAAAAACAAAGGCGGGATAGACTTACTGTTAGTTGAGAAAGGAGCCCAGATGATTTAGAAGTAGAAAATCTTTATTAGTACTTATTCATACCGAACGCATTTCGTGCTAAGGGTGGGCACTTACTCATAGGCTCTATGCTCCTTATCTGGGCTCCTTTCTCAACTAACATTAAGTCTATCCCGCCTTTGTTTTCCTTTTTGCTTGATTAATTAAATTATTTGTCCCTTGGACTGGGGGTCTGCTTGGGATTAGACTACTGTGAATGACTTTTTAATGAAATCAGGATCTTTTTGAAATTTACATTTTATTTTGGACAATGTTCCAGCAGTATAGACACACACCACAGTGAATCCGTTTATTTGTTATGAAAGGTTACCATACAAAACAATATGGCAGCTCTCACGCATATGGTTAAATGCAAATATGGAATGTGAAATGCACACTTTAAGACTGGAAAGGAAGGGAGCTGGTGGACCACAAGAAGCCAACTCAACAGTTATATTAACGGATGTGTCACTGTTCAGTATTCTTTGAAATGTAGTGGGGAGATTAACACACTGCAACCCCAAGGCACAATGGCTCCATTATTGCCCCATGATTTTCATAATTCCCATGCATCATATCTGACCCTTGAATTCCTTCTCCAGTTATATTAACCCCATCACTGTCAGATAAGATAATGCAAAGCCCAATGTGTAACAATAAATAATCTCCCCCCTCCCACTTACCTGTTGCAATCTTCAATACACTCCCTGCTATTGCCATCCTTCAAGTGGCAAGCGGCTCTGTTAGAATGCAAGATGGCCAGTTCCTCCGCATTCTCTGATCCTGGAATGTTGTGAGAAGGCAAGAGAACGTTGAGGCATTGCAGTAACACAGAGTGCTGGCATTGCAGTATTTACAGTACAAGAAAAGCGTGCCTAACACTGGCAGATCATTTGGGGAATCACAAGCGGAACTGGTACTGACTGTTTACTACCTCCTATATGTATATAAATATACATGTATATAAAATAGTTGCACTCAGCAGTGTATACATACACACACACATTCTCTCTCTCTCTATTATATATAATAAGCAAAGTGTGAATTTAATGAGGGATACTTAAAGCAGACAGTTAATATCTCATAACAAAGCAGCTCTCTAGTTCTCTACAAAGTCCGAAGCCTACCGGGGGGTGCTGGGAGTTGTAGTATAACAACAGCTGAAGAGGCAGAGTTTTAAATTGGGTAGGATGCGACACAAAACTCACACGGTCATTTATTTCTATATTATTTACATAAGTTTTACTAATACAGATATGAAACGTTATCCAGAATGCTCGGGACCTGGGGTTTTCCGGGTAACAGATATTTCCATAATTTGGATCTCATTACCTTAAGTCTACCAGAAAATCCTTTAAACATTAAATGAACCCAAAAGGCTGGTTTTGGTTCCAATAAGGATTAATTATATCTTAGTTGGGATCAAGTATTAGCTACTGTTTTATTATTACACAGAAAAAGGAAATCCTTTTTAAAGATTTGGATTATTTGATTATAATGGGGTCTATGGGAGACAGCCTTTCCATAATTCGGAACTTTCCAGATAACGAGTTTCTAGATAACGGATCCCATACCTGCAGTTCAACTGCATTTAGTGGCAGTGGTGTAGTTGTGTGCATTAGGATGACAACAGGGAAGCAGCAGCAGCAAATGGGTATTAAGTACTTACGTGTGTTCTTAACATTTTCAATGGCTTGTGAATACTTGAGTGCAGCCTCAGCAAACTGCCCGTTCTTAAACAGCTGGTTGCCTTCTGACTTTAGCCGTGCAGCTGAGGGAAGGGGCTCTGATGATGGCTTCACTTCCTTACTGCTTCTCTTCCATGTGTTGTCGGTGCCAGGGGTTGGCTTCATTCTGTCCTTCTCTTCACATGGATTCCTTGGCTGCTGTCCATTGCCGCAGTCTTTCTTCACTCCATTCTGCGTGTGACCAGGAGCCCGACATTCCTCGCTCCCAGGGCCGTTTTTCTTGGGAAAGGGTTTATCGTGTGCATTCCCCATGTCACTCTGCTCCCCTACTGCCTCTCCTCCCACTGACTCACCGGCTTCTACAAGGAAGTTACAGGCTTAGTTACTACATCAGCAGAACAAACCATTACACAGACACAATAGGGGGGACGCAGGAGCAGCTTTCATGGCTCTTAGATCTGGAAAGGAAATTTAGGTAGAAAAACCAGTTAAAGGGACACAATAAAGCCAGGCTGGAAGGGCAAGCACCTCACAGTGCTGAGATCCCCCTGAAGGGCAGGCGTGTTACCACCTGGCTGTAATGTGTGGCCCCTGCTCCTGCACAGAATCACTGCTCCTACTACAATACTCGTTCTGTGAGCTAACTCTTAGTGTGCCAAAGCTGTCACCAACAGATGGCAAGATTATTAATGGGGGGGGGGGGCAGCAGGGTCACATTGTGGCTCACAGCACATTCAGAAAGGCAATTAGCTATCAAACACAAAAGGATTATTATCCTCTCTGATTGTGTCGCTCATTTATGGCTGCATTTATTAGAAAAATCCTGGGGCAGAAATGATAAAATGAATTAACAACATGCAGAAATACGGATTATACATGTACAGGCATGGGAACTGTTATCCAGAATGCTCGGGACCTGGGTTTTTTTAACAGATCTTTCTGTAATTTGGATCTTCATACCTTAAGTCTACTAGAAAATCATGTAAACATGATATAAACCCAATAGGCTGGTATTGCTTCCAATTGGGATTAATTGTTTCTTAGTTGGGATCAAGTACAAGTTACTGTTTTATGATTACGGAGAAAAAGGAAACCATTTTAAAAAATTTGGATTATTTGGATAAAATTCAGTCTATGGGAGACATTCCATAATTCGGAGCTTTCTGGATAATGGGTTTCCAGATAACGATCCTATTCCTGTATATAAATTTAAATAATGTGCAAAAAATGATTACAATATATACAGGTATGGGACCTGTTACAGAGAATGCTCGGGACCTGGGGGTTTCCGGATAATGGATCTTTCCGTAATTTGGATCTTCATACCTAAATTCTACTACAAAATCATTTAAACATGATATCAACCCAATAGGCTGGTATTGCTTCCAATAAGGATTAATTATATGTTAGTCAGTATAAGGTACTGTTTTATTACTACAGAGAAAAAGGATTTGGATTATTTGGATAAAATGGAGTCTATGTCAGTCATTCCATAATTCTGAGCTTTCTGGATAATGGGTTCCCTGATAACGAATATTCCTGTATATGAATTTAAATAATGTGCAAAAAATTATTACAATATATTTAGGCATGGGACCGGTTATCCAGAATTCCCAGGACCTGGGGTTTTCCCGATAAGGGATCTTTCCATAATTTAGATCTCCATGCCTTATGTCAACTAAAAAAATCATTTAAACATTAATTAAAGATTGTTTTGACTCCAATAAGGATTAATTATATCTTAGCTGGATTCAAGTACGAGGTACTGTCTTCATATTACTTAAGATTAATTCTTATTAATGGAAAAAGGAAATCAGTTTTAAAATTGTGAACTGTTTGATTACAATGGAGTCTGTGGGAGATGGCCTTCTCGTAATTCGGAGCTTTCTGGATAACGGGTTTACAGATAATTGGATACACATATAGAAGGAACTACAAACATATAATTATTATGTCATTAGTTAATCAGACATTACCGGAAACAATTATGTATTGAAACTCCACCATTACAATAGGTTTGCTAAGCAGAGTGGATGTAGTTTAATGAGGTTATGGAAAAAAGGTGCAAAATTTGCTCTAATCACCTAAAGCAACCAGTGAGCCGGCAGCTTTTACTGGTCACCTGTTTAAAGGCCAAAAATCTCTTTTAGTTGCTATGGGTTACTGTGCAAACTCTTTGCACGACAGGGACAACTGTTCATTGAGAGCGTGGGGTGCCAGTGTATTAGGTTTCTTAAGGTGGCCATAGACTCAAAGATCCGCTCGTTTGGCGACATCGCCAAACAAACGGATCTTTCCCCGATATGCCACTAACTACATGGCTATATCGAGGGTAATTTGAATTACGATGCGCCAAGGGGCTCCAACGGGTCGGTTGGGTAAAAATCCAACCTTCCTGATCGAAATCATGGCCAGATATCGATCGGGAAGACCCGTCGGAAGCCCCCATACACGGGCAGATAAGCTGTCAAATCGGTCCAAACGACTGATATCGGCAGCTTTATCTGCCCGTGTATGGCCACCTTTAATCCAAAAGCATTCTCTCCGGAGAAGCATTTTGGACCTATCACCCCCTCTTCTAGGGGGAGGTATATGGTCTATACCAATGTATTTAAAATGTTGGTAGATGGTGACCCATCTCTAAGAAATGTTTGGCAACCGGTTTCGTGGTATGATTGTCCCTAAACGCTGTACTTAAAGCTGAACGATGAGCATCCATCCTAAGGCACAATGTAAGGTCGGTTTTACCGACATAAGAAAGCCCACATGGGCAGGTAATTAAATAAATGACATGTGTGGTGGTACATGTAATGTGTGACCGAATAGCAAATCTTTTGCCCGTATGCAGGTGAGTAAAACTCTGACTAGGACTCATATACCTACATGAAGTACATGAGGTACATCTAAAGCACCCCGTTTTTTGACTGGTAAGCCAACAAGTCTGGGATTTTTGATAACACTCTATCGGATCTTTCTTCACCAGAAGATTCCGAAGGCTAACTCCTCTCTTATAGGCTATAGTGGAGGGAGTGGACAATACTGTTTTCAGACTACTGTCTGCCTGTATAATATTCCAATTCTTAAGTATCACCTTTTTAATTTGTCCTGAAATGTCGCCAAACTGTGACTATTATGGAGACGATGCTTCTTGTCACCCCCTAATACCCTCTTTTTAGCAATATAAAGAGCCCATGTTAGCACCCTTTTCGGATACCCTCTCGCCAATAACCTATCCTCCATCTCCTTAAGCTGCATTGCCCTAGTTGTCTCCGAAGAATTGTTGTGCAGAACCCGGCAAAACTGAAAAAGAAGATTTCATAGATTCTGGATGCTGGCTCTTAAATTGTAACAACGTATTACGGTCAGTGGTTTTTCGATATAATGAATAATCAAACCTAGTACTGTTACGAGTAATCTACACATCGAGAAATTGAACAGTTTTACTACTAGTTGTGGCTGTGAACTTCACTGGACCGTCAAGATTGTTTAGATAGGACACCATAGCCATGAAAGACTCCTCACTACCCTTCCAGACAATTAATATATTGTCTATAAAGCGTTTGAAAAATAATAGACTTGTTCCAAACTGTGGCATAATGTTGTTGAGTTCGAATTGATGCATAAATAAATTTGCATATGCAGGTGCCATGTCCGCTCCCATTGCCCTACCAGACACCTGCATATAATAATCGTGCTCAAATCTAAAGTAGTTCATAGTGAGACACATATGCAGTAGCTGCAAAACAAACTCAACATTAGGACCGGAGTATCCTTCAGTTTGCAGAATCGAGCGGCGTACAGATTCCACCCCTAAATCATGGGGAATGCAGGTATATAAATTCACTACATCCATGCTGGCCAACGTATATATATATATATATATATATATATATATATATATATATATATATATATATATATATATATATATATATATATATATAATACACAAAAGCCATGAATTTCCTGTAAATTATATCCTTATAAACAGTGAGTTCTGATGTCATCAGTTATAAACGGTGAGTTCTGATGTAATTTCTGTCACATGACTCACTGAAACTTGTTTATTATAATAAATAAAGTACCCTAGTTGCAAAATAGGTCATGAAACTCCTCGGTAACTTATAATATCCTTATATTTTACAAGAGGGGGTACTTTATTCACTATATACATACAGTATATACACTACTTCTATTTCAAACAATTGCACAAATGAATTAGAAATTCTCCAGGGAATAGTTTTTTGTTAATGCAGAATGACTTAATGGGGGGGGGGGGTCACCTTTAGTATGTTATATAATGGCTAATTTTAAGCAACTTTTCAATTGGTCTTAAAGGGCTTGTTCACCTTTGAGTTAACTTTTAATATGAAGTAGAGAGTGGTATTCTGAGACAATTTGCAATTGGTTTTCATTTTATATTATTTGTGGTTTTCACCTTATTTAGCTTTTTATTCAACAGCTCTCCAAATTGCTATTCAAACAATCAGGTTGCTAGGATCCAAATTAATCTAGCAACCATGCCCTGATTTGAACAAGATACCAGAATATGAATGGGAGAGGACCAGAATAAAAGGATGAATAATAAAAAGTAGCAATAACAATACATTTGTAGCTTTACAGGGCATTTGTTGTTAGATAGGGTCAGTGAACCCTGTTTGAAAGCTGGAAAGAGTTTGAAGAAAAAAAAAAAATTATGAAGTCCAGTTGAAAAGTTGCTTAGCTTAATTAGCCATGCTAATGTAACATGCTAAAAGTTAATTGAAAGGTGAACCACCACTTTATTTTTATTTGTTAAACTGCCTTCTTCATTTGACTCTTTCCAGCTTTCAAATGGGGCTCACTATTCCCATGTAAAAAAACAAATGCTCTGTAAGGCTACAAATGTATTGTTATTGCTTCTTTTTATTACTTATCTTTCTATTCAGGCCTCTCCTATTCATATTCCAGTCTCTTATTCAAATCAATGCATGGTTGCTAGGGTAATGCATTGCAAACCGGAGAGCTGCTGAATAAAAAGCTAAATAACTCAAAAACCACAAATAATAATAAATGAAAACCAATCGCAGATTGTGTCGGAATATCAATCTCTACGTCAGACTAAAAGTTCATTTAAAGGTGCACATCCCCTTTAATTATAAATGTTCTCTTGCATACCTATGTGTTTCTGCTGACAGGGTACATTTAGCAAAGTCACAGGACATGTTACTTTACATGCAACATGTTATGTGTGTGTACATTTGTACAATATAACAATTTGGGGGTTACATCCCACAAAACAGCCATACGTGAGCTCAGAAGCAGAACTAGACACCTGTGGGCCCAGGGATGCAACAGGGAACACTAAAATGAGCTAGTCTTGGGGTTCAGAGACTTCTAGTTATGCCACTACACAGATTGGCTATGACTTGAGAATACAATGAATTTCTCACACTACAGCCAAAAGCACTTTAAATATATGCAAATAGGCAATACCAAGTCTACAGTCATCATAGGCACTTAGTACAGCGGATAGCAGCCAGATCAACGTCAGCAGTGGAGCCAAATGTAAAGTAAAAATAAGCTTTATTGATCAATGCTAAAATTGTATGTACAAGCGGACAGGGAGATACAGCTTGATGCGTTTCGTGACTAATACGTCACTTTATCAGAAGTCTACACATCTGTTACACAGTTGGGCAGGCTACGTAATGCTGTATGGGATCCCTTATCTGGAAACCTGTTATTCAGAGAGCTCAGAATTACAGAAAGTCCACCTCCTTTAGAGTCTATAATAAGGAAATAATTACAATGATTAAACATTATTAGATTTTTTCTTTGTAATAATAAAACAGTACACTTGATCCCAACTAAACTACATGAACCCATATTGTTGCAAAACAATTCTCATGGGTTCATTTAAGGTTTAAAGGGGTAGCTCACTTTTAAGCTTACTTTTAGTATGTTATAGAATGGACAATTCTAAGCAAATTTTCAATTGGCATTCCTTTTTTTTTTTTATAGTTTTTGAATTCTTTGCAGCCTTCTTTTGACTCTTTCCAGCATTCAAATGGGGTGGCATCTAAAAAAACAAATGCTCAGTAAGGGTAAGGTCACACTGGGAGATTCGGGGAGATTTAGTCGCCCGGTGACTAATCGCCTCTTCTTTGGGGCGACTAATCTACCCAAACTGCTTCCGCCTGTCTTCTGCCTGCTAAAATGAAAAATCGCCTGTGGCATGGCACTCGCGGCACTTCGTTTTCGGAAGTCGTCTGAAGTTTCCTCGTGAGGCAACTCCCTGAATCTCCCAGTGTGACCTTACCCTAAGGCTACAAATGTATTGTTATTGCTAATTTTTATTAATCATCTTTCTATTCAGGACTAGCCTATTCATATTCCAGTCTCTAATTCAAACAACTGCCTGGTTGCTAGCTAAAATTAAGCTCTAGCAACCAGATAGCTGCTAAAATTCCAAACCGGAGAGCTGCTGAATAAAAAGCCAAATAATAAAAAATGAAAACCAATTGCAAATTATCTCAGAATACCACTCTCTACATCATACTAAAAGTTAATTTAAAGAGGAGGTTCACCTTCAAGTTTACTTTTAGTATGTTATAGAATGACTAATTGTAAGCAACATTTCAATTGGTCTACACATGTATTTTTATTACTTCTTTTTAATACTCATCTTTCTATTCAGGCCTCTCCTATTCATATTCCAGTCTTTTATTCATATCGATGCATGGTTGCTAGGGGAATTTGTACCCTAGCAACCAGACAGCTGAAATAGCAAACTGGAGAGCTGCTGAATAAAAATAATAACTCATAAACCACAAATAATAAAAAATGAAAACCAATTGCAAATTGTCTCAGAATATGACTCTTTACATCATACTAAAAGTTAATTTAAAGTGAACAACCCATTAAACGTGAGCAATCCTTTTAAATGTTATTTAGACATAAGAAATAAGGAACGGTGATCCAAATGATAGAAACATCCCATTTCTGAAACCCCTCAGATCCCAAGCATTTCAGATAATAGCTCCTATACCTGTACCATGTGATATTACCGTATACAGTATTGGGGCCAATAACTTATTTTATACTTGAATGTGCAGGCAGGTTTGGGCGAATTTGACCAGTTTGGTTTCACCAAAAATTCACCGTTGTGAAATGTCTCAGACGCCCATTAAATTTTTTGATGCGTGACACCATTAATGGCGTTATTTCCGCAGCTTAAGAAGGCGAAAAAATGCGCCCATCCCTTATACTTTCTATAACATTGATTTAGTTACAGGGCCAGTCAAACAGCAGCAGTTAAACTCAATTAAACATGAAGTCACAGGCATTTGAGTCCCTACAGGAAATCACACACACATATGCTTTGTGTTGCCCCACTGTGATGGTGCATGTATTCATTGGCAATGAAATATATGTACCCCAAACTAATAATGCAAAGGTAGCTTTAATGTGCTTCTTTAAATTTTTTTTTGGCCATCTTGCTAATGCCAGGTAAGTATCTATTAAGGGCTTCTCAGAAATCAAACAGCTTCAGAGCATGGCATCCTAGATACAGGGTTAGACGGATGTTATTATATCCTCACGTGGCATTAATCCCAACACTAATTAGCCTGCCAGAGTGAAAAGCTTTCATGTATATATATGGTACAAAAAATCCATTAAAAGGGGTTGTTCACCTTTAAATTAACTTTTAGTAGGAAATCCATGTTACAAATGTTTGCAAAAATCTTTGCCACTCACAGATTTCTAATTTATTGTTAAACAAGCTGCCTTCATATAGACATGGCTGTACATGTTGGTTCATTAACCTGAATAAAAATAGATTACTGTTGTGGAAATATGCCCTGGACTTTTTCTAAGGTTTTAGATAACAATGTGCCAAGTATGTTTAGGCTAACGGAAGTATTATATAACATGGGATCAAAGGCCTCTATCTAAGGTAAGGTCCTTCAGGCCTAAATATTATTTGATCTTTTTGGCGACCTCGCCCAACAATCTTGTAGTTTATGGCCACCTTTACCTTCATCTATTGATAAATACACTTCTAAATATCCCATAGGAATGAATGGAAAGTGGGCGAGTTTTTTTAGTGGTGAGCTTTAAAGGGGAAAAATTATTCCAAATTCTATTTCATCACATTAGTCAATCAAAATGAACTTTACTTACACTGTATAAATTATTTGAATTGTGTTTCCTTTGGTCTGTGGCAAGCAGGCAGGATCCATTTTGTGGACACTGTTATTAAGACAAGCCTTACATCATCTCAGAATCTTGTTTGTGCACCAGAATGGGGGATCTGATGTCCATCCCCATGCACTGGCTACACAATTAAATGGTAAAGAGAACGGAGGACTGTGGGGAGAGCAGTGACATCTAGGAAGTATTGAATGGAAAGTGAAAGTAATTGTCTGCCCCACCTCTATGCCTAAGGCATAGAGGAGGGGCAGGCAATATCTGATTGACAGCTGAAATTTTAAATGAGTTTACAACAGCTATGAATGCTTTAATAATTAATTAATTTGAAAAGGATTTTTATTATATAGCTTTTTGTGTCTGGGTGAGAGGTCCACTTCAAACTCAAACTTTGATAAATCTGCCCCTTGGAGAATAAGCCCAGGTCAGGGCCCCTGAAATAATTTAGCCGTGGGGCCCAGAAACTTCTAGCTATAGCAATGTTCTAAATAGTTTGCCAATACCCCAAATTATGCTCAGATCTCGGACTTTAGTTTCTGCAGTAGGAATTGATGTAAAGTACAGTGGGATATGTTGGATATATATCAAATGTATTATCATAACAGGTTCATAACAGGTTCATTACAAATGCCTAAATCTATGGCAAACACTCATAAAACACAATGGGAAAAGAATATAGTTCATTATACAGTTCTTCTATTTCCCAACACCTTTTCATCAGACTGCCACTTTTCTTTCATTTTCCCAGGGATCCCTTTACGGACACATGAGTAGATAGCATCCTAGGACAGTGCATTTTTTTTAGAGAAAACGAGAATTTGCTCAAAGTAGAGTAAGAGCTTTTAAACACAGGGTGTGCCTAACAAACTGCACCAAATCCAGTGAATCTGTGTTTTCATTTCCTTTAATCTACAAATAAAAGTATTCAAAATTTTGTTGTAAGGGCCTTTTATATCACTATATACAGTATATTTTGAAGAATACCCACCTTTCTCAGATTTGGAAGTTCTCTCATTTTCTTCATCTGACCCCTCTATGTCCTCAATAACAATTTTCCTTCCTTGCTCTGAATTTCTTCCTCTGCCTTCTGCAGCAACTCGTCAACTTCAGCAAAAGCTTTCTGTAAAGAATAAAGGCCAGAGTTGAGATCCCGTGCTAAGAAATAAACAGATCTGTGTGAAATTACAGCTCACCATGGTAAAATTCCATGGCTCTCGATTCATTTCTATAGGATTTTTAGAGACATAATTATTAATGAGTTCACCATTTGATAAATAGACCTCTAAAAATCCCATAAAAAATAATAAGAGAGTGGTGAAATCTTACTGTGGTAAATTCAAAATTCACAATTTGATAAATCGGACACTTGAAGGCCACAAATATAATATTGATGCCCGAAGACTGCAAAGGAATAATCTAGGAACATCTTTAATAATAAATCAAATCAAATGGATTTGCTGTATTTTTTTTCTCTTGAAGACGTTTTGCTAGTCATCCAACTAGCTTTCTCAATTCAGTCAAGGAATGTTCCAACATACATTAGATTTTAGGAATCAAGTTGTTACCAATAGTACATTAAACTAAGACCTTAAAGGGACTCTGTCATGATTTTAAAGTTGTAGTTTTTATTTCTAACTTACACTGTTTACAAATCAAACAATTCACTTTATCATATAAATTTTATTCCAAAACCAACAAGTGTATTTTTTTAGTAGTAATATTAGTGTGTAGGTGCCATCTCAGGTCATTTTGCCTTATCCTGTGCTTTAAGAAAGAGCCAGCACTTCATGATGGAACTGTTTTCAGGCAAGCTACTGCTTCTCCAACTCAATGTAACTAAATGAGTCACAGTGGGACTTGGATTTCTACTATTGAGTGCTGTTCTCATATTTAAGGGTAAGGCCACACGAGGAGATTCGGGGAAATTTTGACGCCTGGTGGCTAATCGCCTCGTCTTTTGCGCGACTATCTCCCTGAACTGCCTCTGCGTTTTTCCCCATAGGCTAGAATGAAAAGTCGCCTGCGCTAATGCACACGCGGTGATGCGTTTTCTATAGTCGCCTTAAGTTGCCTCACTAAAAAAATGCTTTCCCATGACAGAATCCCCTAACTCATGGGCAGGGGCGTAACTACAGAGGAAGCAGACCCTGCGGCTGCAGGGGGGCCCAGGAGGTATAGGGGCCCCATGAGGCCCTAATTAATGAGCAATTTCAATAAATATTGGTAAAAAGGGCAACATGTGGTTATGTTGGGGGCCATAAAATGAATTTGCTGTGGGGCCCAGTAACATCTAGTTACGCCACTGCTCATGGGCATGTTTGTGTACCTCTATAAAGTGCTCCAAGTGTAGTGATCCAGCACTTAGTACAAAACCCAGAAACCCCTTGGGCGCAAGTGTTCTGTGAGTACCAAGGGGCGTGCTCTTGCAAGCCTTAGCTCTTCTGCACTTGCGCCATCATAAGTAATTATGTGACCCCTATTTACTGATTCCTGCAACATCAAATTCATTTAATTTATACAATTTTGTTCTTTTTATGCAGTTTATAATATACGTGATGCAAAATGAAACCTACCTTAGCAACTGGGTTGTCTGGTTCCTGATGTAAAACTCTCCTCAAATCAGTTGCTGCTGCATGGTAATTGGACAGGTTCTTGTGGCTTATGGCCCTTCGTAAAAATGCTAGTATATAAAGGAACATAATGTATTTAGCCTTGAATGCCTTAACATTCCATATATTACAATAAACTGAAAACAATTGTGATAGCAGAACAAATCAGTACTCCCGATTACCTATTTATAATCGTATCTCTTAGTTTCTGTTGAGGTCTGACTTGGGTTAGCAATAGTAAACAAGCACAGGTTTAATTTTTAAAATTTGAGACCACAGTCATGGTTATCCTGCCTGCCTTTGTTTTGTGATGTCCCTTGATAGATAAGCAGTTACATTTTGGGACAACTTCATCTCTCTTTCTTTTCCATTTTCTAACCTATTTTCATGAACTGGAGCAAGTGGTTTTTAATCGTATCTTATATTGGTGCTGGTCACATTGATTAATTCATTCTCCTACTACCTTTTATAGATTTTCAAGAGGGGAATTTTTTTATATGGGTATTAATGGCACTGCACTTTATATGGAGGAATTTTGATCTTATACTGATTGGGATGAACTTTTGTATAATAAGTGTCAATTAAATTGTAGCTGTATAAATTGATAATTAATTTTGGTTTCTCACTTGATTATTGTTAGCACTGCACTTTATTATTAGAGAACCCTCTGGGTTTAATTTAATGAATTTATAGAAGTTACACTACACTGTATAAAAGGAAATACATTTTTCTGAGTATATATTAAATAAACTACAACAATAGATACCACGGTTAGGTTGCAATAAGATTCACTAATCCCCAATTTGTATACATTATATTGGTGGGTAGAGGAGAAGGCTACGTGTGACCTTAAATTTAAGTTAGTTTCTCTGGGGTCCTTTTCTTTTTCCCTTTGGAAAAATGACCTTGTTTACTAAACTGAAAACAATTATAGAACATCAATGGAGAGTTTTTAGCATTAATGAAAATTAAAGCAGTTATTCTTACTTCATAAAAATACTCAGAGGCACATTTATCAAGGGTCGAATTTCAAATTCATGTGGGTTTTTTTTAAACTCCCTTAAAATCTAATATACTCAAAATTCAACTGGGGGGCTATTTCAGAAAAAAATCGAATATCTAAAACTCAGACTAATTTTACCGATTTGAAAACTCGAATCTACTTCGATTCGAATTCAAACAAACTCGATTCAAGTTTTTTCTCCAAAAAAAACTTGAATGTCAGGAAGGCTACAAACAACTATAAATTGGTCACTGCACATCTCTCATTGACTTATACATGAATTCGGTTTTAGGTGGTAAATAGTCGAATTCGAATTCTTAAAGGGCCAGAGTATGACAAATCTCGAAAATCTAATTCTGATTTATTAAAAAACTCTAATCGAATTTGGATAATTCCATAGTTGAATTTGACAGTTTTGACCATAAAAAAAATACAAAATTCTATTTTTCAATAATAAATCTGGCCTTCAGTGTAATCAATTAATAGACAGTTGAAAAGCAAATGCACAGCACAAAGGTAATTTATATTTATGTCTTGTCTGCCATGCACTAGACCAGTGGTCTCTCTAGTCATTTGGTTCAAGCTTCGATATGAGGTTGAACATATGACCAGGATCCAAATATGATCTAATTGACCTTCAAGACCACCTTTCCTGGGGTATCTAGGCTAGAAAAAGGCATTTTAGCCAAATATGTCCCTATCTGACTCACTTTTGCATAGTTCCATCTGTTTTCTTGCCTTCTTCTTCTGACTCTTTCCAGCTTTCAAATGGGGGTCAATGACCCCATCTATGAAACAATTGCTCTTTAAGGCTAAAAATGTATTGTTATTGCTACTTTGTATTACTTGTCTTTCTATTCAGGCCCTCTCATATTCATATTCCAATCTCTTATTCAAACCAATGCATGGTTGCTACATTTGGATCCTAGCTGAAATTGCAAAAAATTAAAACCAACTGCAAATTTTCTTAGAATATCACACACTAAAATTAAATTTAAAGGTGAACAGCCCCTTTAACTTTTTGTTCAGCTATCTGGTTGCTAGGGTCCAGATTACTCTAGTAACCATTAGTTGTGTGACTACAAGACTGGTTTATGAAGAGGAGAGTACTGAATAAAAAAAATAAAAAGTAACAATAAAAATAAAACTGTAGCCTCAGAGAGTCTCAGAGAGTAGTTTTTTGGCTGCTGGCTGTGACCACATTTGAAATCTGGAAGTCAGAAAACGAAGGCAAACAATTCAAAAATTATAAAAAAAATTAAGACCAGTTAAAAGTTGCTAAGATTTGCTTATTCTAAAACATGATAATGATGTACTTAAAGGTAAATCACTCCATTAATGAAACTTCTAAGTTTGTTTCCCACCTTGTTCCTCTATTGCCTGTGCACATTAATCCTGCTAAACAAGATATTTCCTTTTCTTACCTTTTGTGTTTCCAGGATCTAACTCCAGCACCCTCTCACAGTCATTCAGTGCGTTCCGCCAATTATTCAGCTTGACCTCCGCTTGTGCTCTGTTGTTAAATGCTGCAGCTGAGGGCAAGACAGAAAGGCTCCTAAAAAAGAAACAGGGCAAATGGGTCTAAAAGGTTCCAATACAAACACTAAGGGGCCGATTCATCAAGAGTCGAATATCGAGGGTTAATTAACCCTCGATATTCGACTCGGAACTAAAATCGTTCGACTTCGAATATCGAAGTCGAACGATTTTGCGCAAATCCTGTGATCGATCGATCGAAGGATTTTTCGTTCGATCGAACGATTAAATCCTTCGAATCGAACGATTCGAAGGATTTTAATCCAACGATCGAAGGAAAATCCTTCGATCAAAAAATCACAGGCAAGCCTATGGGGACCTTCCCCATAGGCTAATATTGACTTCGGTAGGTTTTATCTACCGAAGTAGGTGGTCGAAGTATTTTTTAAAGAGACAGTACTTCGATTATCGAATGGTCGAATAGTCGAACGATTTTTACTTCGAATCGTTCGAATCGTTCGAATTCGATCGAATTTAACCAATTCGATGGTCGAAGTACCCAAAAAATACTTCGAAATTCGAAGTTTTTTACATTCGAATTCTTCACTCGAATTTTGTAAATCTGCCCCAAAGAGTAGCTGATTTATATAAAACAGTTCATTTTTATATTCTAAGATAATTCTCTATTATATGGACAATATCACAGCTGGAATTGTAAGCAGTATAGTATAGACGATGCAGAACACTGCTCTCTAACTTCTTAAAGACACACGGGGACATTTGTCGCCCGCATTAATCATTTGGGCAACAAATCTTCCCCAAAATGCCTTGCCACTCGTTGACATAATTGCTGCAAGTAAATTACATTACTTGTGGCGGTTCAGCTTAATTGCAGGAAATTATAGCAGCAGGCATTTTCCTGTATTCAGCTCATATTTAGGAGTATACAATAATTTGGCTGCCCCTTAAACAAAAAAGGTTTACAAGACATCTGCATGCTAGGAAGAAGATGATCCCCAACAGTACCTACTTCAGTAGGTGCATTGTGTTCTTAGGGGGTTATTTACTAAAAATCACCAAAAATGTGTGATTTTCTTTTTATAAGATTGGACTTTAAAAAAAAAAAATCACAAATTTTTCAGAATTTATTAAACCCTGAGGATGGAAAAGTCCGAATCAGAAAATCCAACATCTCAGACCTGTTGAGGTTGCATATAAGTCAATGGGAGAAGTCCCAATGATTTTTTGATGTGCGCTGGGTTCCGTGCAATACCCCGTTTTCTGGCAAAAATCTGAGTTTTCGGGTGAAAAATCCGAACAAACTTGAAAATCGAATGAAAAATTCGGAAAAATCATGAAAATCTGATTTTTTTTTCCAGCAAAGCAAATTTTCTGGTAAATGTAATAATAAATAAGCATTAAAAACCTGAGCGGATTTGATCGGAGTTGGTAGCAGAAAATATTGAGATCAATTTGAAGTTTGATAAATGAATCGTTTTCAAGCCTTTGCCGTACAAGCATCCTGCTATGTCTTTATGGTCAAAACGAAGTTAATTTATGCTTTATGTCATGAGTTCAGGCATGAGGATGCCAAGGCAAGACGACTGATTTGAAAACCAAAGTGATCTATTGTTAGATATTGTGCAGTGGAGTATAAACTTTATACTGTAAGTTCTTTAGTAGGGATTCTATTTTAAAGGGGTTGTTCACCTTCAAACTGTTTTCAGATAGATCACCAGAAATAACAACTTTTTCCAATTACTTTCTATTTTGTATGTGTGACCGTTTTTCGAATATTAAAGTGTAAAGTGTAATTTTTCACCTTCTCAAGCAGCTCTGGGAGGGGGTCGCCGACCCTGTAAAGTGTAAACTGTTCTAAACGGATACATTTAGTTGATACATTTCTTTCCTTTGTCCCGACTGAGCAGAATCCCTGGGTTTCATTACAGGCAGCTGTTAGAATTGATACAATAGTTGCTAATACTCCAGAGATGCTGCTGAGAAATGTATCAACTAAATGTTGCAAAATTGTAACAGTTCAGAGTCTGCAACTGAATTACTGAGCTGCCAGACTGAAACACCAGAGACACGAACATTCAACTTTAAACTTAGATTTTGGAAAAACAATAAAAAAATAAGTAATGGAAAGTAATTGAGAAAGTCTTTATTTCTGGGGAACAATCTGAAAACAAATTAATTGAAAAAAAGTGTTTGGAAGGTGAACAACCCCTCTAAAGTGTCAACATGTGATAAATGTAATAGAAACACTGGTTTCTACTGACAATACCCTTGAATAGAGAGCATCTTTGGAATAGCCATCTGTACTACTCACAATGTGCCCCCTAAACAAAGACAGGGCATTAGGGTGTTGAACTCACGCAGAAGTGGAACACCCAATATGTGTCCCAAATATAATGCAGTACAATGATCTTTAGAAACTGGAAATCGTTCGTTTGTGAATAGAACCTTTATATAAGTTATATAACTTGAACCAACATTATTCATGTATTCTTTATAAAAACCCTTCTTCAGGAGTGACCTACTTACCTGCTATAATATGTTATAGCTTCCTGGTAGTCCCCAGATCTGAAAGCTTCATTTCCCTTTTCCTTCTCATTATCTGCAATAAGTCTTCTTTGACTTGGGCTCAAACCTGTAAAATATCATTTTATCAAACATCATAGAGACAGGATAAGAGTCACAGCAGGGCTCACGGCAGAGAGACAAATTCTATCATGGTTTGGTATGGCAACTGTAGCACTAGTGACCGGAAGAGGCTGCAAAAAACATTGTGAGGACAGCAAGTGTAATTATTGGAGAGTTTTTTAGTTCAATTCAAGAGATTTTTAATAAGAGGTATCCAGTATAGTGGATGATCCTTCAGACACCTTTTATAAGTTTTTTGATCTACTGAAGGAGATATAGTAGCATTTGTGCACGTTCAATCAGGTTTTGTAACAGATTTAGCTGTAAGACTTTTAAATGAGCAACTGCTCTTTTAAATTACTTTTTTGTTAAACTATCTGGTCTTTTTATAGAAATGTAATGTTTTAGGCTTTTGTTTTTAATCCTGTCCCTCAAAGACTAGATATATTTATATGGTTTGCACATGGGAGTTGAAGCTAAAGGTGGATCGTAAGGGAAGGGTTTGCTCAGATTGCACATCTTATGGGTTTTGCACAATAGGTGCACTTTATTATTGGTTGTGAGAGGAGGTATGCACTTTATTGCACAACATAGTGATGGTAATCAAAATAGATAATGTGAATTGTGGTTATATAGGCACAAAAATAGTACCTTATATTAGGTACAATCAGGCACAATTATTTGCACTTTAAAGTAAGGTTGGTAGTAGATTTTAGATAAGGTGTGATTGCACAAATAAATTGCACAAAAAAAGAAATGAGTGTGGGAGCTGGTAAATGGGGTTTCTTGTTTTCTTCGTTGTATTTATTTATATATTCTTGTCTTGAAGTGTATATTGAAATATGTTTTGGTCTTTAACACAGTATATGTTGTTTGGGAGTATGTGTAACATGTATGTGGTCTGGGGCGGGAAAGGGACATTGCAATTTCATTTCATTATGTATGCATTTCTTTCTTGTATGCAGAAGAGATGACTATGACTATGACAGCTACAAATTTAATATAGAAATGCATTGGCCAGCAGGATTACAATCCATATGAGCTGTTCTTTATAGCTATGTGTTTTATAAAGTTATTTATATACTGCTCACAGCATGCACAGCGATGTTACAATATAAAAAAGTACATATAGGGAGGACAAGCATAATAAATTAGTACAAATAAACAGAGATTAAGTGCCATGCATTAAGAGACACAGTAGGAAGGTGGTCCCTGTCCCATAAAGCTTACAATCTAAACATTATATATTATTATAAAGATACAGCAGTCTGTTTAGCATCTCATTACCAACCCCTTGGATGTTGCTTTCAGTGGTTTCAAAGCAGGTGCTTATTTTTAAATTCTTGGCTTGAAGGCAAGTTTTAGTTGCATAAAACAGTTGTACTGACAAACAGAGCCTGTTGTAGCTGCCAACACAGAGGCTCCCAAATGGGCAATCACAGCCCTTATTATGTACAACCCAAGAACATTCATGCTTGTGTTGCTTCCTAACTCTTTTCACAACTGAATGTGGCTTATGGGTAAAAAAGTTTGGGGACCCCCGGTCTAGGTCATATCTTTCATGCAAATATCCCACACATATAATTGCTTTATGGTGTAACTGAATGATTCAACTAACTTAGTCGCTGTATCTCAGTTAGACTCAATTGCCATGTTCAATGATCTGGGTATCCAATGAATTCTTTTTTGGCTCAATTTATTGGTAAAAAAACAATAAATTGTATCCTTGAAAGTTGGGCAAAGTTGAAATGAGATTAAAAGGTGCACCTGAGGATGGGTCTCACCCCATAACCTTGTGCACTGTATTTTTTCTGCAATAAATGTGGATATAAGCCTTGCACTTTCCTAAGTTATGTTGCACCAAGTTCCTATTCTCTTTGTTGTGAAATACTGCTACAACGACTCCAGACACCGTTTGGACTGGGAGCACCAGTGAAAATGCACGGAAGGAGAGTTTATTTGGGAGGTGTGTTTATCCTAATATACCACTGAGAGAATGACACAGTTCTGCAGACGTATCACAAACAAAGTTATTACTACCTACTTGCTGTATCTATTGCCTTCTTAATCGCTGATGTTTTAGAATGTATTGTTTTTGATTGTTCCTGCTTCTCAGCATCATCTACAATTCTTTCTCCACATCAAATCTAGAACGTAAAATGGAAGAAAAAGTAATGTGAAAAAGAAAAAAGAAGACGAAAACAGCTAGAGGACTGCGAAATCTGACAATGGTTACAATAAGCAATTCCTACATTTACCAAGGACACTGTTTGGCTAATCAGTTGCTCTGCAACTGTAAACATTGTATGCCTTTATAAGTGCTAGGGAACACACAGCCGGAAGAAAATAACTATAAATATAGCTCTTTATATTTGTATTAGTCAAATACAAATGGAGAAAAGGTAAAATGATCATATATTTACATTTACTTAGTTCGAGTGAAGGAATAGAGGAAAAAAGTTCGAATTTCGAATGGTCGAATATGGCTACTTCGACCATCGAATGGGCTACTTCGACCTTTGACTTCGAATCGAACTAAATTCGAACTAAAATCGTTCGACCATTCGATAGTCAAAGTACTGTCTCTTTAAAAATTTCTTCGACCCCCTAGTTCGCCACCTAAAACCTACCGAGGCCAATGTTAGCCTATGGGGAAGGTCCCCATAGGCTTCCTAACAATTTCCTGATCGAAGGAATATCCTTCGATCGATGGGTTAAAATCCTTCGAATCGTTCGATTCAAAGGATTTAATCGTTTGATTGAACGATTATTCCTTCGATCGTAGGAATTGCTCAAAATCCTTTGACTTCGATATTCGAAGTCGACGGATTTTACTTTGACGGTCGAATATCGAGGGTTAATTAACCCTCGATATTCGACACAAGGTAAATGTGCCCCGTAATGTATTTGCTGCTTATAAAACTCATGCAACCAAGTGTCAGAATTTGTGTTTGTAACCTATAATTGTTTGTAAAAAAAATTAAAATCATCATCATCATAGCGCCAGCAAATTACACAGCACTTTACATTAATTTATAAGGCACAAGGATCTTATAATAATTTAACAATTTACAGAGTGAGAATAGGATTAGAGAGCCCTGCTCAAAAGAGCTTACAATGTTAGTGTACATTTGAAACATAGGGAATATAGAAACAAATCAGATCAATCAAGATACATTGAATATGCTTCCCTAATCAGGTTGGAATGGGAGAGTCTGAAAGCTAAAGCCAGAGGGTTCCAGAGACAGCCTGAGAGAAGTCTTGTAGTGGGAAATGGGATGAAGTGTTGAGAGGAGAAGAGAGGCAAAGGTCAGAAGCAGAGAGGAGCTAAAATATAAAAAGGAGCTTCATTAAGGGCCTTTAATTTGTCTAGAGGAGATTGGGAGCCAGTAAAGGGATATGCATAAGGGTGCGTTTAGAGCAGTGTGGAGAGTAGCAGCAGCATTTAGATCAGATTGGAGATGTGAAAGGTGATGTGCTAGAATGCCTGCAAGGAATAAATTGCAGTAATCAAGGCTGGAAATTATGAGACACTGAATAAGTCTTTTCGTTGAGCTGAGGTAAGGGCATATTTGGGCAATGTTGTGAAAATGAAAGTGTTTGAAAAGTGCTTGGATGGACGGTGTAAAAGTCAGATGGGAATCTAAGATAATTCCTAGACAGCGCACCTGTGTGGTTGATTGAAAGTTGATGTTATTGACTGTGAGTGAAACCTGAGGAACAGGGGAAGATGTTGAAGGAAGTAAGTTCTGTTTTAGAGAGATTCAGTTTCACACTGTGACATCCAGGAGGAGAAAGCAGATAAGCAGTCTGTAACTTGGGAAAGGACAGAAGGAGAGAGGTCAGGAGTAGCCGGGTAGAGTTGGGTGTCATCAGCATAAAGTTGGTACTTAGGTTCAAATAACTGAATACATTTTTTTGAGGAGTGGTATAGAGTGAGAACAGCAGAAGGCCTAAGAAAACAAAACAGGCCCTATACAATATATTAATCAGCATGCTATGTTATTATAAAGACACAATCTCTGCACTTACCTGTCCCAGGCTCTATAGTCTTGTGGGACTTTTTTACTTACGCCTTTTTTCTCTTTTTCTTTCTGCTGCAATGATAGTAGAAATAATGACAAGTTTAAAATATATCAAATGCACCTTTAGCTGGAACTGAAGACCCTTATTTATATCATTCAGATTTTCGGAGATGTAATTGGGTCCAACTATAACTCAGGATTCAGGGTGGACAATGTACATAGTTTTCAGTGGCCTGTTCATTTAATTATTTACCATGCCAGCAGAGTGAAATAAAACCATAGTAATATCTAAAGCATCTAAAGATCTGAAGCATCTTCGTATGGATAATTTTACCCAAACACCGCATCTTGTAACGGTTTCATTTTTAACGCCTTCAGTTTATTAGAGAAGAATAAACACCTGTTTTAATATTACTGTATGTGTTGTCTACCTTTTATTTCTCCATCAACGGCTAGTACTGTTGTACTGAGTTCTACCTTTATATTTGTAAAAATCAAATAATTATTGGTCAGTTCTTATTCACATTAATAAATGACCTCTTCTGTGACTATCTGGTATTACACAGAAAAAAAGATTTAATGGAGCAGAAAGTTAAAGTTTCTCATAACAATTGAGCAAATGCCTATATGATTATGAGTCCAGAAGCAATATGGTGGGTTGAGATTAAAAGATACAGAACCTATACAGCAGAAAAATATAAAAAAGCTTTGGTCCCACATTCTACCTACCTTTATGTCAGTGGGTAGACTAGAGTAACTCCGTACAGATGGAAGATTTTCTGTGTCAGGCTGAATAACCGATTCATTTTGCTCTTTCATTTTTATATCCATAACCATTCCTGTAAAAAAAACTACAGCAATAAGATAAAAGAAGCCTGTTAAACATAGTATTAAAGCTACAAAATCTATGAGGCCTATTTATCAAACTTAGAATTTGTGAATTTTAGAGGTTTTTAAATTTGAATAAATTTGAAATTTTACAAAACTCAAATGTTTGTTTATTTTAAAAAAAAATTCAACAAAAGCTGTAGAAAAAACATGAATGCAGTGAATCTGTATTCATCATTTTCAATGGGTCTACAAACTCTCAAGTAAACTAGAAAAACTCCAAAATCGCAAATTGACAAAAAGTTGCTTACATTTTGTGTAGCCCAACTCCCATTGTGGCACTTTATAAATATTGAACATTCAAGTTTTGTCTTAGCACAAAATAATTCAAACTGCAGTGAAAATTAGAATTCATGTGTTGATAAATCAGACCCAAAGATTTACATTCTTGTTTTTTATATTTCCTGTGCTTAATAAATATCGAACATTCAAGTTTTGTAAACTGTAATTCAATTTTTTTTTATAAAAAAGTCAGCCCCTATGTGTATATGACAACAAAGTGGTTAATGGAGAACTCAAGCCTAACTAAAGAAATAGGCTATAAATGTTGTAAATTATGTTTTCCATTTAGCAGGGAAGTTTTGTGCCTCCAAAGATGCCCCAGTAGCTCCCCATCTTATTTTCTGCTGATTCACTTCACATGCTCTGTGCTGCTGTCACTTACTGAGCTTAGGGACCCACTCACAATATACAGCAAACAGTTTTTTTATATTTAATTTTGAAATCTGACATAAGGCTAGACATATTTCAGTTTTCCAGCTGCCCCAGTCATGTGACTTATGCTCATAAACTTCAGTCACTCTTTACTGCTGTACTGCAAGTGGAGTGATATCACCCCCTCCCTTCTCCACCACCAGAAGCCAAACAACAGAACAATAGGAAGATAACCAGATAACAGCTCCCTAAGACAAGATAACAGCTGCCTGGTAGATCTAAGAACAGCACTCAATAGTAAAATCCAGGTCCCACTGCGACACATTCAGTTACATTGAGTAGGAGAAACAGCCTGCCAGAAAGCAGTTCCATCCTAAAGTGCTGGCTCTTTCTGAAAGCACATGACCAGGCAAAATGGCCTGAGATGCACCTACACACCAATATTACAACTAAAAAAATAAATTTTTAGGAATTACATTTTATTTTGTAGAGTGAATTGTTTGCAGTGTAAACTGTGTAAATTAGAAATAACAATTACATCATGAAAATCTTGGCATAATCCAGTGACGGAACTAGGTGGGGACGGGCCCTGGTGCGGGTCGTGCAGCCGGCCCCGCACCCCCTGCTCCCCCGGTAGTTACGCCACTGACATAATCCCTTTAAATAACATACAATACCTTTAAATCGTTATCAATATTCATTCAGTCTTCTAATAAGAAGTCAGCAGCAGTGGCAGGGGGTTTGTCTTTCCGCAAAGCACGACTCTGCGGAGCTAAATTCCAAAGCCGCTCCTCGCAAAACGCTGTTAGCTCTGGGTAATTTCTTTCTTCACCAGACCTTTTAAGACAATTATGACTTGATATGTACAATATTTACTTAAACTGGAGTCAGGAGTCAGAATTGGCATGGGTGTTTGCTTAGCACCCCATATAACAGAATAGTGTTACGCTGCTCAAAGAAGCAAGATACATTTTTACATTGACACAGGTACTGAATATGGCAAATGTTTCAATTGATTAAAGGGGTTGTTCACCATTAAATTAACTTTTAGGAGTTTATTTTTCAAAATCCGAATTTATGTCATTATTTTCTGAAATATACTTTGCACAGGTTATTTTCTCTAATTTATCAATAAATTTTCCCAAAAAAATTCCAGTTCAGGAAAAAGCTAGAATTTTTTTTCCGGTTTTTCCGCCCAAAGAATCCAATTTTTTAAATTTTGCCCAAAAACCACAAAATCTTTTGATTATTGCATGAAACCCAGTGCAGATCAGAATATGTTCGGGACTTCTCCCATTGACTTATATACAACCTCGGCAGGTCTGAGATGCCGGATTTTCGGATTCTGACTTTTTCCATCCTCTCAGTATAATAAATCCCGAAAAATTCAAGTTTTTTTTTTCACAAAAAATTTAGATTTTGTAGTAACTTTTTGAGTTTTTGGCATTGACTTATAAATAAATAACCCCATTAGTATGATGTAGAGATTGATATTCTTTGACAATTTGCAATTGGTCTTCACTTTCTATCTTCTATATTTTTTTTAAATGATGTAGCTTTTTGTTTATCAGCTCTCCAGCATTTCAGCAGCTATCTGTTGCTAGGATACAAATGACTAGCAACAAGACAGTGATTTAAATGAGTGACTGGAATATGAATAGGAGAGGAAAGGAAGATGAATAATAAAAAGTAACGACTATAAAATTACAGAGCCTTTTCTCATTCTGCTTGAATGAGAAAACGCCAGCGCAATGCACTCATGGAGCTTTGATTTCCGTAATCGCCCGAAGTTTCCTCGGGCGATTTCAGAAATCGAAGCACTGCGAGTACATTGCACTGCATTCAAGCAGACGGACGGCAGGAAGAAGGCAGTTCGGGGAGATTGTCGCCCCGCAGAAGAGGCAATTAGTCACCAGGCGACTAAATCTCTCCGAATCTGCCCGTCTGCCCTTAGCCTAAAGGGCAATTCACCTTCATTAGTAAATCTGTAATAACTGAAAAAAAACACAGAAATATGTTCAAACTTTCATAACCTGCCAAATTTTGTATAATGAACATGGTAATTAGGGTGTGTGGGCACAAAAAATGGGCGTGGTCAAAAATATTTCACCTGTACTCTCTTGGATGAGAGGGGAGATACATAAACCAAAAGCACATGATAGCTAGCTTTCCTAAAATGGACAAATCGAAATGAGAATAAAAAAAA
Organism: Xenopus laevis; assembly: GCF_017654675.1. Lineage (NCBI taxonomy): Eukaryota > Metazoa > Chordata > Amphibia > Anura > Pipidae > Xenopus > Xenopus laevis. Next base: position 138,162,503 of record NC_054381.1, on the reverse strand, counting down.
AACAAAAAAAAAACAGTTACATAGTTACCTAGTTAAATTGGGTTGGAAAAAGACAAAGTCCATCAAGTTCAACCCCTCCAAATGAAAACCCAGCATCCATACATACACCCCTCCCTACTTTTAATTAAATTCTATATACCCATACCTATACTTACTAGTATCACTAGTATCACAATAGCCTTTGATATTATGTCTGTCCAAGAAATCATCCAAGCCATTCTTATAGTCATTAACTGAATCAGCATCACAACATCACCCGGCAGTGCATTCCACAACCTCACTGTCCTGACTGTGAAGAACCCCCTACGTTGCTTCAAATGAAAGTTCTTTTCCTCTAGTCTAAAGGGGTGGCCTCTGGTACGGTGATCCACTTTATGGGTAAAAAGGTCCCCTGCTATTTGTCTATAATGTCCTCTAATGTACTTGTAAAGTGTAATCATGTCCCCTCACAAGCGCCTTTTTTCCAAAGAAAACAACCCCAACCTTGACAGTCTACCCTCATAATTTAAGTCTTCCGTCCCTCTAACCAGTTTAGTTGCACTTAGTCTCTGCACTCTCTCCAGCTCATTTATATCCCTCTTAAGGACTGGAGTCCAACACTGCACTGCATACTCCAGATGAGACCTCACCAGGGACCTAGTGACACCTAGTGAGAGACTAGTAAAACATAAAAGTTTTTCTTTCTACATCTCTCTGTCCCAACAGAACAATTTAGGCTAATCATGCCTATATATTTATTTAATTCCAAGTAGCACACCACAACTTCAGAATTACTGCTTCAAGAGAGCTTCAATGGCTCCATTAATAGATGCATACACTCATTCAAAACTTAAGAGCCATTAGCTAAAATAAGCACCTGGAAGTAGAAATACCATGTCCTTCTTAAGGCTAAGGCCACACTAGGCGATAGCGCGGCGATTTGACTCGCGGCGACTTTTCACCGCGACTTTTAAGCCGCAATCGCTGTGGAAACTTTTGCGCTGGCGTCTATGGGGAATCGCGAGCGTAAAAACACACGCGGCGATCTTTTTTCTATTGTCGCTCGAAAATAGAAAAAAGATCGCCGCATGTGTTTTTACGCTCGCGATTCCCCATAGACGCCAGCGCCAAAGTTTCCCCAGTGATTGCGGATTAAAAGTCGCGGCGAAAAGTCGCCGCGAGTCAAATCGCCGCGCTATCGCCTAGTGTGCCCTTAGCCTAAAGGGGTTGTTCACCTTTAAATTAACTTTACCTAAAATGTAGAGAGATATTCTAAGACTATTTGCAATTGGTCTACATTTATTTATCATTTGCAATTTATAAGTTACTTAGCTTTTTATAAAGCAGCTCTCCAGTTTGCAATTTCAGAAATCTGGTTGCTATGGTCCACCTTACCCTAGTAACCATGCACTGATTTGAATAAGAGACTGGAATATGAATAGGAGAGGGCTTGAATAGATAGATGAGTAATAAAAAGTAACAATAACAATTTGCAGCCTTAAAGAGCATTTTTGTTTAGATGGGTCAGTGACCCCCATTTGAAAGCTGGAAAGAGTCAGAAGAAGAAGGCAAATAATTCAAAATCTATAAAAAAAGAAAAAAAAATTAAGGCCAATTGAAAAGTTGCTTAAAATTAGTCATTCTACAACATACTAAAAGTTAACTTAAAGGTGTACCACCCCTTTAAAAGTTGTGCCTTCCACGTTTACAATGCAATATATAGGTCCGGTTTCTGGCAAAAAGACCCTTGGAGACCTAACCTGCTTCTGCACAAGGAATCTAAAAAGTGCCACAAATTAATTTTGAGCAGGGTTATACACAATGACCAACCCAGAGGTGTGAAACGCTTGTATTCTAATGCCAATATTTTACACAGCAATATATATGCTATTATCAAAAACATAAATAAATATTAAACAATCTAAACAGCATACTTCACTTTACACTTTTTTCTAGGGATGCCCCAAATCCAGGATTCGGCTCGGTATTCTGCCTTTTTCAGCAGCATTAATTTGAATCCTCGTGCCTGCCCGAACCAAATTCAAATCCTTAAAGGGGATTTTCACCTTTGAGATAACTTTTAGTATGATGTAAAGTGTGATATTCTGAGACAATTTGCAATTGGTTTTCATTTTTTATTATTGAAGGTTTTTAGTTATTTAGCTTTTTATTCAGCAGCTCTTCAAATTGCATATTAACCAATCTGGTAACTAGGGTCCAAATTACCCTAGCAACCATGCATTGATTTGAAAAAGAGACTGGAATATGAATAGGAGAGGCCTGAATAAAAGGATCAGTAATAAAAAAGTAACAATAAAAATAAATTTGTAGCCTTAAGCTGGCCATAGATAGAGAATCCTCGAACAATCGGACTTCCCATCTCCTGACCTGCCACTAACTATTCCGATCAAATAAAGTAGTAAAAGAACAGATGAGCTGATGTTCTGCCCCTGACAGCAATCGTACGAAAGTTATGTCCAACAAAAGCTGGTGAAAATCTCATATTGAAAATTGTACGATCGGCAATACATGCAGAGATATTATCGACAGCCGACAGAAATCTTTTAACCTGTCCGTTACAGAGCATTTGTTTTTTAGAAGGAGGTCAGCGACGCCCATTTGAAAGCTGCAAAGAGTCAGAAGAAAAAAGCAAATAACTATAAAAAAATAAATAATGAAAATCAATTGAAAAGTAGCTTAGAATTGGCTGTTCTATAACATATTAAAAGTTACCTTAAAGGTGAACCACCCCTTTAAAAATCAGATGACTTTTCGTCATAAAACGATTAAGTAAGGACATGTTTTTCCACCTGCTACGCGTGCGGTTCCGTTTCCCTTCTTTTACTTAATTTGCATATGCAAATAAGGATTAGGATTCACAATCTTTCACATAGGATTCAGGGGGTTCAGCCGAATCCAAAATAGTGGATTTAGCGCATCTCTACTTTTTTTTTTTTTTTTTAAAGAACATGAAAAGCCACAACTGCTTCCTGGGTGCAGAGCAGCCCTCCTTTTATCCAACTTGAAACCAGGTTTGCACTTTTAAAAACCATGCCTGTAGAGATGTGATGTGTTTCCACACAAAATTTGTGCTTCCCACATTTTGCTGTGCAAAAAAAGATTTGTGTATGCATGTATAAGGGTAGAACTGCACGGCCGACTTAGCTGTGTTTCCGTCTAATCCGACGCTGGGCGACAAAACGCACGCGGCAAGTCGGATGCGACAGGAACACGGTAAGTAATATAAAGTCGGATGGTGTCGCAACGCTGATCCGACGCGACACGACTGTCGGATGCAAATGCTGCAAGCTGCATCTGCATCCGAAATTCGTGTCGCCTCGGATCACCTTTGCCACACCATCTGACTTTATATTACTTACCTTGTTCCTGTCGCATCCGTCTTGACGCATGCATTTTGTCGCCCAGCGTCGGATCTGACGGAAACGCAGCTATGTCGGCCATGTAGTTCTACCCTTAGAGAGAAACATTGTGTGTGGGCTATAAGCTTGTAAACTTTGCTCTTATTCAGCTGGGAATTTTCAAGTTTCTGATGATTTCCTTGTTCTCTGTAATAATATAATAATATAAAGTGCCTTGTACTTGAGCCAAACAAAGATATAATTAATCCTTATTGGAAGCAAAACCAGTCTATTGGGTTTATTTAATGTTTACATGATTTTCTAGTAGACTTAGAGGGGTTGTTTGCCTTTAAAATAACTATTAATATGATGCAGAGAAGAGAGTGATATTCTGAGACAATTTGAAATTGGTTTCATTTTCTATTATTTGTGTTTTTTTACGTTATTTAGCTTTTTATTCAGTTTGCAATTTCAGCAAACTGGTTGCTAGGGTCCAAATTACCCTAGCAACCATGCACGGATTTAAATACAAGACTGGAATATGAATAGGACAGAGCCTGAGTATAAAGATGATAGCAATAACAATAATTTTTTAGCCTCGAAGAGCATTTGTTTTTTAGATGGGTCAGTGACCCACACTCAAAAGCTGGAAAGATTTAGAAGAAAAAGACAATTCTATAAAAAATAAATAATAAAGACCGTCTGAAAAGTTACTTAGAATTAGCCATTCTATAACATACTAAATGTTAACTTGAAGATGAACCACCCCTTTAAGTATGAAGATCCAAATTAAAGAACGATCGGTTATCCGGAAAACCTCAGGTCCCAAGCATTCTGGATAACAGGTCTCATACCTGTAAAGCTTTAACATAGAAAATAACCGACCATCTTACCTGAGAAGCCACAAAATTTTTTCCAGATGTTTGATATCTGAACAGTTCTCTAGAAAACTGTACTCAAGGTGGTCAATGGGGATTTGGTGGGTTTTGGTCATTCCATAGTTCCATACCGAGGAAACTACCTGTGCACTCATTGCTGGAAAATAAAATATTGATAAACATAAATGAATGTCATTTTACAAAGAAAAGCTTACTATCATATATGTTTAGCTGCTGTGGTGGTACAACGGCTATAATGGATCAATGTTGACCCGCTTCAGTTGATCAAGTTCTTGGTTTGACTTACAGTTCATAGAAATCAGTGCAATATGCTTAAATCAATTCAAAGGGGCGCCGGTCCCAAGATATACACTTCTCTGATATACAGTTCTTTGATGGCAAGCCTGTAAGAACAAATTAACTTTTTTCAGTATAGATTGTTTCTATCCAAGCTAGGGATGTACCAAATCCAGGATTTAGTTTCGGATTGAACCAAGATTTGGCCGTTTTCAGTCAAATTTAGCTGAATCCAAGTGCCTCGCTGAACCAAATCCGAAAAATAGTGGATTCAGTTCATCCCTTATCATCCATATTGTTATGGAAGTAAAATAAAAGCGTTGTAGAAGGAAAGCAATAATAAAATTTAAAAAAGCATGTTAACCCCATTAAAATGCTATAGTATCGGTATGGGACCTGTTATCCAGAATGCTTGGGTCCTGGGGTTTTCTGGATAATGGTCTTTCCAAAGTTTGGATCTTCACACCTTAAAGTGATACTGACACTAAAAATTTTCATTTCAAAATATTAATCTACATCAAAATCACCTATAGGTCATGTTGATCGTTTTTCGCTGATAGTTTTGCTTTTGTAGTAATTGTCACTTGAAGTTCCTAAACCTGACAGTTTTGCCAACCTGACTGTCCCTTCTTAACCTCTCAGTTAGAGTTTCTAATGCTAATGGACTACTGCTGCACAAAATAGGCAGCCCCCGCATACAGAAACAGCGTAGTAAGAAAGGTAATGTAAAAGCACCAGGCAAATACTTTTATGGCAAAATTCTAATAGCATTCAAAGACAATGTTATGATAGATAATAAAAAAGGTTATTTTCTGATGTCTCTTAAGGGCAACAGTTGGCATGTACAACATTTATTTGTGTATGTAACTGCCACTCAATGCAGCAACCGTCTGCCTGTTTATACTTTCTACCGTTTTGGTCCTAAACCAAGGGAACAGAAGCCAGCTAGAGGAAACGTGACTTCTGCTAAATTAATTCAAGCATCAGAACCAGAGAAGAGAAAGCGATGAATCAACATTACTCTTAAAGGGGTTGTTCACCTTTGAGTTAACTTTTAGTATGATCTAATTCTAGAGAGTGATATAATGAGACTAATTGCAATTGGCTTTATTTTTTCTTATTTGTCGTTTTTGAGTTATTTAGCTTTTTATTCAGCAGCTTTTTAGATTGCAGTTTTACCAGCCAGGTTGCTAGGGTCCAAATTACCCTAGCAACCATGCACCAATTTGGACAAGAAACTGGAATATGAATAGGAGAGGGCCTGAATAACAATAAATGTGCAGCCTTAAAGAGCATTTGTTTTTGTTGATGGGGTCAGTGACCCCCATTTCAAATGGAAAGGGTCAGAAGAAGAAGGCAAATAAAAAATGAATTTAAAAAATGTAATTAAATTAAAAAAAACTATAAAAAATAAATAATGAAGACCAATTGGAATGTTGCTTAGAATTGGCCACTCTATAGAAGAGGAAGAGAAAGGGATGAATCAACATTACTCTTAAAAGGGGTTGTTCACCTTTGAGTTAACTTTTAGTATGATGTAGAGAGTGATATTATGAGCCTAATTGCAATTGGTTTTAATTTTTCACTATTTGTGTTTTTTGAGTTATTTAGCTTTTTATTCAGCGGCTCTCCAGTTTGCAATCTTAGCAATCTGGTTGTTATGATCCATAATTACCCTAGCAACCATGCAAAGAGTCTGGAATATGAATAGGAGAGGCCTGAATAGAAAGATGAGTAATCAAAAATAGCAATAACAATAAATATGAAGCCTTACAGAGCATTTGTTTTTAGATGGGGTCAGTGACCCCTATTTGAAAGCTGGAAAAAAATCTGAATAATTAAAAAAAAATATTAATAAAAAAACTATATATAAACTATACAAAATAATAATAATGAAGACAAATTGAAAAGTTGCTTAGAATGGGCCATTCTGTAAAAGACTAACGTAAAGCTGAACCACTAGTTTTATTGCATTTACATTTACAAATAACTTTAAAAGCAGAGAAACGTGCAATAAATACACACTGGAAAGTTGTCTAGAATGACATTTTCTTTCATTATGCAAAAAATAAAACTATTGTGTTAGGGGTTTCCCTTTGCCCCAAACAAATGAATCTCCCTACAGCTGAACTGTAAAATGTATCAGTTCCTGGAGGGTGAGCAGATCCATCTGGGGGATGGGGGGGTGCTGTGCTGCTAGCAATATGCAGACAAGCGTATGTTAAAATAGGAAGCTAGAGCAGAATAAAAGCGTCCAACACACAGGACACCGACGCTCAGGCTGAGGAATAGAAGAGACACGTACCTGCTGCTCTCATACAAACGCTCTATTTTATGTCTAAAAAATGTTTTGGATTCACCTACCAGAAGTACCTGTTTCGCGTAACCATGGAGACGGTGGAATATCTTCCTCCAGTCCAAACCAATAGGAGAGGCTCCCGCCTGCGCCGTGACGTCACGCACTCGCGCCTTTTGCAGGTTTTAGCAGAAGGATGTGTGAGAGGAGCTGTGAAAATGCCGGCAGCTTTCTACTACTTGTAATCACTCAAGTCTCACACAAGCCTGCTGGGAGCTGTGACTAAAAAGGGAAGGCTGGTTACAGCCTGGACCTCGTTTAGGGCTACGTACTGTGTCAGCCAAAAAAGGTCACACAATTGTTTAAAAGAAATAATTACAAAAAGTATACGAATAAAAATGTTTTAAACCTCAGTGATGGCAAACAGCACTATTCCACACAAATTCTAGTTGTCCTCTGCTTCCTCTATCCAGATTTCCAAATGTCAGGCCTAGCTGGCTGAGAGCCTCCATTTTGAGGGGGTACCATTGCCAGGAGCTCCATGACTAGGGTTGCCACTTTTCTGGTATATAAATACCGGCCTTCCTATATTCTTGCTGTTTTTTTACTATTAATAACATCGGCATCAAGCATAATTTTTACAGGCCAGGCTGGTGAAATACTGCCCAGGTGGCAACCCTATCCATGACAGAGGGGGCTTAAGCTGAAAAATTACATTTGCGAGTTGCAAAAGATCAGGAGTTTTACCACCCAGCAAGTAGGGTTGCCACCTGGCCGGTATTTTACTACCAAGGTGAATGTTATTTTTCATTGGGGCCCCATTTGTTGGGGGGCAGGTAAACAATGGGCTAATGATTACGGCCCTCTGGCGGTGGAGGTCCCTGACTCCTTGCTAACTTTGTAGCTTGGAGTCCTATGATGACAGACAGTTGTCCTGACTGCACAAGTAGCAATACAGCACATGAATGACTTTATAGTGTTCTTTTTGTTCAGGCCAAAAGTCCAAGCAATCGGAGCCGTAGGAAGAGAAGATGTTGCAGATACAATGCATCAGCAGATTACATTGTTCAGCATGTCTGATTGACAAACCAACCGATATCCAAGGAGATATCCAAGGATAATGGAAGGGTGGTAACTCTGTAAAAAGAAAATTGGACCCTTTTGTCAGCTTGAATATAAAATTGGATACAAGGGCTAGCCGCACCACAGAGGACTCATTTTCACAGACTTGCATTGAAACCAAGCAAAGTATTTTGCAAAAGCAGTGCCACCAACCATCTATAATCCTACATGTTTGGGTATTATTTGCGCTGGACAGAAAACCTTCAGCTGAGAATAGTGTTGCCACCTGTCTGTTTTTTATGGCCTGACTGGTAAAAATGTTGCTTGATGCCAATATTATTTATAGGGAAAACCCATAACAATATAGGAAGTCCGGTATTTTTTCCAGAAAAGGTGGCAACCCTAGCTGAAGATGGCATTGGATTGTGGATCCAGTACCAAGCATTTCAGTTGGCAATGGCTCCTACTACAGGGTTGTAACCCATAGAACCCAGTTCTTTATGTTCTATGTCCTATCACAAACTCCACAGTTCCCCACCAAGCAAGTTCCTATTGTGTAAAACAGCATCGTTAGTATCATATTGAAACAAGTTTTCGGTATTTATTGGCTTGGTTTATTTAACAAACAATGGCAGAGCATCTTTAAAACCCCCCCAAAAATTTTTTTTTGCCTAATGAAAGGAAACATAATTGTAACATTTCTGCAGTATATATTCATTACAAATGTTCTATGGGTTTAAGTTATTTGTATATGTATTCCTGTTTAAAGCAGTGCGTCCTTTTCTATTCTCTGCCGTTACAGCTCAGACTGATACAATGTAAGGCAACAGATCTGTCTTTGCTGAGGAACTAAGACTTTTGCAACATTGTTTAAAATGTAACAACCAGGAGATAAGCAAATGCTGCTTTTGATAGCAATTTTTTTTACAAATAACTTTAAAAGCTCTGAACATTTTTAAGGGGAACTCCACACAAATATAATTTAAGCTTTTTTTAAAGTAAACATAATTTCAAGAAACTTTGCAATATTCTTCAATTAAAAAATATGCACACTTTTCATGATTTTTAATGGTTTGGAACAGGTCCCTAAGCCTAGCTCCCTGCTCTCCTGCTGATCTGTCTGACTACTTTACTGAGCTGGCTGACTACTGTTACTTTGTATCAACAGCCATCTGTCCTTAGCCTGCATCCTCCAAACCCCACAATTCCCTGCACACGTGATTTCCATAAGGAACAGAACATCACGGTGCAATGCATTGTGGGTTATGTAGTTCCTGCATGCTGTCTGTAAGCTGTGTCACATCTGTGTTTTACTAACTCCTTCCCTGGCAGGATTTCAAATGATGCAGAAAGAGAAGAACTGTTAAACAGCTGGATTTTAGCATAGATTCATACTTTTTGAAGAAACAGGTAACTGTGATGGGTATTTTAGGGGTTTCTGTGTTATGTGGGCCTCTTTATCAAATTTTGTTTGGAAGCCGGAGTTCCCTTTAATAAATGTATATTGGAAAGTTGCTTAGAATTATGTTTTCTTTTATTATGCACATTTTTATTTTGAGTTGACTTGCCCTTTTAAGGATCAAAAACAGGTGCCACCCAAAGTAAAAAAATATATATATATCCCAAGACAGGAACTTTAAGAGGAGTCAAATGTCACAATCCTTAAAGGACTCGGGTGCTTTAAGGATTGTGCAACATTTGACTCCTCTTGGAGTTGAATTGAATTTTTTTGATTTTGGAGTTGTCAGCACACCCCTTCGTCTATGGATTTCATTTCCATGTGATGAGCAGTTAGGAGGTGCTGAAAACACTTTTTCTTTTCTATTTTGCCATTCAAAGTAGTGGAGTGAACAATGGAGTCAGCAGTGCAGTATCAGGGTTGGAAATCCTAAAGCCATTGCCACTTTTGTATTCTTATCTAACATAGATTCGACACACAGAAAAGGCAGATTCAACCCATCTTATGTTATCACATTAGCTGCCTGTCATACGCCCCATATGCATGCTGACAGGCTGATCCTGTGCCTAGAGCACATAGAAGCCTTTTCTCTTCTGACTTTTATACCAGCAAAGACAATGCTGAGTGTGACACTGGCTTGACAATTCTATGTACTGTCAAAGGGGAAAGGGTGCTGCTGATGCAATATATGCAGTAAACCAGTAGGCACAGGAAGGCAAGCAAGTTGTGGGAACAGCAAGAGACTGAGTACAGCTACATTGACAGGATTTGCAATGGCCAAAATAGCTTGTGATGGTTAGATCTAAAGTTTGATGTAAAAGATCAGAAGGAATGATCCTCTAGTTTCTCAGGATGAAATAAATACCTGAGAAAGGATCCTGCGAGGTGGTCTTGCAATTGCCTTTATAGTTTCTGTGCAAAACCCATAAATAATTGAAAATGTTTCCAAGTAAGTGTCAGACACAAGAACCAGTACTGCCCCATGTACATATATGAAATAGTCACCCTGGACCACTCTATGGTGCGCACCCATCCAAACAGTTTGACAACTGACATAGCATCTGGCATAGACAGATGAGAACCCTCCAGATGTCCGCTGGCAGCAGGATGATGAAATCTGTACATCTAGTGAACGTCCACTTGCCATCTCTTACGTTTCGTTGTGATTGTTATAAATCCTAGTCTTGTGGAATTGGATCATTATTCAGTGGGACATTAAATCCCATCCAGTGTTATTCTTGTTGAACTGAAACGCTCAGAGCAGTGTATAAACCCAGAGAGGTGTTGATTTGTAACAGTTTTCATTGTTGAGAATTACGGTCACCTAAAAAAGGTCACGCCTTTTATAAAATAAATAACTACAAAAAGTTTATGAACAAAAATGTTTCAACCCTGGCAAAAATACTATTCCAAACAAATTCTAACTCTCCTCTTCTTCATCTGTCCAGATTTCCAGATGCCAGGCCTAGCTGGCTGATTCTGTAGGGAGAGCCACCATTTTGAGGGGGGTATCATAGTCAAGGGCTTCATGACAGAGGGGGCTTAAGCTGGAAAATGACATTTGTGACTTGCAAAATTATTCTGATGACAAAAAATGATGTTCACAAAAAAAAATACTATTCTAAAAATCTTTATTACAAAACATGTAATATTTACATTTTATAATTGAGACATGCTATATACTGCTTTGCTTTCCAAAAGAAAGTGTCTGGAATCAACAAAATCTGATATATGTAAAGCAGGTGTCAGCCACAGGTATCCAAATTTCATTCAGTTCAGCGAGCATCAAACACAACCACTGAAATAGTAAGAATTAAGGAAATATATAATCAGATAGAAATACATAATCAGATATGGAAAACAGCACATGTACAAAAACAAAGCTTTTGTGAAATAGAATTATTCAACCTCTACAATTTAGTGGAGTTGTCATTCTATAGTGTCAATTCCGCTTTATATGTACTTTTTTGATTTTCATTTAAATATTCAGCTCTCGTTTACCCCCAATATGTAATAAAAGGCCCTAAGTTTGCCCAGGAGCAGTAACCCAAATCAACCAATAAGAACTTTGCTTTTAAACAGGTGACCAGTAAATTCTACCTGCTGATTGGTTGCTATGGGTTACTGCTTCTGTGCAAACAGTGCCATTTTTTACATAACCCGCTTAATCTTACCCTAGTGCCTGCATTGTTATGGCAAATTGGGTGTTTTTTCTGCCGCGGCCATTCAGCAAAACACAGTGGAGAAAAAAAACTCATGATATTACAAAATGGAAAGCACAACAGTTGACACACGGAGCAGACTTTAAGGTCAAAATATTTACTTGAAAATGGCATTTTGTTTATGCACATTTTCTTTATTATAAAGCACTAAAACATTTTTCTTCTATTTTTCTATACCACTATGCCTTGCTCTGTTATCAAAAGAGTTTACATAGACCCCTTACAAAGTCAACCCTTTCCCCAGCTAAAGACAGTATCTCATGTTTAAAGATAAGGGGGAGTTGGTTCTACACAGGGTTTAGCTAGGAACAGTAATTTCATTAACTGCCTATTCCTTCTTCCATAATTGTCTTAAACTAGATGAAAAATTTATTTCAAGTTTATATTCTGCACCATTTAGTCTAAGTAGCAACAAAATCAATACATATGTCTTAATGAAAATAAGTTGAACACAAGTCTATTTAGTAGGCCATCCTTTCATGTCACACACATTCAGTGTGGAGTAAGAACTTCATATGCAAGTATGCGGAAAAAGGATACATCGTTTTGTTCTTTTCTTGTACATTATTCTGTAACCACATTCTCTGCATCGGATTGGATCTCTTGCTTTTATTTCATTTTCCGTGTGGCATTCTGAAAACAGGAGAGAGAACATAATGTGCAGTTTAAAACCTAAAAAGTTCAGTGTTGATAAAGACTTAGATTACTATACCCGTAGATTCATGTATAGAGACAAAGCAATATCTGCAAGAAGTAGGACTATAAATTGTTATGAAGCATTTCAATTACAAAAAATAAGACGTTTAAATTCTATTTGGGTATTATGAGAGGGATCAGTCAGGGCACCAGTATTCAATATTTCAATCGAACAATGGGATCTTTCCCTAAGGAAAACTTTGTGCTCAAAACGTACTGAAAAATGTTGGTGATAAATTAGTTTGATGAATGGATTGCTGGATTCCTTAAAAATCTGCATAGTGGTTACTAACTCCATAATTCCCAAAAATTCCTTGTGACCTGTCCCAAATACAGAAAACAGATGTGTGAAACCAAGAGAAGTGCACATGTACGGCACAGGGGACTTTTGGGAAACTGATGAAATATGGCACGCGTGCCCTTAGGTGTTCACAGAGGGTTGTCAGTTTGTTTGACTTTGTTACCCTTTAATCCAGGGATCCCCAACCTTTTGAACCTGTGAGCAACATTCAGATGTAAAAGGAGTTGGGGAGCAACACAAGCATGAAAAATGTTCTTGGGGTGCCAAATAAGTGCTGTGATTGGCCATTTAGTAGCCCCTATGTGGATTGTCAACCTACATTGAGGCTTTGTTTAGCAGTGCACCTGGTTTTTATACAACCAAATGCTGCCTCGAAGCCTGGAATTCAATAATATGACCTGCTTTGAGGCCACTGGGAGCAACATCCAAGGGGTCGGAGAGCAACATGTTGCTCACGAGCTATTGGTTGGGGATCACTGCTTTAATCAATCAGGTACTTTGGGCAAGTGTCAGTTAGAGAGGAGAGGGCCCCTGGACATGCATGCAAGAAGGCTGGAGCCCCAACCAATGGGCTTAAAAAGAAAAACTGTGTGTCCAACATGCAGCACACGAGTTCATTGTCAAAGTACAACTCCCAGCATCCTCATCTGTCGGTGACTCAACAGCTATTGTGAACAGCTGAGCCAGTGCTTCAAGTTGAACGTCCCTGACGTATACACATAAAGTAACTCACATTATATATCTTATCATTTCCACAAGGGACCCCATTACTGCCTTCCGCTAAAACTAATCCCGCTTTTAAGAAACTTCTTACCTCCACAAATGTAGATCATCGGCTGCTGCTTAGGAGGAGGTGCGTCCTTTTGGCCTTCCATTGTTTTCACTAAATAACATCAATTTATGTATTTTACTCTTGCTGTTACACCCTGTCTCGCTACCGTAACTTCACTTCATACAATACAACCGATTACTCGGCCTAGAATATATCGGCGCAGAACTGCACACAACTCAGCGTGGACCCAACATGACAGACGCACGATACCTACGGCATCAGAAAACGCTCTCTACGTTTGGAGACGTTCCGCTAGGCACGTGCGACAGCCATCTTTAGTGTGGGCAACTAAATGCTTCTGAACATTTACTACAAGGTGCTTAAATCAGAGAGCTAGTATCCTATTATTCACCATGCAGATAGTCACAGAGTTTATAATTCACAGCTGCATTATTAAAGTGATTTCAGTGCGTTATTTATTTAGTTATATTGCAGGCAGTATGCATTATGAAATTGTAAATCGCCAGTTTATTGTGGATCAGCTGAGATACTTCCTTGTATATTACTGCAATGAAAAATGGGCATGATTTATAACTGAATTCGCGTGACCTTATATACTGACGAATAAGCTTAAATGGATTTTTGATCAGAAAATTCTGACTGATTTCTGCATTATCCATAACTAGGGTTGCCAACTTTTCCGGAAAAAAAAAACGGCCTTCCTATATATTTATCTTTTTTCCCTATTAATAACATTGGGATCAGCCACCATTTTTACCGGCCAGGCTGGTAAAATAACGGCCAGGTGGCAACCCTATGGACCATAACTAGGGTTGCCACCTGGCCGATATTTTACCGGCCTGGCCAGTAAAAATGATGGTTAATCCCAATGTTATTAATAAGGAAAAATGATAAATATATAGGAAGGCCGGTATTTTTTTCCCGTACAATTGGCAACCCTAACCATAACTAGGGTTGCCACCTGGCCGATATTTTACCGGCCTGGCCAGTAAAAATTGATGGTTGATCCCAATGTTATTAATAAGGAAAAATGATAAATATATAGGAAGGCTGATATTTTTTTCCCAAAAAATTGGCAACCCTAACCATAACCAGGGTTGAAAATGTTGGTTGTGCATGCAGGAGATTGTACATACCTGCAGACATTCCCAGTCAAGAAGTTAAGCATGAGGCAATAAAAATCAGGATTATTGGGTTGAGGTAACTAGGTGCCAACAAAAAAAAAAAAAATCATATTTAAGTGAGTGTTACTGATCCTTTAAGAATAAATGTAAATACATTAAGAGTACTACTTATGAATAAGTCACATTTCCTTCATCATTACAAAAATAAATGTTGGATTATGTACAGTGATCAGAGGATCTGGGTGAATTCTTTGAAGGAGGAGGCAACCAATAGTAGCTTTCCATTGGAGAACTTAACATATATAAATATGTAGCAGTTCCTTTAAGTAAGTCACAAACACTTCAAAATCCCATACACTGCAGAACTACAAGTCCCAGTATCTTAAAATTGGTTAATTTTGCTCTCTAATGACATATGTATATATTAACCTAGCAACCATACATTAATTTGAATAAGATACTAGAATATAATTAGGAGAGGGCTTGAATAAATAGATGAGTAATAAAAAGTAGCCTTACAGAGCATTTTTTAGATGTGGTCAGCAGTGGCTTAACTAGATATTACTGGGCCCCACAGCAAATTATTTTTCAGGCCCCCAAAATTTTTAGTAGTTGACTTGTTTTACCAATATTTATTGAAACTGTATTATGAATTAGGGCCTCGTGGGGCCCCTATACCTCCTGGGCCCCCCTGCAGGCGCAGGGTCTGCTTCCTCTATAGTTACGCCCCTGGTGGTCAGTTTGAAAGCTGGAAAGAGCCAGAAGAAGAAGGCAAATAATTCAAAAACTATAAAATAAAAAAATAATTAAGACCATTTAAAAAGTTGCTTATAACTGGCCATTCTATAACATACTAAAAGTTAAATGAAATGTGAACCACCACTTTAAACAGCTGGGTGCTGGTGTTACTGCACAATCTTGGCTACCACTAAACACACCCCTATCTGTTGTAGAGAGAGGTGACACTTTATAAATCAAACTAGGGCTACACCATTAATATTCTAATTTTGGTTCTGCTCATTACTTCTTTAGGGTGACTCCGTGACAAATAATTTCCAGCTGACAGAACTCTCTTCATGTTGTTGTTGGTCAACCTGTCATTCTTTTGACAAAACCTTTAAATGAACCATTGTACCAAGTTTTCTACCTAATTCTCCTATTTCTACTTCCTGAAAAACTTCCAGGGCCCGAACTAGGGGTAGGCAGAAGAGGCACGTGCCTTGGAGGACATCTTGTGTGCACATGCATACCTTCCAATATTTTGTAAACAGAAAGAGGGACAAAAAGATTTGCAGCTCGGAGCATGGTGACATTTTTTGACCACGCCCAATTTTGTGGCCACACACCTTAATTACCATGTCCATTTTACAAAATTTGCCAGGTTATGAAAGTTTGAACACATTTCTGTGGTTTTTATGTGTTACAGTTTTGCTAATGATGGTGAATTGCCTTTTAAGAAGAGACCTCCATATCTAAAATTGTTACAGAAGTATTTAACTATCTATTCTGGGCTCTCTGCTAAAAGCTAATTAAGTTAGAAACTTTGCATCTTTTTCTGGCTGTTCAGTGCAGGAGATCAAATAGAAATTTGGGACATTACAGTACAAATGTGGGACTGGGGATTGAGCATTTGGACTGTCCCGCTCAAAACGGGACAGTCCCGCTCAAAACGGGACAGTCCCGCTCAAAACGGGACAGTCCCGCTCAAAACGGGACAGTCCCGCTCAAAACGGGACAGTTGGGAGGTATGTACATGCATGTGCCCATGTGGGGGAAGGGTTGCCACCTTTATTAAAAAATTTTACCGGCCAGTGGGGGGCGGGCACCAAAAGTGGGCGGGGGTACACGGCGGGATGCTAAAAGGGGCGGAGCTATGCAGTGTGCCGCTAAAGGGTGGAGCAACATCGCACAGCGCTGGAAAAAAGGTAAGTTATTTTAGAATTGGGGGCAGGCCAGGTGCTTTTATTTAAAGAGTATTTCAAATTACCGGCAATTTGCAATACCGGCCCCGGCCTTGTCAGGTGTTTTATCGGCTAGGCCGATAAAATACCGGCCGGGTGGCAACTCTATGTGGGGGGCACCTTGCCTTGGGCACACAGGGAGCTGGGCCCTGCCATGCTGAGTTTCATTAGCCTAGGAATGTCTAGTTGAAGGTGTATTAACTATTTATACAGCTGGCATGCCCTCTGAAACTTCTGACACCATGTATGACGAATAGGTTAAGGTCTGAACAAAAAGATAAGTAAGAAAAAGTAAGAAAAATTAAGAAAAATTAAGGTGTAGGCTCACAGAGCAATAGGCTTTTTCTATGCCAGGGATCAATATTTAAAAGCTGAAAAAGGCCGAAGAATAAGGTAAAAAATATAAGAAAATTAAGACCAAACGACAAGTTACTAAGAATAGGCTATTCTATAACATACTAATAGTTAACCTGGAGGTTAACCACCCCTTTAATTCTATTTCACATTTTCACTATATGTAAACAAAACCAGACTTGCGCTATCTCATGCATTAAAAGTTGCACTGTTGCACTGTCTACACTGGTATCAACTGGTCTGACATTTAAATCACTGCCTGGTTGCTAGGGTAAATTGAACCCTAGCAAGCAGATAATTGGCAAAAATTCCAAACCGAAGAGCTGCCAAAATAAAAAAAAGAAACATAATTCAAAAACCATAACAAATAAAAAGGTTATAAATGAATTAATTAAAGGTAATTTAACTGTGCACTACCACTTTAAGGTGACCCTGCCTCATATTTAATACAGGACACCTGTAAAAATTGCAGCTGTGGCAACACTGCACACTGTATAGTGATATGATGTCCTGTATCATTTTAAAAATACAATCTTACAAGTGTTTCAATAAAAGGGATGGGTTAATGGGGCATCATGGATTCTATAATGGCCCTGCACATTGCATTTTCCATATGTGTTTCTAAAAGGGCAAATAAAATGTTTACAAATGATATAGAAATGATAATCATGCCATGGATATAAACTGCTAGTTGATAGAATGGTTGTTCAATAACAATGTTTTTTTTTTTTTTGGAATAACACAAATTCCAGTCTTCACATTATATGATTGAAATGGCTGAAGAAAGGCATCATGGATATGGCTGAAGAGAAGCACCATGGGTACTTATCACATGACCTTGGAACGCATTTGAAAAAAAGTGGGAGTTTTGCTGGTTTTTCTGTTTTAGCTCAGTTTCATTAAATCTGAGCAAGAGATAGTCTCCAGGTGACCCTCCAGGGAAGATTCAGGTGAAGAGCACTATTTCTATGGATTTGTTTGTTAGAATTATATTACACATTTTAATGGTGGCTTTTGAAATAGTTTAGCAGTTAACTGTCTCCCAGCTGTTGGCAATTGCTACCTAATAGCTTGGTTTAGTTTCAAGCTCAAAGCAGGGTATATGCATTAAACAGAAAGTGTAGTTTCAATTGCCCTTATACTTGCCAACAACTGTTTAAATAATTCTGAAATGTTGCTTTGTGGATTGTTCTAAAACGCGTGCAGGCCAATACTATATAAATTATGTAGCTTTTTTGTTTAGAAGCTTTCCTGTTTGGAATTTCAGCAGCTATATCAGCAGTGATTTCAATGTGAGACTGGAAAGGTCTGAAGGTGAACCATGCTTTATGCGCTTACCACATTTCTCACTTACAAAAGCAAGGGTATATACATACAATAAGTGTATTTAGAACAGCTATTGCCGTCATACTAATGTCTTGCATTTGCACAAATGTGTCTTATTCTGATATGGATCTTAGTGGTCGCAAAAGTTAATTACTCTAATATGCTGTTGGTGTGGGTAAAACTATATGCCAAATATGGTGTAGTATTTTCCCAGTAGTCTTGTTTTAAAGGAGTGCTGTTCCTTATTTTCATGTCACAGGCCAAACGCAGATGGAATCATGGAACACAAATTGATACATTCAGTGTTTCCCTGTGGCACAGCGAGTACAATCTGATGGAAAAGACTACATTTTGTTTACTCCTGTGATGGAACAGACAGTCTCTCTATGTGAGAGAGACTGTAAAGACTTCGTTTTCTAACCTTGACAAACTGACAAAGTCCCATAAACTGCAGCTTCTTTTGTACAGCTGATATTTTTGGTCTTCTTAAATGGATTCTATTATGCATAATCAGATTTTTTTAGCGTCCTAAAAATCTTGTGTTGTGTGGCAAGATCAGATAAAATCTAACCCTCAAAATCTCCCATGGAATATACAAAATTTTTTTAACGGATAGTGTTGCCGCAATAAAACGCAGAAGACAAGTCTGATGTAGTCGCATGCGTCCAAATATAATGGGATGGATACAAAAATCACATGTATAAACTACACACGACAAGACTGTCTGATGAAGAGTCGGCATGCGGGGTTCACAATTGACAGTCGCGTTGTGTAGGATGGAATGTAGTTTATTAAACATTGTTGCTGGAAAATACAGGAGGCCTCACGCTAGACTAATAAACGTCAGTTTGAATATGTAAATGTAAGTAGGGTTGCTGCCTTTTTCTTTAAGAGGTTGTTTACCTTTTAAATTAATTTTTTAGTTTAATGAGTGTGTGCATGTAGAGAGATTCTGAAACAATTTGCAATTCATTTTAATCTTTTTAGTTTTTTTAATTATTTGGCTTTTTTTCATTAGCTCTCCAGTTTGCCATTTCAGCAGTCTGGTTGCTAGGATCGGAATTACCCTAGCTACCATTCCATAAACATATATTGAGCTGCTTATCAGTCATATTCCCACTGTGTCCCCTATGGTCTGGGCTCCCCAGCAGCTGCGGGGTCTGTTTACAATAACACCCCTGTCCTGCTTTTCAGTAAAATGATTGGCGAGTTCATGTATCATAGTAACTGTAGTTAAAAAAATATACATATTCAGCACGTTCCAACCTTTTTGTCCTAGCAAACCCTACCTACCACACAAGTTTCTGATGATGGAACTGCTGGTAATTGCCCCAAAATGACAGGCACTGGTGTGCTGCTGCCAATACAAGGGGTATAGGGACGACCCATGGGGAGGGGGGGTGCATAATTCTGCTATGTCCAATCAGAGTTGCCAGGATGGTGGTTTTCCAGCCAAATTGGGTTACTAATTTAAAGCCCAGGCGGGTTTTCAAAGTACAAATGAGCCAAGGTAGGGATTTGGGCTACTTTTTGGGCCTTTGGTTGGTTTGCACTTTGGACGCCAGCCAAAGTTGTTTTTTTTTTTTTTTTCTTGCCCTACGAGCAAAGCCTGCGTCTCCCAATGCATGTTGTGTAATGTTGTATTTGTTTAATAATTTGCCAAATTTAATGGAAGACTAAAATACCCAGCATGCAATTGGACTGACGTCTGTAGAAGACAGGTGTTACCAGATTTTGGGCTCTGTACCCCAGTCCCCTGTCCTATTATCACATTTTCCGGTGGCTTTCCTCAATTTCAGACAATTTTGGTTGACCTGTTTTTCCAATATTTATTGAAATTGTATATGTATTAGGCTTTATGGGGCCCCTATATCTCCTGGGCTGCCTTCTGTAGTTACACCCGGTGACAGGCGAATCTGTCCCATTTTGCTTCTTGTAAAATTTGCAGTGAAAACTTGATAAATTTTTCACACATTCATTTATTTTTTTACTTTTTTTCGCTGCACACATTGTGCTGTTTTTGGGCTACTATTTTGAAGTTCCTCTTGGCTAGTTTTTGGCTGGTTCTGTAGCCGACTTTGGCTGGATTGGAAAATTTGACCTGGCAACCTTGCGTCCAATCTACATTCTGCATAATGTCCAATCTACGGCCCGCCATTTGTGATAGGTTTTTAGAGTTGGTGGGAGGCAGAGCTTTAGTCAGTAACAGGTCAAAAAATGGGGTAAATCAGTAACAGGTCAAAAAATGGGGTAAATCCCTGTACTGAAAGTGTTATGCATTGTACTGGTATGGTATTTTTTTTACTATCCTCAAGAGACGCTTCTTATTGCCACCCCCCCCCATGTCAACACTCGTAAGAAGCTTCATAGCTTCCGTGTTATGGAAACCCAAGCTCCGCCCTCTCAAGTCATGTGCCCAGGAGAGCACGGCCAATACGTCTCCGCAAGGAGTGCGGAGGCGACAGGTTTTCTTAATTCCGCCCACCATGCGTGTCATCCTCCAATCCCTATCACGCTCATTGGTGTTAGTCTGCCTCGTGAGCGCGCTTTGCTTTCCTGTGACGGTTGGGCAAAGGCGGGCGATTTGAATTCTAGAGAGGGAATTGCTGGCTTGAGGTACGCGTACCTTGGGCCAACAGTTCCCATGGCGAAGCTGACCGGCCTGAGATTGGAGTTGCCATAGAAAGGCACACTTGTTCCCCTTGCCTGACTAATAAAATGTTAATGACGTGTGGTGTTTTGCTGTGACATGACTGTGCCCGGGCACCACTGACACTTGGTACATTCTCCTCACACACTCATATATGACCCTTTCTCACTGGCTTCATTTCTATGGATTCCACAACTGACCAGGGCTGCTGGGGCTTCTTCCTTGGACTAAAGGTGATAATGGAATTGGGTTGGGGGCATTTATTTCCACCATAATAATGTTTATTTTAGTTGTATGTAGTTAGTAGCTGACAGTATCCAGAGACTGTCTTTATAGGGAAAGTGCTTTCATGGTATCCCACCACCACATGAAATCCTAATTTGCATTTATGTAATTATCAAGTGCTTCATGGCTTTAATAAGTTTCAAACTGTTAGAACTGTAAATATATACTGCTTGGCCGTTCAGAAACTAATGTAGTCTGCAATATACATGTGTGCTTACTAGCCTTGCAGGATGTCTATTTAATAGAAGTTATAGCATTATAATACACAAAAGCCATGAATATCTTGTAAATTATATCCTTATAAACGGTGAGTAGTGATGTCATCAGTTATAAACGGTGAGTAGTGATGTCATTTCTGTCACATGACTCACTAAAATTTGTGTATTATAATTAATAAAGTACCCCCAGTTGTAAAATATGAGGATATTATAAGTTACCTCGGAGTTCCATGACCTGTATAAAAACACTCGGCCTTCGGCCTCGTGTTTTTATATGGTCATGAAACTCCTCGGTAACTTATAATATCCTTATATTTTACAAGAGGGGGTACTTTATTCACTATCTAATACACAAGAGCCATGAATATCCTGTAAATTATATCCTTATAAACAGTGCTTAGTGATGTCATTGGTTATAATTGGAGCTTAGTGAATACATTACCCCCTCTTGTAAAATATAAGGATATTATAAGTTACCGAGGAGTTTCATGACCATATAAAAACACGAGGCCGAAAACATATCCTTGTATTTTGCAACTGGGGGTACTTTATTATAATACACAAATTTCAGTGAGTCAAATGACTTCAGAACTCACGGTTTATAAGGATATAATTTACAAGATATTCATAGCTTTTGTGTATTATAAATAAAGTACCCCTGTTGAAAAATATGAGGATATTAGAAGCTACCTCTGAGTTCCATGACCTGTAAAAAAAAAAAAAAATAAAAAAAAAACACTCGGCCTTTAGCCTCGTGCTTTTTATATGGTCATGGAACTCCTCGGTAACTTATATTTTACAATAGGGGGTACTTTATTCACAATATATACTGTAGAGCTAGGGTTACTACTTGGGCAGTAAAAATGATGCTTGATGCCAATATTATTAGATTAGAAAGAAGGAGGCAACGTGGTCAGGGCTTGTATATAAGTGGATGTGTGGAAATTGACGCTCTCCTGCGACCACCAAGTATGTAAGAAATAGATTTTTATTCCAAGAGTAAAAGCAAACGTCCTGACGCGTTTCGTATCCGAAGATACGGAGTATTTGTGTTCGTCAGGGGCGTAACGAGATGGCTTCGGGCCACCCTGCAAAAAATCTACTGAGGTGCCCAGTGCGCAAAGAATTCTAATCTGCTAAATAGATTACCAGGGGGTCCCAAAAGTTTGCTAGTAGATGGCTATAGAGCAGTGACATGATTAACATGTTGCTTCCAGTGGCCTTAAAGCAGGTGCTTATTGTTTAATTCTTGACTTGTAGGCAAGTTTTGGTTGCAGAAAAAACAGGTGTACTGACAAACAGTCTCCTGTAGGCTGCCAGTCCACATATGGGGCTACCAAATAGCCAACCACAGCCCTTATTTGGCAACCCATGGAACTATTTTCATACTCGTGTTGTTTCCCAACTTTTTACATTTCAATGTGGCTCACGGGTAAAAATGGTTGGAGACCCACTAATCTGGCCATGGAGCCGACAGTCCGAGCATAATGGAGGTCTATGACAATTTTCCAACCTGGCAGGCCAAATTTTCCAACCAGGCAGGCCAAATCATGCAATTGATTTTAGAACACAATGCTTTATGGATTGGTACATGTATAAATGCATACATAAGCACAGCAAGGTTTGCCAAACAAGTGAAAGATTCACTTGTTTGGCAAACCTTGCTGTGCTTATGTATGCATTTATACATGTACCAATCCATAAAGCATTGTGTTCTAAAATCAATTGTTCTATTGCTAATAAAGCTCATGATTTGAGAGGGTTTTTACTTTCATACCCTCACTATATTGAAGTATCCTTTGGCTAAAAATAATTTACTGGCTGCTTGAGAATGATAGTATCTACTGTTTGTCGTTTTCATTTTCAGCCAAATGTCTTAAAGGGGAAGGAAACCTAGTCAGCGCAAACCCCCCACCCCCCTCCCGTTTGTTGCCCACCCTCCCTCCTCCCAGGGAGTTCACCGACGCGATCTTCTTCCTGCTTTGAACGGCGTTTTGGCGCATGCGCAGTAGGATCATTTCGCCGGTACGGATCTACTGCGCATGCGCCAAAAGTCACGCGCATGCGCAGTAGATCGTACCGGCGAAATGATCCTACTGCGCATGCGCCGTTCACAGCAGGAAGAAGATCGCGTGGAAGAAGATGTCGTCGGTGAACTCCCTGGACTGGACCTGCGCAGAAGGGTAAGTAACAAGTTAGGGGCATTTGCCCAGCGGGACGGGTAGGCCAGGGGGGAGGAGGGAGGGTGGGCAACAAATGGGAGGGGGGTGGGGGGTTTGCGCAGACTAGGTTTCCTTCCCCTTTAAAGGAACTGTTCAGTGTAAACATAAAAACTGGGTAAATAGGCTGTGCAAAATAAAAATGATTCTAATATAGTTACCAATCAGTGACTTGAGGGGGGGGGAGAGACATGGGTCATAACTGTTGCTTTTGAATCAGAGCTGAATGCTGAATCACTGAACAGTTATGTCCCATGTGGCCCCCCTTCAAGTTGTTGACTAACTCAGAGTTCGAGAGCTGAAAAGCAGGAAGTTCTGTTCTGTTAGACAAAAGTATATTTTGTCATTCATTCCAACCTTTATACATTACATTTTCGGCTGAATAACTATATTAAATCATTTTGCCTATCTATTTACCCGGTTTTATTTTTATACTGAACTGTTCCTTTAACTTTTCAAAGCC
The DNA here is from genome assembly GCF_017654675.1 of Xenopus laevis. Lineage (NCBI taxonomy): Eukaryota > Metazoa > Chordata > Amphibia > Anura > Pipidae > Xenopus > Xenopus laevis. The sequence goes on along the minus strand of NC_054381.1, from coordinate 138,138,561 downwards.
GCTTTAAAGGAACAGTTCAGTGTAAAATGAAAAACTGGGTAAATGGGCTGTGCAAAATAAAAAATGTTTCTAATATAGTTTGTTAGCCAAAAATGTAATGTAGAAAGGCTGGAGTGACTGGATGTCTAACATAATAGCCAGAACACTACTTACTGCTTTGCAGCTCTCTAACTCTTGAGTTAGTCAGCGATTTTTCAGTGAATTTGCAATTGATCCTCAGCATTCAGCTCAGATTCAAAAGCAACAGTTATGGCCCCCCTCAAGTCACTGATTGGTTACTGCCTGGTAACCAATCGGTGAAAACCGAGAGCTGCAAAGCAGGAAGCAGTGTTCTGGCTATTATGTTAGACATCCAGTCACTCCAACCTTTATACATAACATTTTTGACTAACTATATTAGAAACATTTTTTATTTTGCAGAGTCTATTTAACCAGTTTTAATTTTTATACTGAACAATTCCTTTTAAGAGATACTAACCAACTTTTTGGGATTCGGCAAAATTCCGAACCGAATCCAAACCTTAATTTGCATATGCAAAAAGTCATGTGATTTCCTTCCCGACACTAATTTACATATGCAAATTATGGTTCAGATTTGGTTTGGCCAGGCACAAAGATTCAGCCTAATCCCGAACTGTAGCTTGGATTCGGTGCATCCCAAGTAGCTATATTTGCAGTATTCAGAATTTGCCATATGATACTTATCTTTATGTTGCCATTTGCCATTACAAAACATCTCCACATAGTAAAATCCTGTATCTTTTAATAGGCATACAGAAGAAAGAAACAAGAGATGGCAAATCTCTTAGAGAATTTTGCTGCCCATCACTCAATGACGGCTGGGGCAAAGAAGAAGGCTGACCACCAAGATACTTCAGTGTCGCAGGACAGTGGCTACAGTGACTCTCTAAAGGGATTCAGCCCAGACTCTCATAAAAGTGGTAATTTCTTGGAAACCGTGACAGAAGGGTATGAAAATTCAGAAAATATAGATCCCACCTTGATACTGTCTCCAATAAAATATGAACTCTCTTGGGGAGCAGACACAAGGGAATCCAAGCAGCTTGCTCCACTTTATGAAACCCCTCGAGTTGGGAAGAAGGAATTCTCACTTCGCAGAAGGCTGCTCATTTCTAAAGCTACCTCGGGAGGAAATTTAGATTTTGATGTGTCTGTGTGTTCAGCAGAAAGTTGTGGCCGGGAAAAGTCCCTTCGGCGTATACCAAGTCATGAGGGAAGCCTTTCCAATAGCTTTGCAGATTCCCCAAGAGACGGCAGCTATGAGCCAATAGCCACCAGCACTTTAAAGACAGAGTCTGAATCTGGAACATCTTGCAAAAAATGGAGACTATCTTTTGCTCAGCAGAGGAGTTCCACCTTGGATGATTCTAAAAGTGACAGTATTCCTTTACCAGAAGTGGAAAATATATCTCCGGTTCAGCATTCATTGGCTAGTTCAACTGATGACAGTATACTGTATGAAGAGACGATATTCGGAGCACCAACAACCCCAACTTGTAATTTTATTGTCAAAGAAGAGTTCCAGACTCCTATTAGTAACCTTGCAGCAAATTTTAGATTTAATTTATGCACTCCCGATGTTGGCCATGTCAGTGACTTTGATATCTCTGTAACTGAGGACAGCGCATTTCACTCTCTTAGCCTGGATAAGTCACAAGATTCCATCACTGATCACGAGGGTTCTTTTCAAGAACTAATTCAAAAACCCAGAGAAACCTCCAAAGCCGTTAACAATAAAAGTCGCCTCCGCAAATTAGATCGGTGTAGGAGACTATCCACCCTTCGAGAGCGTGGATCTCAGTCCGAAGTAGAGGAAGAAGGAAATGAGGTTCCTGTGCTAAGTTCTGCTTATAAGTTAAAGGTTGCAAGAGCGTCGGTCGATGAAGAAAATGAATTCAGCTCAGATGAAAGCAGAGTCCATTCTCTCTTAAGCAGCGATGACTTAACAGGAAAACCTGCTCTCCGTGTTCTCCATGAAATGCTGTTAAGAAGCACACGGAAAAGGCCCCAACAGGCCACCGTGCAGGATCTCCTGGGTAGTTCGGGTTGTTTTGAATTACCAGAGGATTCTCTTTCAAGACTTATTGGTAGGAAAATGGGTTTGGAGACATTTGATATTTTAGCTGAGCTGAAAAACAGAAATTTAAAGCATATACTTGCATCAATTTTGGACCTCGTGAACGCTGCAAGTATTTGCAGGTAAGAACAGAAATGGATTTGGATCCAAAGAAATGCAAGTCTTTTATCTTCTAGTCCGGTATGCTGATCTCCTTGGCATGCAGTGATTTTTACACAAAATTACATGAAGGCCATCTCTCATAGACCCTATTTTAAGCAAAGAATTACAGTACAGGTATGGCATCTGTTATGCGCAAACCAGTTATCCAGAAAGTTCCGAATTACGGAATGCCCGTCTCCCATTTTATCCAAATAATCCAAATTTTTAAAAATGATTTCCCTTTTCTCTGTAATTCTAAAACCGTACCTTTGTACTTGATCCCAACTGATATACTGTAATTAATCCTTATTGGAAGCAAAACCTGCCTATTGGGTTTATTTAATGTTTACATGGTTTTATAGTAGACTTAAGGTATGAAGATCCAAATTGGAATCTGGAAAACCCCAGATCCCGAGCATTTTGGATAACAGGTCCCATATCTGTACGTTGTATTTGATGGCAGCTAAACTGCGTAAATCCACATTGGTGGCAAAACAATCCTATTGGGTTTATTTAATGTTTGTTTTTTAAGCAGACTTAAGGTCTGTGATCCAAATTAAGGAAAGATCCCTTTATCTGGAAAACACCAGACGCCGGGCATTCCGCATAATAGATCCAATGCCTGTGCTTTGAATATGTGTGGTAGTAGTATAAATGATGCATTGATCTGTAAAACTATATATCCCCACCATTTGTCTTGATGTCATAGGGGTCAGTTTACAGAGCCTTGGAAATTGATGTACTTCCATTGTTTTCAAAGTTTAAAAAAAAAAAAAAAAAAAAAGTAATTCCTTATCCCAAGTTGCCAATTTCAAAAATATACAGCATAGAATTTTGGTTTGAAAGAATTAGATTTTCAGAAGCAACCACATACACTTGGGGGTGTTTTATAGCAGAAATAGTTATTTTATTAACCCAGTCCATTTGCTACTGTCTCTTTTATAGTATGTGTAGAGTTAGCAGAGATTGGCGTGATGTTGTTCTCCAAGATAAGAGTGCACATCAGAGAAGGAAAGCATACATAAAAAAACTGAAAACTGAAGCTGAGGTGAGTAAATGTATAACCTGTTTTGGCTGTGCATCCTTTCATTTTTCTGTTTCTTTCAATTTGAATTTCGAATTGATGTGAAATTTTTTTTTTTACTCTAATAAATTAAAATGTACAGCTTAAATGGTAGGTTATTTATGAAAAAATTTGAACGTCTAAAATTCGATTGAATGGGAACAATCTGAAAATTAGTTCCGTATTCGAATCTAATGCGAACTAAACTCAAAACTATTTTTCCTCTGAAAAATACTCAGTTAGGAAGGCTTTTAACATATTCAAATTGGTCAATGGACCTCTGCCATTGACTTGTTCATAAATTCGGCGGGTTTTAGGTGGCGAATATTTGAATTAGAACTGTTTCCATGGTCAAGGTGTGATAAATTTCACATATTAACATTCAAATGGAGGGATTAAAATTAGAATGTGTGAAATTTGGCAACCAAAATAAATTTAAAATTTACTATTCAACCCTTAGAGACACATTTATCAAAGGTCAAAAAAAACTCTCCTAAACTCCCATAAATTTGAAATAAAAAAAAAACTAGACTTTTTTAAACGCTGATAATTAGAATCGACCCGAAAACTGGAATCGAAATGTAAAAAACTTGATTCAAGTTTTTTTCTCTGAAAAAAAGTGTCCGGAAAGCTGTTCCTTCATTGATTGGAGCTCCCTATAGATCTGCTACAGTCGCTGTTCGTGTTTTAAATGAGAGGTGGGCAAGAAGCACAGTAGTCCTGCAGTGGCTCAAAGAAAAGACCGGCTTCAGCCTACCTGCTGATTGGTTCCTGTCCTACAGTGTATTGTACTGATTGCCACTGGCTCCCCTGCACAGCCTGGGAAAGGAGGCAGCAGGAAGTGGAGCAGATGGGCAGGACTAGTAGGGTTTTTGCAGAAATTTTCAATAGATCAACCGAAACGCATCTGTTAGGAACATTTCTTCTATATTTAAGAGTATCTTACTCTTTCAGGCCCTCTTCTATTTATATTACTGTCTCAATCAAACCACTGCTTGGTTACTAGGGTACATTGGTCCATAGAAATCAGCTGCTGACATTTCATTTTTTATTTTGTTAAAAGTGTAAAAAAACAAAAAATAAAACTGTTGGTTTTTTTTGTATTCAGCAAGGACGGCAGCTATCCTTTGAAGACTCTGCAACCAGACTAAATATTTTAAGTCGATCAGCTCTAAGATCTGTCCAGATTCAAGCTAGGAGTGCATTTCGGACACCGACCTCCTCCTTGACTCCAGGAGATAACAAATCCATCCATTCAGCAAGCAAACACCAAGAATATCTTAAGGTTCGTTGCAAACTACAACTCTGGGTTTATGTTTAGGAAGTGAGTGGAAGCAGGTGGTCTGACCAAGCTAGAAATTGCACTGGTAGCTAAACTCTGGGAGTGAGCCCATGTGGCATTGCCCTAAGGCTAATAACATATATATAATGCTCGGCTGCCTGAAAAGAACCTAAATTCATACCCTTCCGCCTCCTATTAACTTAAATATGAAATGCGTGAAGGTTCAAGAAGAAGAAGTGTGGAAGCAAAAGACAGAATTGGCTCATGTGACCTGACATGTACGGTTTGTTTGTGTGCACCGTGAATCCTACAATCCCAGGGGGCAGCCCTTATTTTTTAAAATGGCAATTTTCTATTTAGGATTACCCAGTGGCACATACTACTAAAAAAATATATCATTCTGAAAATGGTTTATTTACATGAAGCAGGGTTTTATGAGCTGTTTTATGCAATATCTTTTAATAGAGACCTACATTGTTCGGGGGGTAGTTTTCCTTTAACTGGCAACACCATATAGAGTGCAGCATTTCCCAGGGCACAAGTGTTTTAAATGAGCACTACACCCCTTAGCACTTGTGCCCTGAGAATCTGTAAATTAGCCCTATAGTATTGGGGATATTTTCCCTAACAATCTTTGAACAAGTTTTAAATGCCAGATTGAAACATAGTAAATTAGGCTGAAATTCAATCTTTTGTGTCTATATATAACCTGCCCAATCTCATCTGGAGGAAGGCAAAAAAAAACCTTTCTGAAGCTTCTCCGTTGAAACCTGAAGGAAAAGAGCTTTTGGAGTAGATGATATTTAACAGATTAAGATACAATTGTAGATCAGCGCCGCAGGCTATGGAAAAAAACAAATATCAGAACCTAGTGCAATATTGTTAATATTTAGTGCAGAATACCCTGGAGTTCATATTTATATGCTGTTTTGAAATCCGGAATCTTGTAATTTGCCAATCCCACAAGAGAGTGGAGAAGTCACATGCTGAGTTTTACTGATTGAAGAAAACACCATTGCACCTTATTTTAATTAACTTTACCTTTTGAAGCAAGCACTACTTGCACGTAATTATAATTAATATTTTTATTATTTTGGAGATAGCACTTTGTAGAAATCACCATAGCACTTTAGAACACACACACAAAATCTGTGCATAGACTTTCTATGGTTCAAGACACACACGCATTAGTGCTGTTACACTTTGGCGACTGCACTAAATATCAACAATATTGCACTAGGTTCTGTTATTTGTTTTTTTTCCTTAGCCTGTGGCGCTGATCTACAATTGTCTCTTGATTTGATGATCCAATGGAGGAACTGTGAAAAACATAGGCAAAGGATAAAAATGTTACTTTTCCTTTAAATCTTGCAAATTTTGTTTGTTTTTGCAATTTTAACTCTTGATACTAAACACATCTGTAATTGCATTTTGACTGTTAAAACACATGTTGCTTTCTGTGTCTTGCAGGTTGCCAAAACTCTGTTTACGGATGAAGCTTTAAAACCATGTCCACGGTGCCAGTACCCTGCAAAATATCAAGCACTAAAGAAAAGAGGGACTTGCAGCAGAAAAGACTGTGGCTTTGATTTCTGCAGCCTCTGTCTGTGCACTTTCCATGGCTCAAAGGAATGCGGCACTGGATCAGCAAAGAGGATCCCTAAAAAAGAGGCGCTTCCTGGAAGTGCCCAAAGCAAAAGGAATTTGAAGAGACTTTGAAGCTAGTCTTCCTGCCAGATACCCATTTTATTTATATATATATATATATATATTTATTTTTTAGGGGTTTATGGGTGGGGCTTTGGGGGTGTGTATGATCCGAAGCTTTATAAATGTAGATTCTGTGGTTTGTTTAAAGATTGCAGTACACTCGCATATTTAAACACTTTGGTGCAATTTAGGGTGAAAATAAAATTTGGAATGCAATGTACACTTTGCAACCATAGCACTTAATGCCAGTATCTTGCACCTGATGTTTGTGTATTTGTGACTGAGCTGTGATGTTTGAAATGTCCCACAGATTTTATGTGTATATACATTCATTTGTTCAATGTTGCCATGTCTCTTGCTTGTTTTAGATTTTTCTTTTATAACATGATGAAGTATGTCGTCTACCTATTTAGCTGCATTTTTAATAAAATATTTTAGAATAAATCTTTTGTGTTTGAGTTTTTTTTTTTGAGTTATTTTTAAACTCCTTTAAATTCGAATATACTCGAAATTTGATTGGGGGGGTTATTTAATCAAATATCTAAAACTCGCACAAATTTTACAAACTCGAAAACCCGAATCTAATTAGACTAAACTTGATTCAAGTTTTTTCTCCGAAAAAAACCCTCAAATGTCAGGCTTATACTTATGTATAGACTTGTACATGAATTCGTCAGGTTTTAGGTTGCGAATAGTCTAATTTGAGTTCCTAAGGGTCAGGGCACACAGGCAGATTTGGGGAGATTAGTCGCCCCAGCGATAAATCTCCTCTTCTTAGGGGTGACTAATCGCCCCAAACTGCCCACCCGCCAGCTAAAATGTGAATTGCCGGCAGGATGGCACTCTGATTGATTAGTTTTTCTAATTCGCCCGAAGTTGCCTCCCGAGGAAACTTCGGGCGACTTTGGAAAACAAATCACTGAGTGCCACCCCAACGGTGATTTAATTTCAGGGAGACAGTTCAGGGAGATTAATCGCCTCAAAGAAGAGGAGATTTGTCACCGGGCGACTAATCTCCCTGAATCTGCCTGTGTGCCCTGAGTCGAATTAAAATTCGAAACGAGTCTGGATAATTCACACTCTAATTTGAGAGTTTTGACCATAAAAAACCCAGCGTATCCCCCAAAAGGTTAATTTATAGGTGAGCAACCCCTTTTAAAGGAGTTGTTCACTTTTGAGTTAACTCCTGTGTAAAAATACTTTGTACATGACCCAATAAGGGGAAATTTTTTCCTTCAGTTTTTAATTGTAAACACCTCATCCACTACCCCCACACCACCTGCATTAAAAAATCTAGGTAAGCCTGTGCTGCAAAGGTGGGAATAGACTAGTGGGGGTCAATGCATTTTTCTCTATTACTACTCTCAGTCCTCAGTCCTATGTGCTTTTTACGTGGGTTGTGGGTTGGTATGTCTTTAAAGGGATTGTTCACCTTTTAGTTAACTTATAGTATGATGTAGATAGTGATATTTTGAGACAATTTGCAATTGGTTTTCATTTGTGGTTTTTGAGTTATTTAGGTTTTTATTCAACATCTCTACGGTTTCAGCAATCTGGTTGCTAGGGTCCAAATTAACATAACAACCATGCATTGATTTGAATAAGAGACTAGAATAGGAGTATGAGAGGGTCTGAATAGTGAGTAATAAAAAAGATTGGCAGTAACAATACATTTGTAGCCTTACAGAACATTTGTTTTTTAGATGGGGTCAGTGACCCCCATTTGAAAGAGTCAGAAGAAGGGAAATATTTCAAAAACTATAAAAAAAAAAAAAAATAATGAATTGAAAAGCTACTTTAGAACTGGCAATTCTATAACATATGAATAGGTAACTTAAAGATGAACCACCCCTTTAACAGTTACTTGTCCCATCACACCAGCTAGCCAATCCCCACACTGACTTCCCTTACTATTTACAAAATAATTTTAACTACTATTATTGAAAGGAAAAGTCTTCACCATATTACATCTTAAGCTATTTTTAGGGGTTGTTCACCTTTGAGTTAACTTTTAGTATGATGTAGAGAGTGATAATTTAATCTGTGGTTTTTGAGTTATTTAGCCTTTTATTGAACAGCTCTCCAGTTTGCAATTTCTGCAATCTGGTTGCTAGGGTCCAAATTACCCTAGCAACCATTCATTGATATGAATAAGAGACTGGAATATGAGTAGGAGAGGGTGTGAATAGAAAGATAAGTAACAATAATTTGTAGCCTTACAGAGCATTTGGGGTTTTTTTTTGATGGGGTCAGTGACCCCCTTGTGAAAGCTGGAAAGTCAGAAGAAACCAAATATTTCAAAAACTAAAAAAAAAAAGAAAAAATTAATACCAGTTGAAAAGTTGCTTAGAATTGGCCATTCTATAACATACTAAGGGGCACATTTACAAAGCTCGAGTGAAGGATTCGAATAAAAAAAACTTCGAATTTCGAAGTGTTTTTTTGGCTACTTCGACCATCGAATGGGCTAGTTCGACCTTCGACTACGACTTCGACTTCGAATCGAACGATTCGAACTAAAAATCGTTCGACTATTCGATCATTCGATAATCGAAGTACTGTCTCTTTAAGAAAACTTCGACCCCCTAGTTCGGCAGCTAAAAGCTACCGAACTCAATGTTAGCCTATGGGGAAGGTCCCCATAGGCTTGCCTATGTTTTTTGGATCGAAGGATATTCGTTCGATCGATGAATTAAAATCCTTCGAATCGTTCGATTCGAAGGATTTAATCGTTCGATCGAACGAATAATCGTTCGATCGAAGTATTAGCGCTAAATCGTTCGACTTCGATATTCGAAGTCGGACGATTTTAGTTCCTGGTCGAATATCGAGGGTTAATTAACCCTCGATATTCGACCCTTAGTAAATGTGCCCCTAAAAGTTAACTTTAAGAACCACCTTGATACAATAGTTGCTAATGTTCAACAGATGCTGCTGAGAAATGTATCAACTAATGGAGCAAATTGTAACTGTTCAGACTGCACCTGGATTACTGAGCTGAAAGATTCAAACATCAGAGACAGGATCATTAAACTTTAAACTTCAATTCTGGAAAAAAAATAAAAAGCAATTGGAAAAGGTCTTTATTTATGGTAAACAATCTGAAAACAACTGAATTGAAAAAAGTGTGGTGAACAATCCCTTTAAAAGTATTTTAACTGAAACCTGTAGAATTTCTTTCCAGTTTCAGAATATATTGAAAACGTCTTCACTTTGTGGAATATATAAATGATAGTCAATTCTACAGCAGCATACTCTCCCTATTATAGAGTCTGCATACACTGTGACTCCTTTTTATAATGGTTTTCACTAGGTTTCCGCTGACCTGGAAAGAGCAGGCTAAAAAGAGAAATGTCGCAAATGGAATGTGAGAAATGTATGTATGTAGGTAAGGCATAGTCAGTAGGCACAGGACTAGGCTAATGCTCAAAAAGGTAGACTCTTCGTTTTTTCTTGAAGATATTGAGAGAGGATTCCTTAAGGAGGAATTCAGGTATGGAATTCCAGAGGGAAGGAGCAGCAAGATAGAAGGGTTTGAGACGAGAGGTGGATGGTGTGAAGAGAAGGTGGCTCTGAGAAGAGCGGAGAAGACAACCGGGAACGTATAGCGAGACAAGAGAAGAAATGTAGTGAGGAGCAGAAGAGTGAAGGGCTTTGAATGTTAATAGAAGGGTTTTATATGCTATTCTTTGCTTAACAGGCAGCCACGCTAAGGATTTTAGTTGGGGTTGAGCAGATTCCCTTTTAGGAGAGAGCAGAAGGATCCTGATAGCGGCGTTTAAGATTGATTGGAGGGGAGAGAGATGGGAGTCAGGAAGACCGCTTAGGAGGAGATTGCAATAGTCTAAACAGGATAAGATAAGGGCATGGATTAGTGTTTTGGCTGTTGTTTGTGAAAGAAAGGAGAGTATCTTGGCCATATTACAGAGAAAGAAACAACAGGTTTTAGCAGTATTATTAATAAGTTTAGAGAAGGAGAGGGACTGGTCAAAGATAACCCCCAAGCAGCGTGCTGAGTTATTTGGGTCAATGGTCATGCCATCAATACTAAAGGTGAAAGGAAGAGAAGGGCTCGGTTTGGGTTGAAAGACCATGAGCTCAGTCTTGGCCAAGTTGAGCTTCAGGTGGCGTTGGTTCATCCAGGAAGAGATAGCTACTAAGCAGTCTGCTATCTGGCTTTGAACATCAGCGGTTAGTGAGGGAGTCTCTAAATCAGGCATGTCCAAAGTGTGGCCCGGGGGCCAATTGCGGCCCTTTTTCAAATTTACACCGGCCCTCAGCCTCCATCATGAAATTAATAATAATGAGGCCCCCCAGCACATTGTGATCAGGAATCCCATAGCAGTAATATTAAGGCACATTAGTGAAATGATCTGCCACTTGGTCTATACTGTTGCCTGTGTGCTAAAGGTGTTAGCAATAGACACGTACTGGCATGTAGTGACGCTCTCACATACTTCTTTAGGGCTGGAAGTGTCAATAGATGTACTGATGTGCCAGTACAGTGAACTAAAGAAGTATGGCATCACTACTTGCCAGTACTTAGTAAAATTATATACTAAGTAAATATAAAAGACTAGGAGAATAAAGAGGTTGAGTGAGGAGAGGAGGTATAATAGTTTGGAAAGTGGACCCTCAGCCTAAGGTTTTCTGGTGGGCCCCTGGCAACCTAGTCCAACACTGCTTGCGCTCCCCTGCGGCTGAACGGAAGAAAGCGCAACGCAGAGGAATGCAGGTAAAACCACCCATGTGTAAGAGCCCTAAGAGACTGGAATGTGAATAGGGGAGGACCTGAGTAAAACATGAGTAATAAAAAGCAGCAATAACAGTAGATTTATAGCCTCACAGAGCATTTGGGTTTTTAGATAAATAGGAGAAGGCTTGAATAGAAAGATGAGTAATAAAAAGATGCAATAACAATAAATTTGTAGCCTTATGGAGCATTTTTGTCTTGACGGGGTCACTGACCCCCATTTGAAAGCTGGAAAGAGTTGGAAGAAGAAGGCAAATAATTCAAAACCATAAAAAATTAAGGCCAATTGAACAGTTACTTAGAATTAGCCATTTCATAACATACTAAATGTTAACTTAAAGTTGAACCACCCCTTTAAAATAAGTCGTTTTTTAACACTACTAATGAGTTTGAAACTTTTGATGAGGAATACTGCTTGCACTAGTCACTTGCTGGGCACAATGTTACCAGTAGATGTCACCAGAGTAGTATTTAAACAGCTTCTCTTGAAGGTGGGTTATAAAACCGGAAAAACAAGTATAATAAAATTTACCGGTTGAAACAAAACCAAACCTTTTTGTTTTCAGTTCAGCTAAGTAACAATATTAATAGTTTTAATATCTATCTATGGAAATATTGTGTTTATACAGCACTGACAAATTCCTCAGTGCTTTACACACATTATACATCATTCAAATCAGCTTACAATCTAAGATCCCAGTCACATTAACACACGGTAGGGTCATTTTCATCAGAAGCCTTTATAAGACAATTGTCAGTAATATGGAGGAAAGAAGAACAAGTTACTCTTCTCATTAGTGGGTTGGTTACGACTTCTGATCTGCCCATCATCCAGCTTGGGGCATTAAAGTTATTTTATTATGATTTTTATGATGTCCTTTTTATTTCTAAATTACACTATTTACACAGCAAATAATTCACTCTACAATAGAAAATGTAATTCCTAAACCAGCAACTATATTTTTTTTAGTTGTAATATTGTTGCCATTTTGCCTGGTCATGTGCTTTCAGAAAGAGCCAGCACTTTAGGATGGAACTGCTTTCTGACAGGCTGTTGTTTCTCCTACTCAATGTAACTGAATGGGTCGCAGTGGGACTGGATTTTACTATTGAGTGTTGTTCTTATATCTACCAGGCAGCTGTTATGTTGTGTTAGGGAGCTGCTATCTGGTTACCTTCCCATTGTTCTATTGTTAGGCTGCTGGGGGGAAAGGGAGGGGGTGATATCACTCCAACTTGCAGTACAGCAGTAAAGAGTGACTGAAGTTTATCAGAGCACGTCACCAGGCCCGGATTGTGGCGAGGCCACATAGGCCCAGGTCTAGGGCGACACATTTTTGGGGGCGGCATGCCGCCCAGCCGCCTGTGCTCCCCAGTGCTTCAGTGCTCGCATGCTGGCGCTGAACGTCACATGACCGGGGGCAGCTGGGAAACTGACAGTATGTCTAGCCCCATGTCAGATTTCAAAATTAAATATAAAAAAATATGTTAGCTCTTTTGAGAAATGGATTTCAGTGCAGAATTCTGCTGGAGCAGCACTATTAACTGAAAAAAATATTTTTCCCATGACAGTATCCCTTTAAAGTTATACGGTAGAGTATTTAATTTAACCTTCTGCAAAAGTATCTAAGAAATGTGCATGCATGTGTTCAGCACTAACTGTAGCAGAGATGATATGCTTATGCTACTTAAAAAAAACACATTTGTCCCAAATACACTGCTTTTGTATGAAGTCCTGAGCTAGCACGTGCACTGAGATCAGAGAAGGGTTGTTTGATCGCTACCTGCACCCTATCACCTGGAACATCTTGTTTCCCTCCTGTAGGGAAAAACATTCCTCAGTTGTTTTCAGACCTGCATTCAACACCCAAGGGTCAGTTCTGGGAACTCGCTGCTGCAGATAATCAGTCACACACGTTGCACACTCTTGCTCCAGTTGATTCCCTTTCACTTTTATATTGCACAGTTTATTGGATTTTAGGCTGCGGCCACAATGAGCTGATTCTCAGCCCATGGATAAATGTAGGTAGAGAATCAGTCCCTACTCTGGAATCCGCACTCTTCTGTGCAGGGAGCCACTGAATCGACTAACTTTTAGTATGTTATAAAATGGCTTATTCTAAGCAACTTTTCAATCGGTCTTCATTTTTATTTTGTATAATTTTTTAAAATTAATTGCATTCTTTTGCTTTTCTGGCTTTCAGATGGGGGGGGAGGGGTGTCACTGCGACACCAGAGGCCCACCAAAAAACCTTAAACCAGGGACCCACTCTCAGTACTATACTCAACCTCTTTTCTCCTAGTCTCTTTTCTTTACATACTATAATCTATCATTCCATCTATTTAGCCTCTTTGTTCTATTAGAAACAGGGAATGCCATGAAATTGGCCAAATATTTAGCAGCATGATGGTCCACTAACACCTGGGCCCACCGGGAGTTTTCCTGGTATCTAGATGGGTTAGTCCGACACTGTACGCAGGTATTAGCCTCCTCTCCTGCCGTACCAGAAGTGTTGTGTCAGCTCAGGTTTTGGCACACAGCTGATGTTGGCAGCGCCGATCCTGTGGTAATTGTAGTCTGAGGTGGCTCCAGTAATGCCGCCCCTCCCCCAGCCCGATTACATTTCCAGGTGGGGAAGCAGCAATGCTAGTGCAGAGAGCGCAATTGCGCTCTCTCGCCCTAGTAAAGACGAATTTCCGATTTAAAAAAACGTAAATTCGGCTCTTAAAGGCACCAGGAGCGGCTTTTTGCCACCCCTGGAAACCTGCTGTCTGAGGCCTCAGCTCGCCTCATTGGTGGATCGCCCCTGGATGTTGGCTAAGAAACGCAAGAGTTTTCATTCTTGCACTGAAATCAGGCGAGTATGCCTGCACATGAGCCAACACAACACTTCTGGGTGCAGTAGGGTTGTCACCTCTTTGCCCTGTGGAATCCGGGCAGGGGGCTGGGCCGTGATCGACAGGGGCAGGATGGTGACACTATGGGGTGGGGCCATGACATCACGGGTTGGGCTATGACATGCGACCACCGATAGTCCAGTCACCACAATCCTGCCCGGTTTTCCTAATTTGGAAAACAGGGCAGGCAGTTTTGACCCGGGCGGCCCTTCAAAAAACCAGGCTGTCCAGTCAAAAACCAGGCAAGTGGCAACCCTAGGGTGCAGGCAGGACAGTAGGCTGATTTTCGGCCTTCATATTTCGAAAGGCTGATCTCAGCACCTGTGTGGCCTTAGACTTAGGGCTCATATTCACAGGCGTTTTCCCCTGAGTTTGGCGCTTGGATGCTCTTGTATGAGTACAGACCCACAAGGAAGAACTGCCTGTGTTTTGTTCTACACTCCCCTGCGGTGGAAGTAACGCAGGAAATCTAACCTCATTAGAGCACAGGAAATGCCCATGAGTACGAGCCCTTAGACATGTCCATTATCCATGATAAACATTTTTTTTTATCATAGATAATGTCAGGTCTGTGCTGTCTAGCAAGCCTTGCACTCTGAACTTGTAAATACATTATACTTGCCCTTCTGTCCTTCTGTAAAGCCAAGCTTACATATTCATGATAATTTGGTCAAAGCAGATTTTACATAGGTAAAGTAGGCAGTAATGAAGCTTCCACACATAGTTAAATGAAGATATATAGAAAAACCTATGTATAGTACTGTTACGTAGCAGGGTATAGTCTTGCTTATTAGTAGGCGTTTAGAGGGCTCTGAGTTCCCCAGGCACAGGGGTCCTGTTACCGCTCAAAACACGAGTTCATAATACACGTGCGGCCACTATGCAAATCTTGTCCTGCTCACTGGATGGAGCAGTAAATCATCAGCTCTTCCGGGCAGATCCTCCTCTTTCACTTGCTTTAATGGGACTTTTTCTGTCACTCTTGGGCCTGTGCCAGCATTGCTGCAAGATTTTAACTACTCAGGCAAAATGAAGGGACACGCTCATAACATTCCCTTTCAGTCTTAAAGGGGAAGGAAACCTAGTCGGCACAAACCCCCCACCCCCCCTCCCTTTTGTTGCACAGTAGGATAATTTCGCCGGTACGGATCTACTGCGCATGCACCAAAAGTCACGCGCATGTGCAGTAGATCCGTACCGGCAAAATGATCCTACTGCGCATGCGCTGTTCAAAGCAGGAAGAAGATCGCGTGGAAGAAGATGTCGTCTGTGAACTCCCTGGACTGGACCTGCGCAGAAGGGTAAGTAACAAGTTAGGGGCATTTGCCCAGCGGGACGGGTAGGCCAGGGGGGAGGAGGGAGGGTGGGCAACAAACGGGAGGGGGGGTGGGGGGATTGCGCCGACTAGGTTTCCTTCCCCTTTAAACCTACTTATGTGCAAAGAAACAGAATCTCATTTTGTTCCAGTTTGGATGATAATTAGATAGTGACCTCTTCTTGCACTGATTTATTTTCTTATTACCGCATCTTTTAGCTCCAACTGTTATCACATGAATTAAAGGGGTGGTTGACCTTTAAGTTAACATTTAGTATGTTATAGAATGGCTAATTCTAAGCAACTTTTCAACTGGTCTTCCTTTTTTTTTGATAGTTTATGAATTATTTCTATTTCTATGCGTAGAAGTTGTGCTGATCCAAAGTCAGGCAATACTATGCATACCTTCAAAGATCTAGAAAGTACCAAATGCTCTCTAAAGGTGGCCATAGACGTGCAGATTTACCTTTACATCGGACGAACGATCGTTCGGTGCCATCTTCCAACCTGCCACTAACCATTCAGATCAAATAAATAGTAAAAGAACAGATCAAACTGTTCTGCCCCCTGCAATCATATGAAAGTTATGTCCGACAAAAGCTGGTAACAGTTTCCCACTGATAATGTCAGATCAGCAATACATGCAGGGATATAATCGTTAGCCGACAGAAATTTTCTAAAATGTTGGGACACTCCACACACGGTCCAAAAAAACGTACGAATCGAATATTCGTACGATCAAATCTTTGCGCCAATGGCCAGCTTTAGGCTACACATGTATTTTTAATTTATTATTTTTTCACATTTTTATTGCTACTTTTTATTACTCATCTTTCTATTCAGGCCCTCTTCAATTCATATTCCAGTCTCTTGTTCAAATCAATGCATGGTTGCTAGAGTCATTTGGACCTTAGCAACCAGATCGCTGAAACTGCAAACTGGAGAGCAGCTGGATAAAAAGCTAAATAACTCAAAAAACACAAATAATAAAAAATGGAAACCAATTGCAAATTGTTTCAGAATATCACTCTCGACGTCATACTTAAAGTTCAGTTAAAGGTGAACAACCCTTTTAAATTTATTATTTGCAATATTCCCCTGCAGGGTTAGATACAGAGAATAAGGGTCCCAGACCAACCAACATGAGACAAATTTAAAAGAAAACAGAAGCAGTAGCAGAAGTAATTATGATCCCGGTCTACTTTCACTATACGTCGGTAACAACATACACATGCTCAGATTTTTGCACATACTCAATGGGCTCCTGCAATCCTACATTCCTCGCTGCAAAACTGAGATGTCATAGCCCAATCTAAGGATCCGCCATAGGTAGACCCATTGCCTAGGCATGCCCATTCATATATTCAATATTCATATATAGGGTAGATCTATAATAATATATCAGTGCTGTGCTGTCAACCTCAGCCGTTAACATGAGTGAGATCATAGGAATGCTAGGGACCACAATATTATCTTGGAGGGCCACATAAAGCTATATAAATACATGTTAATAAAATAATAATAAAGCCCATGTGTCTTAGTCTAAGGCAGCCCTACATCACACATAGTGGAGGAATAAGACCACAAAGGGCCCTAATGTAGGCTTATATTTGGATCCTAGTATCCCAGAAAAATTAGAGACTACATGATCACACAGTAAGTGCTTTTGCACCCCTCAGCTCTCTTGCACTTCTGCCCAGGGGTAAATTACCCCTTAAATCAGATTGGGTACATTGCCAATATGCTGAGAGAAGTCGCCAAATGTAGCGCAAAATGGTGCTGGTTGTCCTGATCCATTACAAGATGCTGCTGGATGTGAGGAGCTACATGCAGCTTCTGGGAGGTAGAAGTTGTGCTGATCCAATGTCAAGCAATACTATGCATACCTTCAAAGATCTAGAAAGTACCATATCCCCAAATTCCCTTCAGATGTTCAAGGAATTCTGTCATGGGAAAACATGCTTTTTACAAAAAAGTATCAGTTAATATCTTTTCTCCAGCAGAATCCTGCATTGAAATCCATTTTTCAAAAGAGCAAACAGATTTTTTTAATATATAATTTTGAAATCTGAAATGGGGCTAGAAATGTTGTTAGTTTCCCTGATGTCCTCAGCCATGTGATTTGTACTCTGATAAACTTCAGCCACTCTTTACTCCTGTGCTACTAATTGGAGTGATATCACCACCTCTTCATCCCACCCCCAGAAGAACAATGGGAAGGTAACCAGATAATAGCTGCTTGACACATGTATTGCTAAAAATGCTCCCATGCCCCACCAATCAGCATATATCTATGAGAACAGCACTCAATAGTAAAAATCCAAGTCTGGCTAACCAAAGTTGCAACTCCAGTTACATTGAGTAGGAGAAACAATAGCTTATCTGAAAGCCGTTTCATTGTGAAGTGCTGCCTCTTTCTAAAAGAACATTACCAGGAAAAATGACCTGAGATGGCTACCTTCACACCAATATTACAACTAGAAAATAAATGTATTGGTTCAAGAATACAATTTTAAATGTTAGACTGCATTATTTGCAATGTACACAGTGTAATTTAGTAATTAAAACTATACCATAAAAATAATGGCAGAATCCCTTTAATAAAATAAATGTGTTACCCAAGATCCAGTAACAGCCTGGCTCAGTAAACAAACATTTCCTCACCTTGTTCTCAAGCCTAATGATATCACAGAAAGCACCCAGGTCCCAGAAAGCAGGCACAGACACACCCAGGGATTTGGGAAGGAGCAGGAAATTAATTAGTTTATTCTGATTTTTATAATTACACAGATAAACAACAGCAATTAAGAAATGTACCAGATGGGAAGTTATATATGCAATCTTGCTAAGGAGGATTCAGTGAGCCCCAGACGTCTGTTAATTTGCAGTTCAGAAAATTTTTTAATAATTCAGGGCTAATATCACTTTCATGACATTATGGTGGATAGAGACATTTTGTTTTTTTATTTCATTGAGAGATTAAAGTATCATGATATTCTTGCCTAGATTCTGTTAACTGGCAAGTTACAATTGTTTCTCATATCACTACTGCTCTTATTTCCCATGATTCCCCTTATCTCAAATCCCCAAAGTCCTCCTATAACAGTCTTACAACTATTTATTAGGACATACAGGCGAAGACCTGACACGTTTTGTGGCTGTCGGAGTACTTACTCACAGCCTATGAGTAAGTATCCCAACAGGCACGAAACACTTCAGGCCTTCACCTGTATGTCCTAATAAATGGTTTGAACTTTTAATTATATTTTGGTCATTACTTTTTGGAGAAAAACTCTCAATTTTTGGCTGTTGCTATATGTTTAGGCACCCCTGTTATAAGATACTAATTTAAAGTGGTGCTGCTATTGGCAATTTGCATCAATTTTGCTATTTAGTCTTACAACTAACCAGGTGAGTTTAAGCCTAACAAAAGGGTATAGCATAGCAATATATAATAATAACAATAATATCTGAACACTGGAAAAATATTAAAAAAATCAATTACAATGGGATGCAAACATTTTAAGGACCTGTCCAAAGGGCCAATATTTACTGGGATAAAACCCCAGTTCAAAGGGTACACAAGTCCAAAATCAAATCATTGTTCAGTAAATCTATATTAAGTTAAAAATATTCCTTTATTACAAAATCATACCATGTGGTCTGTATGCCTATCTTTTTTAATGGTTTTCTAATAAAGGAATATTTTTAACTTAATATAGATTTACGGGATAATTATTTGATTTTGGACTGGAAAAATATAGGCAAAGAAGTTTAGGGGGTGTAAAGAGTTAATCTCCTCTAATGTGTCGAATTAAACCAATGCCCTTTGGGAGGCATGTGTTTGTGTTCCTATTGGCCTAGCGGTGTTATGGGTAACCCCAAGTCTATAAAAGAGAAGGAATTTCTTAGTTCTTCATCTTTGGACTTCACTCAAAGCAGGAGGTTAGTGTGCTGAAGGGCCTAACGAAGCAGTCCTCAGTAAGGAGAAACATGAACCTTAGGGTAGGTCAAACACTATAGTGCAAGTCAGGGACAGGGTCCCCCTAAATTAGGGCTTTACTAAGTGTAAGTTAAGCTCTTTCACAGCATAAACAGAAGTGCAGTGTACAAATATTTTTGGTCAATTCCTTTGCTTGCACTACACAAAAAAATCAGCTAAGAATTAAGTTTTGCTGGGACAAAAGGTTGTACTTCATAATACTCTGTAATAAGTAGTTCATGTAAATAGCTGAATTAATTAATGTGCTAATTAGCCAGTCAATTCATTGGGGGTCTGTGATGTTTGCCCCAAGTTTAAACCCTACTCACATGCCTGCCCTTGTCACACTGTTCTGCAGTCATTCCTTAATACACAAGTTTCTACGCAAATCACATATGTTACGCAAGTTTGCGCTACTCTGCCAGGCCACTACTTTGGGTCAAAATCTGAGCAGGCCCCTGACAACAGTCCCCCCCTCTGTACCCCCCTGATGGCTGCCGTGGGCCTGTTATGATGTCAACAGAAAACCAAACTGTATGTTTCTTCAGCTACTGACTTTGGAACCTAGGGATTATTTGGGGGATATTATCCCATTCCCTGATAGCAACATATTTAAATTAATGTGAATCCCATGCTTCTAGGCAACAACTCTGTTTTCTGCTCCCTTTTTACGTTCTTTGTTTCCATGAAGTATGCAGAACACTTTTTGGTATTATTTCTCAATTCAAAAACTCCACTAATTGATCTCTTCCCACTGTAGAATCCTGATAGCATTTATCTGGTCAAGTCTTCATTTATAGGCTTATTGAAGGGTAACTACATTTACAAATATTCAACAATTCTAAAAGTCATTTTTGTCCAGGCAACCCACTGGCAAGATACCCGCTTTAGAGCCCTTTATTGAAACTTGGGTGAGTCCAGTAATATCGAAGCTGTGAAAGAACAGAAGCGGGAACAGGGTGGGAATGTTGGCTGCAGTCCTGTTGACAAGTTTGCATCGAGCAGTAAAAAAGAACTTGAGCCTGCATGAACACCAAAGGGTATGACACACTTTATTAAATATCCTTGCTTCTGGGTAGAATAATTCACACAGTTCCAAAGAGACCTTTGAAAATATTATAAAAATATAAGCTCCTGTTTAAAGGGATAAAACAAAAAATGTTCTTGCAGCACTAAACCTCACAGAGAAATACACATGCTAGGTATTTCTGATACCACCCTGTAAAGACTAAAAGCAAACCTAGATTCTTGTTCCTGTTGCTTCTTTCCAGGTCTTTGCAAGATTTGGGCACTTCTGAGTAATAATGCACCCCATAAATGCTCAGCCACAATTAATATTCTCTAGATATAAGTCTGACAAGGGCTTTGTAAGGAGTTTGCATGTTCTGACTAGGGATGTAGCGAACGGCGGAAAAAATGTTCGCGAACATATTCGCGAACATGCGTCCAAAAATGCGAACGGTTCGCGAACGTCGCGAACCCCATAGACTTCAATGGGAAGGCGAATTTTAAAAGCTAGAAAAGACATTTCTGGCCAGAAAAATGATTTTAAAGTTGTTTAAAGGGTGCAACGACCTGGACAGTGGCATGCCAGAGGGGGATCAAGGGCAAAAATGTATCTGAAAAATACATTGTTGACACAGCGCTGCGTTTTGTGCTGTAAAGGGCAGAAATCACACTACGTCACTCAGGTGATGTTTCTGGACACGGAATGTGAAAAAGCTCACACAGCTAGGTGGCACTTGGTTAAAGACTGGGCAAACAATGCCTGCAAGGGCAACGTATACAGTAGTGGATACGGAATATATTATTGCTGCTGTAAAAACATCACTCAGGTGATGTTTACGGACACGGAATTATTATTGTTATTTAGACAGAATGTGAAAAAGCTCACACAGCTAGGTGGCACTTGCATACCTCCCAACTGTCCCTCTTTTGACCACTCAACCCCCTGTCCCTCTTTTGTACTGGAAAGTCCCTCTTTTCTCTGCACTGAACAGCCAGAAAAAAAACAGTTTCTAACTTAATTGGCTTTTGGCAGAGAGCTCAGAACAGCAAACAGGTGCAAATAAGATACTTTGTAACAATTTTGACTCTGGTTGGTGCTGGTAGTGGTGAACTACTAGGAGGAGCAGCACACCAGTCCCTCTTTTCTCTGAACTGAACAGCCAGAAAAAAAACAGTTTCTAACTTAATTAGCTTTTGGCAGAGAGCTCAGAACAGCTAACAGGTGCAAATAAGATACTTTGTAACAATTTTGACTCTGGTTGGTGCTGGTAGTGGTGAACTACTAGGAGGAGCAGCACACCAGTCCCTCTTTTCTCTGAACTGAACAGCCAGAAAAAAAACAGTTTCTAACTTAATTAGTTTTTGGCAGAGAGCTCAGAACAGCTAACAGGTGCAAATAAGATACTTTGTAACAATTTTGACTCTGGTTGGTGCTGGTAGTGGTGAACTACTAGGAGGAGCAGCACACCAGTCCCACTCCCCAACACAGCTAGACTAATAGCACTGGGCTCTTATAGTAGCAAAGTAAAAAAACAAAAAAGAAAATAAAAGCAGTCCTTACAAGGACTATTGGGTTATTACAGCAGTCAGCAGATGAGATCAGAAGCAGTGCCCACAGCAGCTAACTAACCTAAACTCACTGTCCCTCAAATCCCTGCAGAGTTCTGTCCCTACAATACAGAGCAGTATCAAGTAGATTACTAGCCAGCAAAGTTACTATCAACTGTCCCTCAAATCACTAACCAGCTCTCTCCCTACACTAGCTCTTCCAAGCACACACAGGCAGAATGAAAAAACGCTGCAGGGCTTCAGTTTATATATGGAAGGGGAGTGGTCCAGGGGGTGTGGGGGTGGTCCAGGAGGGAGAGCTTCCTGATTGGCTGCCATTTATCTGCTGGTCTGGGGTGAGAGGGCAAAAATAAGCACCAGCTAAGGCGAACCCAAATTGGCGAACGTCGCGCGACGTTCGCGAACATTCGGCGGACGCGAAGGTCGATGTTCGCGCGAATTAGTTCGCGGGCCAACAGTCCGCGACATCCCTAGTTCTGACTGTGTGTGTGTGTTTGTGTGTATGTTTGTCTGTGTGTCTATACGGGATTCTACCCATACTCCTAATATAGCCAATGATAAACTAGCCTGTAGGTAACGTATAATATACAGTAGATTCCCCAGGAAAAGGGACTGATGTGACGAATGATCAGGAATTTACACCATTAAAGGGATGGGTCACCTTTAAGTTAACTTTTAACATGTTATAGAATGGCTAATTTTAAGCAACTTTTCAACTGGCCTTGATTTTTTCTTTATTTATAATTTTTTTTAATTTGAATTATTTGCCTTCTTCTTATTATGACTTGTTTGAGCTTTCAAATGGGGGGTTTAGTCATCTAAAAACAAATGCTCTGTAAGGCTCACTTTTGTATTCAGGGTCTCTATTGTTCATATTCCAGTCTAGGATAGGGTAATTTGGACCCTAGCAACAAGATTGCTGAATTTATCAAGAAAGCCAGTAAAAACAATGCTAGAATAGGGGATGAATGTCAGAACAGGTAGCAAATAAGCAATGCCTATATTGAGAGGAAAGGTCGAAGCAGGCAGTTTACAAGAGCAGTATAATGGTTAGGGCAGACAGCAAATAGCTATGGTCAGTATGTAAAGAGAGGAGCCACTGCATGCAGGTAAGGTCAGTTTAAAGACTGGAGGCCACTACAGGGAGTGGGCTTTCCTACATGTACCTTTAACTAAGGCATATATTTAAAGTAACCCAGAGCTACTTTAGAGCAGCTCTGTTCACAGGATGTTAAAATTGTTGCTTTAGAAAGGAAATTCTAGCAGGGAGCAAACAAGGAAGGTTGGTATTCAGGCTTTAAGGCTAAGGAGGGCAGGATTCAACTGCAAATCCTCAGTGTCAGAATTCAAGTCAATGATCAGGGCAGAAAGCAAATAAATCAGGTCAGCATTCAATCAAGTCACAGCAGGCAGCAAACATTAAGAATTGGTTTTAATTCCAGAGGTCAAACCATGCAGCAAACAATCAAGGTCAGAGGTCAAGGAAGGCAATGGCAAGGTCAGTACTAAGGTTCAGGTAATAATCAGCCCTGAGGTCGGAGCAGGCATCAAACATGAGACAACAGCATACACCATGGGAAAGTTAGCTCCCAATGCATATCCATATATATCCATATATTCCATCAAATATCCAGGGGATCAAAACACATTTACTAAAATACAGGTATGGGCCTATCCAGAATGTTCAGGACCTGGGGTTTTCTGGATAACAGATCTTTCTGTAACTTGGATCTGCATACATTAAATTCAGTAGAAAATAATGTAAACATTAAATAAACCCAATAGGCTGGTTTTGCTTCCAATAAGGATTAATTATATCTTAGTTTGGATAAAGTGCAAGGTACCATTCTATTAATACAGATAAAAAGGAAATCATTTTTAAAAGTCTGGATTATTTGGATAAAATTGACTCTGTGGAAACCGGCCTTTCCGTGGTTTGGAGCTTTCTGGATAACAGGTTTCTAACGGATCCTATACCTGTACTAACATTTGTAGCTATATAGTACTCCTTCCTCAGCGCAAACATATAAATGCAAAATTTCACAGCCCCTGTAATCCCTGCCACCCCCTTTTCTCTTATTTTATCTATACATATTTATGGCTCAGTCCAAAAACCATGATGAGTTAAAGCACAATTCAAACCCTAAGGTTTCAAAGGCAGCCTATAAATCTGAAAACACCCCCTTGGAAGTACATGTATTTATGTATATAACATTTAATCACAGAGCTGGGGGGAAATATACAAGAGCCGTGTCCCTGAAATGTTGCTACAGGTCATATTGAATTCCAAATTGTATTCATGTTTTTGTTTATGGGCAAATTGTTTCTTTCCAGTATTACACACTGACTGACACATGTATTAGTTTCAGTGCAAATATGGATTCTGTGGATATATCATTAACTAAATATCACTCAGAATGAATGCTAAAGACTTGACTCAGATATGTCAGAATGTAACAGATATTCTTCTTTGAAGAACTATTTTGCATAAAAACACATTCCAATACAGAGATCTTAAATAGCTGTTGTGTAGTTAATTACCTTGAAATGTAAAGACATTGTGACATCTCTAAATCATTAGTGGTATTGTCTATGCTTCCTAGCCCATAAATATGAAATTACTTACAATATACAGGAATGGAACCTGTTATAAAGAATGCACCAGTTAGGAAGCAGAGCCAAAGGCTGCAAATGGACCCTATAGCAGACTGCTAGGACACGGCTGTGCCTCAGACACTGCAGGCTGCACTTCATGTCAGATTTTTTTAATCTGATGCAGGGTGCAGACCACAGGCAGATTGTGGGAAGAAGTGATTCCTGAATGAGCACTATGGGATGCTCTTGCGCTTACCACAATCTTCATAAATTATCCCTATAATGTATACTTTTTGCATAAGCCTAACTGAATGAGCTTATGTTAAAAAGGTAGGTATATTTTCCCTTTAACCACTTGACTGGTGAACAGATGAGAATAAAATGCAGCTTTTGGAGCAGGAACATAATGTAACACCATGCCTTGAGATTATATACATTATATCTGTTTTTATAATAATAATAGTAATGCAATCCTTCTTATTGGAATCCTCATTCT
The DNA here is from genome assembly GCF_017654675.1 of Xenopus laevis. Taxonomy (NCBI): domain Eukaryota; kingdom Metazoa; phylum Chordata; class Amphibia; order Anura; family Pipidae; genus Xenopus; species Xenopus laevis. Next base: position 138,113,651 of record NC_054381.1, on the reverse strand, counting down.
GTATTTGTGATTTAGCCAGAAAGAGGAAAGTTTCGTTTTCAGTTAGCCTATATGAATGGAATCCACACTCTGACTCTCCAGCATTCCTAATGCAGCAATAATCTGGGTCAGGGAGTGCCTTGCTTAAGGGGATACGGTCATGGGAAAAAAAATTTTTTTCAAAATGAATCAGTTAATAGTGCTGCTCCAGTAGAATTCTGCACTGAAATCCATTTCTCAAAAGAGCAAACAGATTTTTTTATATTCAATTTTGAAATCTGACATGGGGCTAGACATTTTGTCAATTTCCCAGCTGCCCCTGGTCATGTGATTTGTGCCTGCACTTTAGGAGAGAAATGCTTTCTGGCAGGCTGCTGTTTTTCCTTCTCAATGTAACTGAATTTGTCTCAGTAGGACATGGGTTTTTACTATTGAATGTTGTTCTTAGATCTACCAGGCAGCTGTTATCTTGTGTTAGGGAGCTGTTATCTGGTCACCTTCCCATTGTTCTTTTGTTTGGCTGCTGGCGGGGAAAAGGGAGGCGGGTGATATCACTCCAACTTGCAGTACAGCAGTGATTGAAGTTTATCAGAGCACAAGTCACATGACTTGGGGCAGCTGGGAAATTGACAATATGTCTAGCCCCATGTCAGATTTCAAAATTGAATATAAAAAAATCTGTTTGCTCTTTTGAGAAATGGATTTCAGTGCAGAATTCTGCTGGAGCAGCACTATTAAATGATTTATTTTGAATTTATTTTTTCCCATGACAGTATCCCTTTAAACAATGCCATTTAGTCAATCACCTTTAGCAATACTTGTACTTAGAATATTTCTGCTGGCACCTGTGACACCTCTCGGATCCGCTTGCAGATTTTGGATTTCGCCCAACAGGGACAAACATACTGTCGTCACTTCTCAGAAGAATAAAATGCTTATCGACAGGAAGCCAAGAAATTGCTAGTCACAAATGAATAAAATAGAAACACGGTCATTTGTTTTGTGCAGATGATAATGAGCAGATTGGAAGGTGAGGTTATTGTTTAATAAATTAATAATTGAGAACACTGTGTAGAGTTGTGTTTTCCTCTTCATGAAAGTGAGCTTCTGAGAAACACTGGGACTAGCACAGACTTATGCAGTACAAGTCATTAAGTAGCTCAGGATCAGAAAAGGTTCCTTGTATATTATTCAGCCCAGGTGACTGCTTAGAGTTAAAGTCATTAGTGTTACAGGTCCACTGACCTCTTCGAGGCGACTAATCTCCCCAAACTTCCTTCCTACTGGCTAGAATGTAAATCGCTGCCGGGATGGCACGTGGATCGGTTCATTTTCCGAGAATCGCCCGAAGTTGCCTCACAAGGAAACTTTGGGCGACTTTGGAAAACAAGCGCTCCAAGTGCCATCTCGCCAGCGATTTACATTCTTGCCGGCGGAAATGGCAGTGGAAGGCAGTTCGGGGAGATTAGCCGCCCTGAAGAAGAGGAAATTTGTTGCTCTCCGAATCTGACATTGTGTCACTGCCCTAATAAAACTAGCCCAGCCGCAAACTAACCCCTTCGCTAACTACCCTAATCCTTCCCTTACATTATTGTTGGGCTGCCATGGGAAACATTATGAGCTGATTTAGTAACATTCAAATTTTTTCAATTCACAGAATTTTTTGTGCTTGTAATCTCACAAAGATTCTTCAGAAGACAAGAATTTCAAGGTTTTCGTTGTCATATTCATTCTGTTTTTATTTGTTCACACTTTTTATATTCAGATTTTTTAATAAATAAGGGGGCACTTGTGCTTTTTTTTTAATTGTGCTTTTTTTAAATGTGAGTTTAGTCAAGATCAAAGTTACCTCTAAAACTACACAAATCCGAATTTTGATAAATAAGGCCCTAGGTGTAGATTCCACCCTCATAAATACATAAGAGGATACTAAATAACAAATAATGTACACATTTGAAGCAGGTCAGCAAGAAGAATGATTTCCAGTTATCTCTTCCAACTACAGCTACCCGCAGACTTGTTCTTCATGGTAAAGGACCAAACCTACCACATAAAAAATCATTTAAACATTAATTAAACCAAAAATGATTATTCTGCCTCCAATAAGGTTTAATTATATCTTAGTTGGGATAAGATACAAAGTACTGTTTTATTATTACAGAGAAAAGGGTAATTATGTTTAAAAATGTTTATTATTTTATTATAATGGAGTCTATGAGAGATGCCTATCCCATAATTCGGAGGGTTCTGGATAATGGATCCCATACCAATATATGTTCTTAAAACACACTGCAGTTTTCCATTAAATATGGGACACAGTGGAAGCTGATGTTTGTTCACATGACCCTTAAAATACTGCTCTGCATTCAATTTTAAAGTCCTGTGATATTTCCAGGGACAGACACTGGTTCTGACCCTAGGGGTAAGGCATGTTTAGCAACTATGGAAGCTAAGAAACGTAATTTTATTACCACTCATTTTTCATTTTTATGACTTAGACTCTAATGTTCATCAGGAAATCCAACTTTTCTATGGCCTATAGCTTTGAATAGAGGCTAAACTATATGCACCGTGAAGCAATTGTTTTTTAATGAGTGAAGAAACCAAGGCAGGGTTCAGCGAGCAACCACAAGTCAGTGAGTGATTGCTGGCTCACTCTGCCAGTCATTTGGCCATGGTAGAAGGACAATGTCATTATTGTTGTGTATATGGGACCACTGGCTGAACCAGAACTACACGGACCTTCACCTCCACACACACATAAACCTAACAGATTAGCCAATGAACCAAAAAAATCAGATAAAAGTTATTTGACCATTCATAAGTGAGAACAAGCTGTGTAAACCCAAATCGTAAATCGCTCAGTCGATTGAACAGGTTAAAAGATTTATATTGGCTACCGATAAGATCTCTGCATGTATTGCCTATCTGATGATATCAAAGGGGGGGTTGTCACTACTATTTGCCGGACATAACTTTTGTACAATTGCTGTCTGTAGAGTTGTCACCTTTTCTGGAAAAAAATACCGGCCTTCCTATATTCTTGCCATTTTTTCCTATTTATAACATTGGCATCAAGCATCATTTTTACCGGCCATGCCGGCAGGACCGCCATCAGAAATTGCAGGGCCCCATACGACAAAATTTCCTGGGCCCCCTGGGCTGCACCCACCTCAAGCCCCACCTACAAGTCCGCCCTCCCCACCCCACAGGTCCGCCCCCCACCACACAGTAAAAAAACAAAAAAAATATTGGTGGCTATGGTTCCCACATGTTAATAAAAAGATATTGGTGGTCAGGGCCCCCCATAAAAAAACATTTGTGGCCAGGGCCCCCCCATTAAAAAATATTGATGGCTAGGACCCCACACCAGAGAAAAAAACTGGCGGCCAAAATTGGTGGCCAGGGCCCCCCCTCCCACATTATGAGAAAATTGGTGGCCAGGGCCCCTTAAACGTCCATGCCTTCCCGAAGTTAGCAGCTTTCAGAAAGATGGGGGGCCTGACTAATCAAGTAAGTGTGGCGTGGCCAGACCCCCCTTACCCTACAACTCTCCATCCTGTCACCCCCTGATGGCTGCCCTGCATGCCGGTAAAATACCAGCCAGGTGGCAACCCTAGCTGTCTGTGATTTTAATGGCCAGAACATTGTCTGATTTGTTCTTTTTACTACTTTATTTAATCTGAATGGTTAGTAGTAGGCTGGGAGATTGTAAAGCCAATCGATTGTCGGACATAAGGATTTATCCAGTGGCGGAACTACCGGGGGAGCAGGGGGTGCCCCCTCAGGGCCCCCCGGCAGTACGGAGGGGGACGGGGCCCGGCTGCGCATCACGCACCAGGGCCCGCCCCCCTCTAGGAACGCTACTGGATTTATCTGCACGTCTATGGCCAGCTTTAGTTATATTTCTAAAGCCAGCCAAGACAATAATATTTTTATTGTTGATTTTAAAGAGGGAAAAATCAGCTGAAAGTTGGGTCAGTATGATGCATAAAAGGGTTTATTGGCAGGCCTGGAACAGTGGCACAACTAGCAAATTTTTAGGCCCCCAACATAGATTTTACCAATATATGTTGAAATTGATCATTATTTGGGCCTCATGGGCCCCTATACATCCAGGGCTTGTTGCATGTCTGCTTCCTCTGTAGTGGCCTGGAAGTCTATGAGCCTGAAATCCTGCATAGCCTGTTTTGTGATCTACTGCCATTTGCAGTATCTCCATATATCTGAGCAAGGGTATTTGTTTAATAATAGAGGTCACTTTCTGTAAATAAGTTATTACTCGTTGTCAAGTTTATTTGTGACTCATTTCTGACAATATTATGACCGACTGGGTATGTTTTTTTCCTTGTGAAGGAAGGATGTGATGGAGGAAGCTGCGGGGGTCTTATTACCTTCCTCATTGTTTATTGCTGTTTTCACACATAGTGATTGTTGTGTGCAGTTGAAATAAGGGAAAATGACTAAGCTGTTGTTATCCTTTTCTAACCAGTTGGCTGAGTTCCACACAGGAACCATGCCAGGACACAGAGAACCCCATTGAAAACAACATGAGAGCAAAAGTCGAATTCAGGGCAAAGCTATTTTTCTGTTATGGTAACAAAACATGGTGGTACTATGTCAATAACCTGTGCAAATACATGGCATGACTGTGTGTTTGTGTGTGTGTAAACTGCCACAGCAATGACTCGATGTGTGTTCATGTGATTTGTCTTTTGACACTGAGTTCATGACGGTTACACAGTCTGTTTATTGCACTGCTGTGAGTGCACCCTCCAAATAGGACACAAAAATACAGTGTAACCCTTTAATTGCTATAGATTGCAGGATCTACAGGATTGACAGACTTTTTCTGGGTTAAAGCTATAAAAAAAATGTATACAAAGTATGTGTTGCCTGGCCATGGGTGATGTCCAGTTGCAGTCACTACAGCTGGCTCTTACGGGGTTAACAGCAGCTCTAAAGCTCTATCGCTGACCTTGGACTTAATTTTGCAATTGATTATACGTTGATAAATAGCCTAGCGTCATCTGGGGACCCAAGGTTAAAAAACAGGGCTAGCATTCACAAACGTTTGCCCCAGTGCAATGATATTGGGAGTTAAGAATCAAAAGGGCTGGATATTTGTTAAAGAAGTGTGTAACTAGCAGCACTTTCTGTTGCACAGCACTTTTTTATACTAAGGGGCACAAAAGTCATTGGAAAGGAAGCAAACAATGGCTCAGGATTATGAAACTCTAAATGTCACAAAGCACAGTGCATATGGAGCTGCTGTTTTATCCTTCCTCTATGGCCACAGGGATGTAGTTCATCTAGAACACTATCCACACAAGGGACCGTTAAAAACCAAAGCTGAGCAATTAAACTCAGTTCACCTTAACAATCAGCCGGCTTGTCTTGTTTGTCCAGTAGAATGGTAATAAGGTTGTACTATGCTTTTGTTTTCAATGAGTTCTTATGTTTGACACTGGACTTTCCTGGAACCAGCCGTACGTGTATGTTTAGTCTGGTATGCACACCTTGTTTATAGCTCAGGGCATGGCTTAGTAATGATTAAACAAGTAAATAGTAATAGTAATAGTAACAGTAAATAGTCCCAACACACTTATTTTCACTATATACATTACGTCGTCCAGGCATGGACTGACAAACCATAGATTCGAGCAAATGGCAGAGCGGCTGCTGTAAGATGCCATCACCAGGGCTGCCATTAGAAATCATGAGGACTCGTACAACAAAATTTTTGTCCCTGACCCCAAGCCCCACCCCAGATCCCGCCCACACCACAGTTAAAAGACGACACAGACATCAGTGCTAAAAATGGTAACCCACCCAAACACGCAAGTTATAAAAAGCTATTGATGATGAGGGCCCCCTTATAAGTTAAAAAAACTGTGGCACCAGGGCCCCTCATAAAAGTTTTTTTAAAAAAACATTGTTGCCAGGGCCCCCCCTTACAAGTTAAAAAAAAATTGGGGCCCCAGAGAATTTTTTAAAAAAAACATTGGTGGCAGGAGCCTAAAGAGTTTTAAAAATAATACATTGGTGGCCAGAGGCCAAAAAAACCCATTGGTGTTCAGAACTGAACTCGTGGCTTCAGGACTTCAATTTCTGGCTTGCTTCGTGACTTCGGCTCTTTTAGCCGCTTCGGGACTTCCTTCAGCTCAGCTTTTTTTCGCTGATTTGGGACTTCGGCTGTTCAGCACTTTGGCTTTTCGGGACTTCAGGAGAGGCGGCACGGCTTCGGCGCTGTCAAAAAAATATTTATTGGGCTTGTAGGAGGCTGTTTGGGCCTCCCTGAACTTAATTGTAAGGGCCTATTATGAATCCCAGTCTGGCCCTAATGTTGCCAAACTTAAAGGGATCCTGTCATATTTTTTTCAAGTTAACAGTGCTACTCCAGCAGAATTCTGCACTGAAATACATTTCTCAAAAGGGGCTAGACATTTTGTCAATTTCCCAGCTGCCCCTGGTCATGTGACTTGTGCCTGCACTTTAGGAGAGAAATGCTTTCTGGCGGGCTGCTGTTTTTCCTTCTCAATGTAACTGAATGTGTCTCAGTGGGACATGGGTTTTTACTATTGAGTGGTGTTCTTAGATCTACCAGGCAGCTGTTATCTTGTGTTAGGGAGCTGCTATCTGGTTACCTTCCCATTGTTCTTTTGTTTGGCTGCTGGGGGGGGGAAGGGAGGGGTTTATATCACTCCAACTTGCAGTACAGCAGTAAAGAGTGATTGAAGTTCATCAGAGCACAAGTCACATGACTTGGGGCAGCTGGGAAATTGACAATATGTCTAGCCCCATGTCAGATTTCAAAATTGAATATGAAAAAATCTGTTTGCTCTTTTGAGAAATGGATTTCAGTGCAGAATTCTGCTGGAGCAGCACAATTAACTGATTCATTTTGGAATTTTTTTTTTCTTCCCATGACAGTATCCCTTTAAAGCCATCCAGCAGTTGCTGAACTTCATCTCTGGATATCCAACAAAAAGCCACTTGCCATACTGTACACACTACTGTATAGTGAAGTGAAGAAGCTGGAAGAGGATCGTTCCGTGGTGCTCACTGGAATAACCCTGGGCCAGCGGAGTTTTCTGCTGATAGGAGCACCGGCCAGGGGTTTCAGTTAAGTCAATACAATCACTTGGGGTTGCCTAACATTTGGCACCCCCAAGTGTAAATTGACTTTCCTTCTCCTTTAAAAGCGAACTGTGAGATGAATTGTAATGAGCTGCTTGTTCACTCTTTGACAAATATAATATAACACCTGGAACAAGAGGGGTTATTTATCCTAATAAATAATTTATATATTTGTAATCTAAATATTTTATAATACAGATAATATTTTGTTATATTTTAACTTTGCTTAGGGCAGGGTTGCCCAGAATGGTAGATTGTAATCTACCAGTAAATACTGAGCTGATGACCCATAGGACCCATAGCCCCCTAAACTCAGCATCAATTTGGGAACCCCTGGCTTAAGATGGCCATACACTATAAGATCCACTCGTTTGGCAAGGTCACCAAACGAGCAGATCTTAACTCGATATGCCTACTTCCTGACTGCATCAACTAGCCAATGCGATCTTGGACCGTACAAAAAAAAATCAAACTTGACCGATCGATATCTGGCCAATTTTTGGCCTGATATAGATCGGGACGACCCGTCAGGAGCCCCCACACATGGGCACCTTTAGCGTGAATATGTGATCATGGATACTTGATTAATGATGGAATCACTACAGTATCTTTAATAAATAAAACCATACTGTTTTATTTTTAATTCCCCCACTTACTTACCCAGTTAGATCCTTCAGTAGGATGGAGTACAGGTATGGGACCTGTTATCCAGAATGCTCAGGACCTGGGGGTTTTCGATAACAGATCTTTCAATAATTTGGATCTTCATACCTTAAGTCTACTAGAAAGTTATGTAAACATTAAATAAACCCAATAGGCTGCTTTTGCTTCCAATAAGGGTTAATTATATCTTAGTTGGGGTCAAGCGCATGCTATAGTTTTATTATTACAGAGAAAAAGGAAATTTTTTTTATTTTTTTATTTATTTAAATGTGGATTATTTGGAAAAAATACAGTCTATGGGAGATAGCCTTTCTGTTATTCAGACTGGATAATGGGTTTCTGGATAACAGATCCCGTACCTGTGCTGTATTCTGACTCCTGCCTATAGGAGGATCCCACCACCAGGCACCAAGTGTGCCTCACAAAACTAGACCCTCCTTTTCAGCCATGTTGAAGTCTTCTAAACTATAACACATACAGTATAACACTGGCTGCCCCTCCTTTACTAGTGGTACAATATAGGAATGTGCCAGTACCATTTGGACCTAGTTTGCTACAGCAACCATTACTCAATCCAAGCTGCCATGTAGCCAGTGATGCTGTAATCCATTCAATAAAATGACAGTAAACATTAAAGCGCTTCCTTATTAGTCATAGGGGAATTTACAAAACAGGTGCTAATTTTCTTTCATAGTAATAACCCATAGCAACCCATTATCAATCCCTGAGGTGCCACAGTTCAACACGGGAAATGCTGCAGGTTGGATAATCGTATATGAAACTTATGGAGGATTCAAATAAAGCCCCATATAAAATCTACTGCTGATACAAATATAATTTACTAAACTTGGATTCACTGTTAATGAACCTCTGTTTTCTAGACGGTTCCATGCAGAACATTTTGCAAGTTGTATTTGGGATGATGTCATGCTTAGAGCATTCACATAAAGCATTCTACTTGCCGGCTTGAATTTCAACATATCCACCGTGACCTCTATCCCATATTTTATGCCTGCCAAAGTGGCACTCCCTCGGTTGCACACTTATACCTACTTCTTTGTTCAGAACATCTGTCAAAAACACAACTTTTTGAGAAAAAGAAATGAAGTACACCTTCTTTTGTAAACAGATCTGTAGACTGAATTGAACTGCATACGTATTACAATAAATGACTAGCACACCGAAGCATACATAAAATTTTAAATTAATATTTATTTGGAGTGTTGTACAAAAAACTATAACTAAGAATATTAGCGTTAGAGTTTTACGTACAGCACAACTTAGATGCAGCCTAAAGCCCCAGAAAGCATTGGTCAGCAATGAAAATATCGTGAAGGGAGTTGGGCAACAATATTATAAGTTAGATCTATCCAACTGGAGGCCCATAGGATGGATTTGGCTCCATTGTTATGGTCCTCAGTCTGCTCAAGAGCTCCATATATTTATTTTATTTGTCTTATAATCTTTTATTTATAGAATTTTACAGTCCCTACCTTAAAGTAGAAGGAAAGCTACCGAGGCAGATTATTGCCAATAGATTAACCACAATAGTACAAGCTATAAAACTATATTTATTCTGCAGAATGCTTTACCAAATCTGTGTAAACAGCTGTAGAAGCTCTCTCTGTTTGTTTAGGATAGCAGCTGTCATATTTGCTTGGTGTGACATCACTTCCTGCCTGAGTCTCTCCCTGCTCACTCGTAGCAATGGGCTCAGATTACAGCAGGGAGGGGGAAAAGGGAGGGGGAAAGGGAGAGAGGAGCAAACTGAGCATGCTCAAGCCCTAGCCCTGGAGCTTTAAGCTGAAAACAGAAAGTCTGATACAGAAGCCCATGTGTACACAATAGAAGGAAAGAAATGCTGTGTTTCTTTTGACAGAGGACTCAGAGCAGCATTACTTTGAGGATTTACTGGTATATTTATATAGACCTTTCTGATAAAGCTTTCTTAGTTTTAGCCTTTCCTTCTCCTTTATGGGATCTTTTAATCTAATGTCCCAGTCTCATACTTTTAGGGGCCGATTCACCAAGGGTCGAATATCGAGGGTTAATTAACCCTCGATATTCGACTGGGAATTAAAATCCTTTGACTTCGAAACGAACGATTAGAAAGATTTTAATCCAACAATCGAAGGATTATCCTTCGACCAAAAAAATTTAGGCAAGCCTATGGGGACCTTCCCCATAGGCTAACATTGAGTTCGGTAGGTTTTAGATGGCGAACTAGGGGGTCGAAGTTTTTTCTTAAAGAGACAGTACTTCGACTATCGAATGGTCGAATAGTCAAACGATTTTTAGTTCGAATCCTTCGATTCGAAGTCGTAGTCGAAGTCGAAGGTCGAAGTAGCCCATTCGATGGTCGAAGTAGCCCAAAAAACACTTCGAAATTCGAAGTTTTTTTACTTCGAATCCTTCACTCGAAGTTAGTGAATCGGCCCCATAGTGTGATCAGTTTTATGAGTTGGAGAAAACTGTAGTAGATAGCAACCTGAAGTGCTGCCAATCACTAATCTTATGAAGGGACACCAGGGGCATTTCTGGGATCTCCAGCTCCCTGAGGTGGCCTTTCGAATGCTGCCACCCTTGCACTTGGAGTTTACCTTTCCAAGTATTAAAAAGGGGAGAGGGGCTACATTTTTAGTGCAGAGTCTCTGCACTAGGAGAGCTAAAATTCAAGTTGGAATTTTGGCCCTTGAAGTTACGAGTTGCTTTTTTTGATGTCCCTGGTAACTTACAGGCTGCTGCCGTCTAAGGCAAGTTTCTTAATTCACCTCATAGCAGCAAGGCCCTGAGGTGCACATATGAGTTATAATTAAAACATGCACCCTACAGTTATTAAGATATTCGAGCAAGCACAGTAATGCTTGCATGTGTGCAGTTACCTAATGACATAGTAGAAGCAAATTTGTAACACTGCAGCGAACCATAGCTCTCATTCAGAAGTTTGCTTTCATTTCTCTAACTGCTTTAAATTAATCACAGCTGATTTCTGAATGGTTACTATGGATCAGGGCACCATAGCCCGATTGTACCCATGTTAGCCAATGAGGGCTGGGGACTCCAGCACTGTGCCAAACTGAAATATACTAAAAATGGCTCACAGTAAGAGGAGGGGTAGACTTTTTAACAGAAATTAATTTTAATTGACCCTGACTCATATTCTGTTCTGCATAAAATATAAAGTATTTCTTGGCTTAGTTCTCCTGCTGGCCATTGCATGTGTTATTTGCTTTACTTGCCTGAAGACTTAAGACCCATGTTCGGCTGAAGGCTGTTTTTAGCCACTGTATTCTCAGAAGTATCTTTCAAATTAGATTTATGGTCTTCCATCAGTTCGGAGATTTTAACTCACTCTTACAAGTGAGACAACTAGATGATCATGTGTCTATGCTTTTCATCTAATCTATTAATCATGGACTATAAAAGGTACAGTTTATATCCTACTTGGAAAATTACCGTCTAGAGAGAGAGTCGTCCCAAGAATCAGTTATATTTTGGCAGGATTCAGTTCTCAGAATGGTTCTGACTGTACTTTGAAAATACTATTTTAGGGAGATAATCTAGTAAAGGTAATTTCTGTTGCAATACATCAACCTGAAGCATTACTTTTTAAAGCACATTCCTTCTATATATATGGCACATTCCTGTTTTTCACAAAAAATGTCTCCTTTAATAGAGGAGAGGGCCCTAAATTAAGAGGAATGCTTCAACAAGAGTCAGGAAGAATAAGGACTACCTCCTGATATGTTACTCCCCAAATTCACAATTTTACAGAATGCTACCTCTTTCGCAAGAATTTCCTTCACCAGTTTAGACCTGGCAAACTGACAAGATGAAGCTACATCCTCCTCAATCTTATGTCAGTGACACCATATCCTTTATGCCGAAAAGGCATAACAATTAAATTTTGTATTTATTAAACATTTTTATTTTATTTTAATATTAATAGTATTAATACAATTTTTTTTTTTTTACCATTTGAGGGACATGCCACATTTGTTTTAGCGTGGGCTCATGTCTAGGACATTAGAAGATCTATTTTGCCTTTATTTTGCTTCTTTGAACATTTTTAAAAGTAAGTGGCCACTTCACACATTTGCACCAACATCTCTAATAAAGACATATATAAGAGCAATATGAACCCGCCCTATTCAAATTGACCGAAGCGTAAGTAAACTAACAACGTTTTGCTAGGCAGAAACAAACGTTAGAGAAAGTTCGCTATGAAATGCTCATGCTGACGAATTAACACTAGTGAAACTTCGCCAGAATTCGGCTGCTGAGACGCAACTTTGCATTTTAGCCAATTAGCGTACTGGTAGCTAATTTGCGCCTGGTGAAGTGCTGCAGAGTGTGGAGAAAATGAGCCTATTAGTGAATTTGCCCCATAAGGACTCAAGTAGGTTGGCTCAGGATAGAGAAAATTCCCCTGGAGCACCACTGTAAGGGCCTTTAACGCTAGGTTGACACATTAAAGGGGACCCGTCACCCAAAAAAATTATTCCAAATCCTAATTTATCATGTTAGTCAAGCAAAATGAACTTTAATTACACTGTTTAAAATATTTGAATCTTTTTTCTATCAGTAATTCATAATTATAACAAACAGGCAGGAGCCATTTTGTGGACACTGTTATTAAGACAAGCTTTGCATCACCTCAGAATCATGCACCAGAATGGCTACAGAATTAAATGGTGAAAAGAACGGGGGAATGTGGGGAGAGCAGTGACATCTAGGAAGTGCTGAATGGAAAGTGAAAGTAATTGCCTAAGGCATAGAGGAGGGGCAGACAATATTTGATTGACAGCTGAGATTTTTAAATGAGTTTACAACAGCTATGAAAGCTTTAATAAAAAAAAGAATTTCATGTTTAATTTGAAAAGGGCTTTTATTATATAGCTTTTTATGTCTGGGTGACAGGTCCTCTTTAATATGTGCTACCACTGACTGACTATAACTAGGATCTGTTATCTGGAAACCCACTATCCAGAACAGGCTATCTCCCATAGACTCTATTTTAATCAAATATTTAATTTTAAAATTATTTTCTTTTTCTCTGTATTAATAAAACAGTACTTGATGCCAACAAAGATCGAATTAATCGTTATTGGAGGCAAAACAATTCTATTGGGTATATTTAATATTTGAATGATTTTTAGTAGACAAAGTATGGTGATCCAAATTATGAAAAACTCCTTTAACTGGAAAACCCCAGGTCTTGAGGATTCTGGATAACTGTACTATACTCTTTGTTTCTGCAATATCCATAAGATCTTTCGTGACCTGTTGAGAGAATAACGTGGTTGTTTTTAGGATACCACTGTACACATAAACTGGAATTTCTTTGCTCTGTCATGCATTAGTAACACTGAGATCCTCACAGAACTGGAGTATAGAAAAGCCAAAGTGTAACTCCAGACTGAGTTAAAGATTGATGTTAGTCACCTGCTGTTTGAAAAAGACGATCTGCCAAGAGCCTGAGATTACATGTTGTTGCTAATAAATCACTGGGGCAGGGGATACATTTCCATGAAAACATTGTTGGGCATATGTAATGCTTTTTTCAAAAACAAAATTATCAACATCCTTCAGCACCAAATGTTTTCTTAAAGCAGAACAGTTCTTAAACACCAAAATGTTAAAGGATTTTAAATGACTGTATATATAAAGTATATAAATATATATGCACGTTAGCAGCACAGAATTTTAACCACTTACCCAGCATCATGGAAATGCTAGAGGTCATGTGCAGGGCAGGTATGGTTGCCACCCTGGACTTCAGCAAAAACCGAATATGGGGGCAGGATGATGGTATTGGGCTGAAAAGTAAGATATGGGGCTGGGATTATTACATTTGGGGATGTGTTTTTGACATCAGAGGTGGTTATTGACCAAATTATTGTTGGGGTTTCACATGACTGGAACTCGAAAAGGAAGTTGTGACCCAAACACCCCTAAGAAAAACAAAACTGTTTGGGTCAAAAGCAAACAGGTGGCGACCCGAATGGCAGTGTGCTGCAGATGCTTTTTTTGTACTTTTACCCTGCCCTGCATGCAGGGGCATAACTGCAGAGGAAGTAGACCCTGCGGCTGCAGGGGGCACAAGAGACATAGGGGGCCCCATGAGATCCTATGAGAAATTTCAACATATTGGTAAAACATGACAACCTCTGGATATGTTGGGGGTTCTAAAATGAATTTGACGTCGGGCCCATTAACATCTAGTTATATCACTGCCGGCATGTAATAAAATTTCTGCAGGTCTCGCTGCTCCAAAATAGACTAAAGGATGTGTAGACCCCCTGAAAAATTGATATGCATTTTGTGTGGCAAATTTGGCTCAATAAAGGAATTATTGCACAGCAAAGAAGTGGTATGTCCTTCTGTGGAAGTGTCTCCAAAATAGAGTGCCAGTGGTGGAACTATCAGGAGTGCAATAGGACTAGGTTTGCAACCTACCCAATTGACCTGGACAGTCTGGTTTTCGGGGGCGTTGTCTGGGTCAAAACTGAGAACTCAGATTGATCACCTCGTCATAATTTTGCCTCTGGTTGTCACCGCTCCTGCCCCTGTCGTCACCAACTCCGCCCCTGATGTCACCTGCCCCGCCCCCCTGACATCACCACCCGCCCGGTGTCCGGTCTCACAAAAGCCCAGACTTTTGCACCCCTCAGTGCCCTTGCACTTCTGTCAGGGGTCAAATCATTTCATTGCTGTAAATGGTCACTACAAACAAGCACAGTCTGTAAGCAGGAACGCCTAATTATATTGGCCAATAAGAAGCAGCACAGCAAATATCTTAGATTCTGCAAAGGCTTGGAAATAATACCAGTAAATATTGTTACAAAATACTCTGATGCAGGAGCAACATGAGCTTTAGCTTAGGCAATGAGCAATTTGTTTTTACATTTTATTTGGACGCCAGCCATGTAGAAACATCTGCATCATCAAAAGTGCAAATCTGAAAGCTCTTGTTTACAGTGTAAATCAAAAGGACGGTGGAGTCAAACGTAGTTACAGGTCAGGAGCAAAACAGCACAGGCCCCAGGTACAAAAACAAAGGTTATGTGAGTCTTTTAGGGTAACACAACTGTGTGGTTGGAAGGCCAGAAACATGACAACTACTCCCAGGAAGCCTCGAGTTTAACTGCTAAAAATATTTATTTACTGCAGCACTGGTGATACACTGAATATCTTCTCAACATTATAGTATTTATACCACATGAAGTATTTGTTGTCCGATCATTGCAGAAAAAAGTACACCCTTTTCGTGTCTCCCATGCGACCAGTTTGCCTGATAAGATTAACTCCCATGTATGTCATTCCTTTTAACTGTTCATTATACCTGAACTCTTCAGCTTCTCTCCCTTATCTCAGCACTGTCCAAACACTCTTGGTTATCTCCTTATGTCTGCATCCAACTTCCAGCTACTCTCCCTTATCTCTGTTCTGTTAAAAACAAGGGGACACATATCCGGTTTCCTCTGTCTGTGTTTGGAAGCAGATCCATCCATGTGCTCACCCTTGTAGCTCCATTGTCAGAACTGACATCAGTCTGTGGGGATCTACATATAGTGGACATTGGCAAATATACAAAATATTTGCGTTTCCGCCCTGTTATCTTCTCTGTGTAGGTCCACACAGGACAACTGACCTGTCAATGGAGCTACAGGGGTGAGCGCATTAAAGGGGATATTCTTTCCTCCACCTCTGTACAAAATGCCAGTAGACGAAGGTGAACAATCTGCTATATGTGCCCTTGCCCTAACTCAGTGGTCCCCAACCAGTAGCTCGTGAGCAACATGTTGCTCTCCAAACCCTTGGATGTTGCTCCCAGTGGCCTCAAAGCAGGTGCTTATTTTTGAATTCCAGGCTTGTAGGCAAGTTTTAGTTGCATAAAAACCAGGTACACTGTCAAACAGAGCCTCAATGTAGGTTGACAATCCACATAAGGGCTACTAAATGGCCAATCACAGCACTTATTTGGCACCCCAAGAACATTTTTCATGCTAGTGTTGCTCCCCAACTCCTTTTACTTCTGAATGTTGCTCACAGGTTCAAAAGGTTGGGGATCTCTGCCCTAACTTGTACCACTTGCCTCTGTACCCTCCAATTGTCTTTCTTCTCTCAGCAGTCACCAACCTCCCTCACTTATTAATTAAACTTCATCCTCCTTCTGTTGTCCTTTCACTTCAGGTCTCATCTATTTATTTTTCAACTATTCTCTTTTATTTTAACAACCAATATATAGTTTCCTATAGCTCTGTGCCATTACCTATGCATCCTTATCTCTGCACATTTGTATCTGCTTGTCTTTATCTCAGCAAGTTCCAACTCTTCTCCCTTGTCTCGTGTACCTTCCAACTACTCTTCTTCATTTTGGCACCATTCAGCTGCTCTCCATTGTCTTGGTATCATCCAACTAGCCTTCCTTATCAATTCCCTCTCCAACTTCTCTTCTTCATTACATCATCAAAATAATCTAATTTATCTCTGCACCCACAGCTAACCCTATTGCTTCACTCAGTTTCTCCCAGTGACTGGTTGATGAAGATTGCTCCATTCTGTCATTATTTACAGAAGCAGCCAATCACTAATCCACATGCGGGACTTCCTGTTTTGGGTTCAGGATGATTAACAATAGATAGGACTGGAGTCATTTGGGCTAAACAGAAAATACAGTTTGATGAAATTCTAAGGGCTGCTCAGCTTACAGTCTTTTCAATGTGACAATATTACATCAATGGCAAAGCTCAACTCCAAAGCCTTATATAGCAAAAGCTAACCATACATTATAAGATCCTCTTGTTTGGTAAGCAGATCTTTCACTGATATGCCTACCTTGAGGTGGGCAATATCTGCCTACCTTGAGGTGGGCAATATCAGGCTGGCCCTAGGGCCAACAATCAGTACATAATTGCCACTATGAAGGCCGTTGGATGGGAAACTGTATCAATGCACAGATGCAGTCCACGATTCGACAGGAAAATCAAACTTGACCGATTGATATCTGGGCGATTTTTGGCCCATTGATAATTTAGGCCCATCGGCTGGCACCATACATGGGCCAATAAGCTCCCGTCTCAATCTAGTGAGTCTGTAGCTTTTATCAGCCTGTGTATAGCCACCTTTATAGTTTCCGATTTTAGTTTTGTACACTGTGAGTTAGGTTGGAGGGCTATAGCTAGACTATAAATATTATTATATTAGGCCTGTTCGTGCTTTTCCTGTAACTAAATTACAGTGGATGTGTGTTTAGCACAGCTCAGTTGCATCATAAATTAATCTGCGTGTCAAGCAAAATCTGTGGGAATATGCCTGTCACGTACATGTTGTCAATGAGGGCAGAAATGCTTGCCCTTGTGACCCATGATAACTGATCCCCAACCACATGTCCTGCACTTTGCTTATCACGGTATCACTAAGAATTGTGTGCTGTAATGTCTGATGCAACACAAGACCCTCGCCTTTAATGCAAGGAATTGCAAGGCAATCAGTATTCTGGTTGTTGTTGAACGACAACTTCAAATACCCTTAGTGGCTTATCTTTACCATATGCCCGTCTGTTGCCACGTGTCTGGAAGGCAGATGTTCCTAGTGGAATCCATGCATCCTGACCTCTTGCCACATGTCTAGCTGGCAGCAGATATCGATAGCAAGTCTTCACAGTGGTATAGCAGATTATTCGATGCTTCCTATTGGGCGCTGTGAACATAGACACTGCCACCCAGTGCAGTATGATGTTATGGTTCTCTTCTATACCCTGAACATTCTGTATTCACTTCAAGAGAATCAGGATTTTACAAATGATTACCGTTCCACAGGTGATCGGTCTGCAATAATTAATAGTTGTGCCAGGTCTAGTGTCAATGAATGTTTCTCTCTTTTGTTTATTGCACAAGAAAATGTTCCTGTATTTAGGGTTGTTGCCTTTTCTGGAAAGAAGAAATGATCTTCCTATATTTTATCTATCTTCCCCAGTGGCAGAGCCACCATCAGGGGCGCACAGGGGGTACTCCTGTACCGGGACCGAGCCTAAAGGGGGCCCAGCTGTGCTGCACTTTTCTTATTAGCCGGACCCCTTGACAGCGCTGAAGCCGTGCCGCATCTCCTAAAGTCCCGAACTGCCCAAGTCCTGAAGCTGCAAAAAGACCCGAAGTCACGAAACTAGCCTAAATTGAAGTCCTGAAGCCACGAGGTCAGTTCAAATGAACACCAATGTGTTTTATAAAAAAATATTCAATATTTTTTTTACTTGTAAGGGGGGCCCTGGTGCCAATGTTTTTTTTATTAAAAAAAAACTTTTATGGGGGGCCCTGGTCACCAATTATTTTTTTTAACTTACAGGGGTGCCTGGCTTTTTATAACTTGTGTGTGGGGGGTTTAATGTTTTTAGCACTGATATCTGTGTGGTCTTGTAACTGTGGTGTGGGCGTGCCCTGAAAATGTTATGGGCCCGTGATTTCTATGGCGGCCCTGCCCATTGGCATAAAGCACCACCAGGCAAGTATAGGGTTGCCACCTGGCCGTAGGGTTGCCACCTGTCCAGTTTTGACCCGGACAGCCCGGTATCATAGCCCGCCCACTGACATCACGGATCCACGCACTGACATCATAGCCCGCCCCTGACGTCACAGGTCCACCCACTGACGTCACGGACCCCCCCGCCCGGTCTCAGCCAGACATAAAGGTGGCAACCCTACCTGGCCGGTATTTTACCAGCCTGGTCGGTAAAAATGATGGTTGATGCCAATGTTATTAATAGGCAAAAAATATAAATATATAGGAAGGCGGGTATTTTTTTCAGGAAAAGCTGACAACCCTAGGCAAGGGGCACCCTACCTGTTTTAAAGGATTAAAGGATATCTACGCTAAACAATGTAGGTGCCCATTTTGTAGTCATGCCCCGCCCCACATAAACATGTTGAAGTCAGTTTCCAAGGAAATGCACGTTCCATACAGTTCCCTGAGGTACTACCTCTCCGTTGAGCCATTTTATTTATTGACAAATAAACAGAGACCTACAAGCCCGGCTTCTACCACACTGTGTCATTAGTGCATGTTAGACCACGAGCCAACTCCCACAATGCTCAGCCAGATGAAATAGTAAACAAAAGCAGGAGAGCAGCCTGACACAACAGTATAACTGACACACACACACATCAAAACACGGCGACGTCATTAACGTACGAGGCAGGCTTTAGTTTCAAAAAGGACGGGGCGGAGCAAGTGTCGAGAAGACAAAAAGAGGGGGTACCGGCGTTGGTTTGGTCCGCCTGTTCTTTTTACATCCATCGGAACAAGCAAAACAAAGCTGCTGAACGGACGGATGTTAGGTATATTAAAACGGATTTATGCTGTGCTTGGTGAAACGGAGGCGCACATTGGCAGAAGAGAGCCTAGTCAAGAAATAGTCTCCCCTGCAGTAAGGAAGTGGTAGCGTCCAAGCGGCAGGCTACGTCATCCATTGTTTACAAACCCAGGCAGGCCGGTGTGAGCTTGTTCCCTGGTTGGCGGTGCAGAGCTGAGCTTCTCTTCCGCTTGCCTGCCATGCCGTGCCGCAAGGAGAGCTTCCTACTGCTCGAGCAGTCAGTCACAGTAGGTTCCGGGGAGGTGGACTCCCTGGTAGCTCGAATAGGGGAAGCCCTGCAGCTCAATGCCCAGCGTGCACCGACCTCCTGCAGCATGGCTTACGGGGCGCTCAAACCAGTGTCCCGGGCGGGTCCCTCCTGCTCGTGTGTGAGGGGTAGGAGCACTCCGTACCCTGTGTGTACTCCGAGGGGAGCCGCCCGCCACGCACAGCACCTTCATCATCATCAGTCCCCCAGGCAGCAGCAGCAGCAGGGCGGCGGGGGTAACAAGCGGCTGTGCGGCAGGGGATGGGGCCGGTGTAACTGCAGGAAACACGCGGGGACCGAGGAGGAAGAGGAAGATCCGCACGAACTGCTCCAGGAGCTGCTGCTCTCGGGGAACCTCATCAAAGAAGCGGTCAGGAGGCTTCACATGACTGGGGAGAGCCCCGACCCGCCGGGGTCGCGCAAAGTGTCCGAATCCACCGAGACAACCGTGCAATGACAGCGGCACTGACACAGGGAGCACATGTGCCCCTACACTGACCACATGAACTACTGTAACCGATCCATAACTGCCCCACTCCTCTATGGCCAATATGGACTGGGCTGCCCTTCAATTGTATAGAAATTATATCTGCTGGGATCTGCCCCTCTGGACTGGGCGCATTGGGAATATGGAATTGGTCTTATAGATCCATAGTGTCCTACCCACACAGATCCATAGTGTCCTACCCACACAGATCCATAGTGTCCTACCCACACAGCAAACAGGCATTGGATCTGCCATTCACCAACACTGCAATTGGGGGGTGATATGAACATCTGCCCATTATGGACTCGTCTTTCAGGGGACAATAAGAACAAATCTGCCCTTCGCCTTGACAGCAGATGAGGACGGTGCCCAGATTTGAATCTTGTCTAGGTTCCAAAAGCGAATAAACCATACTGCCTCCCAACTATCTCATGATGGCTGATCGGTTGCTGCCATGGATTGCAGTCATTCCTGTTCTCCCTACTTGCTTGGTGGCTGACCCCCTAATACTTATTGACTGCATAGTGACTGACATCGTACGAGGGGCGCTGAGATTGGTCTTGCTATCCGCCTATGACACTTTATGAGAACTGCACCTTTTGTTTTTCTCCCTAGTGGCAGACTGACTGACTGGAAACTGCATTCATCATGCTGAAATAAATCTGCAAATGCTGGGGAATGGTGTTCCACAATCAGGGGTGAAAAATAACTGTCTCTTTATATCAAAAGGTCTCCTCATAGTTGTTTATTTGGGATCGCCGACAGTTTCACCCTGGTTTGCAGATTGTGGGTGCCGACATGATCTGGAAAATGCTTTTTACATCATCTCCCAAACTGCCATTTCCTTTAACATATACAGTGTCTTTCTTAGCCACAGAATGGACAAAGGACTAGATCTCCTCCTCTATCATATATATATATAATATCAGCAATGAGCACCACCTTAACCCCCCCTCCAGCTTTTACTTACTATTCCTACCCCCTCCTTGTTGGTAGGTTTGGAAATATTTAAACAAAGGCTGTGAGTAGAGTTGCCATCTGGCCGGTAAAAATTATGGCTGATCCCAATGTTATTAATAGGGAGAAAAGATAAATATTTAGGAAGGCCGGTATTTTTTCCAGAAAAGGTGGCAACCCTAGCTGTGAGACCTCAGGGACCTTAAGTGATCAAGGATCAGCTACTACCAATTATCACCATAACAACAGCAAACGACTTTGAATCCATTTTAGTATATCCAGTGCTACAGTGAACAGCTCACATGGAATTTGTTCCTTTTTTTTTGATAATGATTGTCATGTTTACAGGATACTTGAAATATTTCATACAGCTCTTGAGAAGTTTCTTTATGAATTCTTGAGGATTTTGAGCTGGCCAAGAAAATATCTGGTGCTACTAGTTCTGGCATTGGGCAAACTTTTTTTTATTTGTAATTTTGGACTATAATGATGAACTTTGCTGCCGAGCCTTGTGTTGCAGTTTCTTATGTCGTTTGCATTGCAACAATTCAATGACCTGACACTTGTTCCTGCCCCAAGTAAACTTGTTTGTTTGAATGGCTGCAGAGTAGTCTGGGCAGGGACATGGGAGTGAGCGCATGATGTTTTACCTTATTTGGTGTTTTGTAATTGTTCTACGCTTCTTGTTTACAATGTTCAAGGGGAAGACTGGCTTGTGCCTGTAGTTCTCTCTTCCTCTCATTATCTGGCAGTGATTATTGACACTACTACTTCAAGGTCACTCCTGCCAGACTGGTGGCGCAGCTTAGGATAACTTTTTTTGTTTTTCTTGTATATTCCGAACAAATGTGAAACTAGGCACAAAGGTTTTGCTGCCAAACAACCCCTCCCCCTCCTGTATTTAAAAATAAAGAAAAAATATTTTCAGTTGTATGTTGGATACCCCTCAAGATTAATTGATTGCTAATCTCTGTACTTTCCTTTTTGCTCTGTGTTACAAAAAAGCCCAATATGCAGACTGTTCTATATAAATTCCTTTTTTTGATACGTCACAGCAATGCAGATTATTCTAGAATGTGTGTGCAAAGCCCTTGCACATATTAAAGCCTAAAGCTGCCAGTAAGCATTGCACTGTCTCGCTCTTACACTCAAGCATATAAGTATGTGCAACCTCCTTGTACACAAACTGTAAAGGGCAACATATACAGGAGCCATGACTAGTATTTATATCTGTTTTTATAGCAATTAATTAAACAAGCCTGTTAGATCTGCAAATTTATCTCCTATACTTTTACAATGCTCCCCCGTTGGTCTATTTATTGCATAGATCAGAGACCCTTAGCGTTACAGGTATAGGATCCGTTATCTGGAGACCAGTAATCCAGAAAGCTCTGAATTACGAAAAGGCCATCTCCCATAGATTCTATTCTATCCACATTTTTAAAAATGATTTCCTTTTTCTCTGTAATAATAAAACAGTACCTTGTACTTGATCCCAACTAAGATATAATTAATCATTATTGGAGGCAAAACCAGCCTATTGGGTTTATTTAATGTTTACATGATTTTCTAGTAGACTTAAGATATGAAGATCCAAATTACAGAAAGATCCGCCATCCAGAAAACCCCCAGGTTCCGAGCATTCTGGATAACTGGCCCCATACCTGTATAGATATTGCACACAACTCCCAGCACCTTCTAACAGCCTTCTGCTATTGTTCATTCTAGCGCAATGTCATCTGGAAGGTCAACCTTTTTGTAAATCGACCAGCCACTGAAATTACTGTACACATGTAAAATTGACTAATGTTATTTGAGACTTATTGTGACAATAGCTTATGTCATTATTTGTATTTAACATTGTTCACTGTAATATAGGTCCTGGACCTTTATACCCCCCCCCCCCCGATCAGTGGGCCACCAGTTGAATAGACCTCTTTTAAAGCCTGAACGTTAGTTGGCCAGAGAATATTGTGAATGTAGTTGGGTTGGCCGATCTTTTATTGCCCAACATAGATATATAGTGCTAGAGTTAAATGGTAGCTGTGAAATGCAAAATACGGAAACAGAAATTCATAGCATGGTGGCTAAAGCCACAAAAAATAACCCCAATCCTCATCTTAATTTATCAAACAGTAGGGAGAAAAGTTAAGCAGCCCCCATACTATTGTTTATGTGTTTAAGCCCAGATAGCTTTTTCCCCTTTGCCGGCTATGCTACATGGAAGGCTAAAATGTGAATATGGAGTGACGCGGACTGTTTTTCTTGATCTCCAGTGCTTTGTTTCTGACTGTATTGTCTGTTGATTTGACTCCTTGACTCTTTATACACAGTCAATCGCCAACCTCATCTTTAGCAGAGGGGCTCTCCTTCAGAACCTCTGCTCCTTTTTATTTTTATTTTTTTTGAGAATTTGTTCATTTAAGCCAACAAACAAGCTTTGAGCCAATGGCCAAATCACCACGGATTTGGCACCGTTGGAAAGTGTACCCTTCGTAACGAAGTGTTGTTGATTGCGTTCCTGGAGTTTCAGGATTTAAGAATAAAAATGTAAACAATAAACATGGTTTCTTATAAATTGGCTGTTTTTGTGTGTGTGTTTGTTCGTTCTAATTCACTTTTTTGATGGGAAGGGTTAATGGGCTGAAATGTAACCAGGGAAAGACTAAAACAAAACCCCAAAATGGAGGTATATGTTATAAAAAGACAACAAGAATGTTACTTTTAGTCTTGAACAGATTTTGGATCATTTGCCCTTTCTTGAATACCTGAATAACTATTTATTAGTGTTGTGCATATGTGAATGCATAATGGTTGTATGGACCTTATATTCCTTATCTGCATATGTCATTATAGGGATAACTCCATAGATTTCAGTAGATGGTACAGGGTCATTGAAGTACTACAGAAATTTCCTTGGATGAAGCAATCTGCATGGCAGCTGTCCTCTAAATCTGCAATAATGGAATCTTGCTATCATGGTAGCCTCTTCTCTGGTATGTTGCAGTGTATTTAAGGGAAAGGATAGGGATGCCACACTTGCAAAAAATTCATTTTCAAAACCTAAACTGGAAATTCTGCATTCCGAACTCCATTTATTCTGCTTTACCAGAAGGGTTGATTTTCTGATGATTTGCATTCAGGCTGGTTAAAGTGGCAGAGTGTATCTGGAATGATCTTTGTGGACACTTTTTATTTTGTTTGGTTGTTTTTCCTTTTTCAGAAAAAAATTATTTCTACTGATTTAATTTGACCTCACACTGCCTGCCGAACCTGCCACTTATTACCCAAGTGAGCAGTTTATTGGTCCGGACATAGTCATCCCCTAACAATCTGATCAGGACAATGGTTAGGAAGGCTGAACCATCCCATCAGTGGTACCTTTTTCCCGTCGGTCTGCTGGCCCCTGCTGGGGCATGTTTACTAACATAGAAGATCGATATCTCCGGAGATGTTGCCTATGGCAACCAATCAGCAATTAGATTTAAACAGTCACCTGTAGGTTAGAAAACAAAAACAAAGATCTGATCAACGTCTCTGGAGTTAATTATCTCCAATGTTATTAAACATGCCCCTTTGACTAGGGATCCACTACTGTATCTTTATAAAGAAATTTATAGGATATCACCCTGTAACTATGTTTGAGGGGTTAGATCTAGCTGATTCAGGATGATAGGATTTGTAACCACTTTTTTTCATCTTTTGGTAAGTACTTTAAAGGGCTACTGTCATGGGAAAACATGTTTTCAAAACGCATCAGTTAATAGTGCTACTCCAGCAGAATTCTGCACTGAAATCCATTTCTCAAAAGAGCAAACACATTTTCTTATATTCAATTTTGAAATCTGACATGGGGCTAGACATTTTGTCAATTTCCCAGCTGCCCCTGGTCATGTGACTTGTGCCTGCACTTTAGGAAAGAAATGCTTTCTGGCAGGCTGCTGTTTTTCCTTCTCAATGTAACTGAATGTATCTCAGTGGGACATGGGTTTTTACTATTGAGTGCTGTTCTTAGATCTACCAGGCAGGTGTTATCTTGTGTTTGGGAGCTGCTATCTGGTTACCTTCCCATTGTTCTTTTGTTTGGCTAATGGGGGGGGGGGAAAGGGAGGGGGTGATATCACTCCAACTTGCAGTACAGCAGTAAAGAGTGACTGAAGTTTATCAGAGCACAAGTCACATGACTTGGTGCAGCTGGGAAATTGACAAAATGTCTAGCCCCATGTCAGATTTCAAAATTTAATATAATTTTGCTCTTTTGAGAAATGGATTTCATTGTAGAATTCTGCTGGAGCAGCACTATTAACTGATTCATTTTGAATTTTTTTTTTCCCATGACAGTATCCCTTTAACTAGGGGTCCCCTGTATTGACTGGTGTCCTCAACTGTGACAACACTCCTCTCTGTACTGATGCTGAAAATGGGCTGCACAGCAAGGTTGGTAGCCACCGTGATTGGCCTCATGAGCATGCACTCAAATCAACAAGCATATTGGCTTCAAGTCTGTGTGCTTGATCATTCCAAGAAAGCAGAGGTCTGTAATGAACTTACCAGTTGTGCCAGCCAACAATTCAGCTGCACAGAAGTTGGGAGAGGAAAAAGAAGGGGGTTAGTGCAGTGGACTAATGGGTAATGTTTTGTTTTTGGTTGCTTTAAGTCACTGATAAGTTCCGAAACCATCTAAAGGTACAATGTTATAAATTCAAATACGCCTATTGTAAAGAGTACTGTACCCCTAGTCCAAATTATAAGGATATTAGAATCAACTGAGGGATTATGTGACCATATAAAGGAACAAGGCTGTATACAAAGTTATACAAGTCAAAGTTTGAGTATGACTATACCGGACTGTAAGTTATAGGACACTAAAAGACACTGAGTTCTGCAATAACAGTAAATGCAATATGTATTATTAATAATAGGTGATGTGATGTCGGCCTTGTTCCTCTATATATCACAGAACTCCTCAGTGACTTGGGTTATTTATTAAGGTTTGAGCTGTGTTTTCCATGAAAATTCGAGTTTTCAAGGGTTTGTTTTTTTTTATTCAAAAGTCAAATTTTCAGGTAGAAAAAAAAACCTTTAATATTTTAAGATAAAAAAACAAACAAATACATTTGAAGATGTTAAAAGCCTTCATGATGTTCGAGTTATTTTTGTAGGGTTTTGCCTGAAAACTGATCAATTCAATTGATTCGAGTTATCAGGTTGTTAATCCCGACCTTTCTGAAGTCGATTTTTTTTTCTTAAATTAGAAACCATTCAAGTTGAGTTTGTTCTGGGTATAAAATAACTCTAACATTTAACATTTGATTAATAACTCCCCCCTAAATATCCTTATATTTTACAATAGAGGGTACATTATTCACTATATAAACACTGGTCAGTGATATAATTTGTGTTACACTTGCCACCGGGCCGGTATATTAACGGCCTAGCCGGTAAAACACCTGCCGGGGCTGGTATTACAAATTTACAGGCAATGTAGCTGTCGGTAATTTGTAATACCCTTAAGAAAAGGCCTTGCCCTCGGGTGGAAACTTACCTTTTTTTTTTCCTCATCTTGTCCTCGCGCAATGTGGCCCCGTCCCTTTTGCGTCGCGGCTCTGCCGCTTTTTGCGTCACAGACCGCCCCTTTAGTTCCCTGGGCGGTAAAATTTATTTTTACAAAGGTGGCAACCCTAGTCACACTGCTCACTGAATATTGTGTTTTATGAAAAATAATATACCCTCCCATAGTAAAATGTTAATATTGAAGTTACAGAGGAGTTCCCTGGCCATCTTAAAGCACTTATATGATAATGGAACGCCTAGGTGACTTGCAATATTCTTATATTTTACAATAGGGGGTACATTCTGTATATATTTACTTTTACTAGTCATACAGTATGGAGAGAAGAGAAGCTGGCAGCTCTGCACAACATTACACAATATTTCAGTGTTTCTGCTCCTGCCAGGAAAGGCTTGAACAGTAGCTGTTTTTGAGGCTGGAGAAGGATAAACATTAATGGTAACTGGACACCCCCAGGCTGTTATTGTTGTAACAAACACAGAGAAGGCCTGTGCGTACTGTCACGTCCTCCAGTCCATACACCAACATGGAAGCAAAACATCTGGGCTTCTCTTAGAAGGGGGGAGGGAGGGAATACCAACGGCTGGTGCTCTTGCTTCTGACAATCAGTTTTCTGTGAATAACTTGCCTATGTTAATTATAAAGGGAAATCATACATTATACTAACCCTTATTTACATAGCTCTGTGCTATTTATTATTTACATCAATCCCTGCCCCAGTGGCACTTAACAATCTAAGGTCCCTATTACATACACACACTAGGGTCACTTTTATCAGGAACCAGTCTGTAGCTTTTTAGAGTGTGGAAGAAAACCGAAGTACAGGTATGAGATCTTTTATCCAGAATGCTTGGGGCCTGGGGTATTCCGGAATAGGGGTCTGTTCATTATTTGGATACTGTAAATCCACTACACATTAATTAGACCCAATAGGATTGTTTTACCTCCCGTGAGGGTGAATTACTTCTTAGTTGAGATCAAGTACAGGTATGGGATCCGTTATTCAGAAACCCATTATCCAGAAAGCCCCAAATTACGGGAAGGCAGTCCTCCATAGACTCCATTTTATCCATATAATTCAAAATTCCAAAATTCTTTTATTTTTCTCTGTAATAATAAAACAGTACCTTGTACTTGATCCAAACTGAGCTATAATTGACCATTATTAGAGGCAAAACAAGCCTTATTTATTGTTTAAATTATGTTTTAGTAGACTTAAGATATGAAGATCCAAATTACGGAAAGATCTATTATCCGGAATACTTGAGATCCGGAGCATTCTGCATAATAGGTTCCATACCTGTACAAGTTACTGTTTTATTACAGAGAAAAAGGTAATAATGTTTACATTTTTTAATTATTTGATAAAAATGGAATATAAGCGAGATGGCTTTCCTGTAATTCAGAGCTTTCTGGATAATGGGTTTCCCATACCTGTACCTGGAGGAACTGCCTTCCCGCCGGGTAGAATGTAATTCGCCGGCGGGATGGCACTCGGAGCACTTCGTTTTGTTCGAGAGGCAACTTCAGGGTGACTTCAGAAAACAAAGTGATCCGAGTGGCATCCTGCCAGCGATTTACATTCTAGCCGGCGAGAGGCATTTCGAGGAGATTAGTTTCCCCGAATAAGAGGCGTTTTATCGCCGGGCGACTAAATCTCCTCAAATCTGACCGTGTGTCTCTGCCCTAACAGGTGCAAATAAGATACTTTGTAACAATTCTGAGATAAGCAAATAAGTAATTGTAACAATTAAGATAAGGAAGTCCCTTGGCAAAAATTAAACTCACAGCTTAAAGGGCAATTTACCTTCATTAGCAAAACTGTAATAACTTAAAAAAAAAACCAGAAATATGTTCAAACTTTCATAACCTGCCTAATTTTGTAAAATGAACATGTTAATTAGGGGGTGTGGCCACAAAAATAGCCGTGATCAAAAAAAAAATATTTTTATTTCCAAAATGTTGGGAGGTATGCGATTTTCACTTGTGTGTGTGTGTGACACAGAATTGGGGCCACGTGGCTGCCAAACCCTGGGTGCTCTCTCCCGGATGTGGGGCTTGAGCACTCAATTCTCCCCCGTTTCCCCTCCAGTGGGGGAAACAGTTTTTAGGAGGTAGATGCCCTTTAACCCGTCTGTATGTTATGTGTCCATCCAAACAACTGACCCAAACACAAACAGGAAGGAAACATCCTGCTGAGTCAAACGATGACACTGGGCTACTTTTAGCTTCATGACCCTCTAATAAATGCCTCCAAAAGCCACAGTCAAAAATAAGCTTACATGTGCAGCAAACTGTTCTCTGCTGTTACCCCTGTGATTTTTCTCCATAGTTATGTGTACAGATAGGATGGATCTGCTTCCAAAACAAAGTCCTGTGATGCCTGGTTACAAAGAGTTCCCATGTGTTTATATCTGAGAGTATGACTCATGGAACAGTTACAGGGAGATAAATGATCCTCTTTTGGATACACATACTCTATTGTTTACACCACGGCAGCACAGATGTATCACCCGCGCTGTTTTGTCAACAACGTGTGGCATCAGTACAATTCTGCTTCCTCCGGCATTCACATCAGTAATGATCACTGTAGTGACATGGTCAAATGCTTGTGTGACTCCCTGCAAGCACCACATTCTATGTTCTACCTGGGGTATTTAACATATGTTGCTGTAAACTAAAAAAATAAATAAAATAAAAAAGAACCTAAAAAATCCAACTGGGGCAGTACAAAACAGGCCCGGACTGCAGGTCTGGACTGGGATTGAAAATAGGCCCTGGCCTTCCAACTACACAGAGGCCCAAACAGCCCCCCACACAGTTAATGTGAATGGTAAGATTTCAAGCAATTCATCTACAATGTAACAACTAAACTGGTTAGAGGTGTGAAAGACTTAAATTATGAGGGTAGACTGTCAAGGTTGGGGTTGTTTTCTCTGGAAAAAAGGCGCTTGCGAGGGGACATGATTACACTTTACAAGTACATTAGAGGACATTATAGACAAATAGCAGGGGACCTTTTTACCCATAAAGAGGATCACCGTACCAGAGGCCTCCCCTTTAGACTAGAAGAAAAGAACTTTCATTTGAAGCAACGTAGGGGGTTCTTAACAGTCAGGACAGTGAGGTTGTGGAATGCACTGCCGGGTGATGTTGTGATGCTGATTCAGTTAATGACTATAAGAGGGGCTTGGATGATTTCTTGGACAGACAGAATATCAAAGGCTACTGTGATACTAAACTCTATAGTTAGTATAGGTATGGGTATATAGAATTTAATTAAAAGTAGGGATGGGTCACTGATTTATCATCACTGTTTGGCTCTTCTGGCGCATATTGTATAGCCAACTTGACATGTGTCTATTGTTATTTTGTGGATCACCTGACTGTACTCATTTTGTACGCTGTATCACTGCAAACTTTACTACTGTAATTGCTATCTTTCTATTTTATCTGCTTGATATGATGGTGATGAAAATTTACTAATAAAAACCAATGTTATAAAAAAAAAGTAGGGATGGGTGTGTGTATGGATGCTGGGTTTTCATTTGGAGGGGTTGAACTTGATGGACTTTGTCTTTTTTCAACCCGATTTAACTATGTAACTAACTATGTAACTATGTAACTATGTAATAATATGTAATATATACATATTTTCAAGGACGTTTCTGCCTAAGGACACCCAGGACAAACCCATTACTGACCTGCCCTGCAACTGTCCCTGGGGAAGGCTGAGCACTTAGAGAAGATATAGGAGACTGTACAGGCAATTGCAACGGTGCAACAAAACCCATGCTCCCTTGCATGCTCCGGGAAATCGAACTATATTTAATGTGCACTGGAATGGAGAATGTTGGGGTGGGCTGTGCATGCTTGAATTGCTTATAGAATTAACTTGGTCCTACATCACAATCACTATAAGGCCCCCTATATTATAGTTATAGTTACTGTATTATATAATAATATTCTATATTATAGGGCCTCTAGCAAAGACATAAACATATACTGAAACATGTTATCGATCGTTCAGTGCCACGCTGGGCCCCCTATATCTCCTGGATCCCCTAGCATCTGCATGGTCTGCTTCCTCTATAGTTACTCCCCTGGGAAATGCTGCAATTTCAGGCTGCCAGTGCTAAAGGAAGGGGGGTCTTGTTGTTAATCCTGCTGCCCAAGTGTGTCCTGAGAAATAATCAGGGAGGGAAATAGCATTTCTGTTGATAATCCCCAGTCACTGCAGCACAATACAGGGAAAGGTGGGCATTGCACACGCACATCTAACAGCCAGATGATTTTTACTGAAATGCATATTCCTTGGATCCTTTGTAGTTATCATCACTGCATGCTGTAGGCACTAAAGCAAGCTGCATTCTGTTCCATAATGGATGCCTGGTAGAAGGGGGTCTTACTAGAAAGATAACAAATGAATAAGAAATAAATTAAGGGGGTTAAATTATTTGGCTTCTGAATCTTTTCAGCCTTCAAATGGGGTCGCTGACCCCATCTAAAAAACAAATGCTCTGGAAGGCTACTTTGCTACTTTTTACTACTCATATTTCTATTCAGGCCTCTCTTACTCATATTCCAGTCTCTTATTCAAATCAATGCATGGTTGCTAGGGTAATTTGGGCCCTAGCAAGCTAATTGCAGACTGGAGAGCTGCTGAATAAGAAACAAAATAATGTAAAACACACACATATTAAAATATTAAAACCAAGTACAAATTGTCTCAGAATATCACTCTCTACATCATACTAAAAGTTATCTCAAAGGTGAACAACTCCTTTAAAACAAATGAAAATAAAGGCCAACTACAAACCCCAGACCAAATATAACCCCTAGAAGTGTTCTGTTGCCTTCTACCTGCTGATTTGCGAGGTTATTGGTCAGGGTTACCTTTAGAAATCATGGGGCCCCAGCAGTCCAGGACTGGCAATCTTTGGATTCTGGCAAATGTCAGAGAGGCTGCTGTAGGGTACCATAGACAATCAGTATTTACTGGGCTGGTGGAGAGTTGTTTGGGCCTCTATGTGCTTGAAAAGCCAGGGCCTATTCTAAATCCCAGTCCTGACCTGAGCTCTAGACTACTTAGATAACAGGGTCCTACAGTTAATGCACTGCCTGGGCTTTTCTTGGTGTTGGGCCCTGCCAACTGAGCAGAATGTGGCCTCCAATAAAAAATGGCCATCTAAATTCCATAAATGCTAATGACCCCAATCTTCCCCAGCCATGTCCCCCTTAAAACCAGAACATTCCTACAATATGCACAATCCTAGCCTTTAGTGATGCGTGGGCCAGGCCGAAACCCGCAGGATTACCCATGGGTAGGGTCTGTTCAGGAACTAGCACTGCTGACTTCCAGCTCCTCCATTTATAAATTGATGCTTGCCCCACCCCTTTTGTGACATCACTGCGGGGCAGGTGAGGGTCTTTAAATGGAGAAGCCAGGCCGGGTTGGGCCGGGTGCGGGTTGGGTGAGGGTGGGTTAGGGTCGGGTGCGGGTCCAGAAAATCTGGAGCAGCACATCACTACTAACCTCCTCCCGCAAAAGATCTGTCACCTTTGTAACCAGCATTTTGGACCTTCATGTCTCTCAGGGACCCCCCATTTGCAGCAGGAGGGCCCTTACTTGACTCACAAAAGCAACTTGCATTTGTTACAAATGTCTTGTAACCTTAACCTACATAAAAATGGAAGGAGCCAGCACTAAGCCACATTTATTGGGGGTCATTTACGAACACTGGGCACATTTTCAGTAACCCCATGGCAACCAATTAGTGATTAACATTTTTCAGCTAGTTCCAGGTTATAAAAGCAATGGTTGCCATGGTTTACAAATTTGTCTATTGTTCATAAATGAGTCCCGGTGACTGTTCTTTCATTTTTGCGAAAAAAGTCTACTTTAATAAATAATACAAATAATTCATGAAAGAAAAGCTGAATGATTATGCCCTTTCAAGGTAATTCTCTTCTATCACTGCCATCAGGCTAATGAAATGCTCTGGAGAATAATTAATCCCTTGACCGTATCAGAAAGCCAGCTGCTCGATGGGAATTTTAACCTTATCATTTGCTTTTATGAATCACACAATACAGTGTAATGAGTGACTGGAGTGTGGTAGAAAACAAACATATGTATGTTGTAATAGCTCAGGAAGGGCCTGACTCGGTAGCCGTCTTGTGATTGTTGTGATAAGGGACGTTGCCTGCTGGGTGATGCAATTCAGAGGTAACAGAGGACTCATACTGATGGTAGCTCCATTTCACAAGCAATGAGGACAGTGTGGTTGCATAAGGAAAAGGACTTCAAATACTGTGATGTTATTTTTGCAATTTGGTCCAACCATCTGGATTACATTACATCACCTGTATACATCCAGATTGTGATGTCATTTTGCCTTTAAAGCTGACCATAGACACACAGATCCTATCGTACGAATCAAGGATTCGTACGTTTTTCGGATCGTGTGTGGCGTGTGCCGACATCTTTCATCCGGCGGAGATTGGTCATTTGGTCGATCGGTCAGGTTTGATTTTGACCCGACTGATCCCGCCGGAGCCCATGGCACATTGTAATCGTCCAAACAATCCGAACAATCAACAATCGGCCGAACAATCAGATTACCCCCGATATAGCCATGCTCGTTAATGGCACATCGGGGAAAGATCCGCTCGTTTGGCAATGTTGCCAAATGAGCGGATCTTTGCGTCTATGGCCACCTTTAGGGTCTGGCCACACAGGCAGATTCGGGGAGATTAGTCGCCAGGCGTCAAATCTCCTCTTCTTCATGGCGACTAATCTCCCCGATCTGCCTTCCCCTGCCTTCCGCCGGCTAAAATGTAATTTGCCTTGGGGCAGGCACACGGAACGCTTCCGCAAGTCCGAAGTTTCCTTGTGAGGCAATTACGGGCGACTATGGAAAACGAAGCGTTCCATGTGCCTGCCCCCAGGAGATTTACATTTTAGCCAGCGGAAGGCAGATCAGGGAGATTACTTGCCGCGAAGAAGAGGAGATTTGTCGCCTGGCGACTAATCTCCCCGGATCTGCCCGTGTGGCCAAACCCTAAAGGGACAATACCCAGTACAATTATTATTTTTATATAATACACAAGAGCCATGAATATCCTGTGAATTATATGCTTATAAGTGATGCTTAGTAATGTCATCAGTTATAATCGGAGCATTGCTTTTATTTGGTCACGGAACTCCTCTGTGACTTATATTTTACAACTGGGAGTACTTTATTTACTATATATTTATATAGCACCAACATATTCTGCAGCACTATACAGAAATCATAAGTCATTGACATCAGTCCCTGCCCCAGTGGAGCTTACAGACTAAGGTCTCTATCACATACACTATGGCCAGTTATAACAGGAACCTGCCTGTATTATTTCGGAGTGGGAGAGGAAACAGAAGTACCTGGAGAAAACCCACACAGGCATGGGGAAAACATTTGTGCAGAGATAAATAGTTCATATATTTTTCATTAAAATTGCTAATAATTAATTCAGTGGCTTCCGTAGTGGAGCTTACCGTCTTATTTCCCTGTCAGAGAAACGCACACATACTTTTGGGCACGGCTGTCCAACTGGAGGCCCCATGCCAGATCCAAAACTCCAAGATTGTTTCTACTGCCCCTTACCTAAGATTCATAGACTGCTCTGTATGATATTATGATTTTAACACAACTTAATCCATGAATATGAAGTATATCAGCTAAGGTGAAACACCGGCCAGGTGGCAACCCTTCCTGAATGCTATTGTGTCAGTCTGGGTGAAGGCACAAGGAAACTATTTTAGGGCCCAATGCATACTCCACGCTGAAATCTGCTCCATGAGCCTGCACCCAAGCCAACACAATGTATTTGTGTGCAGACACAGGGAAAGACTGATGCCAACGTAGGGGGCTTTCCACAGGCCAAGAATCAGCCAGTCTGGAATTAGCTTAGCTGTTCCACTACATGGGAAATAATGGATAGTGATTTTTTAGGATAATGACACATGGGGTGGTTTTGTGTACTTTGTGTGCAGTATATTAAAGCCCAGCGTCACACCAGAAAATTATACGGCAGCTATTGCCTGACAAAATTTTACAAGAGGCATTGTAGGCAACAGAGTTGGGGTGGTCACATGACATGATCACATGAAGGGAACAAACAGACTTTTCAGGTGAGAACTGGATCTATAGCTTTATGTTATGGAGTTTTCTAATCAATGTCTGAATTGGCCCTTATATTATATCAGGTGGGGTGGTGGCACCAAGCACACATACCAATAGGCTCCAAAGGGGCCATGTCCCTGCCATAATCCACTGTTTCTTACCTTTCTCCCTTATCAAACAGAAATAGTTACTTTTAGCCTCCCAACTAAGCAAACAAACAAACACCACCCACCCTTGCCACGTAGGGGCCATTTATCATGTATCTTTGAGTTACACAGCCTGCATTGACCCTTGTGGGCACTGGTGACTGATTTATGAAGTGACAAGTGGCAGGTCTCCATCTGTTAGCCACTATGATCCCACCACTTCTATTTATATCACCAGAAGCCAAGTCAGTCTTATTTATTGCAAAGGTGCAAGATGGTAATTACCATGGGTCAGTAATGGCACCTGTTAATCCCTCCAAGTCAGTGGCATGCACTACATTGTAATTTAGACAGCAGCCAGTGCATCTATTTGTAGTGGCTGCTGGGAGAATAGCAGACTTTATGTGGGTCCATAATTTACATCAGTTGAAGTACAGCTTCCAGTATCCACCAACTGCTAACACTCCTAGCAGCTGAAGCCACAAATCCGGGAACAAGGTCCACAGATTAGATAACATTAAAGGGATTCTGTTGTGATATTTATGGTGCAGTATTTCTAAATTACACAGCTTACACTGCAAATAATTCATTCTACATAAAATGTTATTCCTTAACAAACAAGTGTTTTTAGTTGTAATATTGTTAGAAAGAGCCAGTACTTCATGATGGAGCTGCTTTCAGATTGTCACGATCGGCACCCTAAATCCAAAACAAGTGCTAGGCTCCCTGGTCTCAGCTCTGCTTCCACCTGTAGCAGCCACCTTTCACTTCGGGAGGAGCCCTCCGCTAATCAGATGCTGCCAGGTCTTAATAATAGAGGAGCCAAGCAAGAGTTCTGGACGAGCAAAGGGACATGATTTTTTTTCCAAGGATTAAGAATAGAAGGCTACAACAA
This sequence comes from Xenopus laevis, assembly GCF_017654675.1. Lineage (NCBI taxonomy): Eukaryota > Metazoa > Chordata > Amphibia > Anura > Pipidae > Xenopus > Xenopus laevis. The sequence continues at coordinate 138,078,026 of NC_054381.1, read as the reverse complement.
CTCAGGAGGAACCAATATATTTTGGGTTTTCTGCCCTTGAATTCAAAAATCATAAATTATTGCACTAACAAAAGAATATCCTGGTCCCCTCATTACATATCCCACAAAGTGGCAAACTGTTTGAGCTTGTTTGTGTCATCTGCTGTTAATGAGTCATGTATTATAAATGTCTTAAAGATGGTTCTAATTTAGAAGCAATAAAAGATTTTGCGAAGTGCTTCCAGTAAATGCACCATTGCATATTGGGTTACCACCTGGCCGGTATTTTACTGGCCTGGCCAGTAAAAATGATGGTTGATCCCAATGTTATTAATAGGGAAAAAAGATAAATATATAGGAAAGCCGGTATTTTTTTCCAGAAAAGGTGGCAACCCTAGTTGCATATGCAGCTGATGTGGATACACAAAGCCGCTGCCTCTGGCCAAACCTGCTCGCTAAACCTTGCTCATGAGTTTATTAGAAAGCAGTTTTAGGGGCTGGTGCTGGCAACGAGCAGAGCAAATTAGCATGCTCTCAGTGTGCCAGAGCTTCAAGGTTATCTGGAGGTTGCTCTTTCCACTCGTTGCACTGGAACAAGAATGCGCTTCTTTTTTTGTTGTTGTTAATAGATGATCTTTTGCCTCAAAGTGCCCATCGTTCACTGCATGATGGGAAGATTATATATTGTCTTCAATAAGCAGCCAATGGGAAATCAGACAGAACACGTGCAACACATTTTTATTAGACCCTATTTGTTTGCTCACTCTGGTTGCGATGGACACAAAATCCTGTTTTCTGTGCATTTTTTTAATGATGTTACATTGGATCACTTGCTTTCAGCTGGCAGACTCCACAAGGGGAAATGAGAAATAACAATTAGGTTTACTCATAATAAAGGACAAGGGAGTTAACACAACCTCACCTATACTCAAACAGGGGATCACTTAAATCCAGCCCTATTATGGAGCAATTCAGAGATCTTGTTGTATTTCAAATATGAGCTGTTTTATATAATATTTTCTGTAGTTTTATATATATGTTATTTGTTCATCTATTCTTATATCATGTACAAGCTGATCAAAGGGAGGGCAATTCAACTTCACGAGGATAGACGAATATATAGCATGTAAATATTGACTCCAACCTGGCCTTTCTCAATTTGCACCAACCCAGGCTGAACGCCTTAAAAGATTTATTAGACCCTTACCCAGTCTTCCCTCTCTGGTGATACCAGAAACAGGTAGTGGCAGTTACATCACCAGAAGGGGTGTGGTATCAGAAATAATTTAATCAGAGGGGAGGAGCTCTGCAGGATGTATGACCCACTCCTGGAGGTGGTACATACATCAATAGCCTTCATTTTTGCCAAAATGGCCATTAAAAACCATTGTTCAGTTATTCTATCTACAATGACCTTTAAGGTGGTGGCCTTCCCACCGGCAAGAATGTTGATTCGGTTTTCCCAAGTCATCCGAAGTGACACATATGCCATCCCGCCGGCGATTCACATTCTTGCTGTTGGGAAGGCACTTCGGGGAGATTAGTCACCCACAGTAGCAAAGATTTATTGCAGGCGACTAAATCTCATTGTGTGCCACCGCCCTTAATGCTAAAAAGGCATCCAATCTATTTCTGAATCCTACCAAATAATCTCTTAATAATAATAATGATCTGACTTCCCCTTCCTGTTCTCATAGTGAAATTTCCTTTTCTGCCTCACCAACTTGCGCCATCCTAGGGCAGAAAACACCATTAGAAATATCTGTTATATAGATATATTGGTCTCTTGTCTTTGTGCAGGTTGATAATATCTCAAAGGTGTCTTTTCTCTCAAGAGTAAACTCCTGAAATACAAATCGATTTAATTGGGATTTTCACCATTTTATTTTGACAACACAATACCTTGAAGTCTCAAAATATTTTTACTGTGACACAAAAGATGATTAAACAAAAATGTGGACGCTTGTAGTTGCATAAGTATAATCGCCCTAGGTCAAACCTTGGTAAAACCACTATTGGCTGGGCTGGGCAAGTATTACTGCAATTGGATTAATAGGTACCAGTTATGCACACTGTTGTGTGGGTCGGATGATTTTCTTGCATCTCAGTTTACAAATAATGCCACAAAAAAAAGGACTGTGTCTGGGTGATTGTAGTGCATTTACCTATTTACTCTTAGGGTTGCCACCTTTCATGGGTTCCATTTAAAAAAAAAAATAGATATTCCGCTCTTAAACTTACCAGAGGCGGCTTTTTTTCCACCCCTGGTAACTGGCTACTCACTGCTACCTAGGGTTGCCACCTAACAGGTTTCCACCTGGACAGCCGGGTTTTTGGGAGGGTTGTCTGGGCGAAAACTGCCTGTCTGAATTTCCAAATTAGCAAATCAGCTTGCTTCATGGCAGGAGTGGCCCTGATGACACAGTAGATTTTGATTGGCCAAACTGTGTGTGAAATAGGGCAGGTTTTCAGATTTCTGATATATGGACAGGCAGTTTTGAACCAAAAATCTTGTGTAAAAAATAGACTGTGAGACTCAAAACAAGACAGGTCGCAACCCTGATCGCTCTATTGTTACTTTTGCCTTGTGTTTGGGATTGTTATGCTGCTTTAAAATGAACAGCCATATTCAGGAGGATTGGGCACTTCTCCACCCAAAATGGCTCACGATTGAGTCCACAATTGAGTTCACCTGTTCATGAACAGGAGCTGCAGCTGAACAGGCTGACGATGCATCAGCAAAACAATCTGTTGGGATTGGCAGGCCACCGTACAACAGAAGTACATGTACATACATGACCAGCTTTACACCCAAGCTTCAGTTTTTCAGCAGATTGAAACAAGTTCTTCTTCTAGTATTTTATTTGTATTTTGTCCTATAGGTTCTTCCATTTCCCCTTTATCAAAGGTGCCCGGTCCCTGCTGATGCAAATCAGCCCCAATGCATATTGCTACTTTCGCAATAAATAAAGCATATATCAGTAGCAGGAATGGCCAAACCATACTTCTTCTGTGGCCTTACACTGATTTCATTAGCTCATTTTATATATGATATTTATATAGCAATGGCTCTGAGCAAGGTCGTGAGGTTCATAACAATAACAGCAAAATATGTTGTTGCTGAAAACAGCCACATGTTTTATGTTATCTGAGCCTTTACATCTAGCAAATATTGATAATTCAATTACTGAGCGTAACTGGGAAGTTAACCATTAATCCTAAATCATTAGAAAAGTCCTGTCCTGGCTTGACCTTGAGTAAGAATTAATATGTTAGTTCCTGGAAGGTATAAAACCCTGAACAATGGCTTTGATATATTATGGGACCACAGTAGTGTTATCACATGGCTGCAGGTCAATGATTAAGAAGACAATAACTAACTCCCCTGAACCAAGAAGTACTTACAGGGTTCCCTTGTTCCTTACTGCCTGCTCAGGTCTGGCCTTTTTTTTAAAAAAAAAATTTAAGAGCCTGGCTCTCTGTTGCAGCTGCTGTTGCAGATCTGGACTTTCCCACTGAAAAACCAAAGCATGGGGGGATGTGGAAACCTTCACTTGAATTTGTTTTTCATGTTCACACCAGAGGGCAATGGTTTCCCCAATTACCTTCCTTACTAATTAGTATTCCTGCTATGACATCAATTCCATTGAATTGATTAGAACTGACTTATTTGTCCATACTGGGGCTCAATGGCTTACACAGGTCATGACAGTTGATTGTTATTGAACTGGTGCAATTTAGCACCTATGTTAGTAAATTATTGTAACATGCAATCATATTATGAGCCAAAGGCGCTACTCTTGGGTTCATTTAAGTTCATTTGCCTGTGTCTCTCATCAGCCCATAGGTGTAGTACTGTTGGCTTCCCTAATAAAATTGTTCAAACAATGACATGAATCATTAGTCACATTCTGTTCAATCTTTTTGTTCTTCATTCATTTCATATATTTGCTGACTCTTTGGTGAAAATCAGAGTTGTACATTACAATAGAATTTTATGATGATTGATTATGCAATTGTTTTGTACTATCTTTTGATATATTCATTAATTTGCTTTTTATTGCACTTTTGCACTTATTGAAGTGATATATAAACCTTCTTCACATTTGCCTTCAAGTGCTGATTGTGCTCATCTACAATCATGAAAAAGTGTGGGAACCCCTCTTAATTCTTTGGAGTTTTGTTTATCATTGGCTGAGCTTTAAAAGTAGCAAGTTCCTTTTAATATATAACATGCCTTATGGAAACAGTAGTATTTCAGCAGTGGCATAACGTTTATTGGATTAACAGAAAATATGCAATATGCATCATAACAAAATTAGACAGGTGCATACATTTTGGCACCCCAACAGAGATATTATATCAATACTTAGTTGAGCCTACTTTTGCAAATATAACAACCTCTAGACGCCTCCAATAGCCTTTGATGAGTGTCTGGATTGGATGGCGGTATTTGTGACCATTCGTCCATACAAAATCTCTCCATTTCAGTTAAATGTGATGGCTGCTGAGCATGGACAGTCTGCTTCAAATCATCCAATAGATTTTCCATTATATTCGGGGAACTGTGACGGCCATTCCAGAATATTGTACTTCTGCATAAATGCCTTTGTAGATTTCCAAGTGTGTTTAGGGTCATTGTCTTGTTGGAATATCCAACCCCTGTGTAACTTCAACTTTGTGACTGATGCTTGAACATTATCCTGAAGAATTTGTTGATATTGGATTGAATTCATCCGACCCTCGACTTTAACAAGGGCCCCAGTCCCTGAACTAGCCACACAGCCAAAGCACTCAGTCCAAAGCATTTTTTTGCAAAATGACTGTGGCTTGTCTAAATGAGCTTTTGCACAGAACAAGTGACTCTGTTTGTGTGAGTGCAGAAAGGGCTTCTTTCTCATCACCCTGCCATACAGATGTTCTTTGTGCAAATTGCTCTGAATTGTAGAACGATGTACAGATATACCATCTGCAGCAAGATTTTCTTGCAGGTATTTGGAGGTGATCTTTGGGTTGTCTGTAACCATTCTCACAATCCTCCGCATATGCAACTCCTGTATTTTTCTTGGCCTGCCACTCTGCCAGACCTGGGTTTTACAGCAACTGACAGTTTAAACCTCCGAGACAGCTTTTTGTAGCCTTCCATTTAACTATGATACTGAACAATCTTTGTGTTCAGATATTTTGAGAGTTGCTTTGATGATCCCATTCTGTCACTCTTCAGAGGAGAGTCAAACAGAAGCACAACTTGCAATTGGCCACCTTAAATAAATTTTTTCATGATTGGACACATCTGCCTATGAAGTTCAAGGCTTAATGAGCTAATCCAACCAATTTGGTGTTGCCAGTATTCAGTATTGAGCAGTTACATGCATTCAAATTAGCAAAATTACAAGGGGACCCACATTTTTGCACAGACAGTTTTTCACATTTGATTTCATTCCATACAACTGAATGCTGCTTCACTAAAAATCTTTGTTCAAAAACCACCCCAGTACTCCTGGGAAATGAAATACATACCATGGTTATCTTTTATTGTTGAAAGTGGAGTAAATTATTATGCAGGCTGAGAGGAAACTTTTTCATATGACTGTATTTTAGACCATTGGGTAAACATTTAGATATGGAGCCCCATTTACAAGTGAGGAGCAATATGCCAATTTTTTAAGTCAGGTATGGAAGATAGGAATATGGTTCTAATTCCCAGAGCCTGTAATGCTAATGCGTAGTTACATCCCACACATCACTGGGGCTTTGTACAGCGCTCGTATGGAAATATAATATTGCCCACTCATGAATTCTGCTTTTGGCAGCCATAGGGGTTCTATCCCTGTCCTTGACCTGAAATGACATCTGAAATACTGTGGTTGGTAGTGATGTGCTGCTGTCTCTGGGCAGAGTTAATGGACTGGCTGTGATTTACAGTCTGCACAGATAATATAAGTTCTGTCTTTGAGTGTAATTGTGTGAGTGTATTTATTAAACCTTTCTGTTATTCCTCATGCCTATTTCTCAGTGCCCAGTTACTAGGGGATACTGTATGTAGCATATTGTTCCAACATGATAATGCTGGGGTTTAAGACCAGTTTATGAGAGGAAAGAGCAAGTATCATTGGCTACAAACAATACTGAGGCTCCTTGGGGTTGGTAGAATGTAAATAAAAGAAAAAACTGTTTTTTTTAACCGTTGCTATATACATCAAGGCGGTCAAACTTGTGGCCCTCCAGCTATTATACCTGTAAAAGGGGTAGTTTACCTTTAAGTTAAATTTTAGTTTACATTTGATGTAGAAAGTGATGTTCTGAGACAATTTGCAATTGGTTTTCATTTTTTATTATTTGTGGTTTTTGAGTTGTTTAGCTTTTTATTCCGATACGGGCGGTTGGATCACAGGACCGCATAGACGCACAGATGTGGCCACGATCTGACGGGATTTTTTAACCTGCCTGAGATTGATATTGATTGGGGAAGCCTGTCAGATGGCCCCACGCATGGGCCAATAAGCTGCCGACTCGGTCTGTCAGCAGCTTTTATCGGCCCCTGTATGGGAGCCTTTAGATGGGGTCAGTGACCCCATTCGAAAACTGGAAACAGTCAGAAAAAGTTTAAAAACTGTAAAAAAAGATAAATAAAGACCAATTGAAAAGTTGTTTAGAATTGGCCATTTTAGAACATACTAAAAGTTAACTTGAAGTTGAACCATCGCTTGAACAACAGCTGGAGGGGTCCCTGGTACAGCGCCACCTGACTCATGGCTGAAACAGCACTGCTTCAATGTCCACTAAAAACACTTTGGTTGTAAGCTTCACCAGGTGTGTAGAGTAAGCACACCTCTGTGTAAACAGACTTTTAAAGACAGAATACAGGCCTGGATTTTTGGAAAGGCCATAAGGCCTGGGCCTAGAGTGGAAGCCGTCCTGCTATATCTAGATTGGGTCAGAAGCACTCGGAACATACAGGAAATTTGATTCATTTTTTAAAATCTCCCACACTCCAATCCACAGAGCTCCATAGCCTATGAGGAAAATTTGCAGATACACTCAAAGGGGAGGAGGCCTCACAACAAGCCAATGGGACCTAGGGGCGCCTGCTAGTTTAATCCAGGTCTGACAGAATATATATTGAAATTATTAAATCATATAAAGAAGTCTATGGAGACCTCGGTGGCCATGAAAAACCATTTTGAGGGCCACATCTGGCTAGTGGGCCTCCAGGTGGACCTGAATTTCCTGAAGTTTCTGAGAATTAAATATTTTCAGCGGATTTAAAATTTGTTTGCACTGTAAATGTAGCTGCCAGGGGCGTAACTACAGGAAGCAGACCCTGTGGCTGCTGGGGGGGCGAAGAGGTATAGGGGCCCATAAGGCTCTAATTCATATTCAATTTCAATAAATATTGGTAAAACAGGCCAAACTTTAGACATTTTGGGGGGCCTTGGTTTTGACTCTTGAAACACTGTAGCAATTCTTCACCAGGACTATTAATTTAATGGCTTCTGCAACATTGTATCAGGAGTCAGAATCAGCAGTGCAGAGGATAGAAAGGGATAGACAGATGATGCTTTCAAAAGTAATTACATTTACAAATAACTTAAAAACCTTTGAAAACTTCAGAGTACTTCTTTGGTCCAAGCCATTTTCTCCTGTGTTCCAGTGACATTGCGCAGAGAGAGAATTAACCGCATACTAAAGACTGAGCAGATGTGCCGAGAGAACATTCTGCACAGAAGGACGTATAACAAGTGTGAGCTGCCTTAACATATTGGCCTGGATTAATTTAGCTCAGGGTTTGTTCCAGCTGTCACATGTCCCTCAGCAAATTCAGTTTCGGAGCCACAACATACACTGATCTGTAGTTGAAGCCTAAAGAGGTGCAGATACCAGGAGGGTAAAATATAGCAAATGATACAATGATCTTGGACATTTTGATCTTGGACCATTGGCAAAATTAACTGAGATGGCGCCTACACACCAATGTTATAAATTAAAAAAATCAAATTGCTGGTTCAGGAATGAAATTGTATTTTACAGAGTGGATTATTTGCAGTGTAAACAGTGTCATTTAGAAATAAAAACGACACCATAAAAATCGTGACGGAATCCCTTTAACATGGAGTACTGATGTTCACCAAGGCCAAAAGTTTCTCAAAGCCAAAGTCATCCAAAGCACAAAAAGGCAAATGGGCTCTCCCCAACAGTATGTGCGTTTGTGTGGTTTTCCTTGCACTCAGTTCATCAAATGTGGCTCTGTGTTGCAATGCCAACCAAAAGGAATTCCTTTGCCTATGTCACTCCCGGCCCCATCTGAAAATCTGGATTTTCTGTCAATGGCATATTCCAGAGTAGTTGCTGTAAAATGACTGACATATCCACTATTATCGGGTCTTGGGTATATTTGAAATCAGGGGCAATAGCACTCTCTGAAGAGCTGACTCTCTGATTTAAAAGCTGGAATGTCATCTCTTTATTACCAGGCCTTCTGCTGCCCCTGGTAACTTGCAGGCTGCTGCCGCCTGAGGTGAGTTTCTCAGCTGTAACCCTGTTTGAAATGCCCAATCTCAGTCCAGACATGCCTCCTTCCTTTTGGTGCCTTTTGGTATCGGCTATTGATGCAATCAGCTATTAGAGCCCTAATGCCAGGGTTCCCTTGTATTAATGTGCCCATGTATTTGATCAGCGTGGGCTGGGCAGGTGCATTGAGGCTGGCTACAGGTTGCTAGGAGCATGTAGGTATGCAATTGCCTTTAATTTATAATCAAATCAATGATCCCTTATATCTATCACATTGTCATGTATTTCAAATAGACCTGCTATATATAAATATAGGGACCCAAATTTTTTTTGTGTGCTAAAATAATATATAATAGCCCTGACATAAAGTAGGGGTGTGTTTGGGTAAAGTATGTAAATTTTAGGCAGACCTATAAAGTAGTTTTTCTTAATTATTTGGCATGTAGGAGTTTTTTTGTGTCATTACCATAACTTTCCTGGGAAAAAAACTGCCACTTCAAAATAGTGACATGAACAATGTATGGACAGTAAGGTGAGTGTAACAAATCAATGTCATTACTGTGCAATTATTTGTATTCCAGGCAGTTGCAACAAAAACTCATTTACTCATTTTTTTATAACATTCTGTTGCACACCCCCTTCCCACATAGAATGTTCTAAGCAGCAGAACAGAAAGGAGTCATTATACCACCTTTATCCACATCGCAAAGAACTTATTAGGAAAGGGTGACTGTGACTTTATGGAGAAGCATTTTCAGATGGTGCCATCCTTCCTTAGAAAGGAAGTGTTAAGCTACGATTAATACCTACATGTAATAGGAGAAAGCTGCTGCATGGAAAAATACCAACTCAATCCACCAGGTATGTGTTACTATCCTAAACTTATAGTATGCTAAAGGGAATCGACTCTTGAAATAGAATGTACCAAATGAAAGACTGTAAATATATACCATCTATGATGCGTGTGTAGCACTCCTTTAGATTGCCATGCTCACTTGTTATTTTGTTCAGAGTATCTGCCTTGCAGTGATGTGTGGATATCACAAAAAATGCATGGGTTTACCCGCAGTTGGGGCGAGTTCAGGCCACTACAGGTGGGTCTAACAGTTCATACTGGCAAGCAACTTCTGGTGATATTTCCAGTCTTTGCCAGCCCCTGATGGCATCACCTCACATATCCCACCCCCTCCAGGGATTTGTCCACCATGAACTTATCGAAGGGGTGCAGATTGGGCTTTGGTTTAAATAGTGCTGCCAAATGTTGGGTTTGATTCGATGCTGGTTGAGTAGTCATGGGTTAAGGTTTTAATACACTTTAATACACTAATGATATGCATATGTGTCACTATTTAAGCACTTACACAGGTATGCACTAATTACTCTGATGAAGTGTCAGGTTCTCTGACACGAAACGCGTTAGATGTGATCCCCCTCCTTAGCAGTTTTTAATGCGCTCAATAAAGCCATTACAATGATATTAATTTGCCAGACTCCGTGATTGCTTTGAACAGCGCTCGGCAAACGGTAACAGAAGTGTGCATTGGAAGCCGGCTAGAAGGAGCCGAACTATCGCGAGAGCTGCGGCTTAGCAGGAGCTGGCGTGCAAGGGAAGCGCTCCGCCATCAGCCACATCGCAATCTTTCAACTATGGGTTAAGGTTTGGCATGGAGAATTTCTGGCATTACTGTTGCCAATTGCAATCTACTTCTCAATTCATAATAAATATGATATGGGCATGCTTTGCAGATTCCATAGACATCTCTTAATGTAATCAGGTACAGCATGTCTCATTGGGGTCAAGACAAAATGGTCTTCTTCCCAAGGTGACTATGGTGATCAGGCAGGCTTCACAACACCATGGGTTGGAATGAGGACTCATCTTTGTCCCTACAGAGATACCAAACAAAGCAGAGAAATGCTGCACCAACACAAAACAAGTAGCATAGAGGGTGGGAGAGGTATCCACAATCTGCCTGCACCTGCATTATGGCATTCTAGCTCTCCTGCTATTAGTTATCCTTTATTCCTGGTATATATTTGTTTTTTTGCATCTTTTTGTGCAATACATTAGACAGCTTGGGTCTTTTACCATATAATCACCAGATTTAATGCCCTAAACAAATTACAACCTGACCTACTGTAAATTAGGAAGCCTCCACACCCAGTATTTACAAAATATCCTTAGAGTCAATAACCCTATACAACTGATGAATGCAAGACAATCCTCTTGGTCAGGGTGAAATAAGGTGACGGAGCTTGTGAGATGGCAGCCTTCTGTCCAAGTGTTTTATTGGGTCAAGGGAGATTGTTATATCATGGAATAGGAATGTTTGTGAGCTAGCTGCTGAAAGGCTTCTGGTTATACTGTATATTTGTCTGCCTGCATATATGTAGCAAACAGCAGCAAAGTAACAAAGGCAGCTATGGTCTAATGTGAGAAGGACAAATAGGAAGTGGGAGTTGGGTGTCAAACGGAGACCCAGCAGCAGAACTAGAAATTCCTCTGCCCCACCAGCGAAATTGGAGATCTGTTTCACACGTTTATATTGAAAGAATGGATCAGCAAAGACCTCCTTCAGGCCCTCTGTTATTCTATTCCTCTATCTCAGTATCCATTGGGTCATGCCTGTGTATCATTCCTGTATAGGAGATCATTTATTGCAGGACATAAAGTTTTCTTCAAGATAATTCCTGAATAATCATTCTACTTATTTAAAAGTGTCAGATAATATTAGGGATGCGCGGAATCCAGGATTCAGTTTGGGATTTGGCCAGGATTTGTCCTTTTTTCAGCAGGATTTGGATTCAGCCAAATCCTTGTGTTCAGCCAAACTGAATCCGAATCCTAATTTGCATGTGCAAACAGGCCCAGATTTGAGGAATGGCCACAAAGACCCATGCCTAAATCGGTAGAATTTTAGGGGGACAGCATGCTATCCAACCACACCTGCATTGCTTCTGAAGCCCTGGGGATTCAAAGAAAATTTCCTGTGCACCAACCCCCAGTTCTCTGGACCCATTGATGAAAATTTTCTCATGTGCACAAATGAAGGGGAGGGGACAGGGGTGATGAATGGCAGCGGACCTTGGGGCGCCGCTATGTAAATCTGGCCCTGTGTGCAAATTAGAGAAGGGAGGGGAAATCATATAACCTTTTTGTCCCTAAACAAGGAAGTAAAGAATGTTTTTTCCACTTTTTCCCTTCCCGTCTGTAATTTGCATATGAAATTAGGATTCGGAGTCGTTTCACTATTCAGTCTAATCTTCCGGGTTTATGGGCCGGCGTGATGACGTCCTCGCGCAACGGTGCGAAATTCAAACTATTTAAAGGGGCCTTGTAGCTAAACACATTGCCCGTTGTTAGGTTCAAATTAGCTTGTTCCTAGGTGCCTTGTCCTGTGTATCCTGCCTGTTATTTCTGGTTTTGACCCTTGCTGCCCTGTAACTGCTCTGACCTCTCCAATCCGACCTTTGCCTGTCCACTGACTATCCTTCACTCTGCAATCCTGATTCCGGCCTGTCTGACTATTCTCTGCTTGTGCTGACCCGGCCTGCCTGTTGCTAAGTGGTGTTCTTCCTTCCAGTATCCTGGTGAGATGATCGTGCCCCTTTGCTCGTCCACAACCATTAGCTTTGCTCCTCTCTCAAATAAGACCTGGCAGCATCCAATTAGCCGGGGACTCCTCCCGAGGTGAAGGCAGTAGTGAGAGCCAAGACCAGGGAGCTTAGCTTGGGTTCTGGATTTAGGGTGCCGTTCGTGACACCCAGTCAACCTGGCCGGCCATGTCACGCCTTGCCCCCCGCGCAGCTGTGCACAAACAAGCATGGAGAGTCCTGAATCAACTGCTTTGACGTCAGGTTGTGGTACCTGGCACTTAACCTTTTTCAGGTGTAGGCTGCTTATGAGGTATGTGCCTGGCACCCAAGGCACGTGCCTCCTCTGCCCACCATAAGGCCCTGGTAGAGCCTTATGGTTAAGAATCCTTGCTTTATAGGGAATCAAGGAAAGCAGCATTGTTCTACAATGGAAATAGTTTTAAGTGTAATTTGGTCATTTTTTAAAACAGAGCTACTTTATTTTAAAGAAGCACACAGCCAGTCAAAATATTTGTTCTGGGATCAGCCAAAGCACCTTTGTATGTAGCTGTTCAAGAAAGATGCTGGAACAAGCCTCACTTCAAATTAGAATTGCACAAAGGCCCCTCAGTAGCAGCAAGGCCTATGTGTCGGTACGGTATGCATATCCAATTGCTGAGACAAGGGGCTAACTCTAAACAGCTGGCCAGTATTGCTTGTGCCTGTACAGGGTCCATATTGTTCTGAGAAAACAGTGGGAGGCTGGAGTTCTGTGAAGCTCTGAGACAGAAATAAAAGAGCTGCTTTTAAAGCTCCAGTATCAAACTATTAGTGTCAGTTAAGGTAGTAAGTATATCTCATGCACGTGTGCCCCTGCTAAGAGGCTAAGAGGTAAATCCCTGCTATAAGGGGCTTGTGACGTGGCATAGCTTTGCTGCTATAAGCTATAAGGCCTAGTGTTTCCCAAAGTGTTCTGTGCTGGGCTTATGTGCACCTTTTGGCAAGCAACCCAGTTTGGATCAGCAGCAAAGACAAGAATGCTCAACTAGTTTGCTGTCACAGGTTGGGCCATCTTTACTTTATACACCAAGGTGCTGCAGTTAACAGGGGTGTTCACCTTTGAGTTAACTTTTAGTATGATGTAGAGAGTGATATTTTGAGACAATTGGCTTTATTTTTTCTTATATGTGGTTTTTGAATTATTTAGCTTTTTATTCAGCAGCTCTTCAGATTGCAGTTTTAGCAGCCAGGTTGCTGGGGTCCAAATTACCCTAGCAACCATGCACCAATCTGGACAAGAAACTGGAATATGAATTGGAGAGGGCCTTAATAGAAAGGAGCAATAAATAATAAAGAGCATTTGTTTTTGTAGATGGGGTCAGTGACCCCCATTTCAAATGGAAAGGGTCAGAAGAAGAAGGCAAATAAAACAATAATTAAAAAAAGTAAATTAAATTAAAAAACTATAAATAATGAAGACCAATTGGAATGTTGCTTAGAATTGGCCACTCTATAACTTACTATCATTTACTTGTAGTATAGTGAATATGTAGTGAATAAGTGTGCTTCTATAAAGAAAAAATTAAACAGGTACTAATTGCATAGAGCTAACACTAGTAGCCAAAGCGGAAGCTCTGTCATATCTAAATTAACTTTTATTATAATGTAGAGAGTAATATTCTAAGACAATATGCAATTGGTTTTAATTTTTTAATTATTTGTGGTTTTTAAGTTATTTTAATCAAATGACCCTAGCAACCAGGCATTGCTTTGAATAAGAGACTGGAATATGAAGAGGAGAGGCCTGAATAGAAAGATGAGTAATAAAAAGAGCAATAACAATAATTTATTTATTTATGCCAAAAACTAGAAAAATTTGAATATAAAATACAAATTTTTAGTGGAAAAAAACTTGATTTTTTTGGAATTTATTAAACCCCGAGGATGTCAAAAGTCCAAATAAAAAAGCACTCCAACTCAGACCTGCAGAGTAGTGATGTGTGGGACGACCCGATACCCGTGGGTTTACTCGGCGGGTCGACCTCGCAGTGCTCCTCGCCACTTTCAAATACCTGCATCCGACTTCCGGTTATATAGTCTCGAGTCTGCTCGCCCCTCCCCTTTTGTGACGTCATTGTGACGCCATCGGCAGGGTGGGTCGACTCGGGTCTATAAAAGGACCTCGGAAGTGCGGGTGCGGGCGCGGGTTGTAGCAGGGCGGGTTAGGGTCGGGTGATGTGCAGGTTGGGAAACCTTGACCCGCACATCACTACTGCAGAGTTCATGTAGAAGTCAATGGGAGAAGTTCCGAAGATATCCTGATCTGTGCTGGGTTTCGTGAAATAATCCAAAGATTTCGTGGTTTTCAGACGAAAGTCTGAAAAATTCATAAGATTCGATTTTTCACATTTTTTTCCAGTTTTTTCCCCCACACAGAAAATATTTGGAAAAATATATTGATAAATAAGGGTAAAAAACCTGTGCAGATTTGGTCGGAGTGGTTTTCCGAAAATACTCAGATATTTTCAGATTTTGGTAAATAACCCCCTAAATGTCTTACGGAGCATCTGTTTTTAGATGAGGTCAGCGACTTCCATTTCAAAGCTGGAAAGAGTCAGAACAAGAAGTCAAATGACTAAATTGAAAACTATACAAAAGAAAACAAGAAGACCAATTGAAAAGTTGCTTAGAATTAGCCATTGTATAACATACTAAAAATTGTATAACATATTAAACATCTGTGATTTTTAAAGCTATAAAGCTGTCATCTCCTCTTCCTTTGATATGAAGAATTCTTGCTTTCAATCAACAGGATAGGATTACAGAGAGAAAATGTTTATTCCTGAAACTGAAATTTGGTTCCAAAGACTATACCTTGATCAATAATTCCCTGGGGAAATTACAGGAAGGACAGGACATTTTGAACTATTTAATAAAAGTCATCAGATCCTCAGCTCTTGCTTTATTCTGATAACAAATATATACATATATATATATATATATATTTATCTATACGCTAGTATGTCTATGCTGCAAAATAGGGATGCACTGATTCCAGGATTCGGTTCGGGATTAGGCCAGGATTTGGCCTTTTTCAGCAGGATCGGATTCGGCCCAATCTTTCTGCCCGGCCGAACCGAATCCGAATTCTAATTTGCATATGCAAATTAAGGGCAGGGAGGGAAATCACGTGACTTTTTGCAACAAAACAAGGAAGTAAAAAATGTTTTGGTATTCGGCCGAATCTTTCAAGAAGGATTCGGGGGTTCGGCCAAATCCAAAATAGTGGATTCGGTGCATCTCTACTGCAAAACACCTCGTCTGTTTTTATTAAAGAAAACAGTTTTTATTAAAGAAAATAGTTTTCATGGGGGATTTATTTCCATGGATTAAGCCCTTGATGTGTATCTGGTTTGCAGCCAAGGGACGCTGAGACATATCCAGTGGTACTGGCAGAAACAAATTAAGCACAGGAATCAATGCCCGGCATTTTACCAGCAGCCATAGCACCACTTGTCAATGCATTTATGTTTAACCCACTTTTTGTGATTTTTAAAGCCATAAAGCTGTCATCTCCTCAGGATACAATAATGCCCTTGCCTTTATATAAATTGCATGGACAATACAGTGATATACATGATAAATAACGAAGGTCCTCTATGTAGGACTGAAACCTCAATTTACACTGTTAACATTTGGAGGACCTAGCGACACGGGGGCCATGAAGTGGCTGCCCAAGTGGGCCGAGCATAACCCAGTCTGACACTGGCTGCTTATTAATATAATAGGAACAATATACTTTTCATAAATATTTCTAATATTTCCTTTTAATCTAGGGGTTTCTCAAAACATGAATTTCGCCCAATCTGAGCCATATCCTCACTTTCCTTATAGCCCTAAGAAAATAAGAGCAGTAGAGGGGAAGAGTTGGGAAAAGTCCAGATTGCCTCTAAGCAGACCCCATTCCTGTCACAGGATCATTATTACAGGGCTTTGTTTATACACTGATCTGGAGCCGGGTCAGTTGCCAAATAGCTAGGGTTGCCATCTGTTCCAGGAAAAAAAACGGCCTTTCTATATATTTATCATTTTTCCCTATTATTAACATTGGGATCAAACATTATTTTTACCAGCCAGGCCGGTAAAATACAGGCCAGGTGGCAACCCTACAAGTAGCAGATATATCTATTATCAGATTCTTGTTTAGGGCAGAGACACACGCTCAGATTCGGGCAGATTAGTCGCCCGGCGACAAATCTCTTTTTTGGGGCGACTAATCTCCCGAACTGCCTTCCCCTGCCTTCCCACCAGCTAGAATGTAAATCACCGGCGGGATGGCACTCGGAGTGCTTCGTTTTCTGAAGTTGCCTCATGAGGAAACTTCAAACGACTTTGGAAAACGAAGAGCTCCGAGTGCCATCCCTCTGGCGATATACATTCTGCGTGTCTCTGCCCTTAAAGCAATGGGACTCGAGCCTCACTATTTATTCACTAGAGGTCTCGCATATCGGAGGCAACAACTGGGGCTCAACCATATCTAATTTCACTGCTGAAATTCCAGTTTAACTTGCAGTCATCTGCAAGTCTGTTATATACATTTTCACATGGCCCTGCCACAAAAAATATCATGATGAGAACCAAACGAATGGAATATTTTGCTCTTTGTTGCTGCTGCTGGTGAAAATACTTACAGTATGAAGTTAGTGAGCAGAGAAGAGTCATCTGACATTTATCTGGTCACTTCTAATCACAAAATGTTCATTTTCTCACAAATGTATTTTGCAGCCGACTAAAATGAACAACAGATTTCCTTATAATTTCCTTATCATTATCGATTTCATTCTACTGGCTGTAGAAAAACGTAAAACTAGAAAACAAAAATATGAATGTCAATTGCAAAAGTGCTTAGAAGCACGCTCAGAGCAATTTTTACAGTATTTTATTTTGAAGGTTTATGTTTACTTTGAACTACAATTCCCAGCATGAACTGGAGGTCTTCTGGCTGAATATTCATAATATACGTAGATACAAATCAAATTTGAAGGGGTGTTTCACCTTTAAGTTAACTTGTAGTATGTTACAGAATGTCCAATCCTAAGCAAGTTTTTAATTGGCCTTAATTTTTTTTTTTTTTTAATAATTTTTAAACTATTTGCATTGACACCATCTTAAAAACAAATACATGTATTGTTTTTGCTACTTTTTATTACTCATCTTTCTATGCAGGCCTCTCCTGTTCATATTCCAGTCTCTTGTTAAAAACAATATGTGGTTGCTAGGGTAATTTGGACCCTGGCAACCAGATTGCTGAAATTGCAAACTGAAGAGCTGCTGAGTAAAAAGTGAAATAACTCAAAACCCACAAATGATATAAAATTAAAACCAATTGCAAATTGTCACAGAATATCACTCGCTACATTATACTTATAGATTACACTTAATAATTTAAAGGTGAACAACCTCTTTAACCTGTGTTATTCAATGCAATATAAAATATCATACTGTATATACATTTTCTATGCTCCTACAAGGGTCTCTCTCGTTTTTTTTTTTTTTAAGGATCCCCAGGGCCTATTTCCTCCATTCTCTACCACAAGCTTGCCCTGGAACTTGCTTGAATGGTTAATAAAACTCATTGTGTTTGGGTTTTGCAACACGTGTAAGGGCAGAGACACACGCTGCTATTAGCCAGCGACAAATCTCCTCTTCTTCGGGCAAATAATCTCCCTGAACTGCCTTCCTGCCAGATAGAATGTAAAGTGCCGGCGGATGGCAGTCAGATAGCTTTGGCTTTCCGAAGTCGCCCAAAGTTTCCTTGTGAGGCAACTTTGGGCGACTTTGGAAAACAAAGGTTCCGAGTGCCATCCCGCCGGCATTTACATTCTAGTCGGCGGGAGGGCAGCTCAGGGAGATTAGTCGCCCGAAGAAGAGGAGATTTGTCGCTGCTCTAGACACTGGGCTGAATGATTAAATACATCTCTGGCACACACAGATATATCTCTTTTCTTTAAGGGCAGAGACACACGCTGCTATTTCGGGAGATTAGTCGCCCAGCGAAAAATCTCCTCTTCTTCGGGCGTCTAATCTCCCTGAACTGCCCTCCCGCCGACTGGAATGTAAATTGCCAGCGGGATGGCACTTGGATAGCTTCGGCTTTCCGAAGTCACCCTGAAGTTTCCTTGTGAGGCAACTTCGGGCGACTTTGGAAAACGAAGGTTGCTAGTGCAACCCCGCTGGCGATTTACATTCTAGTCGGTGGGAGGGCAGTTCAGGGAGATTAGACGCCCAAAGAAGAATCTCCCGAAATAGCAGCATGTGTCTCTGCCCTTAAAGAAAAGAGATATATCTGTGTGTGCCAGAGATGTATTTAATCATTCAGCCCAGTGTCTGGAGCAGCTTATTGGAGATAAACAGGATTCTGAGCCAGCACAGATAATTGTCCAGTAGCCGGGAGTCTATTTTGTCTTAGAATAGACCAACTGTCCCCCCCCACTGCTTAAATATAGTTTGTTTTGTTTTATCTATCCCCATGGGGTGGAGAAATAGCTACAGAAGTGTTGCAAGGTCTGTACTGTCAAAAAAGATACAAAGTTTACACAACAAGGATGTATAATTTGATCTGAACGGTCACCCTATTTGGGAAATAGGCTTTATAGTCCAGCTGTGGTCTATGGCATTGGAGGACTATAAACCCCAGAATGCTCAACCAGCAAGTCATGTTGAAGAACACGGATGGGGGGAAATGGGGCATTTCCTGTGGACATCAGAGGGGGCCCCTTGAAGTCGAAAAATAGAGAAACGTTCATAGAATATATATTGTATTAATTTTTAGATAATTAATAATGCTATGCAAATGTATTCAGACACAGGTATTAACTGGATTGATATCTGGGCTTTGACCTTGCTGGACAGTTACGTGTAGGCATGGCCCTGATCCACTAGATACCAAATGCCAGTGGTGTAACTACATGTTACAGGGACCCCACAGCAAATTCATTTTAGGGGCCACAAAATGTCCAGAGGTGACCTGTTTTACCAATATATATTGCATTTGCAAATTAAAAGTGTTCTTCACCTTTGAAAGTATAACGGAGGGAATAATATTGATTGAAACTATTGAGTGCTGTTCTTAGATCTGCCAGGGAGCTGTTATCTTGTGTTAAGCTGAAGCGGTAATGTCCGTCACTTGAGCAATAAAGGCATTTTAACTTCTATAAGAATTGTGGTGCTGTTCATATCGTACTTTGACTGTATTTGCTGGTGGAAAGTGGCCACTGGAGAACCTGCACCCATCTAAAGAAAGTAAGAAGATTTAACAAGGTTGTGCCGACTATTTTTGACTGTATCTTGTGTTAAGCTGGCCATAGATGTAAAGATCTTTAAAATATCTTTTTATTATCGCGAGATCAAGATTATCTCAAAACGATCATTTAAATGTACGATTTGTCCATCAACTAAAAAGACCATTTCAGGCGATATTGCCAGGAAAACTGAGGGGAGCTGCCCTGCAAACATAGATAGATTGCACTGGGACCAATACATTTTTTTTTAACCTGGCCGATCAATATTCTGACAGATGTCAGACGAAAAACGATCATTCGAATCCCACGATAATTTTAAGGATTGGTCGGATTTTGCTAAAATCGGTCATTCGCCAAAGAAAAATCTTTGCGTCTGTGGGGACCTTAATATTCTGAGACACTTTATTATTTGTGTGTTTGTTTTTGTTTAAGTGTTTCACTTTTTTCAGCAGCTATGCAGTTTGGAATTTCAGCAGCTATCTGGTTGCTAGGGTGCAAATTACCATAGCAACCAGGAAGTCATTTGAGACTGGAATATGAATAGGAGATGGTACGATATGTAATAAAAAGTAACCATAACAATACAATTGTAGCCTCACAGAGCAATTGTATTTTTGGGGGCTGGGATCAGTGACCTCCATTTGAGAGCTGGAAAGAGTCCGAAGAAGGCATGTAATTAAAAAAATATAAAAAAAAAGAAAAAAAGAAGAAAAAAAAAGAAATAATGAAGACCAATTGAAAAGTAGCTCAGAATTGGCCCTTCTACAACATAATAAAAGTTAACTTAAAGGTGACCCTCTCCTCCTTTATGTAGTGGCTCATGGGGCTCCCTATTCCTCCTGGGCCCTTGTGCAGCTGCAGGGTCTGCTTCCTCTGTAGTTACGCCCCTGCCCCATGCCATCAGCAAAATCTCAGGGATCACACTCAGCCTATATAGCACTAACTATATACTTCCCAATTGTCCCATTTTTAGCAGGACAGTCCAGATTTTGACAGCTCAGTCCCGGATTGTTACTGAAATGTCCCAAGTATTTTTTTCATCTCCTGCACTGAACAGCCAGAAAAAGGTATAATGCTTTTAAAACGTAATTGGCGATTGCCAAAGAGCCAAGAATATGTGGCAGGTGCACTTAGATACTTTTGTAACAATTTAAGATAAGCAAAAAACAATAGTAACTATTTAAGATAAGCAGGTCTCTTGGGGAAACTGACTTGCAGCTTAAAGTGCAATTCACCTTCATTAGCAACACTGTAATAACACATAAAACCTGACCCTAAAACCAGCAGAAATGTGTTCAAACATTCCATAACCTGCCAAATTTTGTAAAATGGACGTGGTATTTAGGGGGTGTGGCTATAAATGGGCGTAGTCAAACATTTTTGCCACAATGTGAGTGGCAAAACATTTTGTCCCCCTATCTATTTTCAAAATGTTGGAAGGTATGTAACTAGGAGACAGTTTTATTACTGTAATTAAAATAGCAACTCAATAGTAAATAAGAATATATATAAAGTATCCCTTAAAGGGCATGTAAAGGCAAAAAAATTAAATCCCATTTTTACTTTCTCCAATAAAAAAGAAACCTATCTCCAATATACTTTAATTAAAAAATGTGTACCGTTTTTATAAGATACCTGACTGTATGCAGTGAAATTCTCCCTTCATTTACTGCTGTGGATATGAATTGTCAGATGTTCCTTAACTGCTGAGCAGGGAAACAATCATACTTATGAACAGCAGGGGGAGCCCCCGCCTTACTTCCCAGCCATGCAGAACTCAAGCAGCTTTGTTTATGACGATCCCTAAGCAGCCCAGACCACACTGAGCATGTGCACAGTCTTAGTCTTGCAAAGATGTATAACAAAGTTACAAGATGGTGACCCCCTATAGCCAACTTTGAAAGCATAAATTATTTGTTTGATTAGGTTTGTGTTGCAGTGAGTTCATGTTTATATTTAGTATACAAAATACAGCATTTCTAGCCTTATTCTATTTTAGACGTTACATGCCCTTTAACTTATGTCTGTGCTGAAAGTGGCTCTGAACATGTCAACTCTCTCAACCCTATGTGATGGGGCTGCATTTAGTCCTTCTGCAGTTTGTCTTAACCAAAACTGTTGATATAGACTGACCTCTAGTGGCTGTATGATGTTATTACATGCTTTACCTGCAGAACTACTATTTATTTATATGGCACACAAACAGTGGTATATTTATTATAAATCAGACTCTGAAATTAAATACAAGAAGTGCAAGAAGTATGAATACACAGATGGAACGAGGTCCCTTGCCTGAAAAGCTTACAATCAAAGTTGCTTACAATATACAATATGTGGATAGCACCAGCCTGTATCTATTCCAATACATGCTTGCAAAACATGGCACTGGCTCCAGTCGGCAGAAAATTAATTTTAGTCAATGGGATGTTGCACCGCTTAGAACTGACCTGACTCTTTACTGCTCACTACCTTTATTTTCTGAGCAGAATAACAGAGCAAGACTTTACTTAGCTAATCAAATACATTTTCAACCAACTATAGCCAGTCAGTTGAAATGAACAATCGAGTGGCCCTGTTGATTCCCCCAGTTGTTTCTTTTAAAGCTTTGCTTTAAAAAAAAAAAAAAAAAAATGGTTTGATTGTATAATACAGCACTAATGGATAATATTACATTATGTAACACCATATAATTACTTTAACTGTTGGTAATCCTCTCTGATCTACCTCATAAAGCATCTGTTTGTCTTCCTTCGCCTCAGCTATTAGTGTGCCCTGCCTACCCCGCCCTCAGACTGGAAACCTGGCAATTCCCTGTGCTCTTGCTTTATAAATAAGTAGATAATCACAGTGTTTCCCTAATGGCAGTTTCCCTGCTAATAAACAAACCCAGCTCAGTTAAATGGGGAAAGGCCTTTTAGTTTTAGCCTTAGCAGTGCAACTTACAAGAGCAGAAACTCAATCTTTTGAGATTTATTATGCTCCAAAACTGCTAAAAATCTGAAAATACTCCAGCCAAAACCTATCGAAGTCATGTAGAAGTCAATGGCAGATGTCCATTATACAATTTGAAGATGTTTCTTGCCTTCATGATCTTCGAGGGTTCCAGGCTGGTTTTCAATCGACAGTCCGAAAAAGTTGTTTTTTTCGGGGCGTCAAATCGGAAAAATCGCACGATTCACACTATTTTGTTGCAACTTTTCCGATCTGATTTTTGATAAATTAGTTGAATTCATAGATGGCTGTTAGGTTAACTTTGTTTTAATAAAAAATGGGACAAACGTGAGTTTTAGTAAATAGTCCGTTAAAGTAATACCGTTAAAGGAGAAACAAACCCTTAATAAAAAAAACCCTACCCACCTAACCTACATAGACCCCCCTCCCTCCTCCCCTCCAGCCTAGCTGCTACTCCGGGCAAATGCCCCTAACTCTTTACTTACCCCTCTGTGCAGATTCTGTCCAGCAGAGTTCACGGGTGTCATCTTCTTCTCTTCGGTAATCTTCAGAATGAGACCAACAAAGTGGCGCATGCGCAGTTGAAGAAATTTTCAACTGCACATGTGCCGAAACTCACAAAAATTGCTGAAGCGCCGGTCTCATTCCGAAAATTACTGAAGAGAAGATGACGCCCATGAACTCCACTGGACAGAATCTGCACGGAGGGGTAAGTAAATACTTAGGGGCATTTGCCCGGGGAAGCAGCTAGGCTGGGGGAGGGGGTCTATGTAGGGTAGGTTTTTTTTATTAAGGGTTTGTTTCTCCTTTAAAGTTTGCATTCATTGTCCTAAGGATCCTAGTACAAATAATGGAGAACAACTCATGAT
The DNA here is from genome assembly GCF_017654675.1 of Xenopus laevis. Lineage (NCBI taxonomy): Eukaryota > Metazoa > Chordata > Amphibia > Anura > Pipidae > Xenopus > Xenopus laevis. The sequence continues at coordinate 138,054,838 of NC_054381.1, read as the reverse complement.
TCCTCCTGTACGGTCTATATTACGCATTCAGGTAAGTGAAAAGCAGAAAGTAGTGTTCTGGATATTATGTTAGACATCCACTCACTCCAGCCTTTATACATTACATTTTTGGCTAACCAACTATATTAGAAACATTTTGCACTAGTTTTTACTTTTACACTGAACTGTTCCTATGGGCGAGTAGAGGCAAACAAGTGCAGTTCCTACCCTACGTGCAATGCCAAGAAGTGGTGTAAAGGTCACCACCAATGGACTCCTTTCCTCAGGGGTGCAAGATGGCATTTCACGGTCTGATAGAAACATCTGGGTTTGGCAGATGCCAGGAGAGAATTTCTGCCAATACCTACATGGTGCCACCAAGGTGTTACCAACAAACCTGAAGCAGATAGAGCTGCACTACAACAATGTGGAATATTTGAAATATGCCTCGGGTTAAGCCACATTAGGGCCATGAATTAGCAATAATGGAGCAGCTTAGTCAAAAGCTTTCCTATGGTTAGGCAACACTTCAACAGAAGCAACAGAATGACCGTACCATAGTAAGCCCAGTTTAAGTATCTGCTACTCAGGATTCCCCATTTTCTTGGAAAGTACATTCATTAAAGTCCTAATAGGGTGGGGTTTTTGGGATCTCACTTTATTGCCCCATACTAAGGCTATTTTCCCAGTGGAAATTTGTGCAACTCATTCAACATCTTTGCATAATGCAGTGACATAACTAGTTACTGGGCCCCCTAGCAAAATAACATGAGGGGCCCCATAACTCTCCAGAGCTTGTCCAGTTATACCTATATATTAAAATTACTCATTAATTAGGCCTCATGGGGCTCCTATAACTCCTGCAGCCACAGAGTCTGCTTCCTCTGTAGTTACACCCCTGGCACAATGGTCCCACCCGACCCCATAGAGCCAGAGGATCCCAAAATATCGGCATTGCACAGTGTAGTGAGCACAAGGAAACATTTTGAGACAAAAGAATATTTTATTATGAAATACAACTATACAAAGAAAAAAAAAAAAAAAAAACATCATGAGCATCAAACAAAAAGCATTACACGTTCAGTAGTGACACATTTTGACAGTTATTATGAAGGCCTTACATTTTATTTTCAAGCAACATGCACATTCATAGTATCAGTAATTAGTCTGTTCCTGCGGCACAGAAAGTTACAAAGCTTAGGCAATAAACCATTTGGCTTCTGCTGGGCCCAAGGCAAAAATAACAGTAATAAAAATAAGGGGGTGTTTATACCGGGCACATACCCCAAAAAGTTATGAAAAGTGAATTTTGTCTCCACCATATTATTCCTTTTCCTTGGAGTTAAGGTCAATACAGTCTCTGGCATGCCAGCCCTTGGCTATTTAGCTGAAATAAGACAATTTAGGAATTACTCAAAGATTTTATTTTCAAGGATAAAAACACTATTTGCCTGCGAGCCATTTGGTTTGCATGGTTAAACTGTGCTCATACGACATTCCTCATTAATGTGAATGATGAAAGTCCTACAGATCTCATCTTGGAAGACAAAACAAATAGAAGTCCTACCCAACCTGTAGGAAGTCTTTTAGACCAGGAACATGGGAACCAACACAGAAATACAGACTGGTTTGTCTTTTAGGGAAGAGTATGTTGTATAATGGACTTGGGAAATCCTTAATCAAAAAGATGCCCTCGCACTGCATGTAGCAAATACATTTAAGGGAGGCTGTAGATGTCCAGCTCTCCAGACTCCTCATGGAGTTCAAGTCCCTATTCACAACCAAGGGATTCTGGGATCTGTAGCATGAAGAAAAAAGGCTGCCACTGGCAAGGTTTAAAAGGAATATTGCCTGGCATGAGACTAATGCAAAAAGTATTGTTCTTGTTCCCTTTAGCTGTGAGGCCTTCAACAATGGGAGTCTACAGACTGGGCATAGGATAGTTGTCCATGTAAAGGGTTTCAATTCTGAAAGAGAGACTTCAAGTGAATTATTAAAATAAAAATGGGAATGAAAAGAAAGTTCCAGGTATAAAGAGTGACTTTGGGGTCCTGCTAATAATTGATGAGGGTAGTAGGACAAATAGCAAATTCTGTATTCAGGATTTAGTTTTACATTATATAAATGGCATTGTCACGTGCACAGCAGGACAGAAGGGAAGGTTGCCCTATGGCTACAACAAACAATCAATCAATGTGGCTTATATTGCAATTGGGAATGTTCCACAAATGTCTGGTTCATTTCTCAGCAGTTTAATTTTCTATTTCATCAGTCTTAAGTCATATACAGCACAATATACAGGCACATATAGGACACACAGGATATTTTGGGCTGTGCCAGAGGCTCTATATGTAACTGTTCATTGAGTCAAGCCACCAAAGAGCAAACCTGTACCCCTCACACCATTGAACTACACTTCCCAGCATCCTCCAGCAACAAGGCTTGGGTTAAGACAAGGTTGACTGGCCATTGCCGATATAAGGGAACACAGAAAAGGTCTATGCAGTGACACATAAAACATTGAGAAAATACAAGTTATGTAATATGGGAGTCTGAAAGGCAATATAAACCCACAAACAAAGCACTCTTCTTCCATTACGTTTTTTTCCCCCAGTAAACTGCTGCTAATATATAATACATTTGAAACAGTGACACCTGCTGGTCATTGCGAACTGCCGCCTATAGTTGGCTGAAAATGAGTTGTGAGAAAGAGAACGTCATGTGATGTTGCTCTTATTACACCAGACTAGAGATGTGGAATGATTTTTTTTTCAATGCATCATCAGGTTTCCTTTTCTTGCTAAAGCAATTACCAGTTGACCAGCAGGTGGCGCGGTTTGAAATTCATTATATTAACAGTTAAACTGCTGATATCTGGAAAACTAGAAACAAAATGCTTAGGAAAAAAAGGGCAATTTTAAGTTTGATTTGAGGGTTTACCCCACACATACATGTCCTAATAAAGATTTTTTACTTTAATAATTATTTTGGCTACTGCATTACTATTACTGGGTGTCTTCTAATCTATATTGTAATGTTTTGAATTTTGGTTACCCCACCCAGACAGCATTATTTCGTGGGAAATTACACAACTGGAAGAGGCTATATTGTTTCCACGTGGTTATACCTACACTGTGGTTTTGGCATGGAGCCCAAAGAAAATTAGGAGCAAGATATCTCAGAAATCAAGCAATATGGCAGCTTCCTTTCACAAGGGCAAGTATACAGAGCAAGAAGACCTGTGTGTACGGTTAGTTGTGCTTATGCAGAGAAAGTGGAAAATAATAAAGGCTACTTATACGGAGGATTATCCATACAAGCGTAACAATTCGAGAACATTATCTTGTCAGTTACAGCGCCAATGAGCAGACGGGTTAAACGCGGATTCCTGATTACAACAGAAGTCTCAATGTAAAAGAGCTCAGCAGTCTGTTAAACGGAAGGATCAGTGAATCAGTTCCAAACATTTCTTTCTAATAAGGCACAGAAATAAAGGCGCATTTTCAGAACACAAACATTTACAACCTTATATCAAAATGTATATACACTTTCTCGCTTTTTTTTTTTTTTTAAATCTCATTTTATTGCAAGATTTTGCAGGATTTTCATTCCTACAATAGAGGCACATCATGTCATCAGTAAAGCACAAATATCAAGTACTGTTCCCTTTTCAAAATCAAGTGCTTTAAACAAAGACCATGAAATACCTGGTTACTTAAAGCCAAAACTGTAGGTTCTTTAACCTTTGCGTTAGAAAGTAACAAAACAAACATTATTACACAGTTAACATCAACTACAATAGGGTTGCTAAGCCTTTGACCTGCCAACTGCTGTACTACAATTCCCAGAATCCTCCCCAGAAAATGAATGCTGGTAGACGTAGCTCGACAACAGGTGGAGAGTGGCAACTTTGATATTTCTATGGTAGATTGCAACAAAAATCAGCGGAATCTCTTGCTTGCAATAGATATCCTTAGTCGTACCAGGCAAGTACCAAAGATCTAAACTCATCAGGAGGTGGCATTTAGTAAATACATCTCTTAGCACATGAGGATAATGTAACAAGCGGATGTGCAGCACAAAAGCAGATGTTAAGAGTACATAAGCAGTTCAGCCGAACCTGCTACAAGGGGTGTAACCAGCAAATTAAAAAAAAAAAAAACAGAGAAATAGGAAGGATCAGTTTTATTTTGAGCAACTTCTTGAGTAAAAAAAAAAAATCTTACAAAAAAAATACAGACCCAGGAAGGGTCCAAAAAATTTAATGTTTAAGCAGAAAATAAATTGGCATCTAAAAATTTTTTTTATTTTTGCTCCAGCAGAAAAATGTTTAAACAGTAGTTCTAAAATAAATGCTATATTTTTTAAATATTTATATATTTTATTTCATATTTAGTTTTTTTTTTTTTTTTTTTTTTTTTTTTCTGTTACTGCTGCTGCTAAGCTTTCTCCAGCAAATGGAAAGTGTACCTCTCCAACGGAAGGCACATTTGCCGCAAGTCTATTGTTTAAATAGAAAGTCTCTTGGATTCCCTTAGAAGGCTTTAGGCTAGGATGGATGTTCTTTGACTTGGTTTTGGCAAGGGAGATACCAGAGTAAGGTGTGCGACTAGCTTGCTAGCATCCGGTCAAGCCCATTCCAAGGGCTGTTGGACCAATCAAAGTTCACCTGTAGTTTCAGGCAGAGAGCGATATTGAAGGTGCCGATCAGGTGAGGAGTTTGCAGTGCTCGTTTGGCTGATTGAATAATCATGGATGGGACCAAAGCATCCCGGTTTGGCAAGCAATACATATGTATCCAGAATTCATAAGCCTGTTATATTGAAAGAAAAAAACAAAACAGACTTACTATTTGCTATGACACAACCCTGCTACATTGCATTTAGAAATATGACAAAGAAGGGAAAGTTGTGCTCGCCACTTATTATTAAACAGGGGTGCGCTTAATGGTTTTGTGAACACAAAATTCATACAGACAAATACAAAAGATCCTCAGCACTCAAAATATTGATAATGGGTTAAGTGCAGAGGACCCCTTGTAAAATACACGTATTTACACACTCACCCGAACTTAATTTCTTATAAATCTTTACACATAGGGTATGTTGACTGTATATGGCTGCCATCTAACTGCATTAAGTAAACATATGAAATAAATAGTGATTAAAGTACCCCCTCTAAAATAAGGATATAAGTTACCGAGGAGTTCCATGACTATATAAAAACATGAGGCCGAAGGCATGGGCTATATTTGTGCAAGTTTAATAAATGAGTGTGTTTATACAGGTCATGGAACTCAGAGGAGACTTCCAGTATCCTCATATTTTGCAACAGGGGGTACTTTATTATAATACTCAAGTTTCAGGGAGTCATGTGACAGAAATGACATCAGTAAGCTGCAGCTATAATCGATGACATCACTAAGCACCGTTTATAAGGATATAATTTACAGGATATTCATGGCTCTTGTGTAGCCTGACAATTATCTGCATAAGGTACTATTAAAAAAACACTAAAATTTACACTCCGTTGATACCCAGACCAACCAATTTTTTTCTAAAGAGACAAATGTAAACCTGTGGATTCTGGGTAACAAAAAGCCACACAGACAGATTTTTTTTGTGTTAATTATGATAAAATTATCAAATTTTTATTTAGACACCCTTATAGTATTAGCTCCAAGGTCCCTAAAAAAAGCCTATTTGTACCTTACCTTCTCTTCAAACACTGGCACGCTGGGCTCCTCTAAATACAAACCCATTCTTTGGGGTGAGTAAGCAACGCCCGTGCCTGATCATTCACTGGCAGAAGTCCATCTTCTGGAGAGTACTAGAAAGTAAGAGAAGAACGTATAAGTAGGGCGTCCCACCAGCTCCAGAACACATACTGTATTGGTTCTCAGGGATAAACAATAACATGGCAGACTCTGGAAGCCAGCAGGTTAAATGGCACAATGCGGAGAGGCTAGAGGCAAGAACTAATGATAAACTTGACTGTCTAGGGACAGTTGCTCATTGAAGAGCACTCTTAGGATTCTGGAATTTAGATCACTTTTGCCGTTTAATTTCCTACTCTGTCTTCTATAGACCTTGCAGGGAGAGGTACAGTCCTTTTCATATCTACATAATACAGTGCCGGAGACACCCCCGTGGGACATTACATTACTATTACAAACTGCAGCCATTCTATAGCCTAGTAAACAATTAATAATATTAATACTGCCAAGCATTTTGTTAAGTGATGCACCGAATCCACTATTTTGCATTCGGCCGAACCCCCGAATCCTTTGCGAAAGATTCAGCCGAATGCCGAACCAAATCCAAATCTGAATATGCAAATGAGGGATGGGAAGGGGAAACATTTTTCACTTCCTTGTTTTGACAAAAAGTAACGCAATTTCCCTCCCCATCCCTAATTTGCATATTTGATTCGGTTCGGCCAAGCAGAAGGATTTGGCTAAATCCGAATCCTGCTGAAAAAGGCTGAATCCCGAACCGAAAACTGGATTCGGTGCATCGGTTCATAAAATACATTATGCTTATTAGACAACACAATGTGAGGCCAGGAAGCCAGATGTACAGAGAAAGTATGCCCTAAATGAAAACAGAACAATCATTAGGATGGACATATTGCTGTCAAATGCATAGACTAAGATAAAAGCAGGAAAGCTCCAGCCACACTGATTCTGGGTCTAATGCATGGACCCCTCAGCTTGCTCTGCTTTTGGTCCACCAAGCAATATAATGAACAGTACACAAAGTAACTTACCTGATAGCCTTGGAAGAAATTGAGAATATCCTTTACACCAGAATTGTATGCCAGCCCCTGCATGCGTACCATTGCACCTGTATTATGAGGGGGCATTGTGCTGACACCGGCAGATGCTGGGAAGAACCCAAGACTGCTTGGAGATCCTGGAGGGCTAAATAGGAAACAGTATGAAGAATAATAAGAGGAAGGGAACAAAAATTATGGCAGTTTTTCTTAGCAAGATGCACATTATGTAGGCACATTGCCTATAAGCAAAAAACATTGTTACAATATCCTCATATGTATTCATTTCATTAGCCTTTCAGTTCTTTCAGGGTAAAGGGAATGTCAACAACGCCAGGACAATTATAAAAACACATTACCAGGAAGCAGTTTACCATTCCCACCCCATTAATTATTTCTTTCTTAGGAAGACACAGAACTAGCAAACATGTAGATACGTGATCACACAGCCAAGGGGTCCTGTGTGTACAAAACTAATTTGGAGTGGAGAACTTATGCCCTAGAGCGATGTAGCCAGCTGCAAACATAGAAAGCTCCTATGTGCATTAAAGAATGCAGAGGGTCACATACAGTCTTAACAGCTAGAAAAATACACAGTGGAGTGTAGTGGCACCAGTGTGCTCAGTTTATGGGAATGGGATATATACTGTAGCATACAAAGAGTATTAGAACTAAAGAAACATTCTTTACAGCTGCCACTACTAGAATTTGTTTTTAAAGCAGAATTGAACCACTCCACCTTTCAAGGGGTGGCTCTCCTTTAAGTTAACTTTTAGTATGTTATAGAATGGCTATTTCTAAGCAACTTTTCAATTGACCTTCATTATTTAATTTTTTTTAGTTTTTTTAATTATTTGCCTTCTTCTGACTCTTTCCAGCTTTCAAATGGGGGTCACTGACCCCCATCTAAAAACAAATGCTCTGAAGGCTATACATATATTGTTATTGCTTTTATTACTGATCTTTATATCCAGGCCTTTTCCTATTCATAATCCAGTCTCTTATTCAAATCAATGTGTGGTTGGACCCTAGCAACCAGATTTCTGAAATTGCCAACTAGAGAGCTGCTGAATAAAAAGCTAAATAACTCAAAAACCACAAATGATATAAAACAATTGCAAATCATCTCAGAATATCACTCTCGTCATAATAAAAGTTAAGTTAAATCTTAATAGCGGTCGACTTATTCGATTTTCTAGATTTTTTTCAAGTATAAACATCAAATTCGCTTGCTTTCCATAAGTCTAAATGGAAACTGGGTGATATGGTAACCAACACAGAACACAGGGGCTGCACAGTGTAGCCTCTAGTAAGCCTATTTGTCTCCTAAATGTGGGTAAATATTTCGATTTTGCGGGTATATGCTCCTGGCACTAAAATAAACTATAATATGTATTGCTTGGGGGCAAACTACAGCGCCATTGGGCAATGCCTGGCACAAACAATCCAAACTGAACGGTGGATTATTTTAAGGTTGTTGGGTGGCTACAATTCTGAGGAAGAAACTTGACCTTGCACACAGTTATTTTAACTGGAGGGCAACTATTTGGCAGGTCGGAGCATTTCTGCTCATTTAATGGGAAGATTTACTGTTAATCACTCAGCCTAAACAGCTTATTGCCATTCCATGATTTTGAATTTAAATCTACTCTTTAAAACGAAATAACATGCCTGTGTTTTCCATGGAACCGTGGCTCCCTCATTTACTTCTTGTACAGCTGCTCCCTGCTATGGTTTACCTGTTAGTGCTCATTAAAACAGAGTTTCCAGTTGTAAGGATTCCCAGAAGGCCAGATATGTGGGCTAGCCCAGCCTAAATACAAGAAAGTTAACCAGTCATCGAAACTGTGTCGACCAATGTATCATGGCTGGCATAGTCTTAAAGGAGAAGGAAAGCTACCGAAGCAATTTATTGCCAATAGATTAACTACAATAGTGCAAGCTATAAGACTATTTATTCTGCAGAATGCTTTACCATACCTGAGTAAACAGCTCTAGAAGATCTCTCTGTTTGTTTAGGATAGCAACTGCCATATTAGCTTGGTGTGACATCACTTCCTGCCTGAGTCTCTCCTTGCTCACTCATAGTTCTGGGCTTCGATTAAATCAGGGAGGGGAAGAGAGGGTCAAACCGAGCATGCTCAAGCCCTAGGCCCTGGAGTTTTATGCGGAAAACAGGAAGTCTGATACAGAAGCCCATGAGTACACAATAGAAGAAATGCTGTGTTTCTTTTGAGGTCTCAGATCAGGATTACTTTGAGGGTTTACTGGTGTATTCATATAGACCTTTCTGATAAAGCTTACTTAATTTAAGCCTTTCCTTCTCCTTTAAATATATTGTCACTAAATCAAAGTGTGAATTCTATTGACCAAATACATTCTCTTTAAGGAAATGGGTGGATAAATGAGATTAACTTTTCCAGTCTCTTTTCATACTCGACTGTCCCAAACGGAACCAGGCACAGGATTACAGAAAATGTTAATGAGATGGCCATTATCCTTTTTCCCTTTCTGTGTTGTTACTGAACTTTCATAGATATGTAAAAGTGTGCATGTGTAAAACTCCAGAATGACTAGAACACACTTCCATACACCTGCACTTTAAACTGGGTCTGTGGGGTACAGTTGTGTACCGGAAAAATCTGAGCTGGGCCCTACAGGGCCTCCAGAGCTTTCCAGCACTAAAAGGTCCCTGACACACAATTATAAGGTTGACATACAAAGTCTTCTTTTGATTAGCAAGCAAAACTGTACACAGCAAGGTAATTTTAGTTCCTTGTCTTTTTTTCCTGGTCCCTGCACATTTGAGGATATATGCCCAGGCCCAAACTTACCTGGGATAATATGCTGTGTAGTTCATGAAGAGTTGAGCACCTGCGGGATAGTAGGCGGCAGCAGATGGTTGCAAACTGCGAGGGTTCAGGAGCAGCGAGGGCTGATAGAGAGCTGCAGCTTCTGTAGGAATAACGGCTGCCTGGGCTGGGAATGTGTAAGATGGTGGAGAAAGACCTAAGAGAGAGAGAGAAAGAAATCCATGATACAACCCTTAGGCACACAATACAATGCACTATAGCTAAGCTGGGGAGAGGTGGGGAGGTTTTTTGTAGTGGTGCCTTCCATAAGTTGTTGTCCTTTAAATCTAGTTGGTGGAACACTGGAGTTGTAGTCCAGTGATTGAGCATGCCTGCTGTAATGTTCCAAGAACAACTTTAGCTCCAGTTGTTTCAGAACATACCACTAGTTCTGCAACTTGTAGAACAGCGATCTCCAACCTGTGGCTCGTGAGCATCATGTTGCTCACCAAACCCTGGGGATGTTGCGCTCAATGGCCTCAGAGCAGGTGCTTATTTTTGGATTTTTGGTTTGGAGGCAAGTTTTTGTTGCAGAACAACAAGATGTACTGTATAACAAAGCCTCCCGTAGGCTACTTGGGGCTTCCAAGTAGACAATCACAGCTCTTATTTGGCACCCCAGGATCTTTTTTCATGCTTGTGTTGCTCCCCAACTCTTTTTACATTTGAATGTGGCTCACTGGTATAAAAGGTTGGGGACCCCTGCTCTAGAGCCAACCATAGTTTTATAATGGACACCTAATCCCACCATTCTTGATTTGCAGATACTGATGGAGCAAACAAGACTGCTCCATCTGACTGCTTGTTTTACTATGCCTCACTAAACAGAAATGGAAACATTCTTTATTCATTCTTCAGTTTAGGTATCACTATGATTTATAATGTAATTTAATACAGCACATTTCCACTAAATGGTTCCTAGTAAACCCCCCAGGTGCTGGAGGTTTGGCTCCCTCAGGCCATGTTCATTGTCCAGTGTTACTAAGGACTCGGCAAATCCTAGATAACGGCAGCCAAACCTCTTATTGTTTCCTTTACATACAATACAGGGTGAAGCTCAAGAGAACAACTCACAAAACAGCACATGTGCTGCCTTCTTGTTGGCCGACACCAAGGGACGTTTTGCTCATGTTTTTTATTTTTTTATTTAAGAGGCACCTTCAGATTTTTATTGGGGCTTTTGAGGGTTCTGGAATGAAGTAAAAGCTAGTAATGAATGCAAAGATGCAAATGTGCAAACTGCTCTTTTACCAAGGACAGCACTGAACCCAAACTGCTCTGCAATTGACTTTATTGGGACTTAAAATCTGGGTGCTAAATGAACGTTAAACTGGCAGCCCACGCAGGTTTCAGCTAATGCAATAGCAAAACACAACACGCTATAATCCATATGAAACTCTGCTTGCATTGGATAGCTACTCAGGAACTCTGAATATACAGCAGATCTTTTCCAGAGCAGAGCTAGAGACAGCTAAAATGTATATTGTAAAAAACAACATTATGGTTATGACAAGATATAACTTCTATGAAAGAAGCTTATTCCCTGCTGTTTATTTCCCATCAGAACTTACAATCAAGTTCCTACCATGCGTGCACACACAAGAACAATGTGATCAACGCATAAGGCAAACACAGGGAATAATGCAAACACAGGGAGTACATAAAACTCCATATACACAGACATAGTGCCTTGTTTGAATCAAACTCAAGACAATGGTTTGTTTTGGTTTTCTATATCTACTGCTGCTCCTACTAAGATCGTATGGTACGTTACTTCCAAAAGGATAAAAGGGAAAATGAAATATGTTCAATACAATCCTTTTATTTGGCTTATATAAGTTACGTATCTGGCAAAGCAACACAGCTCCCAGTGCAGGCCAAGCTGCCAATGAATGGTCACCTTTAAAATACACTGCAGTCACAAGCAAATATCAAGGTTGAGTCTATGATTAAGTGTCAGACAGACACGAAATGAGTACGGTTTGAGAGGCTTGTTCAATAAAGTATCTTCCATTTTTTTACTTTTTGGTCTGACTTGGCGTTGTTTCCAGTGGGTCCTACGTCCTTCATTTGTTGTTGCTATACAGTTTATGTCCGTTCCCTTGAGCGGAGAGTCTGGGGCTGGAGCACCTGGGTCATCCCTTTACTTGTGAGTTTTCATTAGCTTGTGTATTTATACAAACAATTTATTTTTTTGTTTGTTTGATCCCTGACTTCAAGCACATGCTCTCCTTTCTAAACAGACAGACACTTCTTATAGTGCTAAGCTGCACCCAAAATGTGCTTTTGGCGAGTTAATGAGACCCCATAATCTTGGGTGGCACACCATAGATTAAACATTTGACATGTTTGTGGCCTTTAAGGCATAGAGCCATACACCTTCTCTGAAACGACAACAGAGAGCTTGATGATAATGATGAGGAGTCCTGCTAAGAGTATATAAGCAATGGCTATGAAGCTAGTGCAGACCCACAGATCACAGAAGAGCAGTCTTCACATTCCAAAGGAAAAGCTTCTATAAAACAAAGCTACAGCAGCCTTCTGTATTTTGCATGATCCCTAAATGCTTTTATGCGCTCTTTCATTCAAGTGTCAGGGGCGCGCTGTCAATGAGGCGGCAACGCCGGAGAGGTTTCCAGGGGTGGCAAAAAGCCGCTCCCGCACCTTTAAAAGCCGAACCAGAAATTCTGCTTTACTAATGCGAGAGAGTGCAATTTCGCTCTCCGCATTAGTATTCCTGCCTCCCCTCCCGACAGGTAAGTCGGCGAGGGGGGGCGGCATTGCAGGAGGTTCCTCAGGCGGCCCTTAGGTAAGGATCAGCACTGTCAAGTGTCAATATATAGTGAATAAAGTTCCCCCTCTTGTAAAATAGAAGGATATTATAAGTTACCGAGGAGTTTCATGACAATATAAAAAGCACAAGGCCGAGGGCACAGAGTTTTTATACAGGTCATGAAACTCAGAGCTGACTTCCAATATCCTCATATTTTGTGACAGGATGTACTTTATTAGAATACACACCTTTCAGTGAGTCATGTGACAGAAATTACATCACCAAGCTGCGATTATTACTGGACATCACTAAGAACCTCAGGTGTCTGCACTCTAATTGGTTTTACTTATTAGTGAATGCAGGATTAAATTTTCAATTTACACTTGATCAGAAGAACCTGCACAGTAAGCCATGCAGTCTCTATTTTGTACAATTTGTTACACTACAACTCAACACCATCCTGTATTATCCTACCGTATATTATATTATTTCTACTACTGCTTTTTAAAACTGATGTAATGGATGTTTATTCCTTTCATACATGTAATGAATTGCTTGATAACGCATTTTACACTCATTGAAGGGTAAGGCTTTCAATTTTATTGCATTAAAGGGTACTCTTGTCTCTACACATCTGCTTTTATTCAAGTGGAAGCGGCTATTTGTCTACTCCACTAATACAGCAACATATTAAGCAAGAGCTGATACACAGATCATTTGTGACATCCTATTCTATGCTTGGCCTGAACAGGCTTTGCCACAACACATAAAGCACAAAACAAGAGGCAGGTAAAGCCACTTCCAAAAGATAAATCACCAGTAAATGCAAATACAAACATGTATCTCCATATCAATATAACAAGAACCTCGAGTCTTGGCTTATAATGAATGTACACATTTGTTCAATTTTCCAAACTATATCACTTGTACTTTTCACTCTCTCTTTAAATGGCCCATTCCACATCGAAAGAAGAATTAAAGTAGAAATGATATTCACTGCCGTTAAAAATTGAGAGAGGCAAAAAACTGCTTCCCTCCAGGGTCTCACCTTGATTAAGCCTCTGCCGGATATTCCTCAAAAATCTCAAACTTTGGGCGACTTTTCATGGATTTTAACATAGCCTCAGATTGCAAGCTTTTGTGTGCCACTTCCTCCATTGATTACTAAATCTCTGTGGGATAGTCGCAATATCCATTTAAAACGGATTACGAGATGTGCTATGTTCCCAACATACCACAGGCCAGATACTACCAGTGCCCCCCACACAGTATGTATGCCAAAGTTTGAGTGTCTCCTCATTAGTGTGAGTGATTGCATGCACCTCATCTACATTTCAGCCAGCCCAAAGCTCAAGAACCTTTGTCTTCCGTACTCAACCACCATGACAGTGCTGTTTACACCCTAATGTAATGAAATTACTAGGACATTGGTTGGCATGTAAGACTCTACATATTAAAATAAGTGTGGATACAACATGGAATACGCTGCATACGAACACAGGATTGCTGCGCAAAAACAGTAATCATGTGCAAGCTGTAAGGTGCAGTCCCAAATATCCATAAAGAACTGGATGAGCCAGCCATTTCTAAGCTGCAACTCCCAATTGCCTAGGTATTTGCAGTTCAGCAACAGCTGGTGTTTCAGCACTTAGAAATCCCTGCTCTAGAACTAAAATGGCTTCTTAGTTTTCTGTGGGGGGCCTACCAGCTAAGCCACACTTGTAATGGCTTGTGCTTCAAAGATATCCAAAATGGCCACAGAATAGGCTTCCCTTATATGGAAAGAGGAGATACACGAGTATAAGGGGTAGGTTAACAACATCCCATTTTACTCAGTCATTGCATCTCCATTGAGTAAAATATTAAACCACGCCCCTTGGAACGCAGATGTTTGGAGAGTGGGACTGCACCGCCAACTGTATCTGGCCGCAGTGCTCATTTAAGAAATTATAAGTGTAATCAGCCAACCAGAAGAAATCACGGATGGGGTCTCTACCACTTACATTATATGAAGTCCAGCAACCACCCTGCCCAGGAAAATCTGTTTGATGCACGTCTAATTTTCACCCCAAATATCACCAACCAAAAAATAAATTGTATTTGTTGTTGATTTGTGAAGTTGCTCATAACCAGTGAATCTGTGGAGTAAATTTAAAGCCCAGTACCCAAGAGAGAAAGCCGTTCCAGCACCTACCAGCAACAAGCGAAGAGAAGCGGCAAGACCCAAAGCCCAGACTTACATGGTAACTTACATGGCGGCGGGGACAAGCCATTGCGATTTAAAGTTCCCCCCATTAAGACAAAGTTCATTTCCTCTGCTGAACATTGAAACACCTCCACATATCTGTCCTTCATGGTCTTCTTGTGGCACTTCTGTGCTGCCAGGTATGCCCGGTCTGCCGATTTCATCTGTATAAACGAGTCCCCGGATGGGCGGCCCTGGTGACAAACACATGAATGAGATGTTTTTCCCATAAACAGACAACGTGATTTCCAACCAACAGTACCTTAGTAGTCACATAGGGATTATAGGTAGTCGTATTATTGATGTTTTCACATTTATATAAGATTTCCCAAGATGCATGCAATCAGATGGCAGCATGTGCACCCTCCTTGTGTCTATGGTAATAGAGCTCTTTGAAAAGCCTCGTACACCGTGCCATGCATAAAACAATACTATATTAGAAAAGTTAATTCAACAATAGTTATGTAATTTTGCTGTGGTGTGTAGTTCTAATTTTACAACAGGAAAATCATAAATCCAATTTAAGTCAAAAAATTATACACAGTGGTCTCATCCCAGAAAACTGCCAGACCAAAGGGGAATCCATTGTTTAGCAGAGTAAAAAAAACAAAAAAAACAAAAAACAAAGATGAGCTGAGACCCACTAAGTAAAAAAGTAGCCCAAATAATATTTAAAATGAAAAAAATCTTTTATTAGGACATGCATTAGCCTAATGAGTTTCACGCCAAGGTGGGCACTCATAGGCTGCCGGTCTCCCCTCCACTAAATATTTTTAAGGACCAATAAAATTTACATACATGACATCACACGCCTTGTCCAATAAAGGAGAAGCTCGTTACATGGTTGTGAATCAGTAAAAGTGTTATATCTACCGTTCAACCACCACCACTTCACTTTCCTGCAATGGTGGTGCTGGTTCTCCGTATGGCAAGGCCCCTCAACAGTAGCAGCAAAATCACGGGTCCGCAAACTCTATGTATCTGCAGTCGGGGACGTAGTCCCTTTTTATTAATGTATCACTACAACTGCAAGGATCAACGTTTCAGGGGTTCAACCTCCCTTCATTAAATAAAAAGAGGGGCTACGTCCCCGACTGCAGATACATAGTGTGTGCGCGGAGCCGTGATTTTGCTGCTTCAATAAAACTGTGTTACATAAATTACAGCACGCAAAGGGTCCAATCATTAAACA
Organism: Xenopus laevis; assembly: GCF_017654675.1. NCBI lineage: Eukaryota > Metazoa > Chordata > Amphibia > Anura > Pipidae > Xenopus > Xenopus laevis. The sequence continues at coordinate 138,039,023 of NC_054381.1, read as the reverse complement.
GGCACATTTACACAAAGCTTGAACCAATAGAAAAAGTGGGTGGGTTATAGAATACATTAATGCAACAATAGGTGCAAAGCAATGACCGTGCCTACAATTTTCCCTACACTATATAAGGGTCAAAGACCTGGTATAGGGAGACAACCCCTGGTACTGTAATTGGCCACATAAAATGTATCATTACGTGCAAAGTATTGTATTTTTAAACATCTGTTGAAATACTGTAGCTGTAACAAACACCCGTGTAACTACACCCCTCTCCCAAGCGAACTGCATCAGTAACATACTGGACTTTCATTTGTTCATTTTATTCAGGCCAATCCAATCAATCACTCTGCACTGTTAAAACGTTAAGAGAAGCCTGCAGTTTGAAGCATTTTATTCAGCAAGTTTTCTGAGAGCGAAGATGGCTTCAGTCATACCTCCCAACATTTGGAAAATAAAGAGAAGGGACAAAAAGAACACACCCCCTAAATAGCACATGCATTTTACAGAATTAGGTAGGCTATGGAAAGTTTGAAATATTTAAAACTTAGGGTCAGGTTTTAGGTGTTATTACAGTTTTGCTAATGAAGGTTAATTGCCCTTTAAACTGCAAGAGGCCTGCTTATCTTAAATTGTTACAATTGTATCTTTGCTTATCTTGATTTTTACAAATGTATCCAAGTGCAGCTGCTGAGTATTCTGGGCTATCGCTGCCAAATATTTAATTACATTTCAGGAACATTGTATCTTTTTCTGGCTGTTTAGTGCAGGAGATCAAAGAGAAACTTAGGACATTTCAGTAACAATCTGGGACTGTGGGCTGAGCTGTCAAAATTGGGACTGTCCCACCAGGAGAATTGGGAGGTGTGGCTTCAGTGACGTTCCGGAGATTAGAAGCAGGAATATGCGAAAGGGGGAGATGGTGCTGCAGAGAAGGAGCGGCAGCAGAAGGAAAAGCGTTAGACCCAGCATTGAGAGTTAGTAGAAGAGAGTCATTACTGGTAGAAAAAACAAAGTTTAAGAAGAGTTAAATTTGCAAAGGAAGAAGGATTTTAAAATTTGGGGGGAGAAGGAAAGGGGAGCAGAAGCACAGAAGGGAAGGGGGAGATAAGGTAGACAAGGAAAGAGGGGAAGTATTGCAGGTACTGGGAATTTTGCTGTAATGGATGGGCTCTTAAACTGACTGGTGCCTAGACCACTATCTGGTTGGGGCTCAGCCAGATAAGAATCACTGTCAAAGGGGTGGTTTACCTTTAGGTTAACTTTTAGAAGGTTATAGAATAGCTAATTCTAAGCAACTTTTCAATTGGCCTTCATTTTTTCTTTTATTTATTTAATTATTTAATTATTTGCCGTCCTATGACTTGTTCACGTTTTTAAGTGGAGGTCACTGGCCCCATCTAAAAACAAATGCTATGTTAAGGCTACAAATGTATTGTTGTTGCTACTTTTTATTACTCGTCTTTCTATGCAGGCCCTTTCCTATCCATATTCCAGTCTCTTATTCAAATCAATGCATGGTTGCTAGGGTCATTTGGACCCTAGCAACAAGATTGCCGAAATTTCAAACTGCTGAACAAAAAGCTAAATAACCACAAATAATAAAAAATGAAAACTAATCTCAGAATATCACTCTCTGCGTCATGCTAAAAGTTAACAAACCCTTTAAATCCAAATGGGTGAGGCCATGGATGTAGCTCTCTCCTATATCTGCACAGGGGTCTGGGTCACTTCTGGCAAAAGATTTGATACATTGACCAGATTGCCAACCAAGCTGAATTGTCAGCGCAGAAAAGCAAAGAGCTGCTATGAATGACTACACTACATGTGCTGATGTTTGCTAATGAACCCATTGCCTCATGGGACTAGATAAGACTCTCACCATGGCCCAAACCACAGAGGGGTGTAATCATCAATGCAATGATTAATATACTTCACAAAGAAGTGTTGTAATTTTACCTACACGTGACCAGCTTGGGAACATCCGGTATAAGCAGACTCCTTCTCCCAGTCATTGCGTCTGAACTTTTACTACAATAGTGCAATGCAGTACAGCTCAGCTATCTAGAGTAAAGAGTAAGGTAACAGTGCCGGATACTGATAAGACTCCACTTTATTGCCATAAAATAAAGGGGACGTGCTTAGTTGTAACAACCGTTTCCCTGTGACCTTGACTGAGCCATCCTCTCCCAGCCCGTCACAGGTATTGCTGTGAGAATGTAAATACTATGAGCAACGCATTGCTGGGAGAGTGGCCTGGGAATGCTCTACTGCAGGGGTGCCCAAAAGGTAGATCCAGCAGTAGATCTCAAGACACTGTCAGCAAACAGCTTGTCGCCCTCCTGTTTCCTGCTTTTTATTAAGATATGTATTCCATTAAGGTTATATAACAAATTGTTGTTTATTTAATATTGCAATATACATTTTCTCATAAATCAATATTTAAGAAAAATTTTCCATGGAATGCTAACAATGCTTTTATGGATGTAGACTATAAATGGGCCAACATGACTAAGGGGTAGACTTATCAGGGTTGAATTGAAAATTTTTTTTATGGCAATTCAAGTTTTTAAAAAAAAAATTTGAATTTGATTTTCGAGATTTATCTCTTAAGAACTTGAATTTGACTATTTGCCACCCTAAACCTGCCGAATTGCTGTTTAAGTCAATGGGAGATGTCCAGGGATCAATTTGGAGTTGTTTGTAGAGTTTTTTAAAATTCAAATCGAGTTTGATGCGAGTTTTTGGGTCGATTCCATTCATCCAAGTTTTAAAAAAAAAAAAATTTTTTAAATAAATTTCGATTGGTTGAATTTCGAATTTATGGGAGTTTTTTTAGAAACTTACATGAATTTGAAATTTGACTTTTCATAAATGTGCCACTAAAAGTAGACCTCGCTTTAGTAAAGTATGGGCACTCCTGCTCTGTGCGGTTATCCCAAACTCAAATTATTATTATTAGACTACTGTGCATACAGAATACTGCAAATCCTTGTACATTATCCCAACAGCTCCCCGTCAGCAACAGCTAAACAAGCTATTCATTTATACAAGCTCTAAAGAAAGCCAACATATTTGAGCTAGCTTTAGCCATTCCAAACAGAGAAAACTATATTCCCAGGTTATCATTTGTTTTGCATGATTTTCTGCAGAGTTAAGGTATGGAAATCCAAGTAAATAATTAACCCTTATCCGGAAACCCCAGGTTTTGAGCATTCTGGTTAACGGGTCCCATACCTGTACTATATTTCTCAGAATACAATTCTGCTGCTAGCCTAAATTTACAAGACTGCTGAAAAACCCTGCTGGATAAAACATTCTGTATATAGATCTCAAGTCAGTAGTCACACCTTTTAATAAATACTGTACATTATGGATGTACAAAACCCTCTTGCAGAGAAGCAGCTGGCACATCTTTACATACTCCTATATTAATGCCAAAATTGGTAAATAGGCTAAAGCAAAGGCTAGTAACTCTGCAGAGGCCTCACCAGTGCTGCATGTTGGTGGAAACACCCACAGCGAATTAAAATCTGCAGGTTGGGTGGCAATTCTATATGGGTATCCACAAATATACACCTTTAGCAAAGCCAGCCGAATGGCTGGAGAACCAATAACCTAATAATGCAAATTGTTTAATAGCACTGATCAGAAACAGAGGAGCAGGAAAGGGAGTAAGATAAGAGAAAGTAAGCAGCAGAATATCAATATTTATAGGGTAGAGCTTACTTTCTATAATTGGTAGCAACTTGTACATAAAGACAAAGTTTGTTGTATGTTTTGTGATATACCCTTATATTCTTCTAGTAAAGGGAAACAAAGAAAAGAAAAAAAAAGTGAAAAATCAGCCCCAGTGTATGGGTGATATCAGGTAAACAATCGTATTGTAATGGTTGCCAATGCAAGTTGTTGGGAGAAGACCGCATCAATTTGTCCATGCAGTCATCACCTTCATGGGAAATATAAAATATGCCCTACATATATTTTGACAAATTCCATACTCAGAAGTGCCTTGTATTATCCTCATTTTGCACAGCATGGAGCGTGCAGTTAAATATTACCAGTGATTTTGAGTGTTATCGTTTCCTTTACAATATCAGTATTCCTTCATTCCTAGGCCATACACTGTGGGTAATGTTTTATACTATGTCATAAAAAAAAAAAAAAAAAAAAAAAAAAAAAGCGTTCCATACCTTAATACTATATTTGAGTACAGGACTAAATTCTCTCATGGAAAGCTCCATTTAGACTGATAAATCTCCCCATAAGTTGATTCAATTAGTTCATATGATGCAATGATAACCAGGTTTATAATGTAAACTAAGCAATATAGAATTCCTTCCACTTACTTGGTGATTGAGTACCATGTGGACCCCATGTGTCCTGATATCTGCAGAGAACTCTCCCAAAAACTCCAAGATATCCTCAATAGTAGCAGCATAAGGAAGCCCCCGGAGGCGTATGCAATCCCTCACATTTACTGGAGGAATGAACGGCTGAGGTAGTACAGGAATGATGGGAGGGGTGGGAAGTGGGATTAGAGGCGCAGAGGAATATCTGTTCAGGACCTGTTGAATTAAAGAGGTATGTAACTATGAGTAGCACCCTACTGTTTCCCTAAAGTTTGCAGCTACTACCCATCATTCTCCCCTAACTGAAGTGCTTACTATTCAGTGTATCTGAGCTGGTTCATGAAGTTCAGCATTCATTCTGATTGTCTTATCCAAATGACATTGCATTTGCACAGGGCATACTGTGAATGGAGTATTCAAATATTCAGGGGCAATCTTAAAGGAATTGTTCAGTGTAAAAATAAAAATTGAGTAAATAGATAGGCTGTGCAAAATAAAAAATGTTTCTAATATAGTTAGTTAGCCAAAAATGTAATGTATAAAGGCTGGAGTGACTGGATGTGTAACATAACAGCCAGAACACTTCTTCCTGCTTTGCAGTTCTCTTGGTTTCCACAGATTGTTTACCAGGCAGTAACCAATCACCGACTTGAGGGTGGGAGGGGGACATGGGTCAGAACTGTTTGCTTTTGAATCTGAGCTGCATGCAAAGGATCAATTGCAAACTCACGGAACAGTTATGCCCCATGTGGCCCCCCTTAAAAGTCAGTGTAACTCAGCGTTGGAGAGCTGAAAAGCAGGAAGTTGTGTTCTGTTCTATTAGACATCCAGTCACTCCAGCCTTTATACATTACATTTTTGGCTAACAACTATATTATAAAAATGTTTTATTTTGCACAGCCTATTGCCCAGTTTTTATTTTTACACTGAACTGTTCCTTTAAATAAATCCTACTGCTACTGGAGTTAAAGTGTAATTTCACTGAATACTAAGCACTTCAAGTTGCAGGACATGCTCTGCGGGAGCAGAATTCTCATCATTTATATACTGAACCTTGAAGAATTCTGTAAATTACTGACCTGCTGCACCTCTGCGGCAGTGCTCCTGAAGAGCTCAATATAGCGCTTTCCAAGCAATTCTTTGTGCTTTTTCAGTGCATTCTGTGCATACTCCTCACAGGCAAAGAGCACAAAAGCATCTCCTGTTGGCCTGTTATCTGGATAGGTGACGAAGAGTATTCCTTCCTTTCCTCCAGTAACTGGGCACTGCTGGCCAAAAAATGCAAGTACTTCTTCTGCAGTGGCAGTAAAAGGCAATCCTCTCATACGCACAATCACCTGATTCTCCTTGGACAAAAACTGTGCCACTTCATTGGAGGTACCTGAAAATGACCACATCAAATTAATGAAAAACCATTAACAAAAAAATAAAAAAGTTGGTAGAAATGACCCATTAAAAATAGGTCAAAATAGGCAACATTGCTGGCGACTTGTAGCAACTACAAATTCTACATTTCAGCATCCCTTATTCAAGAAAACACAATTCTAAGACAAAAAGGCTACAGAACAGTTGTGTGTCCTGGCATTCAAGGGTTAAAGTGTATCACGCCAATCGCAGCTAACGCAAACAGGTACATCTGACACAGTATCTCTTACATCAGGCTGTTAAAGTCAGATTTGTTCCTTAAATGTTATCAGAATAGATTGAGAGGGACTGGCATCATGCCACTCTGCAGCTGCCATTGAAATACAACTCCCACTATAAAGAGGTATTAGTGCAGCTAGAGATTCACAAATGCTGCGAAGGAATATTATACATAGATCTATAAAAAAAAATTCTTAAAATTACCTCCTGCAATTTTCAGAAAATCTTCTCCAGTTGCTTTATATACCTGAAAAATAAACACAGCAATGTATGCACTCAATGCAACATACGGATATGGCTGCCTATAATAAACATGATTTTAGAACAGAGCCAGCCAACTGGAAATCTCCAAGGGGGTTTTATGGGCCGTAGTCTGCTCACAGGGTCCATGGATTTTTTTAGTATTTTGCCATATTCTAACCAAGCCCTTGAACTTGTGGAATGACACACACTAGGAATAGAACATGTAAAAACAGTCCCACAGGTATAAATCCATCACGGTTCCAAAAACAAATATGTTTTTGAAATGGTGATGGTTTATAACCTTACTAGGTTACTGTGCCTGCTACTGCTACTGTGCCAGCAACTACTGAATAACCAATGCAAAGGTGAATGGTACATGCATGCTGAGAACTTTATAGCATGTTAATCCAAGAATACTTGAAACAAGTGATCAGAAAGCAGTCCTTGCCGATGGTTGTTATGGGTTACTGGACCTGGCACAAAATGTTTTGTTTCACCCCCTCAATAGATGAGTTAACCATTGAATTGGTAACACTTGATCAACCATGACTGATCTTATATCATTCTGTTAATTTAAAGCCCCAGAATTCCACTCAAATGCAAGGAGTTGTAGTTCAACAAATGAAGGGCTGCTGGTACCTACCATACTCAAATCAGTATTTACTCCAATAAGGACTTACCTCAATGTATCTATTCCCCATATGATGCTTGTGCCTCTGCAATGCCAGGTCTCTGTGCTCTTCGCTTACAAACCTCACAAGGGCTTCACCATTTCTTCGACCCTGAGCATTGAGACAAAGGGCAGCTCCACCCCTACATGTGTGAAAAGAAAAATTACAGGGCTTACATTTTTACAATACACTTTTAGGAGCCATATAACAATTGAGCTGCGACAAACTAGTTGGCTGGCTGGATCAGGAACATAATGGTTGAATTCTAGTTCCTAAAACTATTATCCCCTTTAACGATTAAAGAAACAAAGCATAAAGGTGGGAGAGATCACCAGAGTTTATATGCCACATGAGTTGCAGGTAGGGTTGCCACCTTTTCTGGAAAAAAATGCCGGCACGTAATGCTTCCACTGACAAGGCGGCATAACAAGAAAAGCTTATAACCTGTCTATGTCGGTCTCAAATGACTTTCATAGATCAAAGTAAAAAGGTGCCGATGTTTACATGACACAGTTGCTCTGCTGTGCTCTCATGATACATTCAGGCATACCCCATGCACCAACGTTCTTTTGTTCTGGGTTTTAAGCATTCCATGAGATAGAAAATAGTAGACTCACTTCGCAATGTTCAGGCCTTTGAAAAATCGTGCAATATCCTGGTCCGACGACTGCCACGGTAATCCTCTTGCTCTGATAATGGTGTTATCATCAATCATCTCCAATTTGCTGCTATGAAAGAAACATTTACAGTGAAACCTCGACTTTAAGTACCCTAATTTTAAGTTTTCGTGCATTTTACTTTTTACTTGTGGTACCGCCAATTTATAATGCATTAAAATGGGCGCATTTCCCTGAATTAAGTCATATTTTCCTGGATTTTACATCAAAATCTTGCCCAAATCTTCCCAAAAACTTTTTTCCCCCCCTCTATGAATGTTATTTGTGAAATAAAGAGGTTTAAAATACTAACCAGATGTATATTTTGCCTGTAAATGGTCAATATAACAATATAACATATAAGCAATGCTGATAAGTAAGCTCAAGACGTCTTATTTTCTTAATTTACATGGGTGATTTTATAGAGCATTACTACTGTTCCCTGGAACCAACCACAAGCATATATCCCTCCCAATAAATAGTTGGCCCTTGGAGAAAAAGCAAATATAAACTAGAACATTTATCTGTACAGGCACAAAATGTTGGGTGGACATAACTAGTTCTAACGGATATACAGGTATATTATTATTGCCGCAAACGCATCTACCCTATGATAGAAAAAGCCTTCCTTAAAATACAAGTTCAAACATCCCAATGTACCTCTTATATAGCACCACTTTCACATTAGGCCCTGCCCTGGTGTAGCTCACAATCTAAAGGTCCCTACAATGCACAAATACAAGCACTATGCAGGGACATAATTACCAGGAGAACAAGGGCAGACTGAACCTGACCCTGTTCTTCTGGTTTGGCCAATCAAAAGAACTGCATTACTGTGGCCAGAATTCACTGAAACCCAGCGTGCCCTGCAGCAAGGCAAGTGGAGAGGTTTCTGGAGAAAGGTAGAGCCCGCAGTTCAAATTTTGCTCCACGGCACATGAACCTTTTGTTTTGCCACTGGCACTATGTTCATATAATTAAGATCCAATTCACCTGCGTGAATGTTTCTAGAGTATGTTATCAAACAGTCGAAAAGTGCTTTGGTTAGAATTGAACTTAGGACTCCAATGCCAACAGCTAAGCAAGCCTTTTGGTTAACATGAAAGCACATTAGCATAGCAGATTGCCCCAAAACTCTGTGTTGCTTTGCAGGCTCTAGCCAGTGACACCCAACTCAAGCCACAAGACATACATAACTGGCATAGGACACATAATAGGGTGATTTAAATTTGCAAACGTTAGTGATTATCCAGTTTTGCTTACCAGGTACCAGATTCAAATTTGTAGTTTACTCTTTCGGGGTCTGAAAACTTGTAATCTGCAAATAAATCAAGGCATAATATTTACTACTATTTTATTGCTACGTTCTTCATCTCTTAACATAGAAAATTTAGACTATCCACGTAAAATTATGGATGATTATTTTTCCCCAGAAATCCCAGGGTCAGCACTTCATCTATACCTTTGCCTCCATACTACAGCAAGGTCTGTCCTTTATAAACTCCCTTTCCGATTTCCAGTTTCAAGCACCTAGCATTTTCAGTATATATACGGATTTAAAAAAAAAAAAAAAAAAAAAAAATGGAAGTGTTTGCTTTACTTTATTCTATTTAGATCACCCCCTTTTAAAAGTAGGGGGTCATATGAACAGAAGCAGTTCAATACTATTAGGATGTTAGCTTTGCAGACCATACTTCTAGTAATAATGCTGCTGTCCTTTGTCAGATCTGCTCCAAACTGACCTGAGATCGGTCCCTAAATTAGCCCAACAGACCAAAATATATTTATTTGGATTTTTATTCACTGGATGATCTAAATGGTGAAATGTAATCACTGGAAATTCATGCTTCCTGGATGCTCAATGATGCAAAACTTCCAAAAATCTAGATATGTGCATGTAGCAGCTAATTTGGTCCTCTAAGTGTGGGCACATTTGGGCAATTATTTGACCATTCAGTGACCAAATTAAAGAACCAAATCATTGCAACAAGCCAGTTCACCTTACATTCTGCCGGGTCTGGCACTCAGGAGCTAAACTAAACAGTTCTGGGGCCATAGTGGTCAACATTGAATATTCCATGGCTGGTTCTTTAGTATTTGCAATTCTCCAACAAGTTTTAATTATGAAACCTCCAACAAGGTTTAATTATGAAACCTCCCTGGTATAAATAACAGTTCACTTATATCTTTAGCTGAGGATATCTTAAATGTATGCAATGCAGCTCAAGAAAAAGGAAGGCAGATGTTTCTGTGGGTACTTACTGTAGGGTTCTGAAATCAACGTTACAATTATATCTCCCATATCATCGACTTCTGAGGCTCCATATCTGTAGTGTGTATTTTTCTTTTCAAACCCCAAGACTAGGACAATTGGTTAAGGAACTTTGAACAATAAAAGTTACATAAAGAAGAAAACTGAACACATTCGATCAACTATCACCATCTGCCCATCACCATCATCCATGCTTATTGACAGATGTGATGACTATACACATTTAATACCTTCTGTTTGGTTTCCGCCTCACAGTTAGACAACATAGCAGAGGTTGATGAATTTATATTGTATTTTTAGTTTTGGCCTGGCCTAACATCTGAGCCAAGCAGCCTCGCAACCAACAATAAAAAGTTATTACATTTTATTAAAAAGCCAGAGGACATTGTATGCAACAAGGCCAGTGCTGCAGCCTGATATAGCATGTTCCCTGCATCACTCATGAGCATGTGCACTAACCCAGCCCTTTTTTATTGCATTGGCTTGCTTGTTGCTACTTGTGCTGTTTGTTCACTTCTAAAACAGGGACATCGTCATTTTTGAAGACAGGTATCCTAGGTTAAATGTAGAGAACCAGAAAGTACTGCAAAGCCCAAATCTACAGCAATTTATTTTCATTCTCCTGACAGCTCAGGTATGGTTATTGTTTTTGGCAAGCACAGAAATGGCATTTGGGCTCCAACTCTTGGGGGAGGGGGAAGGAAATCTGGAAATTAATTTAATTATTTGTATTAATCCTTTGGATTTGGGTTGTGCAAGCCTGGTACTGTAGCCATTGTACAGAGCCAATGTTTCTTGTGCATTTCAGAGTGCACATATACCAACACATCATTAAGGTATCCTAGCCAAAAATTAGAGATAAAGCAATGTAACTGAAGCGGGGAATTCACCCTTTTAGAAAACAGATATATCATTATCATCATGCAGGACCATAAAGTAACAAGTTTGGGCACGGCAGTACGAACACCTGGTTTATAATTCACTTCATGTCACTTCTCATAACTTGACTTCCCTGCACCACATTTACATACAGAACCTCTGCACATCATCAGTTAAATCCCATAACAGGAGACGGCTTTTCCATCTGGAATCGGCAGCCGTTTACAAACTCGAGACAGAATTGTTGACTCCCTAGAGACAGAACATTTAATGCTTGATCATACACTAAAGGAGACATACTTGGCACAATTCTGAAAAATGGAGGTGAACAATGCTGTTCCGAAGCAGCACTAAGGTTTTGAAATTTTAAACACTTTACTAAAGTTAAAGCTACAAAAATGTTTTCAAAACCATAACGGATTATAATACTACTATATAATATAATGTATTTGCAACACTAGTTAGCATAGTATGTCAACCCCGCAATTCTGTTCCCTGAGGCAGCTCCTGCAATGCCGCCCCCAACGCTTACCTTCCCTGCGGCGGAGCAGGTCCGGGGAAACTGCATTGCTAGTGCAGAGAGCGAAATTGCGCAAGCTGCACTGGGTTTTTACTATTGACCCACATTCAAGTTTACAAAGTCAGGGAGCAACACAAGTATGAAAATAGTTCCTTGGGGTGCCAAAAAAGGGCTATGATTGGCTATTTGGTAGAATCTAGGTGGACGTGCAGTCAACTGAAGGCTCTGTTTGGCAGTACACCGGGTTTTTTGCAAACCAAAACGTGCCTCCAAGCCAACAACTCAAAATTAAGCACCTGCTTCAAGGCCACTGGGAGCAAAATCCAATGTGTTGGTAAGTCTCCAGTAAAGGATTACATTTATATTATCTGCACATTTTGATATTTATGGAGGCCTCTGTAAGGGAGGCGGACATTAGCATTATGGGTGGTGCTTATTATTCATTCTACTACTGGAAATATAGTAGGTATTTACAATATGTGGCCCCACAAATTATCCAACAAGTGGGTACAGCCAGCACCAGTGCCCAACAATTAACTCTCTGCATTAAACACTGTGTATTAAAAAAAAATTAAAACGTGGCTCGCCACAGCAAATAAAGCCGGCCATACACCAACAGATCTGCCCCTTTGGCAAGGTCACCAAATGGGCTGACCTGGGTCTCATTTGGCCACCCACATGCTGGGCCAAATTGGGATAATCAAACAGAGCAGCCCATGGAGATCTACTGGAAGAGGACCACAACAACATGCCAATGCGATTCTTGTCCAATGGGATTTTCAAATCTGCTCAATGGACAGTCAGTGGGCCCCAAATACTGACCAATAAATTTAGTTGCTATAGAACATAAAGACGGGACTGCTACCTCCAAATATTTGAGTGACTACTTGTTACCTGTTGGAACTAGTCTTGCACTTCACATCTGGAAGGTTATTTGTAGCATCCTACCAAGCAAGTATAGAGCTAGTCAGACCATTAAGAGGCCAGCAGGTCAAATGTAGCTCACTAGGTTTTTTATGACCCTAGATTGTCCCAGTGCTCAGACCCTAGCCTAGATGATATAGCAATGACCCTTTTCAGTATCAAATCTTTGTACCTTTGGTGTGTTAACCAGTTCTGTAGACTTAAAGTATCCTCTTCCAATATTCATGGAACCAAAGTGCTTGGATAATACAGACTTCTGCCCTTACCAGATTATGGGTGAATTCTATTATTTTTGGAAGGGTCACAACTATATCTGGATATGCTGGAACAACATTAGCATTACATAGATAGTTACCCTTGTATTCACTTTTATATTTTTGCATTATGTGAAATTATGAAGTATGTTGCTCATCGAAGTCAGACTGAAAGGGTTGTACAATTGTGACATTTTAAAGTGATTAAGTCGAGGCAGCTGATAAAGATCGCATTAAAAAACAAAGAAAGTTTGAAATTATTTTCACACCATTTACTGAGAAGGAAAGGAATCGGGAGGGTGAAAAAACAGCAATTATGCACTCAAATGACATTTTGTCTCCAGGGAAAGGCGGCAGTGAGTTATGTACAGTGATTCATGCAGAAATAGTCAAACACGGAATATCCACCACCCCTCACAGACACAAGGGATCAGAACAGACAAAACTTGCTCGGCAGGCTTGGCTTAGAGATAGGTGTTGTCATGTTGCTGGTCGCCCTGTGCGTGTAGGAGTCTTCTCATACTTAACCCTTTCTGCATCAGAACAGCACCTGCTGTGTAGTAGGAAATCACAAGGCAACAATTATTCCTTACTATGCCTCATTTATTATAAAGATGCTGCCACCATTTAGAGCTGTACCGGTCTAACAGGGGCAGAAATAATATATAATATGCCCCTGCACAGCTTTCAATACGTAGCACTGGCTTTACCATCACAATGTGAACCTTTTCCTTAATGTCTTAATTGCGTCACATAACACTCCTCCACAAATTATATTAGTTGGCTTTTACAACACACCTTGCAGAATACCCATGTCATGGGCCCACGTAAGAGGCCAAGTATATAGCTAACAAGTGTGTCACGGCTCCAATGCACCCATACACAAAATCATTGTAATGTGAAGGATTCGTATCGTCCCAGGATAGGCAACATTCAGACATCACCACTATGCTGAACTACAACTCCCAAGCTAGGGATGCCACATGTCCTAGAAAAATCACTGGGCTTATAGGCTGCAACCTTACACCCAACAGCATCATCCACAGGTTGACAACCACAAATAGACAATATGTGGAATAAAATCTAGCCATATGGTAGGCAGTAGCTGAAACCGGCACTTACTATTAAAAATCAAGTCGTACAGGACCAGACGTGCATTTTATATAAGAGCATGAAGCAGAGCTATATTTAGGTAAAGTAAGAGCAGTGGAAATTTTCCAGGACCTGATGTTTTTTAGGGCTCCTTCTGAACAACAGATGCAGTGAGACAGTAAAGCAAGAGGTGTAAGGAATGGGGCTGTATATGTGGAATAATTTGTTCGATACATTGAAAGACCAAAAAGTAATTTGCCTGTGTGGGTCCAGTTGTTCAGATAAAATAAGCAAAATTAAAAAAAAGAGGAACATCCTTTTACGTCAGATCCCGGTCTAAACCCGTTACAGGGGTGCACTGCTAAGGGGGTCTAAAATCAAATCAATGGAGGGGGCTGATGCTTCTTTGTTGCCCTGGAAACCCCATGGAATTACACAATTATAGTCGTAAACGTTATATTTTCAAGTCATCTGGCTTCCCAGCATAGATATACTCAATCTACAGAGCCAGCAATGTAACCGATACAAAGGTTCACCATCCCTTTGGGCAGTTTTTCCAACCAATTTGTCTCGACAAGTCATCAGTTTTCTAGCAACTGGGCCACCAAAGGACACGGTTTCAATATAGAATAAATGACCCAGAGAAAGACAAACCCCTGGGAAATATACCAACAGGTATAGCAAGGGGTCCTCGGCATTCACTCTATAGCACCATTTTACATTACAAGATAAACACAAAAGCATGCACTGGTGCTGAATCTCTAGGAGTGTATTAATAAAGACACAAACTGCCTGACCCCTTTGGAAAGTTAAAATCCCAATTAATAAACACATTTTTACCCAAACCAGCCTGTTTATTTTAATTTTAATTTTTTTTTTAATTTTTGTAATTTTTTTTTTTATTACTTGCTCTCTGAAATCACACAACTGTTGTTATAAACATATTCACATGCCTCAAAAAGGATAAATTATTTTTCATTAGAAGGGATGCCATAATTACAACCTAAGCCTACAATTTTCTTTAGCAGTTAAAAGGGAAAGTTAAAACCATTACACCCCCCAAAGGAGCACTGCTTTACTCTAATCACACGATTAGACATTGACAAATAGGATTGTCCTGAGTCACAAGCACAGAGCTCTAGAGATGGGGCTGATAAGAGTTAAGGAGCAACAATATTGTTTCCCAGCCAAACTATTGATCTCATGTCATGAGGCGAGACAGTTCAGCTCCCCATAGACATGACGATTCTTCTTGCCGAACAACCGATTTTAGGGAAGCCCGACCAATCCTTCGAAATTATCGTGCGGTTAGTGGGAATCTTACGATTTTTCGGCCATCTGTCAGGAAATTGATCGGCCAGGTCAAAAAATCTTTGTTGGTCCCATTGCAATCTATGTTTGCAGGGCCAAGCAGGCAGCTCCCCTTTGTTTTCCTGGCAAATTGGTCTTTTTAGTTGATGGTAAATTGTACGATCGTATGATCGTTCTGAGAAGATCGTGCGCTCACGATAAGGCTCTGATCTTTTAAAAATCTCAACATCTATGGCCATCTTTAGGGGCAGATTTATCAAGGGTCAAATTGAAAAGTTTTTTTATGGTCAAAACTGTCAAATTCGACTAGGGTGTTTTATTTTCAAGATTAAACCACACTCTGGCCCTTTAAGAACTGAACTTTTTTTTGACTATTAACCACCTAAAAACCTGCCGAATTGCTGTTTAAGTCAATGGGAGACGTCCTGGGATCAACTTCGAGTTAAAAACAAAAAAAAAAAAATTTGTAAACAATTTCTGGGTCCTAAAGTCATGGGCCCCAGACAGGTGTTGTTGGGGCGCAATAGAATCAGAGTGATTGTGCTGTAGAAAGTAAAATCAAAGGGACATGGAATAAGAAGGGAAAAGTTCAGTTTAAAAATAGAGGATGAAATCACCCATAAAGTGCGATATAGCAAACACACGGAACTAACAAGGAACAAGTACATCCAGGATGTAGGAACTCCAGAGAAGCTAAATAGGAGGCTGATGAAAACAGGCATTATAGCCAAGGCAGAGAGCAAGCGTTATTAACACTTTCTGGCACGCACTCCGCTTCCCAATGACAAGAGGCGGCACTCAGCACCTAAGCATTTAGAACAGGTGTTAACAGCCGGAATAGAAATTTCTGAACTATGACTTCAAGCATCATTCCAAAAGGCAAACACTATCCGTGGGGGTGTTAGGGTTGTAGTTGGTGCTGCTGGATGCCCATGACTTAGGCTTGTTTGATTAGTATTCTGGCACAGAGCTGCTGTAATGCCTTCTACAGCCATCACACCCTTAGAGGTTTATTGTTCAATCTGTGCAAAAAAAAAAAAAAAAAAAAAAAGCGCTATTTGATTGATACTGGGTAATGGTTTTTAAAATATGAAATATCCGTCTAGTACATGGCATGATAAAATGTTCTAATAAGGTTGCTGGCAAAAAAAAAAAAAAAAGGTTCTGTCTGTGCAGATGGGAAAAAAAAAGCCAAGTGTCTAATTGCCCAAGGGGACATCAGCTCTAAATCTCACTATTTCTAAGATGGGGGATGGCGGGGACTGAAGGAGCTTTTTAAAGCCATTTATCCCCAGGCAATTCAAACAAACGATATAAGAATGTTGGTATTTCCCTGTTACAGGATATTTATGTCTGGGTTATCAGTTTCGCAAAAGTTTTTACGAAGGCCAGAAAAATCAGTCACTTAAAGGGATCCTGTCATCAGAAAACATGTTTTTTTTCAAAAGGCGTCAGTTAATAGTGCTACTCCAGCAGACTTCTGCACTGAAATCCATTTCTCAAAAGAGCAAACAGATTTTTTTATATTCAATTTTGAAATCTGACATGGGGCTAGACATTTTGTCAATTTCCCAGCTGCCCCTGGTCATGTGAGAAATGCTTTCTGGCAGGCTGCTGTTTTTCCTTCTCAACGTAACTGAATGTGTCTAAGTGGGACATGGGTTTTTACTATTGAGTGTTGTTCTTAGATCTACCAGGCAGCTGTTATCTTGTATTAGGGAGCTGTTATCTGGTTACCTTCCCATTGTTCTTTTGTTTGGCTGCTGGGGGGGGGGTGGAAGGGGGTGATATCACTCCAACTTGCAGTAAAGAGTGATTGATGGTTATCAGAGCACAAGTCACATGACTTGAGGCAGCTGGAAAATTGACAATATGTCTAGCCCCATGTCAGATTTCAAAATTGAATATAAAAAATATCTGTTTGCTCTTTTGAGAAATGGATTTCAGTGCAGAATTCTGCTGGAGCAGCACTATTAACTGATTCATATTGAAAAAGTGTTTTTTTCCCCCCCATGACAGTATACCTTTAAACAGTATATACTATTTCATACATTATCACATTCAATGTGTGATTGCCTAGCATCTGGATAGCTGTTAGCTATGGTCTTGTAGCTGACTACAAGGCGTTATTACCCACAAGTTGATGATGAACAATATATATCCGCCTAAAAAAAAAACACCACCACAACACTCTAGTGGCCCTTTGAAGGCACATTCCTGATCAAAAAGGCACTAGGTGAGCAATCTGTGTGGGCAGTGTAACTCAACAGACAAACCTATAGGAATAAGGAGTGTAAAAATGTAAAATGAACCCATTACTAAATTTCTAGATTAGATTTATGAATACATAACATAGTTGTAGGTATGGGACCTGTTACCCAGAATATGCCGGACCTAAGGTTATTTTCCTTAATTTGGATCACCATATAAGAAGTCTTCTAAAAATGATTTAAGCAATAAGATAGAATTATTTCTTTTTGGAGGCAAAAAACATTCCTCTCAGTTAGGTTCACGTACAAGGTACGGTTTCATTATTATTATTATTACAAAGGAAAATTAAATCATTTTTAAAGATTTTAATTATTTGATTAAAATAGAGTCTATGGAGTTGGCTCTCTGGATAACTATTTCCCAGATAACAGATCCAATACACACTTGTTTTAAACAGTCCTAGTGAACACTTCAAAGTGAACTAATACACATAGTGCAAAATCTTATGTTTAAGGACATTTACATCTCACAAAGGTCACAGTTAATCCCTGTATTATCCGCCATAAGAAAGGACATGGCTAGGGGTGTGTAGCAGCAGCATCACCCTAGGGCACAACCATACCATGACACCTGAAACACTCCAAAGCTTTAAAGGGGTTGTTCACCAACACTTTTTTCAGTTCAATGGTTTTCAGATGGTTCACCAGAAAGAGAGACTTTCAGTTACTTTTCATTTTTTATAGTTTTTCCAAAATCTAAGTTTAAAGGGGTTGTTCACGTTTAAGATAACTTTTAGTATGATGTAGAGAGTGATATTCTGAGATAATTTGCAAGTTGTTTTAATTTCTGATTATTGAAGGTTTTTGAGTTAGCTTTTTATTCAGCAGCTCTTCAATTGGCATTTTAAGCAATCTGGTAACTAGGGCACAAATTACCCTAGCAACCATGATTTGAATAAGAGACTGGAATACGAATAGATCAGTAGAAGGATCAGCAATAAAAACTAGCAATAACAATACATTTGTAGCCTTACAGAGCATTGTTTTTTTGTTTGTTTTTTTTTAGAAAGGGACAGCGATGCCCATTTGAAAGCTGCAAAGAATCTGAAGAAAAAAAACAAAAAACTAAAAAAAAAATGAAAACCAATTGAAAAGTTGTTTAGAATTGGTTGTCCTAGAACATACTAAAACTTACTTTAAATCACCCCTTTAGAGTTTAATGTTCCCATCTCTGGTGTTTGAGTCTGGCAGCTCAGAAATTCAGGTGCAGACGGTTACAATTTTGCAACATTAAGTTGATCCATTTCTCATCAGCATCTCTGGAGTATTAGCAACTATTGTATCAATTCTAACAGCAGCCGTTAATGAAACCCAGAGATTCTGCTCAGCAGGGACAAAGATAAGAAATGTAGGCAACTAAATATCAAATTAG
Source organism: Xenopus laevis (assembly GCF_017654675.1). Taxonomy (NCBI): domain Eukaryota; kingdom Metazoa; phylum Chordata; class Amphibia; order Anura; family Pipidae; genus Xenopus; species Xenopus laevis. Next base: position 138,020,578 of record NC_054381.1, on the reverse strand, counting down.
AACAGTTAACAGGGTCAACGACCCCCACCCCCTGCCAGAGCTGCTTTAGAAAATGAAAAATGACACTTCAATATTAAACAAAAACAAAATTAGAAAAGAAAATAATTGGAAAAAGTCTCTGTGGAACTAAACCAATTGAACTTAAAAAAAAAAAAAAAAAAAAAAAAAAATATAATGGCACCTTTATGATCATTGCTGAACTGCTCCAGCAATAATGATCCATAGAAAATAGTTAACATAGAAAATTTGCATAAAACTGCTCCAGTATTAAATACATTAGAGACAATTGTAGTCATCACAGGTTACACAAGAGTAGTGGAGTCAAAGATATGTTTATTTGTGAAGTTCTGCATGAACCTGTAGAAATGTATAGAGACCAAAATCTCCAGAATATGTTGTTTATGCTATGCCTGTTGCTGATTGCCGGCTGTCCACTACCCTCTTCTGGCAAGTTGAACACTTTCTGCTTTAATGTGGATGGGTATTTTTGGCCAGCCCATTAGAGACCCCAGTAGCTACTGTAATGGCACTTGTTTTGCATATACTGCCTCTCCGTTATAGAACTATTCCTAGCAAGTTCATAAAAAAAAAAAAAACTTTCCTTATCTGCCATTAGCTTCTAACTGTATGTAAATTATAGAAAGACATCTTGCATGAAATCAGTGGAGTAAACAAGCGTTCCACTGTAGAGCAAAATATAAGTAAACTCAATGGCAAATATGGCAGTTTCCCACCAGAATACTGGTAGCAAAATACAAAAAAAATAGTCTTGTTTTTTCAATTAATTGAAGTTAATATGAGTTAATATGAGCTAATATTGCACTCGAATTTATTCTGAAACAGAAAATACTGTTGGAATGATCAATAAGCACAGGCTGTATAATACAAACATAACCGACAGGTGAAAGTTTTTTTTCCTCTCTCTAGTAAGTGAAATATGTCATGCGGAATAAAGACCTTTATGCCAGTTTGTTCTTTGGAACTATGTAGGGAGGCAGTGAAAGAAAGGAGGATATAAGATCCAGGATAGGTCAACATAAGGCAAGAATCAACAGAGGAGTGGCAGGGCAGGACTCGTGCTGCAGGTGCACAAAGGAAAACAGCTCTCAGCCAAAGCTACTGATATTTTTTTTTCCAAGAAACAAATGTCAAGTCAAACACATTGCTCTTGGTGGGTAGCAATTGTCCTAAAAAGGCAAAGATATTGTGGCTGAATTTATCTACAAGTCCTAAATTACTGGCGAAACTTTCTGTCTTGGTTTTATTAACGAACAGCATAAATCAGTTCCCAAGGCTTATTTCAGGCTATAAAGTGGTGTTTAAACCAGCAAGTCCCTTCCCCAAAGAACTTACTATTTAGTTCTAATTACATGACACAGTCAGCATAAATACTTATTCAACAAGGCATTCCTGCTATATCTTTCTGGCTGTAGCTTTTACATTCACTTAATGAGATAAAATAATTTCTTCCATCAAACTAATAAAATAGTATACCTTCACCAATAAAGCTTCCAGTACACTCAGTACCTTATGTTCACTCTACATAAATAGTGGTTACTCTTTACCTGCAATCCACAACATCCCCAGTATCCCTTAAAGCTCACAGTGTTTGTGCATGAAAGAAGCACAATAAGACTGTACATGAAAGTTCCATGTATCGGCATAATGAGATTTTCCATTTTCTTATGTGCAGGAGTGAACTCTGCACAGTGACTGCCACATGGTATTGTGGGTCATAAATGACATAAAAACTGTGTGTTCTAAATGCCATCAAGAGAGCTGTAGCCTGCCACTTGGGGATTTATACCAAACAAAGACTAAAAAGCAACAAGGAATGGATCAATGGGACCAGACAAGCAACATGGTTAATGGACACCTCCAAATAAGGGTCTTAAGGAGTTCATCAGACCAGCATGTCCATTTACATGCCATTAAGCAGGCCAAACACACAAATTAGTTCAGTAACTAGCAACATTGCTTTGGTATTGTAGACATGTGACCATGTTAGCATAGTAGTGCCCCCTCCCCATAAATACATTTTTTTGGAAAAAAAAAAGAAATGTACATTTTAAAAATGAATGTGTATTTGGGTCTTTCCAACCTCCCGTGATTATTAGTTAAACCCAATGTAACAAACTAGTAATTTAGAAAGTTACAGATCTGGCTTTTTGAGCTAATACTGGGGAAAGGAGTAGAAATAAACATATTTTTATTAAAACTGTAAAAAAAAAAAAAAAAAAAAGATAGAAAAGCAATTCTAGTTATTTGTGGTATACCGTTTCAAAATGTTTTTTTTTAGTGAGGTGAATAAGCTGACTAGGGCACAGACAAATCAGAAATTTAGATTTAAAATGGGGGTTGTACTGTAACATATAAGCAGTGCTGATAAGTAAGCTCAAGACGTCTTATTTTCTTAATTTACACAGGTGCTTATATAGAGCATTACTGCTGTTCCCTGGAACCAACCACAAGCACAGAAAATAGAAGTTAATGAAAAGTCGTTATTTCTGGTGAACTACCTGAAACCAAGTGAACTGAAAAAAAAGTGTTGGAAGAAAAACAACCCCTTTAAAGCACTTAACCTGAAGCCTCCAGTCTTAAGCAGCCAAAACATAAATGCAGCACCTCTTAAAAGGATACAGCTCGCCATTGCATGTACATCCAACTCATTTATATCGCTCGATCCAGGGCAGCACTTCATGAATTCTTTTCGCAGATCAAAAAAGGAGTAGAAGCATTCTGGGAGCAATATATTCTGTTGAGTAAAACAAAGAAACCGTTACACCACATTATACAGAGAAATTCAATTTATGGACATAGCAAAAAAAAAAAAAAAAGGGGTGAGAAATCTCCTCCTGCACGGGGGAGATTTTTTATAAAATTTAATAAACATCACACCATAAGTAAACAGACACATTAGCCTAGTTCACAGCCTCAAGAATATTATGCAGGGCCGGATTTACATAGCAAACGTCCCTAGGCTCACTGTTGTTCGTTGCTCATCCCCTCCCTTTTATTCAATCAAATTTTATCTCCTGCGCCTCCCCAGTGTTCCTGAACCAATGTGGGTGTGGTTGGGCAGCATGCGCCCCCTAAAATACTGCCGCCCACGGCTTGGGCCTTGGTGGCGTCTCCAAAAATCCGGGCTGGAGATGTACATATTAGAGGGGTCTTGGTTAATTCTTTCCAGTCAACAACACTGGTTTGCCTTAAGTAAAGACAACAGATGTAAGTGATGCATACTCTTGTTTAGTTTTTGCATTTAGGCAAGTGTTTGTACACTGTTCAGAGGGATTACATTCCCTGTATTGCTACTAAATGCTAGATGATGGGTGGCATGTAATCCTCCCAACACACACTGCTTAAGAGGGCTCACCAACAAAATGGGCTAATCATTCACTAAAGACCTGTGCACTGACAGCATGTATGCTGCTCTCTTAGAAAGCCCCACGATTCACCAGCCAAAGGTTTACTGGAATGGCATTAGGTATATTCCAGCCAGAGAAGTGCCTTGTTTGCACACACCAGGGTCCTTATAAACCATTACTGTAACCAGAGGTAATAGGCACCTTGGGTACAGCCACATACTAACTAGTAGGATACAAGGGTGTAAAGTTGCTGTAGCAGCAAGTTGAGATGGCACCACCACGTAGAGGAGTAATTCTGACAAATCCACATTTGAAAAGTTATGGAACTGGGGGGGTAGGGAGTAAAAAAAAAAAAAAAAAAAAAAAAAAAAAAAAATCACAGGGTTGGAAACAAGCTTTTGTCTTGTCCTTTAACATGCTTTTGCTTAAATCCATTTTTTTTAGCTTCAACACCTGCACAATTTATATTTACTGCACCAGAGAGTATTGTATAAAACATACAACAGATTATTGCACTCATTACAGGGACACTATGTGAAAGACAAACAAATAGGAATGGGATACCTATTAAAGGGGTGGTTCATCTTTAAATTAACTGTTTGATAAAGTATGATGTAGAGAGTATATTTGCAATTGGTTTTCATTTTTTATTATTTGTGGCTTTTGAGAAATTTAGCTTTTTATTCAGCAGCTCTCCAGTCTGCTATTTCAGCAATCTGGTTGCTAGTGTCCAAATTACCCAAGCAAACATGCATTTATTTGAATAAGAGACTGGAATATGAATACGAGAGGGACTGAACAGAAAGATTAGTAAAAACAATGTAGCAAGAACAATAAATGTTTAGCCTTACAGAGCATTTGTTTTAGATTTGAAAGCTGGAAAGAGTCAGAAGAAAAAGGCAAATAATTAAAAAACGATACAAAATTAAAAATGAAGACCAATTGAAAACCCGTTTCGAATTAGTCATTCTAGAACATACTTAATGTTAGTTTGAAGGTGAACCACCCCTTTAAGAGCAGTGGTACAAGGTGTTCTCTCTAAGGTAGAATCATATTAAGAACAGTATGTATAGACAGATTACAGCAGATGATTGACAGACATGGTTGTAAAGGAAAATGAGCTGGTCATTTTCCACATGCTGTGATCCTTGGTGCTTTTGTATGTACAGGTGCAGAGACAGCCAGGTGTTAAGGAGCATGGTGCAGCTGGTGGGCATTAAGAACATGAGAAAGGAAGGCGGGTGGGGTGCTCACCTTTAAAGTGTATTTAAATAAAAACATAAGTTATTTTATGAACCGGCCCTTTTTTAAAGCCCGCCCCCCAGCATTCAAACCTGAATGCCAATTAATCAGTGTTTAACTTCTATTGATTTATTCGCCAGAATAATTAAAGCAAAAATGTGATTGGTTGCCATAAGTGGTCAGGCTTGTCAATCTGTGTGTTACTTTATAAGTCCCATGGTCATGTAACCCATGGCCTTCCACGTCTCTATAGGTCTATGACCAAGAACAGAGGTCATTCAGTTGGTTAGACTTTAATCAGTCATACCATTACAGTTGACTTCTTTAAAAATGGTAACATGGTCTGCGAACATGCAGATATTACAGCTATGCCGCTCACCCAGAATATGGCTGCCTACGGTTAACTATTGCTCTGTCATGTCAACACATCATTTGAAAAAAAAAAAAAAAAATACATTTAAAAAAAATTAAAAAAAAAACACACTGCAATGATACATTTGGGCTGGGGGCAGAGCAACCTGAATTTGCGCAGCTTTAATTGCCTAGAAAGTTACCTAGATCACTTATCACAGGAATTAGAGTGCTCATTTTAGATAAGGACCCTACCTAGTACAAACAGGGGTCCTCAAGCAGCTTGTGATGGCCAGGGATTGCCGGATCAGAATTCTTGTCTTTCATTTGTATTATTGTGAATTTACTCACTCCACTCACTTTGTTTTAATTATTAGGTCTAAAGCTGGCCATAGACGCAAAGATCCGATCGTACGAATCAACGTACGATCGGACTTTCCCATCTCCCGACCTTCCACTAACCATTCAGATCAAAGTCTTTACCATTCCGATCAAATAAGAACAGATCACCCAATGTTCTGCGCCTGACAGCAATCGTACGATACTTATGTCTGACAACACTAGTGACAGTCTCCCTCTGAAAATCGTACGATCGGCAATACACGCAGAGATATTATCGGCAGGCGACAGAAATTTTCTAACCTGTCCGATCGACCAAACGACCAATCTCCGACGGACGAAAAATGTCGGGACTCTCCACACACGGTCCGAAAATCGTACGAATCCACGATTCGTATGATCGGATCTTTGCGTCTATGGCCAGCTTAAGGCTACAGGCTGTTCCAGAATCCATAGCAACTGTTATTAGCCAACTCATATGTATGTGGTAAAGTTAGTCAAAACGACATTTACAGACAAAAAGATCAAAATAAAAAGTATGCCGAATTATTTCTCTTTTGGGAAACCTTACTCGCTTTGCAAAGCAGGAGCAAAACAAAGTTTGTTGTGCGCACAGAATATCCTTCTGCTCTGTGTTTGCACAGATTCATAGGATAGGGCACTGCTATAATACTAGCAGCCCGAGACACACACACACCACATTCTTTATTCCCAAACTTTGTTATGGCGATTATGCTTTGTTATGCTTTTGTCAGCTGCTACTACAGTCTATGGAGAATAAAATCAGCAAAGGCAAGCGATATGACAGCACATACAACAAGTTATGTCCTAATTTTAAATTACTTGTATCAATACAAATGGAATGTGAACCCGATTAAGACATTCTATACAGGAGACAGGGCCTAACACAGGTGAAAAGGATCAAGGCAGACATTGTCCGAGACATAAACCTTTATCCCCTTCATTCAAAATATATTGAACACACTCAGCAAATGGTCTTTAGGCCAGAGAACCAGCTGCTTTGCACACACATTAACAGTACAATATGGACACTCTGATGCCATACTTTCTACTTACATCAGTACATGACTATCTACGAGCCAACGGCTCAATTATTTAACCTACAGGTTCTTACACACGCAAACCACTGCTTTCTCTTTAAGCAGGTCTCACTCCGTTGCCTGTCTGTTAGGAAAGCGCAGGCCATCATTGGAGTGTGACAGTCATATAACAGAAAAACATTCCTGCCGCAGAGTGCCATATTTCATAGGGAGAACCTCTGTAACCTACATTAAGAAATGGCCGAATAAAACAAGAGAAGAAAAACAAGCGCACAGGAACAGAAAACAGGTTCTACTTGTTATTATGTTATTCTGTAGTTTTCTTATTTGTAGCATTTGCTTGCACAGCAGTTGTAAAAGACCCATTATGTTCATTTTACAAGGTTCACCTAAAAATAAACAGTTGTATGCAACAGTAATCTAGTACTGTGGCACGGGTGGAGAATTTTGTTAACTGGAGTGGGATTGCAAACCACCTGCTGCAACCTCAAAGTTACATGCAAAGTTATTTAGGCTGCTATTGTTTATCAGTGTGGTTGTTGGGTCTTTGTTTATATAGCAATATGCAACAGGTCAAACCCACGGCACTTATTAAACAGCCAACCAGAAACAGATAATCTATGGTGAAGGCACTATGGCAATTTATAGCATATGGCATTTAAAGGGTTAAAAGTTACAGCTTGAGAGTTTCTGCTGAGTTTATCCATACATGCCACACAAAAGCCAAGATTATACAATTTTAATAAAGCTCTCGTTATTTCTCTCGCTCTCATATCTATTAATATCATCCATGTGATTGTGGTTTGCATTAGGGTTAACACCCTAAAAAGAGCCTTATAAATGCTTTTAAGTGCTAATTAAATAGCCACGAGAATAATGGACTAAACAAACCAAGCCCTTCACTTTTAGGTCTTGCATAAGAATACATTTTTAAATGAAAGGTCTGAATATCCATGCAAGACCCCAGATTTGTTTCCTTTAACATAATCATCAAGCTGAGACGCTCAAGGGGAAAAAATCCCTGTAGCAATGCAAACAATGTTTTTCAGACACAATATTGGGCCGCTGTGGTGTGGTCTGAACATTGACAATAGTCAAGTTATCGTTATTAAAGGAACAGTAACACTAAAACAAGTAAGTGTTTTAAAGGAATGACAATTTAATGTACTGTTGCCCTGCACTGGTAAAAGTGGTGTGCTTGCTTCAGAAACACAACTATAGTTTATATAAACAAGCTGCTGTGTAGTCATGGGGGCAGCCATTCAAGCATATGGTACTCCATAGATAACAGATAAGTTCGGAAATCCCATTGTATACTACAGAGCTGATCTGTTATCTGCTGTGTATCCTGTGCCTTTTCTCCTTTTTCAGCCTTGAATGGCTGCCCCCATGGCTACACAGCAGCTTGTTTATATAAACTCTAGTAGTCTTTGTGAAGAAAACACACCAGTTTTACTAGTGCAGGGCAACACTACATTATATTGTCATTCCTTTAAAACCTTTTTCGCATTACTGTTCCTTTAACAGTAAAGCACATAAGCATTTTATTACAAATGTGGCAAAACAGGTAATTATGTCAGCTCTGTGCTGGCCTGTCACAAGGTCACTGATGGTGCAGTTACAATGTCACATAGTTGAGATACAATGACTGAACAACAAGTACCGGTAAATGGATGAGGTGTAGCACAATTTGAACTATGGTCTATTACAATTCTCTCGGTGGGTCTAGGCCTTATTGTGAGTACTCTACCCAGGACCGCCATCAGAAATCACAGGGCCCCATATGACAAAATTTCCTGGGCCCCCTGGGCTGTGCCCACCGCAAGCCCCACCTACAGGTCCGCCCACCCCACAGGTCTGCCCCCCACCACACAGAAAAAAAAAAAAAAAATATTGGTGGTAGGGTTCCCACATGTTAATAAAAAGATATTGGTGGTCAAAGCCCCCATAAAAAAAAACATTTGTGGCCAGGGCCCCCCCATTAAAAAATATTGGTGGCTAGGACCCCACATGAGAAAAAAAAATTGGTAGCCTGCCCCCCCCTACATTATAAGAAAATTGGTGGCCAGGGCCCCTTAAACGTCCATGCCTTCCCGAAGTCAGCAGCTCTCAGAAAGATGGGGGGCCCGGCTAATCAAGTAAGTGTGGTGTGGCCGGGCCCCCCTTACCCTCGGGCCCCCTACAACTCTCCCCCCTGTCCCCCCCTGATGGCGTACCCTATACAGAGTCTTATACACACAGTAAAGGAACAGAAACAATGCTTACTAGGACAATGGAAAGATTTGTGCTTACATTCCCCCTACATCAATTTTTAATTTGCAACCAGCTGAGTGTCGCCGAACTACAACTCTGACGCTGGGATAAGAATTTTAGTTCAGCAACAGCTGGAAATATACTGGTTGAAAAATCATAACTTATGGTTACAGTATTGATCAGTGAACAATGCCTTTTAAAACCCGACTTGGTTCAGTTTTTTCCCCCAGGAAAACGGTTGGATATAAATTCTAAGCACAACAGTATTCTAAAAAGTAATTTATTCTGTCCCGGTCCATGCAAAACCACTTTTACGAAGTCAATCCAAAAAGGAACAAGCCCTAACCTGCAATAATTACTAATCTGCATCTTTCCAACCAACTTGTTTCACGCAGCCCAAAGTCGCCTTTCAAGCTCTTCTACTTTTATAAAAGGAAAGGGTGGGCATGAAGCAGAGGGATGGAAAGTGAGAGGAAGCCCTTACTGTCATTTGGGGATTAGGTTCCTCTGCAAGGCTTTAGAATGTAGATTAGCACAATTTTCTATTTTTTGACATTTTGGGGTCACATACATAATAATCCTACATTTGGTTCAGACTGAACAAACAAATAGGTTGCTTCTTTTGAAATACCTGATCATTGAAAATACAGTGCGTGGCATTGCCCACTAGGCTCCTGTTCAGCGATCAGTTAATATAAAGGAATATTAGGATATGGATATCTGTTTGTTCATTGCTCATGTAGCACAAATAAAGAAATCTTTATTGTATTACGGAGGAATTTCTTTTGTTTGATGCACTGCTAGGTTGAACTCTTTTTAATTATATTAGACAAAGATGCACAACTTGGTGCATTATTATTTCCAAAGGTCAGGAATTCATAGCCCAAATATCATCAAATGATGTGAAAATCCTGGTTCTGTCTGCCAATGTTCTACTGGCCTGAACACTGGACTGTTCTAGAGGGGCAATTAAAAGCAAAAATTTATCTTTTTTTTACACCATCCACTTACTGATCCATCTGTACTGCTGTCTGATTTCAAGTCCCAGAGTATATTTTGTTTGACTATGAATTCTGCTACAAACTGTTTTAGCTCAGACACCCAGCAAATCATTCCAGGATATAACTATTCTGTGCATGGAAATATTCACAGAAAAACAGATCAGCAAAGTCACCTGGTAACATGGTTTTTACTCGTACATTTCCAATAGGAGTTTCTGTAAATTCAAGTTTAGGTGGTGCCATATAGCTTTGCCACATCAGACTGTTTGCCTAGGGCACTCTGTTATCCTCTGACCTGAACCAAGGGTGGGGCAAGGTGCAGCTAGCACAAGTTATTAGTCCCAAGCAACTTAAGATAGTAGATCTACAGATAATAGTTTAGAAAAGGATTTAAAAACAAAAGACGTGGGAGCAGGTTTTATACAATTCTGTAGCATTGTTTGCATCCCACACCCTTGTTATAAGAATTAAACATTTAAAACATATATTTTATATTCCACATGGCTGAAGGTGTTACCCAAGAGCAATAAATAGCAATGTCTGTAAGGATAGAATATACAGGATAAGTGATGTCATCAGTTAAAATGGGTGCTTAGTGATGTAATTACTGCCACATGACTCACTGAAACTTGTGTATTAAAATGTATCCCCTACTGTAAAATATGTGGTTATGGAATTGGAAAGTCACTTTGAACAGGGCCGGTTTCAGATTGAGGCACCTCTAGGCCACGTGGCCCTATCCGCCAACACACACTGGAGCGATGGGGAGTTGCGCGTCCCCAGCGCTCCTCAGCAAGCGCCAGGACGGCATGCCGCCCCAAATAATTTGCCGCCATAGGCCTAGGTATTTGTGGCCTCGCCACAAATCCAGGCCTGACTTTGGAGTTCCATGACCTGTTTCAAAGCTTCAACACTTTATATGATCACTCCTTGGTGCCTTATAATATTCTTATATCTTTAAAAGAAGTTGCATTATTTACTATAGAATAGTTATGTTATAAAAAATAAACTAGGTATACAAGACATCAGTATTAAAACATTCAGCTTGCTCATCATAGGATAGGTGACCTTGCACCATGAAATAAAGTCCCTCTGCACCCCCAAAAAATGCAAATTTCCCTAGCATCTTTGGCTAGGCTACTGCGGCCTTATTTACTGGTTAAACCTTTCCCTGCAAATAAAAGGTAGATATTTAGTTATTGTAAAAATTATTGGGATTACAAAAGTTTTAAAATTATCCATGAGAGAAGTTTCAATCCAAAAAGTAATGCAAAAAAGTGACTTGCTGGAACCCCTTGGAGTGCAGGTCACTTGTCCAAATAAATACATATCAGTTTGTGATAAGAAAGAATTCTTTCTTGTTCCAGCTGAGTGTTTAGGGCAGCTCAGGTAATTTTAACACTACACTGGGCAGGGAAAGCAATCATGCTTGGCAAACATGGTGTAAGCATTTCACTTTCCTCTATCCCTGCACAACAAGGACACTACTGCAAAAAATAAAAGTTTCCCAGATCATTCCTTCACAGCACAAGGGAAATAGGCAGTCAACATTTAGTTGTGAGGCTTGAAGTATGAAAAAAGTACTTATCTCTTTAAGAAAGTGTTTAATTTTAGACAGGGGTGCCTAAATCTTTTAACCTGTGAGCAATATTCAGATGTAAAAAGAGAGTTAGGGAGCAACACAAGCAGGAAAAATATCCCTGGGTGGTGCAAAATAAGTGCAGTGATTGCCATTTGTTAGTCCCTATGTGGACTGGCAGCCTACAGGAGGCTCTGATTGGCAGTACATAGTTTCTTTGCAACCAAAACTTGCCTCCAAGCCAGGAATTCAAAATAAGCACCTGCTTTGAGGCCACTGGGAGCAATATCCAAGGGGTTGGTGAGCAACATGTTGCTCGTGAGCCACTGGTTTGGGATCACTACTTTAAGAGCCACACACCTTGTCTTGGTATGTCTCATACAACAGATTATAGAGGCGGTTCACAAGCAGGCTAGTTAAATACATGATACATTACCATGTGCTACATTTGGAATCCTGGGTTTGTGTACCCCAAACAAATTAATTAGTAGAAGGGCTGAGGCACACAGTATTAGGGTTATTTTATGCCTATCCATGCTCTCCATTACCTTATTGTCCCTTGTGTGCGCACATTGGCAAAACACTTAGATTGATGTCCACAACTCTTCACTGGATCGGTGCAAGAGGGCAAACTTAGGGCTGCTAACACAGGCAAGCAAGCCTAACATACAGGTCAACTTAGTTTTAATGTCAGAAATGTTTGAGGCACTCCTAATGAATTCAACAGATGGGAGTTCCTGCAAAGATCAAAGATTTGCAATAACAAAAGCATAATAACCTGTCAACACTGGAGTATTAACAGATTTTGCTTTTGTCCCCTCCAAACTGTCAATTCCTTGAATTACACAAAAACATAAAACATGATAGAATGATAAACAGATACATTCACTCCAGGCTTTATTTGCTTGGATCTATCTGATCTATCTGATATTGTCTCGTAAAAGATGGGGACAAACAAAACCAGGGACCTTACACTAGCAGCCCCAAATTTAACATATTAAAATGAAGCCAGGTGTTCTTTGCTACAACAAAAGGCAGGCAGTTGACTACTCATTTCTACTCTAAGTAAACAAATATTTCCATCTATGTTGGCCATGGGCAGGTTGAACAGTAAAACTTAGTTTAAACTTCTAAAATAAATTAGATTGTCTGCAGGGCTCTCGTGCTACCCCCAACACCCCCAGGGGGCATAACGATCACCAAGAGCAAATATAAATTAATAAGCCATTTCTTTATGTACCTGGCTACAGCCCACATTCATTGCCTTTTGTAAGGATATGGGGGGGGGGGCATGAGGTACAAACATTTATATCCATTGTTTAGGTACTAACTTCCACCAACAGAGTGAGATTTCACTTCTACACAAATATATTTTGAATTACAGCCAACCTTCTGCTATCCAAACAAGTTCATATAACTGACAACCTGATCCTTCTAGCAAGGTGACCCCTGTGCCAAATACAATACTTGATGGAAATATTAAATATAATGTAGGCTTTCATTTAAATTGTTGGCATCAAATTAGACACCTTGCCAGGATGGTCAATACATGCTCCCATCCAAATTCTTGGCATGGCAAAGAAAAACACATTGGCAAAAACATTGGCTTTAAAATGGTTGTTCTTATGAAACTTCTTACATCATGCAAAACTCACCTTGTATTTCTAGGTTGTTTATATGTGCTACACCCTTTGACAAATAACTCCAGCAAAGACTGTATTGGAAGTTTCAATGGTTTCAACACTAGGAATCATGTATTATCTATGGAAATACACTGCAATGCTACAGCCACTGAATATAGCACTACAAGACAGGGCTCTGGCTTTGACACAGACAAAGGACTTTAAGGGAAGGCAATGAGATGCTTGAAAATTAAAAGCACTTGTTTCATTAAAAAAAAAAAATGACTACTTGGCTTATAGGCTATGGCATGTGTATACTGTAAATTAATTCCATATAAAAAGCACATTTAGAACACACTTAATTAAAGAGATATAAAAACACACTTAATTAAAGAGATATAAAAACAAGCTATGAGTGCCCGTAAGTTACATAGTTACATAGTTAAATTGGGTTGAAAAAAGACAAAGTCCATCAAGTTCAACCCCTCCAAATGAAAACCCAGCATCCATACACACACCCCTCCCTACTTTTAATTAAAATTCTATATACCTATACTAACTATAGAGTTTAGTATCACAATAGCCTTTGATATTATGTCTGTCCAAAAAATCATCCAAGCCATTCTTAAAGGCATTAACTGAATCAGCATCACAACATCACCCGGCAGTGTATTCCACAACCTCACTGTCCTGACTGTGAAGAACCCCCTACGTTGCTTCAAATGAAAGTTCTTTTCTTCTAGTCTAAAGGGGTGGCCTCTGGTATGGTGATCCACTTTATGGGTAAAAAGGTCCCCTGCTATTTGTCTATAATGTCCTCTAATGTACTTGTAAAGTGTAATCATGTCCCCTCGCAAGCGCCTTTTTTCCAGAGAAAACAACCCCAACCTTGACAGTCTACCCTCATAATTTAAGTCTTCCGTCCCTCTAACCAATTTTGTTGCACTTAGTCTCTGCACTCTCTCCAGCTCATTTATATCCCTCTTAAGGACTGGAGTCCAAAACTGAACTGCATACTCCAGATGAGGCCTTACCAGGGACCTATAAAGAGGCATAATTATGTTTTCATCCCTTGAGTTAATGCCCTTTTTTATGCAAGACAGAACTTTATTTGCTTTAGTAGCCACAGAATGAAACTGCCCAGAATTAGACAACGTGTTATCTACAAAGACCCCTAGATCCTTTTCATTTAAGGAAACTCCCAACACATTGCCATTTAGTGTATAACTTGCATTTATATTATTTTTGCCAAAGTGCATAACCTTGCATTTATCAACATTGAACCTCATTTTCCAGTTTGCTGCCCAGTTTTCCAGTTTAGACAAATCACTTTGCAAAGTGGCAGCATCCTGCATGGAACCTATAGTTCTGCACAATTTAGTATCATCTGCAAAAATAGAAACAGTACTTTCAATGCCCACCTCCAGGTCATTAATAAACAAGTTGAAAAGCAAGGGACCTAGTACAGAGCCTTGCGGTACTCCACTAACAACACTGGTCCAATTAGAAAATGTTCCATTTACCACCACTCTTTGTAGTCTATCTTTTAGCCAGTTCTCTATCCAGGTACAAATACTATGTTCCAGGCCAACATTCCTTAATTTAACCAGTAACCTTTTGTGTGGCACTGTATCAAATGCTTTAGCAAAGTCTAAGTAAATCACATCCACTGCCATCCCAGAATCGAGGTCTCTACTTACATTCTCGTAAAAAGAAATTAAGTTAGTCTGGCAAGATCTATTACGCATAAAACCATGCTGGCACAAACTCATAGTATTATGATTTGCTATGAAGTCCAGTATCTTATCCTTTATTAACCCTTCGAAAAGCTTTCCTACCACTGACGTCAGACTAACTGGCCTATAGTTTTGAGGCTGAGAACGGGATACTTTTTTGAATAGAGGCACCACATTAGCAATTCGCCAGTCTCTCGGCACTATGCCAGATCTCAATGAATCCTGAAAAATTAAGTAAAGAGGTTGGGCAATCACAGAGCTAAGCTCGCTAATTACCCTGGGATGAATACCATCTGGCCCTGGCCCTAGTCACAAACTATAGTCATACTCTTAGAGCACGAGAATAGATAATCTAATTGTGCTTTAACAGCACATCCATGTTGCTCCCTTCAGTTTTACTATCTGCCCCAAGGACTTCTGACAGCTTTATAAATCACAGTAGGGGGTGGGGGTTCAAGAAAACACAGTAGTAGTAGGCAATAGAGTTACCTTTTTGGATGCTTCAGGGTGAAGAACTTGTCTTACATGGAGTTGCCCATCGGTGCATATACAGAATGAAGTACCCACGCCAATATTCAGTTCATTGCCTACGGATTGGTTAAACTGGAAAAAAAAAGACAAACAGATGTTAGGACATTTAATGAAGGAAAAATAAATATTCCCGGTGGAAAAGTAATGTTTTATGATGTCACTCAAAACAAAAGTTATAGACATTGTCAGCACTATGTCCAGGAACTTGTATTCACTAAAGATAATTCAAAGAATTGATGGAAGACAAACCATACACCAGCCAGACTTATGTACAAGTCAAAATGAGAATTATAGCAGTTAGGCTTCCAATCTCCTTATGGCTAATTTTTATTTAATATTTCTAGCATGTACAAGACTCAAACGGCATGCAGCAATTTTGCCATGTGCTCTTGTAAGTGACTAAAAGGAAAAGACAAAGTTCTAACCATACAGCACTAGATATTGACTAGATGGTTTCCATTTGCAATACATTTTTAGCCAGAAGCATTTGGAAAATGGTATCTTAAAAACAGAATTTTACAACATTACAAAGTACAGGCATGGGATATATTATCCGGAAAAACCCTGGTCCCGAGCATTCTGGAGAACGGATCTTTCCGTAATTTGGATCTTCATATCAAGTCTACTAGGAAATCATGAAAACATTAAATAACCCCAATAGGCTGAGTATGCTTCCAATAAGGATTAATTATATCTTAGTTTGGATTGAATACAAACTACTGTTTTATTATTACAGAGAAAAAGGAAATCATTTTTAAAAATGTGGATTACTTTGACATAATGGAGTCTACGAGAGACATCCTCTCTGTAATTTGGATAACGGGTTTCCAGGTAACAGATCCCATACCTGTACATAAAAAAGGTCACCATCTGTTTAAATGTTCTTAATTCTAGGGTTCAGCTCTCTCTCTGGAGGAGAGGCTTAAGCAAAATATCCCTTGTTACAGAAGCTGCATTTGCGGCTCCTCCCCAGCATATCTTGTGTTGTATGAAAAATTAAAAGTTTAAAAGAAAGAACCATGAATATCATGTAAATGAAATCCTTATAAACAGTTCTTAATGATGTCCTCGGTTATAATTGGTGCTGTGATGTAAATCGCATCACATGACTCGCTGAAACTCATTGTCATTGTACTCGCTGTTGGAATTCTATATTAGAATATATATTCAGTCTCTAAAAGGACAAAGATTTGTCCTAGTCGACCAAAAAGTTGTTTGTTACAAAAGTGTATGATGAAACACTCATAGGAATGTGAACAAACAGGAAGCGGCTTTACATTCAACATAATTAACAGCTCTACATTTAGGCCTTCACCTAGAATGTATCTGGATTTGCTGCTCCGCACCCCTATCTGGACTCTCTGAAGAACGCTCTGTATACAGGGGGCTGCAGAACTTTAAGCAAGCTGCACACAATAAAAGCAGCACAAAGGAACACATATGACAAGCCTTCCAGAAGAAAGTGGAAAAAGAAGAATGTGAATGCTCATATTGTACTAATAAAGCAGATTTTGTGTGAAGTGAAAGGATTTCCTCTAATACCAAAGTTCGTTGTAAATGCGACAGCCCAACAGGGAGTTTCTTGAATAATTTCATGTATTTATCTTACACTAGTAGATGCTCCTCATATCTAGTGGCAAGTGATGTAGAAAACATTCCTAAACATTTTTGGAATCTGTAACACAAAGTGATGTGATGTAGTCCATACATGGGCAGATATTAGCTGCCAACTTTTAGACCAATATAGACCTGTATAGTGCACTGCCTGTCCACTAAAATTGGGCCAGGGATTTGAAAATGACATCCCGTAAGGACCACATTGGGCTGCCGAGTGGTTATAGCCATTATGATCCAATACAGGTATGGGATCAGTTATCCGGAAACCCGCTATGCAGAAAGCTTATAATTATTTCATTTTCATCTGTAATAAAACTGTACCTTGTACTTGATCCCAACTAAGATATAATTAATCCTTATTGGAAGCAAAACCAGCCTATTGGGTTTATTTAATGTTTACTTGATTTTCTAGTAGACTTAAGGTATGAAGATCCAAACCATAGGCTTTTTAATATGGACAGATTTGTGCACATTAAGCTTAGAAACACTGCAGATAAATATACTTTTATTTAAAATGTGTGAAAATGTACGTGTGTTTTGAAGGGGTAAGGGGGCAATATATAATTATTACATTATCTCCATTGGTTTCTTACAGCTTTGCCATGCATAACTTCACTTAATATTAATCGTGTAGCATAATGATTTTACAAGTGATATGTTTTAACAAGGCTGAATTGAAGCGTCAACTTGACACACACACACAAGGCTGATTGAGAGCTACTGTAGTTCAGCTGCATGCCAGGAAGCTGCAGACAGAAAAAGTATCCAACTAAAAAAAAATAAAAAAATGATTGTATTGTTTCATGGGAAGGCAGACTGTGGTACAATTTATAGACCATGTGGCTTGTTCCATAGAAATTAATGAAACCAATTTTGCCTCCTAGAAGCAATTGTAAGTCACGCACATGACTTACACCTAAAAAAGGGTCACCCATAAAAAGCTTCTCTTCTGCCAGCATTGAATTAGAGATGCCTTGCAACACCTGCTTTCTGTGACATTTGGTTACATGGGGTGGCATTTTAATGGTCTCCAATATTGTCAGAAAGCTCAATTTATTAATTACTCTGCTGGGAGCACAACGTCCCAACATAAAAACCAAACTCCCTATACATCAGTCTCAACAGGTCAAGTTTATATCAGAACCCTTAGAAATCCATGCTTTAAAGTAGCAATTAGAGGAATGGGATCTGTTATCTGGAAACTAGTAATTTATCCAAGTCTATTTATCCAAGTAATCCAATTTATTATTTCTCTGTAATAAAACAGTAGCTTGTACTTGATCCAAACGAACATATAATTACTCCTTATTAAATAAACCCAATAGGCTTGTTTTGCATTCAATATTTACATCATTTCCCAGTAGACTTATGGTATGAAGATCCAAAATACAGATAGATCCCTTATACAGGTCCAAGCATTCTGGATAACAGGTCCCACACCTGTATTTGAAAAGCAGCAATGCGTGCCCCACAACAAAAACTCCTGTGCAGCCAAGTTAGAGACACTGGGGTGTAAAATAAATATTTACTGTAACAGGCAATGACATCAGTCCATCCTATCTGCCTGATTTTTAAAGGAAGTATAAAGAATAAGAAAATCGTTCAGTCCTGATACTGTTCAGATATGCGTTGCATGGCTGAATAGAAACCAGTGCAGCCAGTATGCATCACTGCTGCTTAGTTATTTTCCCTGCAGCAAGGGGGTATTATTCTGTATGTGTTTGCCTCTGCATTGACAAGCAGCCAGAGTCAGCCTTTCCAGCTTTATCAAGTTTGCCATCTTGATTAGTACTGGCTAAAACACTCTTTGCTAGTTGGAATTAAAAGTTACGACAGCTGTAAGATCACTATTGCTCATTTTATTGTGCTGGATCTTTGCTGCTTTACATATATTTTGTGTTCGCCACATCACGTGGTCAGAACTTCCAGTGCTGTGATCACTAGCCAGGAGTATGTGCCCTGTAAGCCAGGGTGTAGTTGGCTTTTAATATGTACATCAGTAGGAGGGACCAGGAAGAGACCCTTTTGTCCAAAATAGGCTTTAATTCTCCTTTAAATAAATGGCATTTGTTTTTGTCTTACTGTACCAGCTCATACCCAGAAGAACTACATAAAGGGGTGGTTCAAGTTTACATTTTTTTTTTTTTTAGTATGTTATCGAATGGCTAATTCTTAAAGTTTTCAGATGATCGTTTTTTTATAGTTGAATTATTTTCTTTCTTCTGACTCTTTCCAGCTTTCAAGTGCTCTGTAAGGCTACAATTGTTTTGTTATTGCTACTTTTTATAACTCCTCTTTCTATTCAGGCCCTCTCTTGTTCACATGCCAGTCTCTTATTCAATCAATGCATGGTTGCTGGGGTAATTTGGAATTTAGCAAGCAGATTGCTGAAATTGCAAATTTGAGAGATGAGGAATAAAAGCTAAATAACTCAAAAACCACAATTAAATAAAAAAAAAAACGAATTGCAAATTGTCCCAGAATATCACTCTCTACAACATACTAAAATACATCTCAAAAGGTGAACATCCCCTTTAAAATATAGCAGCCCACAACCCACGTAAAAATCACCTAGGACTGAGAGCAGGAATGGAGAATTAAAGCATAGACCCCACTACTGGATGTCCACCCCTACAGCACAGACATACCTAGATTTTTTTCTTAAAAGGCAGGAGGTGTGGGGGGAGGGGATGAGGTGTTTACAATTAAAAGGTGAAAGAAAGAATTTCCCCTGATTAGGTGCCTGTCATGATATAACAGTATTTTTATGCAGATATACAGCACATCTTTGGGTCACAATATATTAAAGGATGACGCATTCCACCCGGAGCCTTAGTTATAATATTATATAATAACATGATGGCAGAGGGAAATGCCATTATAGTGAACTTTGTATTTAGCAGCATTATATTCCCATGGGAGCAGTCAACAAAGAAAAACGATGGTGCCACATATCAGTTTGCTGGAGGAGCAGTGGCAGGGAATGGGTTAACACGACACACTCGTTCCCTACATATCATTAGCAGGACTGGAGCTTTGCACCACCGGGGACTGCACTTCCCAAAGAAGTGGCCAAAGAATGAGCAGTCTGGTCCCTCCTCCAGGAAGAGCGGCACCCGGATCTGAGCTCCTGTGTGATTAGCAGCAGCCACATTATGGGAGGGTAGCTACACAGCTGTGCGCCTCAACCACCTGTTCCATTAATGACTGTCTGTCTGTCTGTCTGTCTGTGTATGTGTCTGTGAGAGGAAGAGAACAAGCCTGGTTCTATAAGGGATGATATGGAAAGTGTATGTTCTGATTAAACATCATACTGTATATAGATATATATCCTAATACTGACACATCATTGTCTACATACCTTGCTCATACACCTCTCTAACCCCTCCCTCAGACAGACAAAGGCTGCTGGGAATTCTAGTGCAACTACAACAGTAACCCCGTTACCTTTACGACCCGTTTAAAGGAAACTATAAAAGGCCCCAGTTAGTGGTTTATAGCATCCAGGTGAGCTGAAATATGATTAACACCACCTGAACACCCTCGACCCCCCAGTTTGTAGGCTAAACCATCTCATTGAGGGCCAAACCAAAGCACCGGCATCAACAATTAACAAGAAAAATCACCTGTTGCAGAGCTTGTTCCAACTGTGCGGCCACATAGAGGTCGTCGGTTTCAATCTGTGTGATTTCTTTACATTCTTCCGTCAGCTCCAGGTGGTCAGGTCTGACTGTAACCTCATGCAGCTCCCCCACCTGTAACACAGAGCCACACACATGAATAAGGCAAACTAGTCTCTTCCCTTTAGATATCTTGTGTATGCCCCGAGATGCCACCTTTTCTGGGAAAAAAAATACCGGCCTTCCTGTATATTTATCTTTTTTCCCTATTAACAACATTGGGATCAAACATCATTTTTACCGGCCAGGCCAGTAAAATACCAGCCAGGTGGCAACCCTACCCGAGATACATCACCACGTCCCCCACATTCTCTAGCAGTGATGTCTAAACTACAACCCCGCTACTATATGCTGCGTTACTTCTGCCAACACCTGGGACTTGTAGTTCCGCAACAACAGAAAAGCCTGCTAACCAAACACTCTTGTTACTCCTTTTTGTCATATGGGGTCCTGAAAGAGTTAATGTCAGCATAAAGCTACTTGAGACTGGGATTCTACCACCTGCGGTACAACTATAACTCTCAGCAGGTCATGCTGGAAAAAGAAAAATTGTGTTGGCTCAGTAGTAGCTGCAAACACAAAGGTTGGGAATTTCTGTTTTAAAGGGTCCGCACTGGTTTGGCTGGTGCCTATATCGCACAACAGCAGGTATCTCACACAAACACCATTAAACTCACCTTTTTATTGGCCAGATTAATGACTTTCCACAGCAGCTGAATCACCTCTTTCTCATCTGAGCCCAATTTACTCCCATTAGCCCCAGCAGTTGTTGTGAATAAAACCACCAGGTAATCCGGGGAAACAGCAGTCATGGTGAAAAGTAACAAAAAAATAAAACAATATGCTACAAAAAAAAAAGAACCCTACCTATATACACAGAAATACTTTCACCTGGGCTCCCCCAAAAATGAAATAGAAGAGCCCAAAAAAAACCACACCACCCTACACCTTGAATCACCTCCACCTATAGAACAGGAGACCCTAGGGGGGACTTGCACGCAGTCTGCAGGAAGGATCCAGGTTGGGGGAAGGGGAGGGAGAGGCAGGTTTTGCCTCTTTTTTTGTTTTGCACTCCTGTGTGACAGCCAATACCATCAAGGCTGCGCCCCTACAAGGCGCTTTACAATGGCTGGTGACTTGTCATTGGGATGTGTCCGTCCCGCCCACTTCCCACGTGGTGTTACAGGTAAGAGATACCTGGCCAGGTTTCTTCGCATGTTTCCGGAAAGACCTTCGCCGTTGATCGTGTGTGTTCTTTAGCTCCCCCTGTAGGAAAAACGTGGCACTGCTGACCTGCTGCCAATGTGTGCCTGACACGTTACCTTGGGCCGGGGTTATTTATTTTATTATGTATTGCAGAGGGCTTAGCGCTGTCCACAGAATATATAGATAGATAGATAAATAGATAGATAGATAGATATACACATATATATTATATATAAATATATATATATATAAATATTTATATTATACACATATATATTTATATAAATATTTATATTATACATACATGTATGGATGTATGTATATATATATATATATATATATATATATATTTATATATAATATATATATGTGTGTGAATATATATATATGTATATAGCGATATAGATATATATAGCTATATACATATATATAATTAGACATATTATATATATATATATATATATATATATATATATATATATATATATATATATATAATTCTAAGTGACTTGCTAAAATACCTGCATTAATAAATGCACTTTAGATATGTGTAACTGCAACTGAAACCAATATGTTTATCTTTATTTTGCACCGACTCTAGGAACAGTGTTGCGGAGGCCACTTGTTTAACAGACTTGGAATAGATTTCTGCTACATTGTTTCAAGTGTCAGAACCAGAGGGACCGGATGGGATAAATACGTTTTCTGTTTTAAAGGGGTGGTTCACTTTTAAGTTAAGTTTTGGTATGTTATAGAATGGCTAATTCTAAGCAAAATTTCAATTGGTCTGCATTCTTTCTTCTTTATAGTTTATTAAATAATTTGCCTATTTTTCTTCTGATTCTTTCCAGCTTTCAAATGGTGGGTCACTGACCCCATCTGAAAACAAATGCTCCCATGCTCCATACGGCTACAAATGTATTGTTATTGCTACTTTTTATTACTCATCTTTCTATTCTATCCTCTCTTAGGGTGGTTGCACACGGGAAATAAGTCACCAAGCGATAAATCTTCGCTACTGCGTGCGGCTAATCTCCCTGAAATGTCTTCCCATCATCAAGAATGCGAATCGCCTGAGGGATTTATCGCTTGGCGACTAATCTCCCATGTGCCACCATCCTAATTCATATTCCAGTCTCTCATTTAAAGCAATACATGGTTGCTAGGGTCATTTGAACCATAGCAACCAGATTGCTGAGATTTCAAAGTGGAGAGCTGCTGAATAAAAATCTAAATCTAGCTTGAAAACCACAAATAATAAAAAATGAAAACCAATTGCAAATTATCTCAGATTATCACTCTCTACAGTATGTCATACCAAAAGGTAATTTAAAGGTGAACAAAAGCTTCTTAGAGTTATGATTTTCTTTTTCATTTTGCCGTTCTTGGGGCAACCCCAAAAATAAAAACATGTAAGTAGTCTTTTACCTTGCACATAAATAAGCTTTAAATACATGTGCTTAAGGGCAGAGACACACGGTCAGATTCGGGGAGATTAGTCGCCCACCGACAAATCTCCTTTTCTTCGGGGGCGACTAATCTCTTCAAACTGCCTTCCCACCGGCTAGAATGTAAATCGCCGGCGGAATGGCACTCAGATTGCTTTGTTTTTCGAAGTCGTCTGAAGTTGCCTCACGAGGTAGTCCCCATCACTACATATAATGAAAATTGGAGGCCTTCCAATCTTCCGAGGAAGATAATGATCCACCCTGACCTTTTTGAGACCTTATGTCTCGTTATCATTTAGTGTGAAGAAGGCAGGTATTAAAAACACCCAGGACTGGATCATTATCTCCCTTGTGACATGGTTGACAGCTCTGTACAATGTATACTGAATACTAAATTCAAGGGTAACAAGTAATGTTTATGGCTTGGTGCATTGTGCAGAAAATCAATAGAAATCTCTGGCTATACATGTTTTTGTAGAGATGTTTTTTTGCCTTTATATATTGCCCATTTTATGAAAAGCTGCCTATACACAGACCAATAAAAGCTGCACATTTATACCCTTGCAGACCATGTCGACAGGAGGGCATTCCCGACCAATATCTGGACACAAATAGGCCAGATATCTATTGGATTTGATTAAAACTTCCCACAGGGTATAATTTAAAAGGCATGTAAAGTCTAAAATAGAATAAGGCTAGAAATGCTGTAGACAATTCCTATCCACAGCAGTAAATGAAGGGAGAATTTCACTGCATACAGTCAGGTTTCTTATAAAAACAGTACACATTTCTTTATTAATTATATTGGAGATAGGTTTCTTTTTCATTAAAGAAAGTAAAAATGGGATTTTATTTTTTTGCCTTTACATGCCCTTTAAACGCATGAGCAGTTTTACACTTTCTGGCTACTTTATATACTTTTCTGGCAGGATATTTTCATGGTATGTACACATGGTGCACGTTGAACATGAGGAAGGAGAGGAAAGGGGACTGTAGTTAAAGAAAAAACACACACATCCTGACATAATTATGACATAGGAACGTGCCAGTGTTACTTTCTGTCCTCCCATTTATAACTTAATTGCCCCATTCTGAACTCTTTCAGGTTAATTTATGCATTTCGGTCACACCAATAAACCTTTTTTTTTAAGTAGCCCATTAGTTTCTACTACTGCCTTTACAGGGTCAGACTTGGCTGACCCTGTTGCCTGGGGTTTGCCCCAGCTCTTGTGGGCCCCTCCAAACTGACCTGCTTCCTCTCCTGAAATCTTGTGCTCAGCCTACTGACCTCCTGTCCACTCCCATTGTGGCTGCAGGAGGAGTAAATAAGGTATGCGTGTGGGGGGGGGGGGGTCTGTTGGGGCAGGGTGGGAGATTTGATAGTTTTCAATGGGTGGGGCTGAAAAATGTTGTTGGGGGGGGTCTCATGTTTATCAAGTGTAGATTCAGTCACCTTATATTTTTCGGTTTATGCAATACAGACAGATAACAGCAATGGAAAAAAACTGCTGAGTTGATTTCAAACTTGTTCTTGGGTCGCAAGGCCTAATCTGGAGAAACAGGGCCTAGCCATGTTTTAAAAAAGCAAAGATTGCCCTAAATATACCTTCCAACATTTGAAAAATAGAAAGAGGGACAAAAAGATCTGTGGTGCGTAGATCTGGTGACAACACCCATTTTATGGCCACATCCCCTAAATACAAACAGGGCTGGATTTACATAGTCGGCGCCCCTTGGTCCACTCCCGTTTGTTGCCCCTGTCCCCTCCCCTTTATCTGTGCAAATTTTCTTCATCTGGACCGGAGCAATTGGGATTTAAAAAATGATTGTATCTCCAGCGCATCCCCAGTGTTTTTAAACCAATGTGGGTGTGGTTGGGCAGCATGCCGCCCCCTAAAATCCTGCCACCCTAGGACCGGGCCTAGGTAGGGTTGCCACCTGGCCGGTATTTTACCGGCCTGACCGGTAAAAATGACGGTTCATCCCAATTTTAATAATAGGGGAAAAAGATAAATACTGTATATAGGAAGGCCGGTATTTTTTTCCAGAAAAGGTGGTAACCCTGGGCCTAGGTGGCCTTTCCACAAATCCGGGCCTGAATACAAAATTTGTCAGGTTGTGGAAAGTTTGAATACATTTCTGGGACTGTGGGCTGAACTGCACCAACTGGCTTTTTCTAGTCTAAATACCTTCTTCCTTCCTTGTTTAGATGCATTAAACTAGTTTGACATGACCTATTTTTCCATCCTGTTTGAAATTCATTGTTGATGACTCCAGCTAGGATTCATACAGAGGCACAAACAGCTCCCACCAGCCCAATAAATAGTGACTGCCATTTATTGGGCTGGCATTTGCCAGAATCCAAAGTCCGGGCCTGCCTTTAGGGACCTTCCAGCTATAGTTGGCACCAAAATGCTCTGTTGAGTTTTTGGATGCTGAGATCTGTCTCTTTGCTCCATATGGGTCCAATAGGCAGAGAGGGACATTTTGACCACTGTTCTTTACCAGAGGGCAAACACAATCAAAATGCCCCATGGCAGTAACATAACTAAAGCCCTACAGGTCTGGGTGAAATATTTGCCCTCTCAGCTTTACCCATCTGCCCCTGCACCTGTATCTTTTCCCATAGCTGCATCTGCCCTCCACCTAACTAAACCTAAGATTGGGGGAAAATAAATGAATATCAGGATAGAATTGTCCCTTAGCATAGGGATCAGTATTGGTATGTATGAAAAGGAACCTGTTTGTGAGATATGAGTGCAATGAGATTCAGGAAATGATTGTGACAGACTGTGTTCCTATCAGTTACATTCCTCTTCATGGTATTTATTGATTGGGAGCAGGAATCATTGTGGACAGACATTCATAGGCTGAACTTGGCTCAGGTTTCAGTGACCAAGCTATCTAGGGGAGGAATTCTATCTCATAGAGCCAGGGGCACTCACTTTATATTGTACCTGTGGAAAGGCAGAGTCTGTTTATTTTATTTGCGTACACGTATTGAGACTAAATGTAGGAATTTCCCTTACTGCCTGTAAGATAAGTCTCCTTTCAGATTAAAGAGGAGGTTCACCTTTATGTTAACTTTTAGAATGTTAAAGAATGACTAATTCTAAGCAACTTAATTTTTTTAGGAAAATCCAGGATTTGGTTTGGCATTCTGCCTTTTTCAGCAGGATTTGGCCGAATCCTTATGCCTGGCAAAACAGAATCAGAATCCTTAAAGGGGTAGTTCACCTTCAAACAACTGGTTGTTTTCCGATAGATCACCAGAAATAAAGACTTTTTACAATTACGTTCTAATTTCTATGTATCACTATTTTTCTAATATTGAAGTGTAAAGTGTCTTTTTTTACCTTCTAAAGCAGCTCTGGGAGGGGGGTCGCCGACCCTGTAAACTGTTCTAAATTGAAACATTTAGTTGATACATTTCTTAGAACCCTAGTTCCTGCTGAGCAGAATCCCTGAGATTCATTACAGGCAGCTGTTAGAATTGATACAATAGTTGCTAATACTCCATGCTGAGGTGCTGCTGACTGAGAAATGTACCCACTAAATTTTGCAAAATTGTAACAGTTCAGAGTCTGGTATTTTTTTCAGAAAATGTGGCAACCCTAGCCACAAAGTATTAGATAATTTTTAGGGTTGATATTCCCACATCTCACATATTGTAATGAAGGACATTATAAATGAGCGAGAAGATATCTCACGAAGACCTCAGACCTCAGTACCAGTGCAGTAGTCATATGTTTGGTGAAAACCTCTTCTACTGTATAGCAATGTGGATTAATCACAATACTAGCTCCTTTCTTCCTTTCGAAATGCCTTCCCGCAGGCAAGAATGCAAGTCTCTGGTGGGATGGCATATGTGTTGCTTTGGTTTTCCTAAGTTGCCCGAAATTTCCTCGTGAGGCAACTTTGGGCGACTGTCAGAAAACCGAATCGATACATACGCCATCCCGCCGGCAGGAAGGCATTTCTGGAGATAAGTCGCCTGCAGTTGCAAAGATTTATTGCTTGCGACTAATCTCCCCGTGTGCCACCACCCTTACCTGTAAAAATGAAATATTCTTTTTGATGGGAGGTGCACAATGTTGTCTCTGCTGCAAATACAAGCCTTCGTACCATAGAAACAAAATAGAAACAGAGGCACACTCCACTCAAAGCTTCTGCAATAAAATCCAGCTTTTTCTTTTATTAAGTTGAGATGCTGGGATCTCAATTTATTAAAAGATATACCGGGATTTTCTTGCAGAAGCATTGAGCGGGGTGTGCCTCTGTTTCTATTTATTTTCTATAGCACTGTGGAATAAATTGGTACTTTAGCAATGATCATTAGCTGCGTTTTGTTGGGGATGAGGGGTTCTGGGATGTAGCTACCTACTAATTAGATCTTTGTCCAGTGCCCACCCATGCTTCATATCTCCTCTGATTATTTCGGTGTCACATACACCTGGACCCCTCCTGCTCCACAAGTAACAACTACCCAATCTAAACCAAATAAATTCCCTTTCCTACTGACTCCACTGACAAAAGCAAATTGAACCCCAGCATTGACCTCTTCTCAGTTCTCATGTTGGGAAAAAGGAAAGACTTAAAGAGATTCAACGAACCTCTCATTCTGTGCGTGGCTCACTGATTTCCTAATGCTTGAGGTCCCAATCTCAGGTATCCCTGTACCAACCATTTCTGCTGCCAGCAATTAATTCAAATGCTTACAAGCCATTCAATACTTATATTATAATACCCATAACTATCTGGGGCCTGTGATTTTCCAACTCAGTGGTGGGAATTCACAAAAGTGTTGGGAACGAAAAAAAATGTAGAAAGTGTTGTAGTAATAACCGACTAATTCCCATAGCATTTACCCACGAATTTTCTGACATTTTTATTAATTGCTTGTAAACTCATTTGTTTTCCCGACAATTTTTCCGACACATTAGACTCTCCAAAATGAAAATGTCGGTCTTTTGAAAGTGCTCGGTAAAATGTCGTCTGTCCAACGAAAAGATATACAACATTTTAGGAAATTGTCGGACTTACGAGACATTCAAAGACGGTAACATCTGCCTGTGTGAATTTGCCGTTCGTATGACATTTTACAAATCACTACTTCTGGGTTACTTATTTTACCGACACTTTTGGGAATTCCCCCCCAATGTGTGTTTTTAAACTGCATTAAAAGGGCGGTTCAATACTAGCTTTTAGTATAATTATAGAATGGCCAATTCTAAACAACTTTTCAATTCTTTTTTTTTTTAAATTATTTGCCATTCTCTTTTGACTCTTTCCAGTGGGGGTCACTTACCCCATCTCTAAAACAAATGCTCTGTAAGGCTACAAATGTATTGTTACTGCTACTTTAAATCACTCGTCTTTCTATTCAGACCCTCTCCTATTCATATTCCAGTCACTGCATGGTTGCTAGGGTAAATTGTACCCTAGCAACCAGATTGCTGAAATTGCAAACTGGAGAGCTGCTGAATAAAAAGCTAGATAAATTGCTCAGAATATCACTCTGCATCATACTAAACTTTAACTCAAAGGCGAACAACACCTTTTAAATTGCAAAATGAAGTGATGAATGTGATCACGAGGAAACTTCGGGCGACTTCAGAAAACAAAACGATCCGAGTGCCATCCTGCCGTCGATTTAGATTCTAGCCAGCGGGAAGGCAATACGGGGAGATTAGTCGCCCAAAGAAGAGGTGATTTGTCGACGGGCAACTAATCTCCCCAATCTCCACGTGTGTCTCTGCCCTTAATGTCTGAGTCCTTTCTACTCGGCATTGACCCAAAAGCACTAGCCCCTCTGCACTGATGAGTTTCCATTGTGGTGTCTTTTATGTTTCCAATGTGTATGATTTGCTTATCAGACAATAATCTTGAAGCCTTGATTCAAATGTAAAAAAGCAAAATAGCCCCAGTCTGTGTTTCAAAAGAAACCAAATGTTTCCCTATGGCAACAACGCCCAGAACCAGTGATTTGAATAAAAGCCATCGCCCTGCATTCCATTGTATTGTGTCACACACCTCCCAGGCTAACACATACACACCTCTATAGTACATGGATACACCGGGGTAGGGACAGTCAGCACTTTGGCTGAAAGAACGATTAGACAAAGACTGACAAAACTTACAGTGTATAATTACACACAATACAATATTGCTTATACTTTTATTCCTTATAATGTTGATGAGAATGTATCTAATTAATCTCCCTGAAAAAAAAGTATTATTTACTCAACATGTGCCAGACTGTTTTATTATATTGTTTACAAAGAGCTAAACTGCTACAACTTGTGGCATAAAATGAATAAAAATTATTCTTTATTTGCATCATAGCTGCACTGCTTATTCACAATATAAAATTTAAATTCTAGTAGGGTGATTAAGCCCCAGCAAGCAGATTGAAGTTCATACAGTTATGGCACCTGTTATCCAGAATTTTCTGGCTCTAGGGTTTTCCGGATAATGAATCTTTCTGTGATTTGGATTCATACCTTCATAACTATCTTGGATTCATCTTCATACCTTAAGTCTACTAGAAAATAATTTAAGCATTAAATAAACCCAATAGGCTGGTTGTGCTTCCAATAAGAATTAATTATATCTTAGTTGGGATCAAGTACAAACTACTGTTTTATTATTACAGAGAAAAGGGAAGTTGTTTTTATAAAAGGTAAGTTATTTCCTTAAAATGGTGTCTACGGGAGATGGTCTTCCCGTAATTGATCTTTCTGGAACATGGTTTTCCGGATAACGGATCCCATAGTGTATTCCAAGCCAGAGAGCTGCAGTACAAAATATATAAAAAGTGCAAAAACTACAAAAAATATAATAACTGAGGATTAATGTAAAGCCACAGTTTGCAACAGTTTTAAAGGGGTGTTTCACCTTTAAGTTAACTTTTAGTAAGTTATATTTTAGATTGGTTAATTCGAAGCAACTTTTCAATTGGCTTTGATTTTTTTCTTACTAGTTTTTGAATTATTTGCTTTCTTCTTCTTCTGACTTTTTCTAACTTTCAAATGGGGATCACTGACCCGATCTGAAAATCAAATTTTCTGTAAGGCTATACAGTTATTATTATACCTACTTTTTAATAATCATCTTTCTATTCAGGCCTTCTCCTATTCATATTCCAGTCTATATTCCAGTGCATGGTTGCTATAGTAATTTGGACCCCAGCAACAAGATTGCTTAAACTGCAAACTGGAGAGCTGCTAAATAAAAATCTAAATAACTCCGCAAATAATAAAAAATGAAAACCAATTTGATATTGTCCAAGAATATCACTCTCTACAGCATACTAAAAGTTAACTTAAAGCTGAACACCCCTTTTACAGTATATAGGTCTAGCAACCAATCAGCAGTTCGCATTTACTGGTCACCTGTTTGAAAGCAAATATCTGACTTATACACTATAGGATACTAGACCTGGTGTAAACATAATGATTTTTAATTCTGTTCATGTCCTTAGATTAATTACTTGCAGGAAGCTACTTTGTCACTTTATCCGATTAGTAGAAACAATGCAATACAGGGGGATTCAACTGACCGTTTGTATAAAAACACAATATTTATTGCCACAACATTTTGATTAACCCAACCTGTTTGGTGAAACCCACAAGTTACCTTTCTTGGAGGTTTCAATGAAAATAATTTTTTTTTTGGAAAAACTCAATGGGAAATATAAAACAAGCAGATTATTTGCACAGGGAAAAGATACAGGGTGTGATATATATATATACCGGTATATATATATATATATATAGATATAGATATAGATAGATATATATATATATATATATATATATATATATTTGAAAGAGCTAAGAAATATTAGCTGAAGCTAATCAAACAAAAACTCCAACCTATTAACAGGTCAAGACTGAAAAATATTTAGTGTAAAGAGAGGCCAAAATAACCCCACACTGGCCCAATAGTTACATAACTTTGAGGGCCCAGTTCTTTAAAGGGGTTGTTCACCATTAAATAAACTTTTAATATGATGAAAGCATTGCTATTCTGATACAATTTGCAATTGGTCTCCATTTTTTATGATTTTTCAGTTATTTGGCTTTCTGGTCAGCAGCTCTGCAGTTTGGTCTTTCAGTAGATGTCCTGTTGCTTGGGTTTTATTTACCCTAGCAACAAGGAAGTGATTTAAATGAGAGACTGGAATATGAATGTTGAGAGACTAAATATGAAGTTAAGTTAGGGTTGCCACCTTTCCTCTATGTGGCATCTGGACATTTTTTATGTAGAATGCACTGGTTCCTGAGATTCTATGTAATATGAATCAGAATTATTTACTAATAAGCCTTGCCCAGTACATGTACTTTGAATAAATATATATGTAGATGTAGAGCTACATCCTCAGAGGCACAGGGCTAAAGAGCTGTGATCCCCTTAGGTCAGGGGCAGGGCCGGAACTAGGGGTAGGCAGAGTAGGCACGTGCCTAGGGCGCAAAGCTTGGAGGGCGCCCAGCACGTACCTCTAACTGCTGCCTACCCCATTCCGGCTTGAAGATTCCTGTGTTATGCGCATTGCAAGCGCGCCTAGGTGAGGAAAGGGTGGTGTGCGCAGCCTGACACAGCCTGTCAGTGTGAATGCGCACTCCCGTACGTGAGAGCTCCTGTACGTGCGTGCATGCGCGCGCTGCCGTGCGCGCGCTGGTTTGGAGTGGGCGATGCAGCCTGGAATGTTGCCTGGGGCGCCCGGACGATTTGGCCCGGCCCTGGTCAGGGGTGTCCAAACAATGTGGAGAGGTGAAAATGTGTGGGGCTGACCATTCAGCCTGACATTCTTTGAACGATTAATATCATTTAACTAATTTAAACAAGGATTCGCCTAGCCGTAGCAGTAATATTTGGGCATATTAGTGAAATGATCTGCCACTTGGTCTATACTGCTGCCTGTGTGCTGAAGGTGTAAGTAATAGACACATACTGGCACGTAGTTCACTGTACTGGCACATCAGTACGTCTATTGACACCTTCAGCCCTAAAGAAGTATGTGAGAGCGTCACTACGTTCCAGTACGTGTCTATTGCTAACTTCTTCAGCACACAGGCAACAGTATAGACCAAGTGGCAGATCATTTCACTAATGTGACCAAATATTACGGCTAGGCGATTCCTGATCACACTGTGCTGGCGGGCCGCATTATTATTAATTTCATGATGGAG
The DNA here is from genome assembly GCF_017654675.1 of Xenopus laevis. Lineage (NCBI taxonomy): Eukaryota > Metazoa > Chordata > Amphibia > Anura > Pipidae > Xenopus > Xenopus laevis. The sequence goes on along the minus strand of NC_054381.1, from coordinate 137,988,350 downwards.
GCTGAGGGCCGGTGTAAATTTGAAGATGGGCCACATTTGGCCCCCAGGCCGCACTTTGGACATGCCTGCCTTAGGTTAATACAGAATAAAGAAGGCAAAAACATATGTGTAGTATTGAGAGCCTACTTCTTCGTTTAGCTTTAGTTCTTCTTTAGAGCAGAGACACACACTCAGATTCGGGTAGATTTAGTTGCCCAGAGATAAGTGGCCTCAACTTTGGGGCAACTAATCTCCCGCCGGCTACAATCTAAATTGCCTTCTTTTTCCGAAGTCGGCTGAAGTTTCCTTGTGAGGCAACTTCGGGCGACTTCGGAAAACGAAGCACACTGATTGCCATCCCACCGGCGATTTACATTCTAGCCAGCGGGAGACAGTTTGTGGAGATTAGTCGCTAGGTGATTAATCTCCCCGAATCTGATCGTGTGTCTATGGCCTTAAACTGCTAGACATATCCATTCTTTTGAATACTGCAAAATGATCCTTTATTGTAACTTTTGTTACTCATTTACAGGGTCAGGGTTAGAGAAGCAGGAAATCTAACATGCAAACATCAAACTGTTGTAGAGCTATAGTTAAAAGCATCGCCGGGTATTCACCTACCTGCTGGGGAATGCTGGAAGTTGTAGTTTTAGGACAGCAGGAAGGTTGCAGTTGGGTATCTTTGAAATAAATACTGAAGAATCAGAGCATTACACAATGTAGTTGCAAGGGCAGCATTGCAGCTTGATGAGCTATAACATAATATTATACTCCCAGTGGCCTGACCCCTGCCATTGTCAGCTGGTATCAAGTATGGCACAATGAGATAAATAAAGTCCTTTACATTTAACATTATCTGCATTATATACAGCCCTTTAGCCCTTAATGTTTAACTTGTGGGGAAAGATGCAGAAATATTATAAAATCAGTAATCAATACAAAAGGGGTGGTTCACCGTTAACATTTAATATGTTATAGATTGTCTAATTCTAAGCAACATTTCAATTGGCCTTCATGTTTTTATAGTTTTTGAATGATTTGCCTTCTTCTTCTGACTCTTTCCAGCTTTCAAATGGGGGTCACTGAGGTTTTTGTATCGGATCAGAGGGTTGTGCCGGAAAACTCGATCAATTCAAGTTTTCTGGTCATGAGGCAACTTCGGGCAACTTTGGAATACAAAGCACCCAGGGGCGATCCTGGATATTTTGCCACCTGAGGCAGCTTTCCTTTTGCCGCCCCCTCCCCATGGCATTCACCTTTTCAGCGCCGGAGGGGGCCAGGGCGGTCTCTGCACTAGAAGAGCCGAATTTCCTGGTTGACGTAAATTCAGCTCTTAGTTACCAGGATCAGCATTTTTGCAGCCCCTGGCAACCAAGGGGGCGATGCCGCCTGAGGCGAGTGTCTCAACTAGCCTCTTTGGTGGAGCGCCCCTGGAAGCGACGCGTGTGCCATGCCGCAGGCGACTTTTCATTATAGCTGGCGCAAGACAGTGGGAAGCCGTTCGGGGAGATTAGTCGCCCCCAAAGAAGAGGCGAATAGTCGCCAGACTACTAAATCTCCCCGAATCGCCAGGTGTGCCCTTACCCTAACACCTTGGGGCATTTTACGAGTAAACAACTGTTTACATACTTGTTTGAATCACCAATAGGGTTTTGTACATATTCCACTTGGAAGGAGCTGCCATGGATCTCCACCTTTCTGTAGGCCTGGGAGGCAAATTTCCCATGCTCCCTGTACTGCAGTGCTGTGCTGTACAAACAAGCCCAGTTATTTAATGTGTTGGGGAGGGAAGTATAACATTTTCCTCCCCATTGCTTCATCATGAGAAAATCAATAGGCACACCTATAATCCAACAAAGTCTTTTAATTCATCTGTTTTTGTCTGTAATTGAACACAAGGAGACAGGCACCTGGATTATAACTGCAGGGAGCATGAAGGGCAGATGGATAACTGAGAGTTCTGTAATTTGGATCACTATGCTTTGTCTACTAAAAAAAACAGATAAACAATAAATAACCACAAAAGGATTGTTCTGCCTCCCGTAAGGATTAATTATATCTTAGTTGGAATCAAGGACAATCTACTGTTTTATTATTACAGAGAAAAAGGAAAATGGATTATCTGATAGTTGGCCCTAGGGCCAATGATTGGATTATCTTGACCCAGCATGTGACTTTGTCAAACAAGCGGATCTGGACGTATATGACCACCTTTAATCTTAAAGGAACAGTAACACCAAAAAATAAAAGTGTCTTAAAGTAATGAAAATATACTGTACGGTTGCCCTGCACTAGTAACACTGGTGTGTTTGCTTCATAAACACTACTATAATTTATATAAACAAGCTGCTGTATAGCCATGGGGGCAGCCATTCAAGCACAGGATACAGAGTAGATAACAGATAAGCTCTGAAGAATCGGTGGCTTGTTTATATAAACAATAGTAGTCTTTTTGAAGCAAACACACTAGTTTTACCAGTGCAGGGCAACAGTACCTTATATTTTCATTACTTTAAAGGGGAAGGAAACATACCAAGGCAGTTTATTGCCAATAGATTAGCAAGCTAGAATGCATTTACATTCTTTAGAATGCTTTTCCATACCTGAGTAAACAGCTCTAGACACTGTATCTGTTTGTTTAGGATAGCAGCTGCCATATTAGTTTGGTGTGACATCACTTCCTGCCCGAGTCTCTCCCTGTTCACTCATAGCTCTAAGCTCAGACTACAGCAGGGGGGAGGAGGGAGGGAGAGAGGAGCAAACTGAGCATGCTCACGCTCTGTCCTAGAGGTTTAGTCTGAAATCAGGAAGTCTGATACAGAACCCATGTGTACACAATAGAAGGAAAGAAATGTGGTGTTTCTTTTGACAGAGGACCAGTAGCGTTCGTTGAGGGGGGTGGGCCCTGGTGCGTGAGGCGCAGCCGGGCCCCTCGCCCTCCGTACCTCCGCATTAGCCCGCATTTCTCAGTGGTGCACGGACTGCCGGGGGGCCCTGAGGGGGTGCGGCCCATGGCCCGCTCGCACCCCCTGCACGCCCGGTAGTTCCGCCACTGCAGAGGACTCAGAGCAGCATTACTTTGAGGGTTTACTGGTGTATTTATATAGACCTTTCTGATAAAGCATACTTGATTTTAGCCTTTCCTTCTCCTTTAAGACACTTTCACTTTTTTGGTGTTACTGTTCCTTTAAGGCCAGTTAGGATGCACATTGGGGATAATAGATATTTGCTCTGCTAGATACACTTAAAAGCCCTAGATTTTCTGGATCCTTTGGTTGAATGGCTGATACATGACAATACCCTGACCATGATTTGACCTTCAAGGAGCGCTTTAGTTGAAAAGTGTTCAACAACCCCCAATTTAACAATGTGGGGGCACTAAGCATTAGTACCTCTGATTGAACAAGCGAAGGTGACCCTCCAGATGTTTTTGAACTACATTTCCCAGCATCCCCAGACAGACATGATATTTGGTTGCTGTGCTTAAAAAACAGCCAGAAGGTGACAGGTTGCCTATCAATGTCTTATTTGGCAAAATTAAGCTCTATCCAAAAAGATGAGATGATGTGGGTGTGCAGCCAGGACAAGAAATCCTGTATACTCTATGTACCTCCCTGAAACCAGATCCCCCAGTAGCAAATTAAGCCAATGGTCGGAAGAAAAAAAAAAGACTTGCTACAATGTTGCTGGGGTGGTTTTTCCAGCTTCTCCGAGGCTTCCCACACCCATTGCCCACAGCTACAAGCAACTCCGGCTCAACCTTTTCACCTTAAAGGGACAGAAGCAAGCGTCTCTGTGTGAGTGGGTGTGCTGTTAAATCCATAACAATTTATGGAAATCTAAAGAGATGACTTTAGGTGTATGGGACAAGCTTTGACCAGCTCTCAATCTCAGTCTATACCCCCGACAGGTGTCTCAACTAAGAATAGCCACTGAGAGAAAGCCCTGTAGGCCCACACATTGGCTAGAAGTTAAAGGGATCCTGTCATCGGAAAACATGTTTTTTCAAAACACATCAGTTAATAGTGCTACTCCAGCAGAATTCTGCACTGAAATCAATTTCTCAAAAGAGCAAACATATTTTTTTATATTCAATTTTGAAATCTGACATGGGGCTAGACATTTTGTCAATTTCCCAGCTGCCCTTGGTCATGTGACTTGTGCTTGCACTTTAGGAGAGAAATGCTTTCTGGCAGGCTGCTGTTTTTCCTTCTCAATGTAACTGAATGTGTCTCAGCGAGACATGGGTTTTTACTATTGAGTGCTGTTCTTAGATCTACCAGGCAGCTGTTATCTTGTGTTAGGGAGCTGTTATCTGGTTACCTTCCCATTGTTCTTTTGTTGGCTACTGGGGGGGAAAAGGGAGGGGGTGATATCACTTCAACCTGCAGTACAGCAGTAAAGGGTGATTGAAGTTTATCAGAGCACAAGTCACATGACTTGGGGCAGCTGGGAAATTGACAATATGTCTAGCCCCATGTCAGATTTCAAAATTGAATATAAAAAAATCAGTTTTTTCTTTTGAGAAACTAATTTCGGTGCAGAATTCTGCTGGAGCAGCACTATTAACTGATTCATTTTGAAAAAAATGTTTTTTCCAATGACAGTCTCCCTTTAAGGGCTGCTACAAGTGTGGGGTTTCTCTGTGTGGTGCGTGCACCTTTATGAAAACTTCCAAAGAGTTTGTAGGTAACAACGGCGTTTTAAGATAGATTTTTATGCTAATTGCGGAACCAAGAATGTTATTTACCTTATCACTTGTTAGTGTGGTTTACAATATATAGGGAAGACAATAAGACGTATCAGAAAACGAATATCTGAACATCTAAACTGTGTATCACGACATGATTCTAGTTCTGCAGTAGCTAAACATCTATTGGAACATCATAATGGTAAATGATGCCTATCTTTTCAAGTTATAGACAGGGTTATTCCGGGGGCCCGTAAGGGGGATACAGAGACCTTACTCCTCAGAAAGGAGGCTTTCTGGATTTACAAGTTGTTTTTGACAAGGGATTAAATAGGGAGTGGGAACTCAATTGTTTTGTATATTGAATTATTTACTAAGTTACCATTGAGGTTTCTTTCATATCACCACCTATGATATTCTATAAAGGATATTTTGTATGGGTTAATCCTATTATTAACTATTTACGTTTATATTTATTCTTATTACTATTAATTATTTATGCCCATACTCATTTATAATTATATGTACCTGTCTATTTATTGGGTTTTTAATCTTTAATATTCAATATTTATTGATTTACCTTCCCGTTATATTAACAAGTATTTCATGTATTACCTATTTTGCTTACCTTCGCTTATCTGAATTGACCTTTAATTTGTTACAATGAATATGTTAGTCATTTATAACTTTCAATGGATTGTAACTATATCATTTATATACATTGTGTCTTATCAGGTAGTTTCTTTTTATCAAATATTTTGCAATTTTGTAAGCATGTCATTATATGATGTTACCACTCCTGTTAGTGGTATTTCAGTTGCTCAATATACCCTTCACACAACCTTTATATCATGCTAGATATGGTTAGATCAAGCCAATACGCATTTATCGTGATGTTTTAATTGGTATATCCATTCCTTTATTGGTGGTGGTTATAAAGGTGTTGTTTTGAGGGGAGGTGCTTAAGCTTCTGATGAAGTGACGTATTGGTCACGAAACGCTTCAAGCTACACTCTCCCTGCCCGCTTGTATAAACCGTTTTATATTGATCGAATAAAGTTGAACTTTTAATTCACTTTTGGCTCCACCGCTATTATATATATCTGGATGCTACTCCCTACGTGAAGTGCATGTGAAGAGAGAAAGCCGCCACACAGAACTAGCTGCTTAAAGGGTTTGTTCACCTTTAAAATAACTTTGACTATGGCGTAGAGAGTGATATTATAAGACAATTTGCAATTGGTTTTCATTTTTTATTTGTGGTTTTTGAGTTATTTAGCTTTTTATTCAGCAGCTCTCCAGTTTGCCATTTCAGCAATCTGGTTGCTAGGGTCCAAATGACCCTATCAACAGGTTCAGACTGGGCTGACGGGACACTGGGAAAAACAGGTGGACCCTGGCCCTCATGGGCCCCCACCGGCCCAGACCCTCTCTCCCGTTCTCCTGGCCCAACAAAAAAAAACAACAAATTGCTTTGCCCTGGACCCCCCCCCCAGTCTGACCCTGCCTATCAAAATGTATTGCTTTAAATAAGAGACTGGAATATGAATTAGGGTGGTGGCACAGGGGAGATTAGTCGCCAAACGATAGATCTTTGCTACTACGGGCAACTAATGTCCCCAAAATGCCTTCCCATCAGCAAGACAAGTATGCCATCCTGCTGATGATTCACATTCTTGCTGACGGGAAGGCATTTCGGGGAGATTAGTTGCCCACAGTATAGAAGATTTATCGCTTGCGACTAATCTCCCGTGTGCCACCACCCTAAGAGAGGACATGAATAGAAAGATGAGTAATAAAAAGTAGCAATAACAATACTAGGGATGCACCGAATTCACTATTTTGGATTCAGTGCATCCCTAAGCAATACATTTGTAGCCTTATGGAGCATTTGGTTTTAAATTGGGGTCAGTGACCCAATATTTGAAAGCTCTCCAGTTTGCAGTTTCAACATTGTGGTTGGCAAGGTCCAAATTACCCTAGCAGAAAAGACCGGACAAATAAAAAGTAGCAATAACAATTTGTAGCCTTATAGAGCATTGGTTTTTAGATGGGGTCATTTGAAAGCTTGGAAATAGTCAGACGAAGGTAAATAATTAGAAAACTATATAAAAAAAAAATAATGAAGACCAAAAAGTTGTTTAAAATTATCCATTCTATAACATACTAAAAGTTAACTTAAAGTTGAAGCACCCCTTAAAAGTGCTTTATTACATGACATGTATCGAGCTCCACTGACTCTTTATAAAGTGGCTCTTTCATTTTCTCAGTGGTTATTCTTAGCAATTATTAGGTGAATTTATGGAAATCCATGGATGGACAGAACTTTATAAGGGTCCAAAGGCAGTGTGCAAAGGGCAAAAATCGGTCACAATTGGGCATTTTATGCACTTTGTCTCTGTATTGTGATATGGGCTACCTCTGTGAATACAGCACTATATTCATGAGGGATGGGACAGGGAGACAAGAATGTAAGGGGGTGAACCAGATGAAGGTGTGATATGTGAAAATGTTGTTATCTTGTGAGTGACAAAAATGTGTTTGACTGTAAAATGTGTGTTTAAAAATGTTGAATGTAATTTGTGTGACTCGCCACTAGATGGCAGCAGAGATTTAGTTTAGTTGTTGTAATTCCTTTTCCAGACACTAGAGGCCACTATAGAGCACAGAAGGGCTATAAAAGGAGGTGCCCCGCCCAAGGTGAGCAGTGTTGATGGGAGGGCATGACAGAAGGACATCAGCTGGTCGGTGAGCGAAGACATCATTGATAGATAGGAAAAGCTAGAATAGGAAAGATCTTAAGTAAAGCAAGCACTAGGTGCACGAGATAGTGAGGTTAGTTAGCAAGGGCAGCTGTGGCCCCATCAAGGAGGAAAGTGGAATTAGTTTCCTACGGGCACTCCGTAAGAAAGGGAATCAGTGGAAGTTTAGGACAAGGTAGGAAGAACACCTGGTTCTCTGGACAGGAATTGGATGGAAAAGGTCCTAACCTGGAAGAGTGGAGGGATATCACCCAGAGGTATCGGGCCACTATTCGAGAGTGGGTGGAGCATATATCGGACCACTAGTCGGTTAGGTGTGATCCAAGATCCTAAGGCAGGTGTTCCTACTCTGAAGTGATTCCTTGAAGTAATTGTAATTGAAAGTGTTTTGAACAAGCGTGTGCTGGAGTGGTTGTAATGTGTTTGATGTGAAAGTCTATTGGTGTTCCTACAAGAATTAATATCTCCTGTTTCATTTTTACAATGAATTCCGTGTGGCGAGTAACAAGTGAGGTAAGTTCCCCATTAATATCTGGAAGCCCCTCCCACAAGTATGCAGGTAGAGATGCAGGGTGCAGTGAGGCTCTGTCCTTTAAATACATGCCAATAATAACATATCAAACATGAACTGGGCAGGTTTATAAAGATCTTCTTCTAATGCGATGTTGTCCATTGCATGGAGCGCTAACAAATGAGGAAGTGAAGAGGAGCCGCAGCAAAGGCCACGAACAATGGGAAGAACAGACAGAAAGACATGCTATGTGTGGCCCTTAGTTCGCTCTTTATCTATTCAGTCCATGGGTTAATCACTCAGAAAGCATTGATTGGCTCATGTATGGCCACCTTAAGAGCAGTGGCACATACAAGGGTTTGCAAAAGCCACCTCCCGGACTACTACCAATCACGTACTTGTGATTTGTAGAAGTTTGTAGTTTGTAGATTTGTAGAAGTTCAAATGGTGGCTTGGGAACACTGACTGCCACAATTGCCTGAAAGCTAATGCACCATCCCTTTTGGATTGTGGGAAATGGGGGGTGATTTGTCAGCACTTAGGTGCTATTGTCATAAAGCAGTGATTCCGAACATGTTGTAACAAATTGCTAATCAACCCCTTGGATGTTGCCATCTTCCTCTCTTCGGTAATCTTCGGAATGAGACTGGCGGAGCAGTGCATGTACAGTTGGAGCAGTTTTCTGAGTCACGACAACTGCACATGTGCTGAAACTCACGGAAATTGCAGAAGCGCCGGTCTCTTTCCGAAGATTACTGAAGCGGCTGAAGATGACTGCTGTGAACTCCGCTGGACAGAATCTGCACGGAGGGGTAAGTAAAGAAGTAGGGCCATTTGCCCGGGGGGAAAAGGGTCTATGTAGGGTAGGGGGGTCTATATAGGGTAGGGTTTTTTTTTAATTAAGGGTTTGTTTCTCCTTTAAAGCAGGTGCTTATTTTTGAATTCCAGGCTTGAAGGCAAGTCTTAATTGCATAAAAACCAGGTGTACTGCCAAACAGAGCCTCCTGTAGGCTGCCAATCCATTAGGGCTACCAAATAGCCAATTACAGCCCTTATTTGGCATGCCATTGAATATGTTTTATGCTTGTGTTGTTTCCAAACTCTTTTTACATTTGAATGTGGCTCACGGGCAAAAATGGTTGGGGACCCCAGACCTAAAGTGTCACAGTTTGCCATTAGTGATGGGCGAATTTATTTGGCAGGTGCGAATTTGCTGCCGGCGAATGAATTTGCTGCAAAAATTTTCTGGCAAAAATTCTTTTCAATGCCGGCGACAGTGTTGACGCCGGCGCCCATTTAGACGCGGCATTAAATAAACGGAAGCCCATTGACTTTAATGGGCGCCGGCGTCAACTTTGACATAGAAATAAAGAAGAAAAATTGATCAATGCACATTCCCTGGTCCCCTGTCATATAAGTAATCTAGGCAGATGCATGTATTTACAAAGACAGGGGTTTTTTTTAGATACAAAATTATGATCATAAGATTGATAAGCCACCATACCACGTCAAGGTAGAACCCATATGGGGGCCCCTAACTATTTACCTCTGGTCATAATTTCAGGGGAATGTGCATTGATCAATTTTTCTTCTTTTTCTCTATGTTTGTAGTTAATTTGGCCAGATCAGTAGCACTTCCATTGTATTTTAGTACATTTTTATTAAGCCATGGAGTGCTCCCACAACCTTTCCTTTTTGCATTTTGTATTGTAGCAGATCTATCCTGTTCCGAAGTTCAGCAGCTATGCTGCAGGCCAGGCTTCCATGTGGTTGTAGCACCCCCACACCCGTCCCTTTAAATGGTGGAACAATGCCTTTGGAAATGGGTGTTGGTTTGGGCAGTTTCTCTTTCGTAAAAGCCGCAAGCGGGGGAGGATTAATCTCATGGAACCAATGCTGGGGTCTAGGTTATCTCTCCCCTTTGAAATTTAATAGCGGGAGAGGACTAAGCCCTATGATGAAAACCAATGCCCAGGTCGGGAGACCTTTATTTCAGGTAATGCACTTAGGCCGGGAGACTTTAGCATTTGAAATTATGACCAGAAGTAAATATTTAGGGACCGCCATATGGGTATTACCTTGATGTGGTATGCCGGCTTATCAATCTTATGATCATAATTTTTTAACTAAAAAAAAACCCTGCCAGTCCCATACTAACTCAGCGGATCTCTGGGGGTGCCTGGATAGAATACCATTTAGAGTAAGGTCTGGGAAGAATACCTCTTTGGACTTTTAAATAATCCTAAAAACCCAGTATAAAGGAGAATTACCCCCCCATGTGACAAGCCCCACCCACTTCCCTCCATATTGCCCCTCCCTGTTTCCTCCCAACATAGTGAATCTCACACATCTGTGCAGAGTAGCACAGCAAAGTTCACCGACGCCATCTTCTTCCAATCGATCTTCTTCCTGCTTTGACCGGTGTTTTGGCGCATGCGCAGTAGGAGCATTTCGCCGGTAAGGATGTACTGCGCATGCGCCACAAGTCACAAAGTTTTCCGATTTTACTTTGTGACTTTTGGCGCATGGGCAGTAGATCGTACTGGCAAAATGCTCCTACTGCGCATGCGCTGGTCAAAGCTGGAAGAAGATGGCGTCGGTGAACTCCGTAGACTGGACCTGCGCAGAAGGGTAAGTAACAAGTTAGGGGCATTTGCCCAGCGGGACAGGTAGGCCAGGGGGGAGGAGGGAGGGGAAGCAACACAGGGGAGGGTTTTTGCGCCGACTGGGTTTCCTTCTCCTTTAAAGGACAGAACGTTTAAAAGTTAGGGTTATTTGTAAGTTTGTGGAAGATTGCTGGATCTTTATGGTGTAAAACAAATCACACACATCCCACCTGTTACAAAGCCCATGGCTTTCCCATAAGCCAACCAAAAACTAATTATTCCACTTGATATAAACATTTTCAGGAGACTAAACTCCAACAATTCATACAAGTGACATATATCCTTACAGATCTTAAATGAAAATTGAAAAACGGCTATATGGCACAGGATAAATAATGGATAACAGATAACACCATTATATTCTACAGAGCTTATCCGCTATCTGCTGTGTAACTTGAGCCTTTTCTCCTTTGAATGGCTGCCCCCATTGCTACACAGCAGCTTATTTATATAAACAATAGTAGTGTTTCTGAAGCAAACACAGCAGTTTTACTAGTGCATTATATTTTTATTACTTTAAAACAATTGAATTTTTTGATGTTACCGGTCCTTTAAACAAATCCTCTCAAAAAGAAAAATGAACCAACAAAGATAAATATACATAAGAGCATTTATTAAAATACATTTGTATAGCCATATAAGTTATGCTGCTCTATAGTGAAAATAGCTATAGTTTGTATTCATATATCAACAACACATTTTACAAACATATACAAATATTATTATAGGGGCCATTATACCCCCTTGATCAACAGGAGAGCAATTACTAGGGCTGAACACAAGTTTTGCTTAGTGTTTTAATTAAGGAATATCTATGGCTTTTGTTATTTCTTGCACTAAACAGCAGGGAATTGATTTTATATACAGAGAGCTTCTTGGCAGACTGATTTGTTTTGATTGTGCTTTTAAGAACTGGAAGTAGAATGTGACTTTAAATTTCACAATTCAACCTGTTGAGCGCAAACAAATAAAAAACATAGTTTTCCCTTATTAATACAACACACAAGAAGTATGTTTAGCACAAGCCCTATTCATTGCACTCATGTTGAAAAAGGGGTACATTGCCCCTTAAACTCCCAGATCGGCAATATTTTCAAATAACAAATAACCCTGGATCCAATCAGGAGGCAATCAGACTGCAGAGCTCATTTTCCATCAATGACTTGTTAATGTTTTGAGCATTTCATAACTATAAATCCTTTAATACTAATTCTCATCTTCTGTTGAATTCTCATCATTGTCATCTTCTCCATCCTCATCATCTTCCATTCTGTTTTTTTGTCGGTTTCCTGGAGGTTGCTGTTTAGTACAAAAAAAAAAAATATATAATTTTTTTGTCAATGCATTTTATGCATTATCAATTTCATTTTTATTTTATTCAAGAACTTCTTAAACAGAGTATATTAAATAATTCTATTAGTTTCCCTAATAGTCTGGTAATGCCATCATCCCAGTAGACTATGCAGAGATGCACCTTTTCTTTCAGTTCATAGTAGGCAAATTACTAGTGGCAACCAATCAAACAGTTTAATTTTTGTTCCTGCAGGTGGCAGAACAAAGCACATTACTGACTGGCTACTATCTGTTAGGCTAGGGGCTGAATTCAGCCTAGTGAAATCTGCAGGCCAATTTCAGCCTTTGCCGCTAGCAGTATCCTCTTCATGTTTTGCATCTGGAAGCCTTTTGCCGGTTCCAGAGCGAACACATTTGGCAGATTTCTTTGAAGAAAAGTGAGACTTTGCATTTCGCTCCAAAATCCGTCACAAGGCTTCTGGACTCATAAGAGGAGGATACTGCTAGCGTCGAGGGGCTGGAATTGGCCTGGGCATTTTTCCAGCCCCTGACAGTAAATAAGCCTGACAGTGTTTCCATAAGGGCAGAGACACACGGTCAGATTCAGGGAGATTAGTCACCCTGAAGAAGAGGAGACTTGTCACCGGACGACTAATCTCCCCGAATCTGACCACGTGTCTCTGCCCTAAGAGAGTAACCTAATAACAAAGATTAGTATTCTAAGATATAGATTTCCTTTCCTCTGCTATACATTTTAATTGGATGTCTTATTTGTCTGACTATTGGTGTTAAAAACAAAACAGAAAACTCGTCTGCGCATGTGCCTGGCCTTGGTTTAAATCCAGGACCTCAGACTAAGATTGAAGTGCCATGCATGCATTATGAAACGAACATTTATGATCAGGTTTTCCTTGTCCTTTAAATGACTGCCTGGCACTGATGAGAGAACAGCCAGTGGCTCACCTTGCAGGTGCATAATGTTCATAATGTAGGTCATACGACAGCTAGTAACTTCTACAATACTATTTACCAATCTTTTTCTCAACATGGTGAATATGCTATCTGGTTGAGTTGAATGACATTTTGTATTTTAGTTCATCTGTTATGAAGTACTAGATGGCAGTGGCAAATGAGGCAAGGCCGAGGCATAGAAAATAACTAACATTTGCAGATTCTAGCATCTCCTAGTGGTGTTAATTTTGACCTTATAGCAGGAAAAGGTTATAACTTGCCCTGGAATCTGCTTCCTGTTTGAATGGGAAACAGACACTATGAGGCCCATTTATCAAAGTCCGAATTTATCTCATTATTTTCTAAAAAATACTCTGACCAAATCCGCACGGTTTTGTTCCCCTTATTTATCAATACATTTTCCCAAAAATTCCTGTGTGGGGAAAAACCCGAAAAAAGGAATCGTGAATTTTTTGGATTTTCCACCTGAAAACAACCATTTTTTTGAGCCCAGCTCAGATCAAGATATCCTCGGGACTTCTCCCACTGACTTATATGCAACCTTGGCAGGTCTGAGATGCTGGATTTCAGGATTCTAACTTTTTCCATCCTCAGGGGAATAATAAATCCTGAAAAATTCGTTTTTTTTCCCACTAAAACTTCGGATTTTATAGTAAAAAATTTCCGGCTTTCTGGCATTCAGAGTTTAATAAATAACCCCCTTAAACAACCTGTGACTGACAGGCCCAAGGCAGGAATCAAATGCTTAATTCCACATTACCAAGTAGTAAATGTATACAAGATATTTTAAGCTTTTACAAACTCATTCAGAGAAACCTGCCAACAGTTGGTTAGCATTATATCTGTACTTACTGATATGACAGAGGGTGCTCTGCTTGTTGAGCCACTTCTGGAGTTGGCACGAACTATATCTAACCGAGACTGAAAATCTGGAGGATGGAGTGAGTTACGGAAAACCTGAAATGTATCATTAGAATTTAAGTTTATCCACATCATATATTATGGAACAAAAAATGTAGTATGTCACACAAAGGGATATTATCCTAGCAGATAATAAAGATTTATAAAGAAATGGCCTCTTCTGTGTAACTTTAGATCCCAGGCTCCCTGGTGCCAACTGCAGACCAAGAGCATACACACTGGACTTCAGGACCAGATCAGCTTGCAGTGCTCATGATAATATTTGGAAGCTGTGACAGGGAGTAGAAGCTAAGTGGCCAGACCCCTCTGTCTTTTCTGTTCAGGTACAGGGGTATGGGGCCTTGTTCAGGTGAATATTTGTAATGGTTGGAGAGGTGACATCTACAGAAGCCCTATGATGGAAAAAATACTATTTTAAGCAAGAACATAAACTTACCTTTAAAGAAAAAATAAGGATTTAACTCTCACTTTTTGGGCAGAGACACGTAAACTACGGAAAGTTATGGAGACATTTTGTTGCCAATAGATTAGCCACAATAGTGCAAGCTAGAATGCTATATTTATTCTGTAGAATGTTTTACCATACCGGAGTAAAAAGCTCTAGAAGCTCTCTCTGTTTGTTTAGGATAGCAGCTGACATATTAGCTTGGTGTGACATCACTTCCTGCCTGAGTCTCTCCCTGTTCACTTATAGCTCTGGGCTCAGATTACAGCAGAGAGGGGGGGGGGGGGGGGGGTGAGAGGAGCAAACTGAGCATGCTCACGCCCGGGGAAAGGAGGTTTAAGATGAAGGCAGGAAGTCTGATACAGAAGTCTATGTGTGCACAATAGAAGGAAAGAAATGTGGTGTTTCTTTTGACCGAGGACTGAAAGCAACATTACTTTGAGGGTTTACTGGTGTATTTATATAGACCTTTCTGATAAAGCTTAATTAGTTTTAACCTTTCCTTCTCCTTTTAGTCCCTGTGTCCAACTATGCACCCAGAACCACTGGTCTTATAGCACAAACTAAGCCCAATAATTCAGAGCTCTATATCCAAATGCGCAGTCAATTGATATCATCAGTGCAAAATAGTGGAACATGGCTTCTAAGGATACATAGTGGTCCACAAGAACAAAATAGGGTAATTTGCATAACTCTACCCACAGTTTCTAAATCATGATGATCTACCTCTCACTTGCAGATAACATTTCCCCACCCACTTAGGCTGGCAACGTCATTCAATCCCTTCCTCACCGTGTTCCAAGTTGAAGTGATGGATTCTGGGACTTGGGTCCCACTGCAATCAGAACAATATAAACACACACTATCTGTCTAGAACAAATGCCTTCCTCTTATCTAAACATGGACTCTAGCTCACAGCTATTCAGTGGATTTGTAATCCAGGGCAAATCACAGCCCACATACTCATGCACCATCACTGAAAAACAGCTGTAGATGTCACCTCTCCAGCCATTACATACATTAACCATTTTCTAGAAGATGGTGCCCCTTTACTTAACCTCTTACCTCGAGATCTTCTTCCTCATCAATGTCTTGAATATGCTGATATGCAGCTGTTAACACCTCCAGAGCTTTTCCATGGAACACCATTTCGATAGTTACAAACTCTGCAAATAGTTTCTATACAGGACAAGAGCAATAGCTGTAATCTATATACTCATCTTGCACAAGTGTTATGCTCCAGGAAATTACAGGATATATAATTTCATATCTTGATTTTACATACTACTCCCAAGCAGTCTGTAGTGTATTACAGCACATTATCTGCAGAATAGTAGACTGTACAAAGATATTGCTGATGGGTTGCTACTAGAAACTGCAGCTGTGAGACATTCTGGGCAGTTAGGATTTATGGAACACTGTCCTCTGCATCTTATTTTTCATCAGTCCCTGACCCTGTGGAGCTTGCAGTCCAATGTCCCTATCACAATCATGCACAGCATTTTCAATTGTATCAAGAGCAAATTATCATTCCTGGATTACCGGACTCACTCAAGCACAGGGAGAACATACAAATGCTTTGCAGATAGTTCACTGGCTCCAGTTCTGCAAGACAGGAATGCTAACCACTGGGCAACTGTGCTGCCTAACAACACAAATATAATATATCAAGTCTGAAAGCTTTACCTTTATATCTTTAATTTTTTGCTTCTCAAAATTGTCGATTGTTTCTTCGAGCTGCTGGCTAATTCTTGCTGCATCCATTGTTGCCCTTTGCAGTTCTGTTTCAGCCTGAAAATAAATATACAAAGCATTAAATGAACAAAAAAGCTACAGATCTGCAATTTTTTATTCCACTGTAAGACAAAACAATTTAAGGGAGAGGTTAAGTCAAACTAAACTAATCCTCCTTGGGTGTCTATAGTTATATCAATTATACTAGGCACAATATATGCTGTGCTGCCACAAAACTATGAATATTTACTCTAAGGGTCAGGGCACACAGGCAGATTCAGGGAGATTAGTCACCTGGCGACAATTCTCCTCTTCTTCGGGGCGACTAATCTCCCCGAACTGCCTTCCTGCCGGCTAAATTGAAAATCGCCGGCGGAATGGCACTCGGCGTGTTTCATTTTCCGAAGTCACCTCACGAGGAAACTTCGGGCTACTTCGGAAAACGAGTCACGCCGAGTGCCATCCCACCGGCGATTTACATTTCAGCCAGCTGGAAGGCAGTTCGGGGAGATTAATTGCCCCCAAGAAGAGGAGATTTGTCACCGGGCAGCTAATCTCCCTGAATCTGCGAAGTAATTTGTTTTCCGAAGTAGCCCAAAGTTGCCTGACGAGGAAACTTTGGGCGACTTTGGAAATCGAATGGATCCAAGTGCCATCCCGCTGGTGATTTACATTTTAGCTGACGGGAAGGCAGTTCGGGGAGATTATTTGCCCCGAAGAAGTGGAGATTTGTCGCCGGTCGACTAATCTCCCGAAACTGCCTGTGTGTCCTGAACCTAAAGGATAGATATTTACCCTGTTATCATTTGTACCACAGGCTCTCAGCAGGGGACACATTAAAAGAAAATGAGCCATTACTGTGAAGTTAATGCATGCTTATAAGATACTGTATTCAGACATTAGAAGGTTGGATAAAGTGCTGTTTTGAGAAGATCGTGGCCTCACGATCAGGATCTGATCTTTTAAAAATCTTTACATCTATGGCCAGCTTTAGATGCATGGGAATCTGTTGGCCTGTCCTGCTGAAAACTAGAAAAGAGGAGCAGATGTAGTGCAGATACAGTTGAATGGAACAACACTGTATGTCCCCTTTAACTATAATATAGCATAAAGAAAACTTCATATGTGTGTGATTGCATTTAAGGCTAATAGTGCCCATAAGAAATTTAGGTTGTTTTGACCACTGTATTTTTTTCCAAGCAATCAAAAGGACCCAAATAGCCCCCACTGCTTGTCAGCATAGGCACACCATTCTTACACACGGGCAGGAGAGAATCCTGAAAATTACTCCACTGATGTTTCCAGTTAAGAAAAAGGAAAAAAAAAAAAAAAAAACATTTGTGAGGTGCTGCATCTAAAGGCTTCTGCAGTGACTCCATATGTTGGTTGATATTAAACTTTGAATCACAAATCATGTTCTAGATGTCTGATAGTCCTCTATTCCTGGATAATTATGTTTGATTTGTACTACTGCAGACATCAAAGTTTAGCTTCCATTATTTTCTTAGAAATGTTTCTACCTGTGACTGCAAATGTGTGTAAAGGAAAATAATAACCAAAAGACAATTTCAAAGCAGAATTACAAAGAAGTAGTTCTAAAATATTTCTAAAGTTCATAAATCACAAATGTTTCAGTTTTTTCGAATACAATAAAACCAAGAGGCACACTGAACCATAGTGAAAAGATACTGAGAAAAAACTTATATACTGTATACTTTTAATACATTATAAGCAATTACTTGTTAGGTTATTAACTTTTACATACATTACTACAAATATAAACAATAGTTTACTCCTGCACCTTAACACTTTAAAGGGATTCTGTCATGAATTTTATGATGTAATTTTTATTTCTAAATTAAACTGTTCACACTGCAAATAATTCACTCTATCATATAACATTTCATTCCTGAACGAGCAAGTGTATTTTTTAGTTGTAATATTGGTGTGTAGGCTCCATCTCAGGTCATTTTGCCTTGTCATGTGCTTTCAGAAAGAGCCAGCACTTTAGGATGGAAATGCTTTCTGACAGGCTGTTGTTTCTCCCACTCAATGTAACAATGTATCGCAGTGGGACCTGGATTTTACTATTGAGTGCTGTTCTTAGATCTACCAGGCAGCTGTCATCTTGTGTTAGGGAGCTGCTCCTATTGTTCTGTTGTTAGGCTGCTGGGGGGGGGGGAGGTGGGCGGCTGGTGAAATCACTCCAACTGTTGTAAAAAGTGACTGAAGTTTATCAGAGCACAAGTCACATGACTGGGGCAGCTGGGAAACTGACAATATGTCTAGCCCCATGTCAGATTTCACAATTAAATATTAATTATTATGCTTTTTTGAGAAACGGATTTCATTGCAGAATTCTTCTGGAGCTGATGCGTTTTGAAATTTTTGTTTTCCCATGACAGTATCCCTTTATATGCTACAGATCTTATAAACTACAATCGTGGATAATGGGACTCTTCATGGGCGCAGAAAGAGATCATGTGACTTTACATACTGTAATCTGCTTCTGTGTCATTAAGCAGAGCATGGGAATAAATGGTCCCTAGGAAGCAATTGCTCCAGGAAATTAGAAAAGCAAATTGCTCCAGGAAATTAGAATAACCGTAGACGTATAAACCACGTGTTTGCCGTTGTCTTTGCATCTTGAACCCCAGTGATCGCCCTCACCATTTTGAGTCGCATAGAGGATCTTACTCATGATTTGTCATGACACACACTTTGGTCTTTAGGCTGGAAGAGCTTCTGCCTACAAAGAGCACACTCTGGCAAATGTACACTTTGTTTTTCTGTAGAGTTTTTGAGCGTGAGAAGTGTTTACCATTCTGTGTATATTATTTTATATCTGAATTGCTGTTGTTCGGCTGTTTCTATCCACATAAAACAATCATTGCATGAGAATAGTAGTAGAACTGGGATTTTGCCCACCTATTACACTATGTAATCTATTTTTTCTTGACTGATTTTATTGGATGATGGGATTTTATTGCATTCTTGCTTGCTTTTGGAAATCTTGTCTTGAAAAAATAAAATATTAAAAATGGTGGTAAATTTTAGTAAAGCCTGTGCTTGTCAATACATTTGTCAGGTAGTGTTACATTCTACAATATGTATTCTACCCTTTATTTGGCATTAAAAGGATACTATAATTTGTCGATCTGATGGATTTCTCTGGCGAGTTTTTTCAAGCTGAGCCATTTGTTTTGCTTCTCGGTTCCTAGCACTCAAGGTCACTTTGAGGTCCTCCTGTCAAATGATAAATATCAATGTTCGTCTCAGAATGAGAACCAATAACTCATTTATATTATTCACAGACCGGCAAAATAGTTTTATACTTCAAAAATTGGCTTAGATAGTTTTTCTTTCATAAAACATCATTAAAAACATTCACAATCTTGATTCACAATTGTAATCAATACCTCAAAAAAGGCAGAAACCCATTTGTTAATTTATTTTAGTGGAGGATAAAGGATTCAATTACATTTCAGAGTAAGCTAGCAATTTTAAAAGGACTTGCTTTTCATACTGTAACTAAAAAGAAGAAGCTATGTTCCTTCTAAAGCAGTAAAGGCCAATGCAGTATCTTCTAAAAGGGCACTTCCATGTAGGCATGAATCATATATACAAACAATAGAATCTGAGCTATTTACTTCTTTCTGAAGCCCATCAGACAGTTCTAATAGGCAGAATTGTTTCCTGATGTTTCTGCTGCTAGAATTCTGGCACTTTTCTAACTTTAGCTAAATTTTATTTTTATTAAATGAGAATTCAACCGTAATTAAAAAAAAAACCTCCCCCCTACCTTGGGTAGACCCTTCTCCCTCCAGCCCACCTGCCCCCCCCCCCGGACAAATGGCCCTAATTGTTTTACTCACCCCTCTATGCAGATTCTGAGTTCACTGGCGCCATCTTCTGTGTTTTTTGGAAGTTTCGGCACATGCGCAGATGGAGTAAATTTTCGGTTTCAAACCACTGTGCATGCGTCGAAAGTCATATACATTTTCGAAAATTTTTGCTACTTTGCGCATGCGCAGTTGTTTGGGACCATAAATTTACTCCGACTGCGCATGCACCAAAAATGCCGTCAAGACACGAAGATCACTTGAGAATAAGAAGATGACTGCTGTGAACTCCGAGGCCAGAATCTGCACGGAGGGGTGAGTAAAAAATTAGGGGCATTTTTCCCGGGGGGGTGTTTTTTTTTTTTTTTTTTTTACTACGGGTTGAATTTTTCTTTATCAGCAATGAAATTCTGAGAGTAGAAACCTCCCTGTGAACCTCCAGGGAGCATAGTATCTAAGCCTAAGTTTATGACTGATTAACTTCTTAAAGAGAAGAGAAGAGAAACCTTTATTTTTTTAAACATCTATCATAACATTGGCTTTGCATGCTATTTATAATTTATGTGCCCCTCCCTCAAGTCACTGATTGGTTACTGCCGGGTAATCAATCGGTGAAAACCAAGAGATCTGCAAAGCAGGAAGTAGTGTTCTGGCTATTATGTTAGACATCAGTCACTCCAGCCTTTATACATTACATTTTTGGCTAACTAAGTATATTTAAACATTTTTTTATTTTGCACAGCCTAATTGCTCAGTGCACAGCACAACATCACATTCAGGTCTACCTATTAAACTCCAGTTACAATATTGGTTTTCTCTGAATTGTGTATGCAGGAAGCATTGCCTGGGGTACTGTATATGAAACATTAGGAGATGAATGGTAAATTATTTTCTTTTGTTTTTCCCTAAATATTATCAAGATGCCATTGACTGTTACATAATAAAACTCAATTATAACTGGAACTGGCAGAAGGGTATAATAAAAGTAGGGCATAAAAAGTTTAACATTGCACTAAATACAATCAGGTAATTGAATTACATGAAAAATTAATTACTTCTACCTAAACAAACTTTATGGCAAGCCTCTACAAACCAAACTCAGAATCAGGAAAAAGTACATACCTACCCTTTTAAGCTTGATTATGCCACCGTAGCTTTTCAGAGGTTCCACTACTCTCGATTCAAGCCTCTCAACCTGAATTTAAAAAATGTATTTATTTAAATTGTTCATGAGGTCCTCTCGAAAAGGTCTGTAACTATTGCAGTATGTTCCAACTGGGATCAGCCCAGTTTAAGAGGCCAAGATCAAGGCAATTTATGTGCATGCTTAGTTTAAGCAACCTGTCCAGCCTAGTGAATCTTACCAGGTTATGCCAATCGTGAAAAAGGCTTTTAACCCAATTATATATTTTGTTTTCAGACACACAATACTTTATGTCAATATTAATGTTGTTTAAATGTTTGTGAATACCTCAGCTTGACGGTAATCCTGCAGTTTGGCAAATTCATCAGCAAAGTTTTTCAATCCATGTTTTAATGTTGGTGTTTCGGTGTCTGCATATGTATTGACTTCTCTCACAAGTAGGTCAGCTTTGTCTCGAAGCCTAGCAGTTTTACGGACATAACCGGCAAAGATTTGGCACAGCTCTCCAAAATGTTTTTCCACATTGTTAACACTTTCTTGTATCTGTCTGGTCTGATTGTCTCTAAAACAGGGTAGAGGAAAACAGAAAAGATATTGTACTAGTTAATGCATCCACGCTATTCATATTCCAGATGTAATCACTTAACCAAGGATGTGAAGAGGCAAACACAAAATTATGCTTCTAATTTTACTTTATTTACAATGTAAGATCTGCAGCTTAGTTCTGCTTATATGTTTGCTCCTGTGGTTGACAAGCTTGAGTTTTGGGCAAAGTAAGTGGGTACTTTTAATTTGAAATTCGAAGTTTCAAAAATTTTTATAGGCAAAAACTGTTGACTAGGGATTTATTCAAATTTGATTTGAGTTTTTTTAAAAATTTTAATTAGATTTTCGAGATTTATGTTACTCTGGCCCTTTGAGAATTTCAATTCGACTATTTGCCAGCTAAAACCTGCTGAATTGCTGTTTGAGTCAATGGGAGACTTCCAGGGATCAATTTGGAGCTATTTGCAGTCTTCTTGACATTCGAGTTCAAATCAAGTTTTTCAAATTGTAACTGAAATCGATTCAATTTGAGTTTTTGGTAGGGATGCACCGAATCCAGGATTCGGCCTTTTTCAGCAGGATTTGGATTCGGCCGAATCCTTTGGCCTGGCTGAACCGAATCCTAATTTGCATATGCAAATTAGGGGCAGGGAGGGAAATCACATGACTTTTTGTCACAATTCAACTACATTAAATCACATGCCCCAAAGGGTCAGTGGGACCGAGTCGGTGGGGTTCTGAATATCACCCTCCTGGTTAGCATGAACACTGTGCACAATTATAGTGTGGGTAGAGGTGCTGCTAATCGTAAGCGAGGCGGTTTGATAAATCAGCCCTCGAGCCTTTGACAAAGCCCATAAAACTTGGGTGAAACGCGCGTCAGGCACTCTATTAATTTTAATCTGGTTAGGCAGGGCGTCGGAACGGACCGAACTTAAGGGGCTGATACCACTAACTAGGAGGGCAACTAGGAGGGCAAGGTGTTGTGGGGGTTGGTATGGAAGTGGTTTTGTAGGCAGTTCACAATCGGTCCGAATGGCAGCACGCCATTAGCAACCACTACTCTTGGTAATTGCCAAGGGTAGATCCTTGGAAATTGGGAGGGCTACGTTGTGGGTGAAGGGGTTGGTTTGCAGGGTGGCATCCAACGGGTCAGTTCTAACACTCCATCAAGGGCAGACACTCGCTAATTGGGAGGGCTGCACTGTGGGTGAAGGGGTTGGTTTGCTATGTGCTATTCAATGAGGCTGCTCTAAGGTTTGACAGGAGCTCGAGGGCTGATTTATCAAACCGCCTCGCTTACGATTAGCAGCACCGCTACCCACACTATAATTTTGCATAGCGTTTGTGCTAACCAGGAGGGTAATATTCAGAACCCCACCAACTCGGTCCCACTGACCCTTTGGGGTATGTGATTTTATGTTGGTGAATTGTGAAATGACTATTTATTTATAAATAATTAATTATTAATAAAAATTATGTTTTACGAGTTTGGGGACACAATTTGATGGGAGGGTGCAAATATATGGGTCAGTTCTTTCCCTTTTTATCTTAATTATATCTTAGTTGCAATCAAGTACAAGCTCCTGTTTTATTATTGTTAAACAGAAAAAGAAATCATTTTAAAAAATGACTTATTTGGTTGAAATGGAGTCTATGGGAAATGGCCTTTCTGCAATTTGGAACTTTCTGGATAACAGCTTTTTTACGAATACGTCCCAAATACCAGATCCCATAGCTGTACAAGGAACACACAGGCCTGTAGTTACCTAGTCCTGGCTTCCGGGGTCTGGCTCATTGTGACGGTCAATTTTTCTCCAGGATCAGGAAATCAACATCAAATTTGCATCTTAAAACTTCTTTGCTGATGCCGGCAGAGCCATCATGGTACCAATGGACAGGTCTGAGTGAAGAGAAGGAATACATCCTATTCATGATTGTGAATCCAGGTTTAACACTTTTGCAAAGTAGGCACATAACTTATATTTATTGGCTATGGTACAGTAAACATATGTAAATTCCCATGGCCACTGTGATGTACAGCCGCTTTTGCGTTGCTGTAGATTGAACAAGATATAGTGTTTTGCACCATTAGTTGGCACATTCTTGTAGTCTACCCAGTAACTACCAAAATGCAGAAAAAAACAGTCTGAAAATCAATGACAGACACACTCTACTAAACAAACAGACTTTAAAGGGGTGGTTCACCTTTACGTTAACTTTTGATATGTTATAGAATGGCCAATTCTAATAAACTTTTCAATTGGTCTTCATTATTTTTATTGTGAATGATTGCCTTCTTTTTCTGACTCTTTCCAGCTTTCAAATGGGGGTCACTGACCCCATCCAGAAAAACAAATGCTCTGTAAGGCTACAAATTTATTGATAATACTTTTATTATTTATCTTTCTATTTAAGCCCTGTCCTACTCATATTCCAATCTCTTACTCAAATCAATAAATGGTTGCTATGATAATTTGGACCCTAGCAACCAGCAATACCGGCAATTCACATTCTTGCCGGTATTCGCATTCTTGGGGAGATTAGTTGCCCCCAGTAACAAAGATTTATCACTTGCCAACTAATCTCCGTGTGCCACCACCCTAATTCATATTCCAGTCTCTTTTTTAAAGCAATACATTGTTGATAAGGTCATTTGGACCCTAGCAACCAGATAGCTGAAATTACAAACTGGAGAGCTGCTGAATAAAAAGCTCAAAAACCACAAATCATACAAACCATTTGCAAATGGTCTCAGAATATCACTCTCTACTTCATGCTAAAAGTTAATGCAAAGGTTAACAACCCCTTTAAAATAATGGCACATCTCATCTGGTTCAAATGAGCCCTAAAACCTGCCCTTGCACCCCAAATCAGAGTGATGTTCCCTTTTTTTCCAGAGCTTTTCTCAATACATCCCACAACCAGCACCTCCCCAAGTGGGTATGGTACATTATGGGTTCTAAGTCGGGATGCACTGATTTTTACTATTTGGGATTCAGCTGAATCCTTCATGAAAGATATGGCTGAATACGGAACCGAATCCTAATATGCATAAAGAACATTTTTTACTTCCTTGTTTTGTGACAAAAAGTTACATGATTTTCCTTTCCACCTCTAATTTGCATATGCGAATCCGAATCCTGCTGAAAAAGGTTAAATCCCAAACTGAATCCTGAATTTGGTGCATACCTAGTTCTAAGGAGACCAAGAAGCAGCTCCACCTGGGTCCCGGGCACTAGATTGTGAGTGAATGCTGCAGGGATTATATTATATGGACATTCTCCTGTTCTTTATCCATTACATTTAAATGTGCTTAACTATAATTTGATGTTGAGAGCGGTATTCTGTTACAAATTGGCTTTCATTTTTTTTTATTAATGTTTTTTGAGTTATTTAGCTGTTTATTCAGCAGCTCTCCAGTTTGCAATTTTACCAATGTGGTTGCTAGGGTCCAATTTACCCTAGCAACCATGCATTGATTTGACTGGAATATGAATTGGAAAGGGACTGATTAGAAAGATGAGTAATAAAAAGTAGCAATAACAATACATGTGCAGCCTAACAGAGCAGATGGGGTCAGTGACCCCCGTCCCATTTGAAAGCTGGAAACAGTCAGAAAAAGGCAAACAGTTCAAAAAGTTGATTAAAATTAACCATGCTATAAGATACTAAAAATGAACTTAGAGGTGAAGAGCTTTTTTAAGTAAACACAGCAAAATGTATGCTGCTATCTCAAAATAAATGAATAAAAAGCCCCAAAATTGCACTGTATGGATATATATATATATATATGTTCGATATATTGAAATAAATGAAAAAGGTTTATTAAATCCGACCGAAACGTCGGATTTAATAAACCTTTTTCATTTATTTCAATATATCGAACATTTGAGTTTTTTATGCAAATCCTGGGAGTGCCGGTACTACGTGCTTTTTCTGTTTATTCTCTAACCAGAGCACCCAGGTATCTTTTGTGTACTTTAAGCTGTGCAGCTTGCACCCACCTTTCCATATATATATATATATATATATATATATATATATATATATATATATATATATATATCTCTATCTATATATATATATCTCTATCTATATATATCTATATATCTATCTATATCTATATATATATATATATATATATATATATATATATATATATATATATATATATATATCTTTCAGACGAGTATCCACACTCCAAAGTCAATCTTAATAGAAGGAGGGGTGCCCGGTAAATCGTGTATACACCAATAGTTTCCAGACCAGCACTCCCTTTTGTGTAAAAAACGTAATCTTTTATTGTTGCATAGTATCAATGGCCAACGTTTCGGTCCCTATTGGGACCTTTTTCAAGGATGATACAAAGTGTAATAAAACCAAACATTAAATACCCATGTGTTTCACACCAAACCAATCTGTGCCCTTGTGTCCAATCTTCCCTTAATAGGTTAATTGGTTCTATATCAAATCATTGGACATTCTTATTCAAGTAAAAAAGTATCTTCTTAAAAGCTATATCCATATGATGTAACAGACATTTTTATCATTTTGTCAGTACAATGTGAATTATAAATATCCAATAAATAATTTCTAAACATCTCCGTGTCTGTGTCCAGGTTCAAGGCTCTGTACCCCAGTCTCCTGTCCCTCATATTTTCCGGTGACTTTCCCCAATTTCAGGGCATAAAATCTGCTGGCCACCAAAATATCTAGAGTTTAACGTGATTTACCAATATTTATTGAAATTGTATATGAATTAGGCCTTATGGGCCCCTATAGCTCCTGGGCCGCTGGTGACGGGCAAATCTGTCCCATTTTGCTTCAATGAAAAATTTGAGAAAGAGTGAAAATTTGAAAAAGGCATATTTTCAAATGTATTCATTTACTTTTTAGACTTATTTTTTTTCACTGCACATATGGTGCTATTTTGGGGCTACTTATGCAGTGCCTCTGGGCTGGTTTTTATCAGACCTGACGTCTCTCTCTCTCACATACAGCATCACGTGACCAACCCTGCTTTCTCTCTCACATACAGCATCACGTGACCAGCCCGGGGCTCAGTCTCTGGAGGAAAAGGAAAGCAAGTGTGAGGCGGCAGGTGCCTGACAGACCCTGCAATGTTTTAGTGGGAAACGTAAACATTAAATGCACCGCCTGACAGGGAAAACTCTGGGGGGAGGCAAATGTTTCATTCACACACGCAACTGTTCTAAACCCCCGATCGTTTACAAATACTGTATGCAAAATGTGCCGTTTTATACAACCTCGGTGAAGACAGTTGCAGGATTCTTACCCCACTGACTGAAATCTGTATCGCCTCCTTTCTCCTACAAACCGAAGCCCGCAGCGAGGAGGCGCGTTCAAGCGCACCAATCACGATACTAGACGAGGGAAACCCGGCGAAGATCAACCAATCAGGGCGCACGCTTCTCTTCCAGGAAATGCCGTCGATTTGGCGGAAGTCCCGCCTACTCACTCGCCCGTCCCCATCGAAGATGGCCGGCGAGTCTCAGATGGAGCTGCTTTTTCTTGACACTTTCAAACACCAGAACTCTGAGGTAAGCGTAACATTTGTTTTGCATTCTCTGGCGGTACGAGTGGGGTGTGTAGAGTCGCATGAGGAAGTGACTTTGCCTTTATAACAAAAACAGTGTGAGTTATACGGGCCTACAACTGCTGTATCCAAAATACTCTGCTAAAGCTTCAGTTACTGTCCCCATGGGGATATCCAGTTAGTGGCCTTGTACTTGATGGTATGTTGTACTGGAACATTTACTGTCCTTGGGCTTCTCCCAATTTATTTGCACCCTTAGAGCATGCTGAGTTCTGATTGGCTGGTGTCTGCTGCATTAAAGCACAGGGCACTTTTACTAATACAGTGCAAGTTCAACAAACTTATATGAAAACAAAAATGTTTGCCTCCATCCCTGGCCTCTGTTCTTATATCTGCATTTGTACTTTGTTTTGTAGCAAGGCAGCAATGTTGATGTCGTTCGATTCCCGTGTGTGGTTTACATCAATGAAGTGCGGGTCATCCCACCAGGAGTCAGAGCACACAACAGCTTACCAGACAGCAGGGCTTATGGGTAAATTCAATTATGCTCTATTAGAATATACATAAATGCTATCTATCGGTGGACACTATGCAAGGGTCCAAAAGCACTTGGCTAAATCTCAAATGAAAGAACATGCATGGTAGTGATGTGCTAGTTAGGGTTTCCCTGACCTGCACCCGACTCTAACCCTCCCTCCCTTAGCCCGCACCCGACCGCTTCCGGGTTGCTTTTATAGACCCGCGCACTGATGACATCACGAGCAGGCGCAGCGTCTATAAAAGACGAAGTCAGAAGCCGACATTTGACAGGGGCGGGCGGGGAGAGCAGGAGAAGAGCTTAACCCGCATCCACCCGCGAAGAAGCGTGCAAGGTCGGCCCGAACCTGCCTGACACTTCACTAATGCACGGTAACTCACTTTAGGCATTTATTTGTGCAAAATCACCACAGCAGTTAAAAACAACATTGTGCAAATGAAAATAATTGTGAATACATAATCTCATGTAGTAGCAAGTAGTCGGCACAACGATTATCAAATTCTTTGAAGGCAGTGCACGTTACTTCAATGGCCATTGGAATCATCATAGGTTGAAGAATTTTGAAACAGTACCAACGTATTTTTCTTTTTTCTTAAAAGCCTTTAATTGTGCATAGAGGCATCACAGCAATGTTTCAGGCCTTGCGGCCTTTTAGCAAGCTTGATAAAAGACCGCAGGCCTGAAACGTTGTAAAACTTAGATTTAGTATACCTGCATCAGAAAAGATACACAAAGCATTCAATGGTACATCTGTATATACAACTTGTTGACGGTGCTCTGCCTTTTAACGATCTCTTTACTGTCTCTGGGTAGAAACAATACTTAAAATAATTCTCATGAGACAGCCTGAGAGAGATTAGACAGTTTGGAATAATTTATTTCCACCTGGCTGTAGTAAGCTATAACTGCCATCAAAAGAGTTCATGCCCCATGTGCAATGCTTTTTCAGAATAAAAACATTTTTTCACAAAAACGAGGTTATATTTGAATCAAAATTATTGCTTTCCTCCTCTAATAGAGGAACATTAATACTTGCTAATGAGCACACTTATTGCTGACATCCTGTTTCCTGAGTCTGTTTTAACATACAGTATTTTTGCTTTTAGGGAGACCTCTCCACATACATTTCACCTGGATCTGTTTTTCAACAATGTTAGTAAGCCAAGTGCTACAGTGTTTGACAGACTGGGGAGGTAAGTATACAGACTTTCTATACTGAAAACATTGTACAATTACTAGTGAAAATTAGTTCAGGTTTGGGGACTGAGTGGACCAAGCAGTGTATATAATGTCCAGGATGTCGAACTGCATATATCTGCTGGCAATTATGTCTCACTGCAACTAATTGTCTGTGGATCTGACAATTCTGCAGTGGTATAAGAGGAGTATTAATACTATTACAGTCCTTTAGATGATTTTTCATTTTAACGTTAATGTCCCTTTGATGGTGTGCCTCTTCTTCATGATAAAGAGATGGACCTTTTTATGTTTAGTTTTCTGATGCTTAGGACCAAATTAGGATTTAGGCAATCCCAACCAGGAGTTATGGTCATATTGTTTGTTGTAAAAATGATGATGAGTACAGGGCTTTGTATCTTTTGGGAAACAGTATTGGTTCTCTCTTTTGTGTTATTTAGGACCAAGAAGTAAATATGGAATCTTAATTATTTCTTCGTACATAACTTACAAATGCTTTTTCTTGTTTTGTCAACAGTTTGGATTATGATGAGAACACATCCATCATCTTCCGGCCAAATGCTAAGGTAATATAAGAACTGGCTATTAAAGTAAAAGGCATACTTTTTTGGCATAGATAAGACAGAGACTCACAATATACTTACTTACCTGCGTCAGTTGTGTAATTTTCCCACTACTAGAAATTAAAAGAGGCTATAGTATGAAAACAACAGCGTGTTTTCATTGCCTCTAAAAGTTATATTAATCCTTCATTCACAAATGTGACATAGTCTGGCCCATACCTCAGTTGTTGCTTGTCATTGATAAGATTATTTTTGATATATCTCTTTCAGATCAATACAGATGGGTTGGTGCTGAAAGGATGGTACAACTGCCTGACTGTGGCTGTGTATGGATCTGTAGACCGAGTCATCATAAGCCATGACCGCGATTCTCCTCCCCCTCCACCGCCTCCTCCACCACCTCCCCAGCACCAACAGATTGGTTTAAAAAGAAATCCCAAACACGGTGAGCCATAAGTCATTTGTACAGTTTTTTTTTAAATAAAGAATATGTCTGGCTTCTACATATCTCCTTTATGCTTATCTAAATCAATACTTTAAACAATAAGTTTGCTGCTTAGTACACACACATTCCTGAGGCTCTTGTGTTCCTAGTTAGTTTAGATTGCCCAGCAGCTTCCATTGGCATTTTACTGTTTTCATGTAGTATTGTTTAAGGGCCCTGGCTATGCTTTATATGTTTAATAATAGTGCACACAATTTACTGCGCAAATTAGTAGTAGCGTTTATTTCCACTGCTGGGAAGGCGTGTGATACAGCTTGTTTATATCTGGAATATCTAATGTGCAGCTGTCTTGTTGATCTCCCACCATCCTCAAAATGGATGGTGGGAGAACTGGTCCTCAAATGGAAATCCCTTGTGCTGCAAATTGGCTCTGTGGGATTTAGCCGTGGTGATGCTTTAAATTGTGAGCAATTGTGCTTCTTCATAAGACTAAATATGTCAGTTAACATATCGCTTTGATGTGATTTCAGAATATTTACAGTAGACCAGAGTTCATATGCAAAGGGGAACTTTTCACTTCTGATATTTGGTTGATCACTGGGAACGTGGTTAACTTACATAGTGTATATGTTGTGTGGGGGAATGACTCTTTAGGTAGTAGTAGCAGCAGCAACTCCTTTCACACAGACAGTAGACAGTGCACAGGTTTCCAGCTGATCTCACATGTGTATTTATTTAACACAGCAGCTTAAACACCAACATAACAGTTCATACCCTTTGGGAAGGCAGTAAACAAAAATAGTCCAGCTGTACTGATAAATGAAAATGTCCTTTTCCCAAAGGTCCCACAGTCTCCCACTGGGGCAATATAAGTCCAGCAAACAAAATTAACCGTTAACTCACAGTCCTTTGGAGATTCCTTGTGCTTTTCTCCTGGAAGCAGCCGCTCCCCAAACACTTAAGGCAGAAGCTGGTAGCCAGTCCTTGCTAAGTTGTCTCTTTCTGGAAACTTGTGCCTAGCAATAAAAGTCCTTATGCTTTAAACACAGGTAACATGCAGTTACTAAGCAAACTTTTAACACAGCTCTCCAGTAGCTCTCCCTTCTCTCTCTCTCCAGGGCAGAGAGCAGCCTAATTGAGCCCCCACCTTTTTACTCAGTGAGGCTAATCACCTCCCTGCTACTCAGAGCCTCATTTTCACATCCCTTTGCACTGCTTCATAGAGGATTCTGGGAGGGATTTACTTTCCATCCATGATTTTCCCAACCATGCTACAGTTGATATACTCTAGGTGCATGAGTTTCCTTTCTGTTCTGTCTCACATTCATAGAAAATTAGACTACATTTTTTTTTCACTGGAGGAGAAAATGCCAGGTGACACAGCCTTAATCCTCTCAGGGGCTGATAAACCTGCCAGCTCAGCCTACAACAGAGTTGCCTGCTTATTCTGATATCAATAAGGCAGCTGAAGAATAATACATTAGTCTGTTGATGTGGCCCTCTCCTGTTGAATCTTCATAGGCTCATGTTCGGATCTTATTGTTGATCCTTAGGACATTTATTGGATCAGCCCAATTTGGCCCTGAATATAGGTAGCCAAATTGCCAGGCTGATTTTCACACCACATGCAGATTGTACTGTATATGGCCTCCTCAATGAAGGTAAACTTTTGATGATTCTTGTGGCTTAGTACTCAGGGCTGCTGCCATACCCATGATGACCTAGACCTAAGGAACAGTAACACCAAAAAACGAAAATATAATGTACTCTCGTGCTGCAATGGTAAGTCTGGTGTGTTTGCTTTAGAAACTCTTAAATTTGTTTATATCAACAAACTGCTGTGTAGCCATGGGGGCAGCCATTCAAAGCTCATAAAGGAGAAAAGGCACAGGACACACGGCAGATAACAGATAAGCTCTGTAGTATACAATGGGATTCTTCAGAACTCATCTGTTATCTACTGTGCAGGGCTGGAACTAGGGGTAGGCAGAGTAGGTGCGTGCCTAGGGTGCAAAGATGGGGGTGTGCCAGGCACGTACCTTCTGTCCCCTCTCGCCACTCTGGCCGGCGAGTGAGTCCTTTAATGTGCACTTGTGTCCTTTTTGCGCGCTGCCTATTGGGCAATGTGACCAGCTAGGGTGCCTAGCTGGCCTGGCCCGGCGCTTCTACTGTGTATCCTGTGCTTGAATGTCTGCTCCCATGGCTACACAGCAGCTTGTTTATATAAACTATAGTTGTGCTTTTAAAGCAAACACATCAGTTTTACCAATGCAGGGCAACAGTGCATTTTGTTGTCATTCCTTTTAAACGCTTACATTTTTTGGTGTTACTGTTAATTTTTTTATGTTTGTCATAGAATTAACATGTTGGGCGCAGTTTTTTTTTTTTTTGTTTTTTTTTTTTAAACTCCCCCTGTTTATTGGTAAATCACTGTCTAAGCGTCTGGTTCTCTTTTCTGTTTTCACTTCTTTACCAAGCAGTGCACCCCATATCAATGTATCATATACATATTACACGTTTCATTTATTACATGTTAGTCCATTGCAGAAATGTCTTGCCAGGAACATATATCGATGTCATGCCTGGTGCTGGAAATAACAAACATGTATTTTATTCTTGCTGATAGTGTGAGGATTTAGGGAAGTCAAGTTTTACTTTTAGATTACCAGCATTGCCCCCCTCATAATTAACAGCTGTTTGAGAGCCTATGCTGCCTTTAGAACACTAATGAATGCACTTTTTTCACTTTTGCAACTGTTCTCCTGCAGTTTACATTGCTGTTGCAGTTTGATCAGTCTGTGGTACAGATTTTTCATTGCTTTGCACCCACCCACACCAGTATTAATTGATTTTATTTCCTTTATCCAGAGCTACAAGGTATTAGCCAGGCTGATCCTCTTTACAGACTTGGCCTATTACCACGTCTGACAATAATATGGGCCAAATGTCCATTGTGACTGATTATTTAATGTCCCAATAACCGCCCATAATTACTTTAAGGGGCAGATTTATTAAGAGTCTAAGTGAAAATTAGAATTTTAATAATTCTTTTTTTTTTTTGTTTTTTTTTTGGGTCAAAACAGTCTCCAATTCGAATTGTGAATTATCCCACCTCGATTTGAGTTTTAATTCGAATTTCAAGATTTATCTGGAGTTCGACTATTTGCCACCTAAAACCTGTCAAATTACTGTATGTCAATGGGAGAGATCCAGGGATCAGTGATTTCGCTTATCACGAAAGCTCTTTTTTGCAGCAGAGCTAACACTGAGCACCTCTTATCATTATTATATTTATATCTTATATAAAGAGAAGCAGAAAGAAGTTTTGGAAGTTATATATACAGAGGTCCAGAGATCAATCTGGTGATGTTTGCAGCCTTCCTGACATTCGAGTTTTTTTTTTTTTTTTTAATCGAGTTTATTTAAATTCAGTTGGTTTTTATAATTCAAATTGAATTCGATTTGAGTTTTCGGGTCGGTTTAATGCATCCGAGTTCAAAATATTTGATTTTATTAATACATTTCGATTGGTCGAATTTTGAATTCATGGGAGTTTTAAAAAAACACACACGGATTTGAAATTCGACCCTTGATAAATGTGCCTGTGTGAGACATAATTTTGCTTTATTATGTGTGCATATGACTTATAAATGCCACTATCTCATCTTTTATTCTTTTGTTGTTCAGTGTAAAGAATTTCACAGCGTTAACCCTGTTCCAAAGTAATGTATCTGCAAATCACACACAAGTTACAGTTTTTTTTTTTTTTTTTATACAGAGTGGTAGGAAAATACATAGTATTATAACGGGTTTACCGATACTACATCCCATACCTGTATTTCTTTTGAGAATCTTCTATTTTTTTAATTTTTTATTTTTTTCTAGGGTTTCCTGATCCATGTCATTTATTATTTATATAGAGTTGCAGTAAATCCATTAGCCTGTGTGGTACTGAGACAATGCCAAAAAAGATGGCTGAACAAACTACAGTTCATAGCAAACATACCGCAATAAGATTTAAAAATGTTCAACTTTTTTGGTGATACTTGTGTTGTTACCAGTTACCAGAATTTAGAAGTAATTTTCAAACACCCCTCATCACTGTGGTAGGTGGAAGAAGCACCATCCTTCAGTACAGATTCTGTTCTATAGGAGGATGGATATATTGTCAGTCTCCCTGCTGATTTTTATTTTTCACGATTGGCAGCGCAGCCTGGTAGTAGCAGAGCATTCCTGCTGGGTGTTGCTAGTGGAGGGAATATTCATGTTTTAATTCCTAGAAACATTGCTTCCACAAAAAATACTATTAATGTTATTTTAATTACAAGAATAGGAAGTTTTCATCACCGGCCCATTTTACGTTGAGTAACTAAATCTTAGGGCAAGGCCAGACGTGGCGTTTTTGCGGTGTTTTTATGTTGCGTTTTTAAAAAAGAACAGCCAGGCGTAAATACGCTACTGAAACCACATGCGACCGTCAACATGCGGTTTTCAGCACATAGGATTCTTTTCCCAACATGCACTTCTCATTGTTCTCATTGAATTTGGACGCCATATTTAAAATACGCTGCGTATTTACGTAAAGTCTACTGATTTGGTAGTTTCTTGACGTATTGGCTTTTCTGCTAAAAAACACCAATACTGGCGTCCTGTGGTGGATTTCAGCTTGCAAGTGCCCTGTGTGAATTGCTTTAGTGCATTTTCCATTCGTTTCAGTGGTAGTGTAGTTTATGCGTATTTACGCCTGGCTGTTCTTTTTTAAAAACGCCACGTCTGGCCTTGCCCTAAGGGTAAAGCTGATATTCCAGTGGGAAGCTGCTGGGCTCCTTGCCTCTCTTGTAAAATGTTAAATACAACACGTATATATTTCTATGCCAAAAGACTTTAGTTAAAAAGTTAAATAATGTGCTGCAACACTCTATTTTAGGGTTGGGCGAATCCACAGCCTTCCAGGTCTTTTTAAACTGCAACTTCCTGTATCCTGGCGAGGGCCAAAGTGCTGGGAACGGCAGTTTAACAATATCTGAACGGTCACAAGTTTCTCTCATCCCTGGCGTTAACCCTTTGTATGTTTATGTAAGATACAGTCCTATAACATGGCCCTAACACTTCCTGTATAAAGATTTACTTCCCCAAACCTGCAACAAAACAATGTTCCAATGGAATTGTGTGTACAAACTTAGGCTGAGGTCACACCAGGAGATTTGTTGGGGATTTCTTTTTTATAGCCACGACTTTTCTCTAGAAAAGAGACACGGCTGATTAGGCTTATTAATAAAAGTAGGCACAAGTTCTAGTTACAATAGGGGGCTAAAAATTACACTCTTTATTACTAATGCTTGTGTCTACATGCAGAAGCGTGCTAGATGTACTTTTTTGACCAGTTCCACCTTGCCCATTGATACTTAATTAAAGAGGTGGTTCACCTTTAAGTTAACTTTTAGTTAACGTTTAGTATGTTGTAGAATGACTAATTCTAAGCAACTTTCCAACTGGCCTTCATTTTTTCTTTTGTATAGTTTGAATTATTTGCCTTCTTCTGACTCCTTTTAGCTTTCAAATGGGGGTCACGAACCCCATCTAAAAAAAAAAATGCTCTCTAAGGCTACAAAGGTATTGTTATTGCTACTTTTTAGCTAAATAACTGAAAACCCACAAATAATAAAAAATGAAAACCAATTGCAAATTGTCTCAGATTATTACTATCTACACCATACTAAAAGTTAATTTAAAAGTGAACAACCCCTTCAAGTAGTATTCTCTACCTGGTGCATCTTCTCCAGTATAGGGAATAAGCGTTTGCAGTGTATTGCAGCAGGTGCAAGTACACCAGAATGTGGACAATTGGAATCACTGATAAGTCTCCTGGTGTGACTGTAGCATATACATTGTGCTTGGGGGCATGCATTTTATAGACATTTATAGGACAAGTAATATTGAAATTTTAATAAGAAGCTGCCTGTCCAATCCACTTTGAATTATAGACTAAAGCTATAGATCTTATTCTATAGTATCTAAAACTAAATATCACCGGTACTGCTCCTTTTTATTAGATGTGTGCAAGTCGCTACACATTGGGCCTTCTGCTAATGAGTGGGTTGCATTTGGTCTGCTTCTTTCAGTTGAAGAAGACAAAGATGATCAATACAATGGTAGCCCCCCAAGGCCGCAGCCGAGAGGGCCCAGAACTCCCCCTGGCCCTCCGCCACCAGACGATGATGACGAGGATGAGCCTATGCCAGCCTCGGGTAAATGTACAGTTTGGTGATTGATGAAACCTTGTTTACCTCATCTGCTGTAAATCCGCAGGCTTTATCTAATGCTGTGTGGTCTGTTACCATAAGAAATCGTCCTCTTCCCCAGCATGCTTCCTGTGTATTGCAAAATGCTCTGTAGTCTGTTCTGCATATCTGCTTGTCGCTCTGCTACTGTGGGTCAGTATCACATTTTCCCAAGGCACGCAGAGCTCTAGAATCGGCACAAGACCCGGGACTCTGGAGCTTGTTGTCTCTGAGCTGTGCTTTCCTTCTTTGTCTCTGTGTGAATAATCCAGCTTTCCTATTTTGCGGCAGTTTTATTGTAACCTACTGCATTTTTACAGTTGAGTATGATTTCTAACTGCATGAGTCCTTTATAAATCACCAGGGTGTTTAACATTCTCTCTGTTTTTGTTTTTTGTTTTTTTTACTTTTTTCATAGTAAATGCAGTACTGGATACAAATGACACAATTTTGTTTCATTGTGTTCTACATTTGCTACTCTGCAGCATATTGGGTCAGGAGCAGTCAGCGTATCTAGTCTGATTTTTGGTAATCCGTTTCTCCTCAGGCTAGGCTCTGTGTGTATCCCAAGCATTTTTCTTTTATAGTAGGTGCTTATACCTTATGAGCTGGATGACTGTTCTATGCATGTACTAATAATTTGCTAATATAACACGTGCTAATGGTACACTTGAGTTTCACTTTATAATTGTGACGCTGTTCCTTTGGAAATGTCCCCTATTCTGCCTGTTTGATATTATGTTCTCACTCTGCTCTCATCTATTCGTTGTAAGGCCTTAAAGGGAACCTATTCCTGTTTATAAATGGGGATTGTATTTTACATATTGTGTTTAAGAATTAAGGCCTAGGTTATTTTGCCTACAGGGTATTCCTCATGTGTGTGTGATTGCTGGAGCTGCCATTTTTTTTAGCTACAATAGAACAGCAGCATGTCTGCTACTGTTGCATCTCTGTTAAATACCAGGGGGTAAATGAGAATGCAGCAGCTACCCTTGTATAAATAATAATACACTGCTTCTTCTTTTTAACAGTCCCCTTTTATAGCGCCTAATAAGTTTAGTTCCTTGGAGATACTATTACCGAATGTACATATCGAGGGCCTACATTTAAATTGGGTATTCTATTGAAGGAGCATTGTATGCAGCGGCAATTTCTTATTCTGGCTGGTAGTGAAAGTTAAAACATGGCCATATTCTTTACTCAGGATAGTTCCCTTTAAGTATGTCTTTGATTGCATCACGCTTAAATTTACATAAGAAAATTAATTCTCTATCATGGAACGTCTTTTAACACCATGTATTTCACATGTACAAAACAAAGCTATTTGTTTTTATGGCAGACACTTTGATTTGCCTCTTTCCTTTTCTCTATCAGGTGGAGAGAAAGAAGAAGATGGATTACATAGAGAAGGCTATTTTGAACCCATATCCCCTGATCGAGTTTCTGTCCACCCTGACGGAAACTATTCAGATGAAGATGATGGGGAAGATGATCCCCAGGATGAAGGAGATGAAGATGATGAGGAGGAAGATGACGATGATGATTTAAATGCTGAAGACGAGGAGGATGAGGAAGATGACCAGACCGGGGAGAGCATCGCTGATGAAGAAGATGAAGATGATGAGGGCGATGATGAGGATCTCGAAGGTGTGTTTTATTTTAGATTTTCTTGCTTAAATACTTCTTACATAGTCCTAATATATCAATGGAAAACCTTCAGTTTAATATTCTTTACTATCCAGATTGCTGTACTGCACTGTCCAGTTTTTTTTCTTTCTTCCATTTGGCAGATGATGTGTACGAACAAATTTCAAGCGATGAAGATGGGATCGCTGATTTTGAACGGGAGGCATTTAAATACCCAAGTTTTGACATTGACTATACTCCTGAGGATTTGGCATCTGTACCCACCGTGGCCTATGACCCATATGACAGGGACTTGGGCCCTCTGCTCTACTTCAGTTGTCCATACAGAACTGCATTTGAGAATGAAATCAGCAGGCTTCAGGAACTAGATCTAGACAAAGAAAACTCCGGGGCAATTGAAACATCTGTAAAGCTAACTGAGTTACTTGAACTGTATCAAGATGACAGAAGCTCCAAGTGGGTCACTGCTTTAGAAGAAGTCTCAGGTTTAATTGTGAAAGGATTGAGCTTTATGATGCTTAAGGAACCTGGAAGAGATCACCTCAGTCAGTTAGTTGATTGGGCCATGCAAGCATTGGACTTGCAGCTTGCTCTTCAGCAGCCTATTGCTTTAAATGTGCGCCAGCTGAAAGCAGGTACAAAGCTTGTGTCCTCACTGGCAGAGTGTGGGTCACAAGCAGTAGAAGCTCTTTTAAATGCCAATGTCATTGGAAAGTTGTACAACTTGCTATTTGCAGATCATGTGTCCTCTTCTCTCAAACTGAATGCATTTAGATCATTAGATAGCGTCCTCAGCACAAATGAAGGCATGGAGGCCTTTTTAAAATACCCCTCTGAAGGACAAGGGAAAAGTGGGTATCAAAAGCTCTTAGATTTAATTTTGTTGGATCAGACTGTGAGAGTGTTTACGTCCTGTTCTGCCGTTCTGCAGAAGTGTCATTTTTATGAAATTCTTTCTGATGTGAAGAAGACTGGAGACCAGCTGGTAGAAAGTGCAGCAGCCCCTCAGACCCAAAATGAACTTGGTCAGGAAGCAAAAACGGCTCTCGAGAGACCGACTCGAGAGTATGATAATGATGTAGAGATGCCTATGGAGATGGAACATCTCCTGGAAGCTGCTAATGTAAGTGAAGGGGATTTGGAGAAACTGGTTGGCCTCCTGAATGAGATCTTACATCTCTTGGAAAAGGCACCCCATACAATGATTCAGTCTCCTGTGAAGTCCTTCCCAACATCAGCTCGCATCACTGGACCACCAGAGAGGGATGATCCTTACCCTGTCTTATTTCGGTAAGCCACAAACAGGGTTAAAGAATATAGAAAAAAAAATATAGAAAAAAGGTGGTTGTATAAATTGAAATCGTTATGAAATTATCAAGCAGAATAATTGGATAAATTCATTTAGTTTATGATAAAACCATAAAAGAGCCAGGAGAGGTGATATGCAGCTTGTATGAGAACCAGTTACTCTTTCAGAGATAATTGGGGGTAGGGAAACTGCAGCAAAATAATTCAATTTACCTCTTCAAATTTATGCAAGTTTAATGAGAAATGAATGCATAGTGGCTACTAAACACCAAACCATTTGCAAATGAGATTGTCCTTTTGATGCAAATGTTCCCTTCCTTACAGGTATCTTCACCATCACCAGTTTCTGGAGTCTGCCACACTCTTGCTCTCTCTGCCAGGGACCAGTTCTCACCCAGGAGTGATGTACGCCATCAGGGAAATCCTCAGATTCTTAACACAGTCTCAGAAAGGCATTCTGTTTCTTTTATTTGAGAATGAAGCAACAAACCTCGTTGCCAGAGCACTGTGCCAGGCTTCTGAGCAGGAGCAGGAGGAGAATCTACCATCTGATGGCAACAGTGAAGATTCGTTTGCTTTATGGCTACTCCATGCCACACAGGCACTTCAGTACATCTCTGAACTCTTTCACCATTTCCAGAACTGCACTGACACTGAAGAGACAGATCATGCCAACCTTCTAGGTATTCTGCACAACCTTTATCTTATCACCTTCAACCCTGTCGGGAGGTCAGCTGTTGCCCATGTCTTCAGCCTTGACAAGAACCTGCAGTGCCTCATAACATTGATGGAATTTTGCTCCAAAGAAGCTCTTGGGTGAGGTACCCTCTTGGGTGTAGCAGTCATATGCACTTTACATTTCTGTGCTCTAATAATGTGCCATGTAGCATTTCTGAAAGCTAATGATGTTGTGCTAAAAGGAACTTCTCTTTAACATTCTTGGTATATATACTTTGCGCTTGACCAAGAAAGGGGGGTTTATTTATTAACAGGTCACAGAACAGAACAAATTTATTTCAGGAACACCTCCCTCAATCATAGGCTTACAGATTCATACATGTCACTTCCTTAAATAGGCCTTGCAAAAGCGGCCCCTTCAGGAATTACATAAAATTGCAATGTCCGTAAATATCCACTACCATATGTATCCTTTGCATGTGTAGATCCCCAAATATAAAACTACTCTTTATTAGTCCACATTAAAATCCTGTAGAATAATAAAAACAACTACAGAGGTTCAAAGAAACTTTTTCTGCTGTGTGAGAATGTTCCTTTAAATCACAGTGTGGGTTTATATATGGGGCCACCCTGTGCTGGCTATGTTATTGTGCGTGTGGTATACTAAAGTTGCATCTGTTTTCAAAAAACTGGCATCTGGATTAGTATAGATACATAAAATCATGTCTCGTGTTTAATCCCTTCGGTATTCCGGTATCAAGTTCCAAGATCCAGAAAGCCTCCTTTAAGTTTAGTGGGCGCAAAGTGTCTCCTTCTCTAAGGGGAGTTCTTACCTGCTCACTGACTCACACCGAGATCTTGGATGCCTCTAGAGGATCATAAAGAGAAGTGTTTACCGAGTCTGGAGCGGCCTTATTTTTCTCATATATATACTATATTCTTTGTGTACATGTACTGCCATGCTGGTGCTGATTGAATGACCCTGCTGTCACTTAAAGGAAAACTAAACCCCCAAAATAAATACTTAAGCAACAGATAGTTTAAATCATTAAGTATTAATATTGCCCTTTTACATCACTTGCCTTGAACCCCCATTTTGTGATGGTCTGTGTGCTACCTCAGAGATCACCTGACTAGAAATACTACAGCTCTAACTGTAACAGGAAGAAGTGTTGAAGCAAAAGACGCAACTCTTTCTGTTAATTGGCTCAAGTGACCTAACATGTATGGTTTGTTTGGTGTGTTTGTGTGCACAGTGAATCCTACAATCCCAGGGATTGGCCCTTATTTTTTAAAATGGCAATATTCTATTTATAATTACCCAATGGCACATACTACTAGAAAAGTATATTATTGTGAAAATGGTTTATTTGCATGAAGCAGGGTTTTACATATGAGCTGTTTTATGCAATATCTTTTTATAGAGACCTACATTGCTTGGGGTGTATAGTTTTCCTTTAAGCTCACGCACTTGTTTCCTCTAAGAATCTGCATACTTTATCACATCACATATATGCTTCTGTTCCATGGGATGCTCTGTCATTATTTTCATAATTGTATACATTTCCTTGTAAACAATGTTATAATACAGGGTTTGTGCATATACTAAATGATAATTTCCCTCGTCCTAACCATATATGTGAATGAAAAAGTATATTAGTTTCTATCAAGTTATAATGGCAAATCCTCTTTCCTGTTACAGGGACACAAAGTCGAAGAAATCAGTAGCTTATAACTATGCCTGCCTACTTGTGCTGCTTGTAGTCCAGACCTCCAATGATGTACAGATTCTGGAGGGCCATTCAGCACCTCTTCTGAAACTGTGTAAAGCAGATGAGAATAATGCTAAGCTTCAGGGTAGGTTTAAGCTTTTAACTCTTGTACCACAAGACAAGATTCTCACTTAGTTTCAGTTCACCAGAAATAGATTTTTTTCAATTACTTTCTCGTTGGCTTCGGGCCGGCCCGCATATCAGTAATTGACAAGTGTCCAATACTTTTTTGTTGGCCTATCCTCTCTACGTCATCTTTAACTTCATTTTATGCTGTACACAAGCTTAAAGGGAAACTAACGCAAAAATTAAAATGTAATATAAGCTTTAACATACTAAAATAAGAAACTTTCTAAATACAATCAGTTAAATATTCTGTACCGTTTCTGAAATAATCAAGTTTATGTTCACTATTCCTCTATCAACATCTGTTTCTCTTCATTCTGTCTTCATGCAGCAGTTGGGTGTCACATAGTCATTGACCGTTAAATCCAATATATCTTATGGGGGGGGGCTTCCTTTCCCAGGAGATGTATAAGAGCTCATTTAAATAACTGATTCCAGTAGAAACAAACTCCAACAAGATAACTGCATTTTGCACAAATTCTGCATGAAGAGAGACAGGATTTCTGGTAAATTTAATATATTAAGCTCTAATACATCTTCTTGGCAAAAGGATCCCCCCTATAAGATATATTGGATCTAACTGTCTGATGATTATCTGACACCCAACTCTTGCAATAAGACAGAATGAAGAGAAACAGATGCTGAGAGGAATAGTGAAGATGAACTTGATTATTTGATTTTAAAATTGATTGTATTTATAAAGTTTCTTATTTCAGTATGCCGAAGCTTATA
The DNA here is from genome assembly GCF_017654675.1 of Xenopus laevis. Taxonomy (NCBI): domain Eukaryota; kingdom Metazoa; phylum Chordata; class Amphibia; order Anura; family Pipidae; genus Xenopus; species Xenopus laevis. The sequence goes on along the minus strand of NC_054381.1, from coordinate 137,945,998 downwards.
TTAAATTTTCATTTTCTCGATAGTTCCCCTTTAAGGCTTTTCAAAAATGTTCTGAACTTTCTGAATAGCAACTTTCTGTCTTTAGCAAAGGAGTGACAAACTTAAAGAAGGAAAGGCTAAAACTAAGTAAGTTTATCAGAAAGGTCTATATAAATGCACCAGTAAACCAAAGTAATGCTGCTCTGAGTCCTCTGTTAAAAGAAACAAAGCATTTCTGTCCTTCTATTGTGTACACATGGGCTTCTGTATCAGACTTCCTTCTTTCAGCTTAAACCGCTAGGGCTTAAACATGCTCAGTTTGCTCCTCTCTAGCTCCCTTTTCCCTCCTCTTTCCTCCCCTCCCTCTTGAAATCTGAACCCAGAGCTATGAGCGAGCTGGGAGAGTCATGCAGGAAGTGATGTCACACCAAGCTAATGTGGCAGCTGCTATCCTAAACAAACCGAGAGCTTCTAGAGCTGTTTACTCGGGTATTGTAAAGCATTCCCTTAGTGTTGCACTATTGTGACTAATCTATTGGCAATAAACTGCTTTGGTAGCTTTCCTTCTTCTTTAATATGTGTTCTGAAATCTTTTTTTCTGTGGAATCAATCCATTTTTTTTTTTTTACCAAACATGAGATTCAGATAAGTGTAGTTTTAATTTATCTGTTTAGATGTGATGCATTTCTGTATCTTAAATACTATAATTATACACTTTTTTTTTTTTACATTCCTTTTTCTTTTACTCTTTTGTAGAACTTGCCAAATGGTTAGAACCAATAAAAAGTATTCGATTTGAGATAAATTGCATCTCAAGCCTTATTGACTATATAAAGCAGGTAAGAACTAGATTATATTTTGATGTTTTTTTAATATAGGTATGTTATTCAACTGTTTAGAGTAATCGAGAGCAGAAAAGGTTTAGAAATGATTTAAAGTTAAAGCTTTCACTATTCAATATTTTGACTGAGTTGTTAAGATTCAGCAATTGATTTCTTATTGTGGATTGATTCAGTTTGCACCTGACCTTTATAATGTCAGTCCTATAAATGATATATTTTCTTTTAGAATATAGACAATCTGATGACACAAGAAGGTGTTGGCCTTCTCACTGCTCTCCGCATCCTTTGCCATGTGGCTTGTCCTCCAGCTCCTGTGGAAGGTAAGTTCAACCTCTTTAGGTGCCTAATGCCCATTGTTCTAATGCCCAATGCCCATCTGTCTTTGCATCTCCGTTTGGAAGTCAGGGACAGGCGAAGGCCTGATGCCAGTGAAGTTATTATGGGTAATAAACCGGCAACCTATATAGTAACTCTTTTATTATAGATACGGACACCAGAAATTACATTTGTTTTATCATAACATTGTCTTTGAGTGCTGTTTATAATTTTGCCATAAAGGTATTTGCCCAATGCTTTTACATTACCTATCTGATCCCCTATGTTCCTCTATCAACATGACCTATGGGTAGCTTTTAATGTACAGTAATATTTTGAAGAATGGTTTTTTAGTGTCAGTATCACTTGTGTTTAAAAAAAAAAAAAAGCATAAATATTTAGTATAAATTTAAGTGTTTTGGTAGAAAATGGTATTTCTGCCAAAGAGACTTATATATATATATATATATATATATATATATATATATATATATATATATATATATATATAATCTTTAGGGGTATGACAACATAATATAAATGTGCCCCAATTCACACACTTAATTGGTTCTCCCTGTTCAAAGACTTATATTTTTAATTCTTTTTGACTGACATTCTATATTTAAAGGGTTAGTTCAACTGTTTTTCAGCTTATATAATTTTTAGATAAATTGACTTCCTCTTCTGCCTTTTTCCATTTTAAAATACCTTTAACTTTTCCATCAATATTGCATTTTTTAACTTTTTGTTATCTTGCGGTTGTAGGCCAACAGAAGGATCTAAAGTGGAATCTTGCAGTCATTCAGCTCTTTTCTGCTGAAGGCATGGACACTTTTATACGTATCCTCCAGAAACTGAATGGTATTCTGATCCAGCCATGGAGACTACATGTAAACCTGGGGACCATACTGTACAGAGCTATCACCATATCGGTGGCACGCTGCACCCTTTCCTTGCTCAAGACTATGTTGATGGAACTTTTACGTGGTGGCTCATTTGAATTTAAAGACATGAGGGTCCCATGCACGCTGGTCACTTTACACATGCTCCTTTGTTCTATCCCTCTCTCTGGAAGACTGGATGGAGAAGAGCAAAAAATCCAAAACGATATAATCGACATTTTATTAACATTTACACAAGGAGTTAATGAACAACTTACAATCTCTGAGGAGACACTGGCCAATAACACATGGTCACTGATGCTCAAGGAAGTTCTTTCATCCATCTTGAAAGTTCCCGAAGGCTTCTTTTCGGGACTCATTATATTGTCAGAGCTACTGCCTTTGCCTCTTCCTATGCAGACAACACAGGTAACCAAATCGAAATGTTAGTCATTATTTGCACAGTCACCTACTGTTCGAGGCAGATTTATCAAGGGTCAAATTTCTCACATGAATTCAGTTTTACTCTAAATTCAATTGGGGTCATTTATTAAAAAAATTGAATATGCAAAATTCGTACGAATTTTACCAACCCGAAAACTTGAATTGAATTCGAACAAACTCGATTTCAATTTTTTCTCTGAAAAAAAACTTAAATGTCAGGCTACAGACATCTCCATATTAGATACTGGACCTCTCCCATTGACTTGTACTGTAATTTGACAAGTTTTTGGTGGTGAATAGTTGAATTAGAATTCTTAGAGTATGATAAATCTCGAAAATTGAATTAAATTTTTTTAAACTCGAATCGAGTTTGGATAATTCCCTAGTCGCATTTGACGGTTTTGACGATAAAAATTTTTTAATTTTTTTTTAAATAAATCTGCCCCTTGGTGTTCTCATATAGTATCCATGGCGGCAGCTCCTTCACCCCTCTGCAAACCAGTCATGTATCCCTCTGCTGTCTCTTAAAGAATAAAAATGCATAAACGGAAAAAAAAAATTAAAAAATAAAACTGTTTAATTCCAGAATCGGCCAAGACATTGCCCCCCAAAATAGAAAGGTCATAAGTGCCCTCCTCAGAGAGCAAAATAGCATGCTTAATTTGATATACAAAGGCCAGCTACTAAGTATAAGTACAGCATTTTTGATATCACAAATATTATCTTTTTGTAAAGGCTGTTGGCACCTCCTGAAAGCCTGAGTTTGTACATAATCACAATCATTTAATGTTTTCTAAATAAAGTGGCTTTCGTTTGATTTTCCAGGCTATTGAATCCCAGGATATTGCTGTGGCTTTAAACACCAGAAAGCTGTGGAGCATGCACCTTCATGTACATTCCAAACTCCTCCAGGATATTGTGCGCTCCATCTCCGGGACTTCTTGCCAGCCTCTGCAGTACATGATCAGACGAGTCTGTATTCAGCTCTGTGACCTGGCCTCACCCACTGCTATCCTAATTATGCGTACAGTACTGGATCTCATTGTTGAGGATTTGCAGAGGTATTTGTCTTTGTCAGAAATAATTTCGCCACTAATCCAGGGGTGTGGTCTTTTTGCATGGGGGGGGTTTGACAAATCAACCTTTGCCATCTACATAGCAGAGGGAACTCACTGGGGCTGATTTACTGACAGAGCAGATGACCGTGGCAACCAAAATAAATTAAATTTTTTTTACTACAAGTAAGAAACTGGCTGCCTTAATCTGTGCTAGTGCTATTTTGCATTTCAAGTGGTAGTAATGTAATCTCTTCCTGCTTCTTTTATAGCAGGTACAGTTAAAAAAAAAACTTTCAGATGAATAAATTAAGCTTAAAGAGTCCCTTTCCCATGGTTTTCACACATCCTGTTTTATCTGGCTAAAATGACCACATTCTACATAAGGCATTATAATCATAAATACTGTCTGTGGGGTAGTGGGAGTGTTACTTAAAGGAACAGTAGCTTCAAAAAAAAAAAATCAATGATTTGAGGCAATACACATATAATGCAGTGTTGCCTTGCACTGGTAAAACTGCTTTTTTTGCTTCAGAAACTCTACTGTTGTTTATATAAATGAGCTGCTGTGTAGCAATGGGGGCAGCCATTCAAAGGAGAAAGGGCTCAGGCTACACAACAGATAGCAGATAAGATCTGTAGAAAATAATGGTAATCTATAATCTACTATTTAAACTGTGCCATATAGCCTTTTTTCAATTTCCGCCATTGCTCCACAGCAGTTTGTTTATATGAACTATAGTAGTGTTTCTGAAGCAAACAGATCAGTTTTTCCAGTGCAGGGCAACACTACATGATATTTTCATTACTTTAAAACACTTTCATTTTTTTTATGTTACAGTTCCTTTAACACCTTGTAAGGCCACATTTTATCTTTGCCTCAAGCTCTTGTCTGGTTTTTGTTTACTTTGTAACATGGGGTGAATTAAATGTTTATTATAACAAGATCCTTTTTAAAATGCATTCTGTACAATTTGCTTCAGTTCTCCGGAAGACAAGGAGAAGCAGTACACGGGACAGCTGGCACGGCTGCTTGCACTTCTTGATTCCCTGGCAGCCCACAGAGCATGTAAAGTGGCAATATTACACTTGATCAGTGGGGGCAAAGGTGACGAACGATATGCAGAGTTATTTCAGGAGCTTCTGACTATGATGAAATCCGCAGCTGACAGTGTCATTCACCAGCAGTGTGGGGACTATGTCATGTCCATCATACAATACCTCTGCGATCAGGTACCTGTGCCCTTAAGTGCATTACAAAAAATATGTTTTAAATGTTGGAAAGTGCCAATACAGAGTAGAAAAAACACTTGGCAAAGTTAACACAATAAGAATTTGTTTTAGTACCACGGGTTACTGGGACAGGAAAATCCAGTAAATGAGGATTTAAATTGGTGATAATCGTCCTTAAAGGAATTGTTCAGTATAAAAATAAAAACTGGGTAAATTGATAGGCTGTGAAAAATAAAAAATGTTTTTCAGCTCTCTTGGTTTCCAGTGATTGGTTACCAGGCAGTAACCAATCAGTGACTTGAGGGGGGCACATAGGTTATAACTGTTGCTTTTGAATCTGAGCTGAATGCTGAGGATCAATTGCAAACTCACTGAACCGTTATGTCTCATGTATAGACGCAGACTAGCTCAGAGATTGAAAGCTGAAAAGCAGGTGTTCTGGCTATTAAGTTACAGATCCAGTCACTCCAACCTTTATACATTACATTTTTGGCTAATCATATTAGAAACATTTTTTATTTTTGCACAGCCTATCTATTTACCCAGTTTTTATTTTTGCACTGAACTGTTCTTTTAAGTATCTGTTTGTGTAACATATTAAATGGCTTCACTTTCAGGATATTGCCCTTATCCTGCCAAGCTCCACAGAAGCACAAGTTTCTGAACAAGAACAACTGGCTAATGCACTGCCCAGTAAAGAACTTCTTCCGTCCATCTGTGATAGTCTAATGGAGACTTTTGCCAACAATGATAGCAGTTATGCATCTATTCTCACTGCCATCAGAACCATGATGTTCCTTTCGGAGCACGATTACGGATTCTACCACTTAAAGAGGTAGGAAAAGGAATAATTATGTCCTAAGATTTTGTAATAATAACAGGAGGTGAAACACATTTACAACTTTTTTTTTTTATATACTGCACATATTGTACAGCGTTCACATCACATTTGTGATTCTAATACAGGGTACCTTTTGCATAAAACATGTATATAAACATACACCCAGTACCCAAGCAAGAATTGCTTTTTTGTAATGATTCTTATTGCTGGCAATAAGGTATTTTGCAGGTTGATCCTGGGTGGTTTTTAAAGGGACAAAATTCTCAAGTATCTCTTCCTGTGCCATAGGCCCAAGATACATTGTGTGTTTTTCAGAAATGATTATAGCACAGTGTAGGGAAATGTGTGTTCTTACGCATATTGATCATGGCTGGCAGAGTAAATTCAGTTCAGCACAAGGCAGATTAACATAAGCAATTATTGACTTCTATTTGTAACTAAAGTACTGCGAAACACTGCATATTTTTCACAGCTCATTAAAGAAGCAAAACAGTGCTCTGTATGTTGTCCTTAAACGCATTGTGTGTAGCTTTGGAAAAGACACCGGTGAATTGGCTTCCTCCTTCTTGGACTTCATGAGACAGATAATGAACTCTGAGTCAATGGCAAGTAGATTCAAGATTAAAAATGTCATTTCTGCTGTGGTGGGGAACATATTACGAACTTTCGAATAACTCTCAAGTTAAATTTAAAACCTTAAAGGCTCCCCCCTTTTTTATTTTTTTACATTGAAAACTGAATTTATATTAATCTCTGTTTGGTTTATCTCTCCAGAGATTCTGTTGTCTTTAGTGGCTCATTCTGGAATTTACCATCTTTAAATAGCCATTGGGGCTCATTTATAAACAGTAGGCAAAATTGCACCTGGGTAGTAACCCATAGCAACCAAACGGTGATTCACTTTTTTCGGCCTACTGTTTATAAATGAGCCCCATTGTCTTAATGCAGGCTGGTCACAAGCTCCTTATCACCTCTCACTGGGCCAGAAGGGTATTTGGCCAGTCAAACAGGTCCTTAGTGGGGTTGGGAAATGGTCCCTGGGAGTCAGAGGGGTGTTATGTGAGTACTCCAAGGCTAATTATAGTTGAGATGCATTGGCTGGAATAAGTAATATGCCATTAAAACAGGAGAAACTATGTATCTTTAAAATTGGAAAGTTTCTGTAGTTTTTTTTTTTCTTTCTTTTTTTTGGTATTTTTATTTATTGTAGTCATTTTCTCTCTATTGAAACACAGGGCAGTGGGGAAGAAGGAGGAATGATGGAGGTGGACGGATCTCACCCTTCAAAGACACAGGGGCTCACCACTTCTGAAATAAAACACCTGCTTCTGAGCAAAGAAGAAACCTCAGATAATTTGCTGCTGGATTTAGAAAAGCTTGTTTTGGTATGGTAACATTTATTTCTGCACAGACTTGCAGTGTTGGGGTTAGGTTCTATTTGATTGAGTAATAGACTACCAAAAAGGGATATAGGTGGTAAATGGTACTGAACTAACATGATTGTTACTGGAGCCAAATGTAAATTACCAATATGTGTTCTCTTTATAATATGGATGTCTTGTGCTTAAAATTGACAATGTATTTTTTCTGTAGGAGCAATCCAAAGAAGATGACCGCTTAGAAACCTTGCTGGACAACGTGTCTAGTTTTAGACAGATATTGGAATCTGCCAAGACTCCAGTGCCTCTGAGTGACCAGGATGTGGAGCCTATCCTACCTGCAACAGACTCTTTGCAGAATATGTTCAACAGCAGGTAATCTTTAAAGGAGAATTAAACCCTAAAAATAGGGCTAAAAATGCCATGTTTTATATACTGAACTTATTGCACCAGCCTAAAGTTTCAGCTTGTCAATAGCAGCAAAGATCCAGGACTTCAAACTTGTCACAGGGGGTCACCATCGTGGAAAGTGTCTGTGACACTCACATGCTCAGTGGGCTCTGAGCAGCTGTTGAGAAGCTAAGCTTAGGGGCAGAAAATTAGGTTGGCCTGTAATATAAGCTGATGCTACAGGGCTGATTATTAAATTCTAATGATAGTTGCACTGGTTTCTGTGCTGCCCTATAGTAATTATCCATATAAATTACTAATCAGCCTTATACTGTGCCTTATATTCTATTCTATGTGTACTGTATATTGTGAGTGGGTCCCTAAGTGCCGAAAACTGACCGCAGCACATAGCATGTGCAGTGAATCAGCAGAAAAGAAGATGGGGAGCTACTGGGGTATCTTTGGAAATACAGATCTTCACTGCTAAAGGGCTTTGGTTGTCTGGGGCTGGTACAGAAGCCCAAAACATAATGTACAACATGTCTAGCTACTTCTTTAGTTGAACTTTCCTTGTCCTTTTAAGCTCTAGCCATGACATTGTCTTCCAAACATAAAGTGCAAGGACTAGTGATGAAGTTTCACCTCAAAAATTACGCTGAAATCAGCTGAAATCTTTGTCAGCTCAAATTAAGCATCTGACCCTTGGCTCCTTTTTCTAGGACGGTGTATATCCTAGCAGATATGGTGGATGAACAGCTGAAATCTTTGTCAGTTACACCTTTCCAGCCCGAAGAAGCTGACGCAGACCTTGACATGGTAAAACCTGGTTTCCTTAATTTAGTGTTAACCTGTGTGGGTTTGTTGCATAGCGGGAACATATTGGCATTCCTTATAATCTAACTGTAAGCATATAGCAATATAAAATAAGTACTCGAATATCCCCATATGAAGACTTTTCACATCATTAAATAATGTCTATAATCACTTCCCACATATCTTTATATATAATAGGTAATCTATGTATTTATAGGTTAAAGTGGATTTGCTTGAGCTATCTGCAAAATGCTGCAGTGACTTTGATTTAAAATTTGAGTTAGAAAGATCCTTTTTATTGGAACCTTCATCACCTGGTCGGACAAAAACCACAAAGGGTTTCAAGCTGGGGAAACACAAACATGAAACTTTCATCACAAGGTGAGTTACATTGCAAGTTGTGGTTTTTCCCTATAAGTGGATTTGCTGTGGTTTTTAAACTTCTACATATATTTTTATCTTCCAGTGGCAAGTCTGAATACATTGAGCCGGCCAAAAGAGCTCACTTTGTGCCTCTCCCAAGAGGAAGGGGCAGGGGTGGATTTTTACAGAACATGCGTCCTCATGATCTTTTCCGGCAGAGGAAACAGAATACAAGCCGACCACCTTCAATGCACGTGGATGATTTTGTGGCAGCTGAACGTAAGGAAGTGCCACCTCCAGTTGGAATCCCTCCACCCAAAAGGCCACCAAAAGTATCTCCGAAGGTGTCATCCCGTGGTGGTTTCCCTGGAAACAGAGGAGGAGGGAGAGGAGTGTTCCACAACCAAAGCAGATTCTTCACTCCACCAGCCCCAAAAGGTTTGTTGCAGCAATTTTTTGTAACTAGATCTCCATATACACCACTATCCATTTGACTCCAATATTAACCAATACTGTAAACACTGGGACCGTTTGGCAAATGCCTTGTTTCTATAGTGGTACTGAACTTGCTAAAATTAAAAGTATTCTGTCACTGGGAAATGTTTTTTTCCAAATCACATCAGCTAATAGTGCTGCTCCAGCGGAATTCTGCACTGAAAACAGTTTTTCAAAAGAGCAAACAGGTTTTTTCTATATTTCATTTTGAAATCTAACATGGGGCTAGTCATATTGTACGTTTCCCAGGTGCCCCATGTCAAATAAGTTGTGCTTTGATGAACTTCAGTCACTCTTTACTGCTCCACTGCAAGTTGGAGTGATGTCATCCAACCCCCCCCATCCCCAGCAGCCCTTCAGCATAACAATGGGAAGGAATTCAGATAACGGTTCCCTTACACAAGAGAACTGCTCCATGGCACAACTGTGACACTCCTTGGAGGTGAGTTGGAAAAACAATGGCCTGTCGGAAAGCGGTTCTATTGTGAAATGCTGGCTCTTTCTGAAAGCACAGGATCAGGCAGAATGACCTGAGATGGCGCCTACACAACCGTATTGCAACAAAAAAATATACTTGTCGGTTCAGAAATGTTATGTGGTAAAGTGAATTATTTGCAGTGTAAACAATGTAATTTAGAAATAAAAACGACACCATTCGAAACATGACAATATACCTTTAAACTCGCTAATATTGTGTTCTGTTTTGTACTATAGTAAATTATAACAGACGAGAAGGAGTTCGTGTCCTGAACTGGAGCCCGCAGGCTGCACCACGAGGGGCTTATGTAGAAAGTAGAGGAGCCCAGAGTAACTTTGACAGAGCACCTCTTCCTCCTCTCAGGCAAAGCTCTGCAGGTTAGTACCCGATGTTTTACTGAATGACTGCTGCTACTTATATGTGCTGCTAGAAAATGGCTAATATAGTACAAAAGTATTGCCCGGTGCGTAATTCTTAGTCATTAAAGTTAAAGGGGTTGTTCACCATCCAACACTTTTATCAATTCAGTTGGTTTCAGATAGTTCACCAGAAATAGAGACTTTTTCCAATTACTTTTTGTTTTCTGTGTGACTATTTTTCTAATATTGAAGTGTAAAGTTTAATTTTTCACCTTCTAAAGCAGCTCTGTGGTTGCCGACCCTGGAAACTTCTAAATTGATACATTTAGTTGATAAGTTTATCTTTGTCCCTGCTGAGCAGAATCTGAGTTTCATTAAAGGCAGCTGTTAGAATTGATTCAAAGGTTGCTAATATTCCACAGATACTACTTCTGAGAAATGTATCCACTAAATGTTGCAAAATTGTAACTGTTTAGTTTTTGCACCTGAATTACTGAACTGCCAGACTCAAACACCAGAGACAGGGACATTAAACTTTAAACGTATGTCTCGTAACACCACAGACGATGCACTTTGTCCTGTTCAGTGCACGAAACAACAAAAACGTGTATTTTGCCTATTGTTTTAACTTTGAAATATGCATGTACATCACAAGTCACAATCCCTGCACTAATGTTAAAAAAGTGGGTATAATGTATGTGATGGTCGCAAGATAACACTGTAGATCTTGGCTTTGTGCATCACTAAAAAACAGGATGTATTCTGTCCAAATATAAAAATGTTTAAGTATTATAGTTCTAATAACCATTTAAAAAAAATAAATGTATTGGTGGCAAAATGTAGTCACCTAGAAGGCATTTCCATATATACATTTCTCTGTCATCTCAGTGGGACACAGAACACATGGGGTTAAGCTCCACCTTCCAGGACGCAGGACACTTGATTAATGTGCCACTTATTGATGTGCTCGGTCCTCTCCAGCTTTACCCCTACACTGTACCCAATCCATTCATTTTTTTTTTCAAGTGTCCTGCTTCTAGGAGCTTGAACAGTCATATCTCTAGTCAGACCCTGAAAAGACTTATTTGGTCCGTGTCTAGCACTGGCACCAGGGCTAACACCAGGGGGCAGATTCATTAAGGGTCTAAGTGAAAATTTTTAGGGGTCAAAACCCTCAAATTCGAATTTTGGATTATCCAAACTCGATAAGAGTTTTAATTCGATTTCAAATTTCGAGATTTATTATACTCTGGCACTTTAAAGGAGAATTCAACCCTGTGGGAAAAAAAACCTGTACCCCCCACTCCATGTAGACCTCCCTCCCTCCTCCCCGTAGGCTAACTGCCCCCACGGGAAAATGCCCCATACTTTATACTTATCCCTCGTCGCAGATTCTGGCAGCGGACTTCACGGCATCCATCTTCCGGGTCATCGGTAAGCTGACTGGGAGTTCAGTATGTTGACGCATGCGCAGTTGGAGCAATTTGCCAGTTTTCGACAACTGCCCATGTGCCAAAATTGACGGAGATTGCCGATTTCCCAGTCAGCTTACCGAGGACCCGCAAGATGGATGCGTGGAACTCCGCTTGCAGAATCTGCGCCGAGGAGTAAGTATAAAGTATTGGGGCGTTTTCCCGGGGGGAGGAGGGAGGTCTACCTGTGGTGGGGGGATACGGGTTTTTTTCCTACAGGGTTGAATTCTCTAAGTACTAGAATTTGACTATTCACCACCTAAAACCTTCCGAATTACTGTATAAGTCAATGGGAGAGGTCCATAGATTTGTTGAAGTTTGTAGCCTTCCTGACATTCAAATTTTTTTTTTATTCGAATCGAGTTTTTATAATTTGATTAGAGTTTTGGGTCATTTAAATTCGTTTGAGTTTACAAAATTCGATTTTATTAAAGGAGAAGGAAAGTCATTGTGCACTTGGGGGTGCCAATTGTTAGGCACCCCCAAGTGAATGTATTTACTTACCTCAAACCCCCGGCCAGTGCTCCTATCAGCAGAAAACTGCACCAGCCCGGGGTTATACCAGTGAGCACCACGGAGCGATCCTTTTTAAAGCAGCAGTAAAAACAATCACTTAGGGGAGCCTAACATTTGGCATCCCCAAGTGCAGGATGACTTTCCTTCTCCTTTAAATAAATTTCAACTAGTCAAATTTTGAATTTGTGAGTTTAGGGAAGTTTAAAAAAATTCACATGAATTCGAAATTCGACCCTTGATAAATTTGCCTCCAGGAGTTGTTACATGTACTACTTGATGGTTAGCTCCCTACACTGGAAAGCCCACCGGGGTCAGCACCCCAGGCTACTGTGAGATATACAGACCACCCAGACATTCCCTGCTTTCCTAGATGGAAGGCAGAAGGTCTGGCTTATGGGAGTATGAGCCCCTTCTCTGCTGCTCTTCCCCCCTCGCACATGGGACCCCCCCAACCCATTAAACTGCTGACAGTGTCGACAAGATCTTTGTGGTTTACGTTATATTTATTAGTATAGCAACGAATTGCATTAAAGCAGACTCCAACCATTTGGTTTCCTTCTTCCTTCATTAGGTTATCGCCCAAATCCACGTGAAAGGGTGGCTAGAGGTCGTGGCGGTATAGGACCATCATGGACAAATGCCGCCAGCAGTGCAAACAGTTCACGTGGGAAGTTCCTTGGTGGCAATGGAAACCGAGGACGCCATGTTCGTTCTTTCACACGGTAGAAAGAAAAATCCTGTTGGACATATGAATATTTCATAAGACTCTAAACTGCACTAATGGACCAGTATAAAAAGTGTTTGAACACTTATGGCACTAGCCATGCCTGGATGATCTTTTTGATACACAATCTGAATGTAATTGTGTAAAGCATTTTATTTTTGTGTACAGTCTAGTAACTTTTTCTGTGTTTGTTGTTTCTCCTTGCAGCTCTTTTTAATAAAACAAAAATGAAATCCGTTGTTTTCTTAGAATTCTAGCCTGCTTCTGAACTATTTAGCGGTGTTCCCCGAATTTTCTGTTGGTTAGGGGTTGGACAGTGTCTTTTCTGTAAGCTCCTTTCCAATAGACTAGATAATGCAGGGCTTGTGCTTTTATGTTTGTCCCTGGGATTTGCTGGGTGGAGGGGGATAATAACATGTAGATCTGAGTTAATGCATTGGGGATAATTCCTCATTTACACAGGCATTGCATGCATTTATTTATTTATGCAAGATGACACCACTCGACTTCATTTATTCCACCTAGTGTGCCACCTGTAGATGAGTTTGATGTAGGCCTCTTTATGGTTTGTGCATTTTGTCGCTCCATGCGGTGCTGCTAAAATCTTTTGCCATTGTTGTGGGGTAAAGGTGTTTTGGAGATCTTGTTCCCACTTGCTCGTATATGAGAGTTTATCATTAGGATCCTGGGCTAGGAGCTGTTTGTAACAGTTTGAAATAAGCTTTTTCCCATTCCATTCCTGTTTGCAGAGGTATTCCATAAATGTGTTAGTCCTAATAGTGGTATAGTCCTTTTCAGTGGAACGGACCTGGCCCAAGGTCATATTTCACAGCGAGGCTATCAAACGTTGCAAGGGAGTTGAGTGAGTATAGATCCGCTACTAAACGTATCCCCCTTTGGCACCAAGATGTGATCCGGATATGGGGAATGATTTTGGGTAGAGCCAGCAGTGGGAACAATGGTGAAGGAAACGAGCCAAAGTTATGTTTCAAAGCGAGTTTATGCCATGTTTGTAGCGTAAACCTGGTGGTAGGTAGCAAGCTGGTGAGGGGGGGTCTGTGTTCTTTATCCAGCTGGAAGTATTGCTTCAGTAGTCGGAGGTCAGCATACCCCGCTTCCAGGTCTATCCAATTTTTTTGCCCCAGAGGGGTGTGCATGCGCACTGCGGATTCCATTATTGATGCCGTATGATAGAACTTTATGTTTGGTATACCCAGGCCACCCGCCGCTCTGGACAACTGTGCGGTCTGGAATTTCACCCTCGGTTGTTTATCTTGCCAAGTAAAATGGTTGTGTCCTCTGTAAAGACTTACAATAGAAGAGCGACAGCGAGATCTGGAGGGTCCTGAACAAGTACAGTATCTGAGGCAGAAAGTTCATTTTAACAGCCACAATTCGGCCTAGCCAAGATATATATTCTCTTCTCCATCTATTACAATCCTGGGTTATTTTATGAAGCAGGGGTTGGTAGTTTAATTTAAAAATATTCTCTGGGTCTTTAGGTAGTTTAACACCTAGATAGACTAAGAATTTCTCTCTCCAATCAAACTGAAATGCAGAGTTAAGGGCTGCTAGGGAAAATTGTGGAAAGTTAATGGGGAGGGCTTGCGTTTATGTGGTGTTAATCTTATACCAGTAGATTTTTTGGAATTCTAGGAGTCTCTTCAGGAGATTCGGGATGGATATAGTAGGATTGGTTAAAGTGAGCAAGAGCAAAGAGCCCTATTTTCTGTATCCCTGCCTTTGTTGCTAGACCTCCAATATCTATGTCGTTCCTGATCTTCTGAGCCAGTGGTTCTACCATCAAGGTGAAGATGAGGGGGGAGAGCGGGCAGCCTTGGCAGGTCCCGTTAGTAATGGGGAAAGTGTCCGACAGGGTCCCGGAGACACTCACCTTGGCCGTTGAGAAGGAGTACAAAGGCTGAATTGCTTTTATAAAAGTGGGGCCAAGGGCAAATTGCTGGAGTGTTTTAGTCATGTAGAGCCCTGTCGAACGCCTTCTCTGCATCTAAAGACAATAGTACTGTGGGTTGTCTAGTTTGCTTAATTATGTGCAGTAAACTGTGGAATCTCCGGATGCTATCGGGTCCCTGCCTACCTAAAATAAATCCTACCTGGTCATTGTTAATCAAAGTGGGAAGTAGCTCATCCAGTCTATCGGCTAATATTTTAGAGTAGATTTTCAGGTCTGTGTTTAGCAGTGCGATCGGGCGGTAGTTTTGGCACAGGTCGGGGGGTTTATCTGGTTTCGGAATCGCGACAATCTGGCTGACCAAAAATTCCGGTTTAGTCACTCCCGTATCTTTAATATTATATATAGTGTTATATATAGTGTGTTTAAACTGCTGATAATATAAATTAGTAAATCCATCTTCTCCCGGTGATTTGTAATGTTTAAGATTTGTTATTATGTGTTCCACCTCTTCCTGTGTGATGTCCTTGTTCAAGTTTTCTAACTGCTGAGGAGTGGGATGAGGGAGCCATAGCGCTTAGAAACATTGGGGTATTAGGGCCTCCGTGGGTTGGAACTCTGTGGGATCCTTATTAAAATGATAAAATTTGGCATATTAGTTGGCAAAGTAGTCTGCCATGTGTCTGGGGTCTGTCAGCTTAGATGTGGGGGTAGAGAGGTAGGCTATTCTGGATTTGGCTTGTTGTTGTTTGAGTTGGGACACTAAAAGTTTATTGACTCTCCATCTCCCCTTGCTTTGTGTATGGTGGCTGGGCCATAGTTCTATACAGGAGCATGATCTGACCATGTACGGAGGCCGATCCACGTCTTAGAGATTTAAGATGTGGTTTGTGGGTCTGCAAGGAATAGGTCTATTCTAGTGTGGGTAATGTGTCTGGGGGAGAAGTACATGTATTCCCTTTCTCTCTGATTTATAGCTCTCCAGACATCTTTCAATGCATGGAGATGGAGTAAGTCTCTGAACTTCTGTGCTGGGGCGTTGGGCGGGGTAGTACTAGCAGTCAGATTCAATCTGTGGACATCTTATGTGGGGTCCAGGACTTCATTGAAGTCTCCTGCCATGATACACCTTCCCTGTTTGTAATTAAGTCATTTTGGTAGTGTTTTGGCTAAATATTGATTTTGGTTGTCTTAGGGACATAGATATTGATCAGGGTAAAATCAGTGGTTCCCAATTTACATAGCAACAGTAAATATCTTCCCTGGGGGTCAGCGATCACCTTGGACACCTGCAATGGAGAATTGAAACTCCTCTGGTTTTATTGGGGGAATAGCCATGAAGGCTAGATGGGTAATGTTTGTTGTGAAACCTTGGCAGGTTGTTCCTGCAGGAATGGGTTTCTTGATAAAAAAAGAATATCAGCTCGGGCCTTAAATGCGTCATGAATTGCCTGGTTGCATTTGTGGGGGGAGTTTAATCCCCTCGCATTAAGAGCGTAAAATCGTACCATTTCGAGGTGCAAGGCAAGTTGATCAGCCAAGTATGATGGCTGATCAACAATAAACAGGCATAACAATAAACAACATTGTGCACCAGAATGCATAACTAACTGGGTCGTGGTTTACTAGTGAGGGACCACAAAATTTGACTCCGGGGGGGGGGGGGTAGCAAAAGGTGGTGTGAATCCGATCCAGGAGTCACCGAGGATTCTCCACAAGAAAAGTGACTCTCCCATTGTATCACAGGAGAAAATACACTGATCCTGATAAACATGGGGTTAATTTCAGGGATGTAAACTAACAGGAACAAGGAGATGATAATGAGACAGGTCTCCATAGTCTCCTTTAGCCTTCCGGGCCTGAGTGCCACATCTTGGCCACTTTGTTAGGTGTTGAAGGTGGGGAAGTATGCGGCTGGCGTCTTCGTTCTGGATGTGTCAAATTGATGTTCCATTTACCCAGCACCTTTTTGGCCTCCTTCGGAGTAGCGAGGGTAACGGGATTACCGTTTCATAATACAATCCGCTTTACCGGATAGCCCCAGGGCTATTGGATGTTGTGCTGACGGAGCATCGCTGTGACTTTGTGGTAAGCTTTGTGTTTCAGGAGAGTGACTAGAGAGGTCGATATATATTTCCAAGTACTGAAATTTAGGTGGCCAGCCCTCCTTCTTGCGTGCCGATGTTAGCAACTTTGGTCTTGAAGAACAGTAGTCGCGGGATGACATCTCTAGGGGCTTTGACGGGAGCAGCCTTCAGTTTGGGTAATTGATGGATGCGATCCCCCGTGAGTACCAGGGCCTGGGCCTCCGTCATTGTGGTTTGTAGTAGTTCCAGGAGGTAGGCCTCAACTCTGCTGGCGGGACCGACTCAGGGATGCAGCGGACTATAATATTATTACTGCGGGCCCTGTCTTCGAGGTCGCTCACCTTGTCTCCGAGAGTGTCAAGTTCTGATTGCACCTTGGAGCATGTGTCGGTAAGCTCATTATGTGCGTCAGCAAATTCCTCCATCTTCTCTTCGATGTGTGCCATCCGTTCTCCTACATCTTGCAGTTCTCGGCTGAGGTCGGATGTCAGTTGTCTAAAATCGCCCTGGAGAGTAGTGCGGAGTTCCGTCAGTAGCTCTCGCAGCTGTTGGGCTGTGGCCGGGGCCGCATCTGGTACCGACATGTCTGGGAGCTCCACTAGGGAATCTCGATGTGTCTGGTCCAAGATGTCCCTGGAGTCTCATGCTGGGGACTTAGGCGGGCGCTGGAAGAATGCTGTGACTCGATTTTGATCTTTTTTGGGTTCTGTAAGCAGAGGTGTTCAAAAATCTCACCCTCTTGCTAATGCACCTGTCTCAGGTGCTGAGGATTAGCCTCGGTTCATCGGAGCGCACAGGGGCGATCAGCGGGCTGCTGCCGCCTGAGGCAGCAACCCTGATGCTGCCCCCTCTCCCATTCCGCGCTTAAAAGTTTAGTGTCGGAGCGGGTCAAAGGGGGCTGCATCACTAGCGCAGCGAGCACGTACTGCGCTTTCTGCACTAGCAGAGCTGAATTTTCGGTTTAAAAAATGGAAATTCGGCACATAAAGTTCCAGAAGGCGGCTTTTTGCCGCCCCTTGTAACTGGCCGTTCAATGCCGCCTGAGGCAAGGTGCTCACCTTGCCTCATGTCAGGAATGGCCCTGGGAGCGCAGTTACTTAGCATCCATCTTGTGGGCTGGTTAGCTCCGTCCCCCAAAAAGTAATAATGAAATTTTAACAAATTAACCTAGCGATCAGGGACAGGAAGGGCTCCTCTGAAACACACTTGAATGTTGGGCTGAAAGACTTTTTTTGTCCTTTAATCCTCTCATAAGGGGTTATAGGCAGAAATATGCAAGTTGTCTTAGTGGCCAATTATTCATACAGAACTGTTGCTTTAACTGCACAACAGGTAGAGAGTAATATTCTGAGACCATTTGCAACAGGTTTTCATTTTTTATTATATGAGGTTTCAGAGTTATTTAGCATTTGTTTTTTAGATGGGGTCAGTGACCTCCACTTAGGGTTGCCACCTTTTCTTGAAAAAAACATTGGCCTTCCTATATATTTATCTTTTCCCTATCAATAACATTGGAATCAACCATCATTTTTACCGGCGAGGCCACTAAAATACCGGCCAGGTGGCAACCCTACCTCCATTTGAAAGCTTGAAAGAGTCATAAGGAGGCAAATAATTAATAAATAAAAAATAATAATAATGATGACCAATTGAAAAGTTGGCCATTCTATAACATAGTAAAAGTTAACTGAAAGGTTAACTTTAACCCTTCACTGTTGTCAACCTGTGGTAATCAGGGACTTCCAGACCGACAACAAGTTTTGGGAGGCGCAGTTGCTTTATATCTAAGTTTACCCCAATGGGCACTTTTTAATAGTTGTTTCCACAACAAGCAACTACATGAACATCTGTTCTCTTTTATGACGCACCAAACTTTATTTGTAACAGGTTTTGTGAGAACATTTTTTTTCCACGTTTCCATCTTTGGCAGAACTTTATTGACAGCGGAAGGGGAACGCGTTACCACGGCGACGAAGCCTAGAAGGCGCCACGCGAGGCATGCTGGGAGAGCGGGAGCTTTGAGTGGCACTTGGCTGTCGATTTCATGCTATTTATTGCAGCAGTTGAAGGATTAAATCTGTAAGTATATCGCTACGGCTGCGATGCTGCTGGGTTGCTCCTCATATACCTTTTGGGCGGAACGATTATCATTTGTTACTTATTTTCAATGTGTGCAACAGGGATCTCCAGCCTTCCGCCCTCTACGGCTCAATTGCAGTTGCACCTCTCAAATCCTGCCCGCAAGTTGTAGGTCTTAGTTCAGCAACAGCTTAAGAGCTACATGATGAAAGGAAACGTCACTTTGAGCAACTTTCCCCTGTGCACAACTTACACGCATTTAGTGGCTTTCAACTAATTTCTAAATGCAATTTACATCATAATTTATTAATTTCTGTGCTCACTCCTGCTTCTGACACTTCTGACAAACAGCAGAGGTTACATTCAGGCAAAGCTCAGAACCAGCAGTGTAGAGGACAATGCAAAAAAAAAAAAAAAAAAGTCTCCAACTGCATTGAATGGAGACTCTTCTCTGTCATTACATTGGAGATAAATATCTTGGAAATAGCAACCAATCAGATCTTTGCTTCTCTTATCTAAAGGTGGCCATACACAGGCTGATAAAATCTGCCGACAGAACAAGTCGGCAGCTTTGCCTGTACTCACACAGGCGCATGTAGGCGCCGAACGCAAGTTGAGACGCAACATGCTGCATTTTTCCTGCGTTCGTCGCCTACACGCGCCTGTGTGAGTACAGCCCCATTTGAAATAATGAAATGCGTCTATTCCTGCGCTCCCCTGCGGCTGAATGCCGAAAAACGGAACGCAGGGGAGCGCAGGTAAAAACGCTCATGTGTAAGAGCCCTTAATCTAATTGCTGATTGGTAGCCATGGGCAACATCTCCAGATATTTATCTCCAATAATAAACATGCCCCAATCTCTAACCCACAACCAAAGATAAAGACATATTTTCTGCACGTTTGCAATTTACAACCAAGGATGTCAACCCCAAAATGATTTTTTGCATATTGAAAGAAAATCGAATTCTAAGTCTTTCTAATATATATTCATTATTGTGCTTGCAGAACACAGGGCTGTGGGTGCAACAGAGCCCAGGCCCAGGACTCCTTGTGCCTAGGGTTGCCTTCCTATATATTTATCTTTTTTCCCTATTAATAACATTGGGATCAACCATCATTTTTACCGGCCAGGCCAGTAAAATGCTGGTCAGGTGGCAACCCTACTTGAATGTTGAATGATGTGCTAGCTAAAGGGCTTTTAAGGGGACTCCTACGTGCCATCCCCAGTCTGCCCCTCTTGAATGCAAGAGTATTTGGAACAGAGCACAAAGACCTACACCTTTGGGCACTAAGCAAAGAACATCGTGCAAAATATCTAGCAGTTTGTGCCTGTTTTTGCACTGAGACCCCTGTATAGTAAATGATACCTAGCTGTAAAGAGAAAAAGTCTTAAAGCACCCACATGCTGTACTGTTGTAATATTGGTGTGTAGGTGCATCTCTGGTCATTTTGCCTGGTCATGTGCTTTCAGAAAGAGCCAGCACTTTAGGATGGAACTGCTTTCTGGCAGGCTGTTGTTTCTCCTACTCAATGTAACTGAATGTGTCGCAGTGGGACCTGGCTTTTTATATTGAGTGCTGTTCTTAGATTAACTGCTGTACAACTTGCAGTACAGCAGTAAAGAGTGACTGAATTTCATCAAGTCACATGGCTGGGGGCAGCTGGGGAAGTGACGATATGTCTAGCCCCATGTCAGATTTCAAAATGAAATATAAAAAAAATCTGTTTGCTCTTTTGAGAAACGGATTTCAGTGCAGAGTTCTGCTGGAGCAGCACTAAAACATTTTTTTCCCCCATGACAGTATCCCTTTAACTACAGAGAAAGCAGACTCTGTGGCTGCAGGCAGTTCCAGGAGGTATAGGGGCCGCATGAGGCCCTAATTCATATACAGTTTCAATAAATTTTGGTTAAACAGGTCAAACGCTAGACATTTTGGGGTCCTGAAAAATAATTTGCTGTGGGGCCCAGTCATTTCTAGTATTTCACTACTGGATAGGCAGTTTTCACCACTGGAACACCAATAACTTGCATGTCCTAAATAAACTGGACTGCCGGGAAACCCTGTACTTTCTGCTTGCCTATGGCAGGTGTTAACGTAGAACTAAAATCAATTGTTAATTAGGGGTCGTCTGTACTGGCCCCTCTCCCAAATCTGCATCATAGAAACTCTCTAAGGAAATCTTCTGCTCTTGGGCATCCTGGAGCATATTCATTTGATCACCATTAGAGAGAAGAGGGACAGAAGTCAAGTGGCCTGTCATGGTGGCTGCCAACCCTGCGGTACATATCTACATTTACACGATTGATACAGGAAACAGAGTTGTCCTGGGGGTGGAGTTGTTTGCTGTTATTGGGGAGATAAGAGGGTCCTATACAGAGGACCCATGAATACAATTTGTTTTAGTTCAAGCATAGACAATCTGCACCTTGTGCCAGGTGTTTATTGCTAGAGTGCAGAACACAGAAAGGTAACTAAATGAGCTAGTCACAAGAGCTTACTACATGATGCTCTTAAGGCCTTGCATTTGCTGTCCTTGGCATTCCTGCTCTTGCACCTAGCTCTGGAATCATATTTACAATAGTAACACAGATATAAAAAAATAACTCGTATAAATTGTAAAAAAAAAATCTATTCAGATACTGTACCCTAGGTTATATTTTACAAAGTCAACCAGATCACTTGCACACTTTTATATTAAGTTGCTGGGCCGCATAATTGCAAACTGATTTATGTAAATTGAATGTCCTTTTAGCTGGATTTTTTAAAAGTATCACCAATTTATCACAATAATACATAATAGCTGAGGTTAAGGGTCGCAAATCATTAAGTAGAAAATGAGGTTCATCTGTCATAGACACTGCTGTTACAGGGCTGATTGTTAAATTCTAATGCCAATTGTGCTGGTTCTTGAGCTCCTATGTCATGAAAATCTAAATTGATTACTATTCCTCCTTATAACTGACAGCAGCACAGAGCATGTGTTGTGATTCAGCAGAAAAGAAGATGGGGACGTACCAGGAGCATCTTCAGAGGCAAATATATTCACAGAGACTGTGGTTGCTTGGGACTAGTACAGAAACTAGTACCCAAAATATAATGTGTAGCATTTCTAACAGTTCTCCATTAAGAGCCATGCATTTGCCCTTGTATGAGTGTTTGGTTTTCTGCTGAAGTGTAGTGGAGTACACTGATCATATATACATATTGTCTTTTTTCCCCTCCTTTTATTGTAGCAACAAAATGCGAAGATCGGCAGCCCCAAGTCAACTCTGTGGGAATCCAGCAAAGAAACCTCGCTTTATACCTCCTGGAAATGTTAATAAAACGTGCCCAGATACAGAAATGAAACATTCAATAACTGATTTGAAGGTAAGAACTTACATGTTATTTATTTATTACCTATAAATATGTCAATAAAGTACCCCTTTTTGTAAAATATATAGTGAATAAAGTACCCCCTATTGTAAAATATAAGGATATTATAAGTTACCGAGGAGTTTCATGACCATATAAAAACACGAGGCCGAAGGAACTCCGAGGTAACTTCTAATATCCTTATATTTTGCAACTGGGGGTACTTTATTTATTATAATACACAAATTTCAGTGAGTCATGTGACAGAAATGACATCAGAACTCACCGTTTATAACTGATGACATCAGAACTCACCGTTTATAACTGATGACATCAGTACTCACCGTTTATAAGGATATAATTTACAAGATATTCATAGCTTTTGTGTATTATAAGGATATTATAAATTACCGAGGAGTTCCAGAACCATATAAAAGCACGAGGCCGAGTATTTTTATACAGGTCATGGAACTAAGAGGTAACTTTGAATATCCTCATATTTTGCACAAGTTTAAATACACAAGTTTGAGTCGTGACAGAAATGACATCATTAAGCTCTGATTATATCCAATGACATCACTAAGCACCGTTTATAAGGATATCATTTACAGGATATTCTTGGCTCTTGTGTATTATATAGTGAATAAAGTACCGCCTCTTGTAAAATATAAGGATATTAGAAGTTACCGAGGAGTTTCATGACCATATAAAAACACGAGTCCGAAGGCCGAGTGTTTTTATACAGGTCATGGAACTCCGAGGTAACTTCTAATATCCTCATATTTTACAACTGGGGGTACTTTATTTATTATAATACACAAATTTTAGTGAGTCATGTGACAGAAATTACATCACTACTCACCGTTTATAACTGATGACATCACTACTCACCGTTTATAAGGATATAATTTACAGGATATTCATGGCTTTTGTGTATTATATATAAATTATTAGCATATTGAAAAGCCAGGGTGCATTAAGGGTGTAACAGATAACAGTACAATCTGATGGCTTGATTGGCAGTTCTTTATTTCCCTATCCCCAATGGGGTTCGCCAAGTTTTTTTTTTATCCTATGGACTTTGTTTATATACCTCTACTCTAAAAATTCTAAATGTTATTATTTTTACTTCATAAAGCCTGGGCACGCTCATCTTGCTTATAACAAAAGCTGTTGTGCAATGCTTTTTGTACACTGTTTGTGTAGTCCATTCTCGCTAATCATAGTGTTGTAGACTATTGTTGCAGGGGAACATTATGCAGTTGAAGGAAGAAATATCTTAAAGGAGACATTTTGGGGCAGATTTATCAAGGGTCGAATTTCGAAGTAGAAAAAGCTTCGAAATTCGACCATCGAATTGCAATACTTCGAATATCGAAGTCAAAGTTTTTTTACATCGAATTTGGCCATTTGCAGTCGAAGTAAAATCGTTCGATCGAACGATGAAATCCTTCAAATCGAATCATTCGAAGTATTTCATCCATCAATCGTACGATTTTTCTTCGACTTCAAAAAACTTAAGAATGTCCCCATAGCTCTAGAATGTCCCCATAGGCTAACATAGCACTTTGGCAGGTTTAATTTGGCGAAGTATTGAAGTCAAAGTTTTTTTAAAGAGACAGTACTTTGATTATCGAATGGTCCAATATTCAAACTATTTTACTTAGAGACAAAGTCGTAGTATCCCAATCGATGGTTGAAGTATCCAAAAAAATGACTTCGAATTTTGAATTTTTTACTTAGAAAATTCCCTCGTATTCACTTCGACCCTTGATATATCTGCCCCATATATATATATATATATATATATATATATATAGATAGATAGATAGATAGATAGATAGATATAGAAGAGTGTTTCAGACTGATTTATTGAATATTTTTGCAAAAACCCTAATAATCCCTCCCTTCTCTTCCATTTCCTGCTCCCTGAATTCCCAGGCTGTGCAGGGGAGCCGGTGTTACTCAGCTCACTGCACTGTAGGACAGGAACCAATCAGAAGCTAGCAGGACCTGATGGGGAACTGAAGCCTGTCTTTGCTTGTGTGACTGCAGGGCTGTGATTGGCTGTCCCCCTCCTACTGTGCTTCTGGCAGGGACCGTTAGGACATGCCCACCCCTCATTTGAAACACAGACAGGGACCATTGAGCATCTATAGGGAGCTCTAATAAAAGGGCTATTTTTAAAGATAATATTAATTTTTTGCACCATGTAAAAGAAACACCATATATTACTTATTGCCTACAAAATTAGGGTTTTTTCATTTATCCTAAATGTCTCCTTTAACTGATAGATGTTGCAGAAAAAATACTTATACCTATATAATAATGAATATGAATTTGAAATTGAATTACCCCTTTTTTGTCCAGTATAATTTCTGATGGATTAACCAAAATATTAGCAAGTGTTTAAATATTCAGTTTTTCTTTTTTTTAGGATAAAACAGAATTGTCTTCAAGAGCCTTTGGAAGAATATGTGGTCTGAACACAGTGCTTCACAGGACAGAAGCAAGTGTGGTGCCAGTGTGCAGTGGTAAAACAGCCACTACGACAAGTGTTCCAGTGTGTAGATCTGTGGCTGGTAAGAACATATCTTGATTGTTGCTTTAAAATCTACACTAAATAGATAAGATTTTCCTGCGCCGCGTGGATGACAGTACATATGCTATATATATATATATATATATATATATATATATATATATATATATATATATATATATATATATATATATATATATATATATATATATATATATATATATGGCTAACTTGCCCTAATATTAATATCAGCATTATATAAATAGTGGTAAGTGGTAATAGTAAGTATAATAATTGTCAGGGGCCAAAGAGTGGCAAAAGTGTGATTTTGCTTGTGAGCAGGCAAACTTTCTAAATGCATGATATCTTGATGAACTGCTACAGTAACAAACTTGTACATAATTAGCAACAAAACCAAGGACTTGTTACATTGTACTTATTAGGTACTGCTGATTACAAGGTTACGTTCGTACTGTATATATTGATGTATTTGACGTTTTTTTCCTTTAAGATTTTTTTATTTATTTAGTATATTGTTTACTCACCCCACAATACGTCACTATGACATCACCACTCCCTTTTTCCGCCACTGGGGGTTTAAATGGTTGGTAATTGTTTGTGTGTGCACTTTGAGAAAGGCTAGAGTGCTAGCCGAAATGTTAGTAGTTTTTTTGATTGAATAAAACACTTGGAAACCTTTCATAAGACCTGTGAGTGCTAGCTTTTTCTTTTGCAATATATATATATATATATATATATTTATATGGCTAACTTGCCCTAATGTTAATATCAGCACTATATAAATAGTGGTAAGTAGTAAGTATAATAATTGTAAGTGGTAATAGTAAGTATAATAATTGTCAGGGGGCAAAGAGTGGCAAAAGTGTGATTTTGCTTGTGAGCAGGCAAACTTTCTAAATGCATGATATCAAGGTTAATTTAGGTGGTATGGGGGGGGGCTTGAAAATTTGACAATGCTCATAACTTTGTAAATGAAGGTAAATGCATTTGCACACATCAAATTACTAATGAAACAGAGGATCAGGGCTCTTTTGTATGTTGTAGTTAATTTTGCCAGACCAGTCGCAATTCCATTGTCCCCTTTTTATGTAATGCTGTTTATCCACAGCATTAAACAAGCACATTGCTTGAAAAATCTGTCTGATAAACTCCCTCTTATCCTGGATAAAATATAATATAATTTAGGCTTTTTTGTTAAATAAGTAGCAAAATATCTCAGGGACAAGGCTGCTTAAGTGTGGATGCATCCAAGCAGGGCTGCCATCAGGGGGGCACAGGGGGTACAGTTGTATACATACAAGCCCGGGCGGCCCAGCTGTGCTGCACTTTTTGAAAATGACAGTGCCCAAGTGAATCGCCGAACCACCGAAAACCAGAAGCGCCAAGGACCCGAAACCGCGAATGGAGCCGAAGCCACAAAAAGACCGGAAGTTAAAGTCCTGAAGCCACAAAAGGAGCCGAAGCTGTATCCCCGAAGCTACTAAAAGAATGGAGCAACGAAAAGAGGCGAAGGAAAATGAAGAAGCTGTTCTCGCAGAGGACAAGGAAGAAGAATCGAAGGTAAATTCCACAACGTTGTGCATCACTGTAATGTTAATAAACAAGTAAGGGGTTAACCCCGTTTGCATATGCTCCTGTGTGCCAGTTCCTCCTTTTGCTTTTCGCTAGTATAAACCCTACATGCACTGATGTAGCAGGGTAGGAGAAAGGCACAGAGACGCGAAATCACAGAAAAGTGTGTAACCATTATTATTCGCTGCTTCAGACCTCTTGTAATTCTCCCCCCCCCCCCAAACATTTGTGTGTAGTGACGACATTCATTAAAGGGGCTGTTCATCTTCAAACAACTAGTTGGTTTCAGATAGATCACCAGAAATAACGACTTTTTCCAATGACTTTCTATTTTCTATGTGTGACAGTTTTCTAATATTGAAGTCTCATTTCTCTCCTTCTGAAGCAGCTCTCGGAGGGGGGGGGTCGCCAATCCTGTAAACTGTTCTAAATTGATACATTTAGTTGATACATTTCTTATCTTTGTCCCTGCTGAGCAGAATCTCTGGGTTTCATTACAGGCAGCTGTTCAAATTGATACAATAGTTGCTAATACTCCAGAGATGCTGAGAAATGTATCAGCTAAATGTTGCAAAATTGTAACAGTTTAGAGTCTGACTGCGCCTGAATTAATTAACAATATAATAGACAAGCCTTTTTAAGTTGACGAGCCATCCAATTAGACCAGTATAGATGTTTGGCATTTCATCTTTAGATGCTTATTGACCTTTAAAACTATGCAATACTCTCAAAAAGCACGGGCTGTTAAAGTACTATCTATAGGCAATTAACCTTCAAGTGTCATGTGATGCTAGAATAGGTGGGCAGTTATGTCTTTCTATCAGAAATAAAACGTATCTGTCCTTGAAAGACTATCTCTGCCTTTATATGAAAGCAATTTTGTTCTGTTGCTCTTGGGCATTTTCTTTATTCCTTTACGAGAAATATATTCCTTTAAACCAGTGATCCCCATCCAGTGGCTTGCAAGAAACATATTGCTCAACAACCTATTGGATTTTGCTCCCAGGGGTTTTAAAGCAGGTGCTTATTTTTGATTTCCTGGCTTGAAGGCAAGTTTTAGTTGCATTAAAGAAACCATGTCTACTGCCAAACAGAGTCTCCTGTAGGCTACCAGCCCACATAGGGGCTACCAATAGCCAATCACAGCCCATATTTGGCACCCCCAGGAACTTTTTGCAACTTCTTTTAAATTTGAATGTGGCTCAGGTAAAAAAGGTTGGGGACCCCTGCTCTAAACATTGCAGGTCTCTATAAAAATATATCAAAATAAAACAGCTTATGTTTAAAACATGTTTCATACAAGTAAAGGCTTCTAATGAACAATTTTTTTTCTAAACGTATGTGTCATGGGTTAATCTCATATTGAAACTGCCATTTTAAAGGCAAACTAACTCCACTGTACAGTAATCAATAGCCCCCCATTTATAAGGCCAACTGCATTGCTAGCCACGTGTAAAAGACCAGGAGCTCTATCTGCAGAGGGTTTGGAGGTCACAATGTTTGTTCCAGTGTCTGTCTACCTGGCAGCCATTGGCAGTGAAAGCCCATCTGGTCCTGGCTTCCATTGTGTGTACTATGGTCCACAGTTGCTGCCATCAGATAGACAATTAAGCACAATGCATAATTTTGCAGAGCCAGTACAGGGGGCCCTGGACATTTATTTTTGGCCAGCAATGCGATTGGGGATTTGTACTATTGGTTAAAAATGGAAGGAGTGGGATTAGTTTTCCTTTAAAGGGCACCTATACTACAAAAATCATTTTCTCCAGCGGATTTGCAGACTGATAGATCCTATATTACATGCATGCGCATAGTGGGCAAGCTGGAGCATTTGCTCATTATGTACATGAGTGTACCCCAACATGGCCTCCTGCACCAGGCAGCATAACACTCACTAGGAGGGGTTTTCTTGACCAGATACTATTGTTTTCACAAACCAGAGTGTGTGCTGTTTTAAGCTGCCCATAGACGCAAAGAAGTCTCAATTTGTTGATTTTCGAAACCGTGCGGAGAGTCCCGAGATTTTTCATCCCACGGAGATCGGTCAATTGGTCGATTGGACAGGTTGATTTCTGCCGGCTGCCGATAATGTCTCTGCATGTATTGCCGATCGGACGATTTTCACTAGCTTTTGTCGGACAAAACTTTAGTACGATTGCTGTCAGGGGCAGAACATCATCTGATCTGTTCTTTTACTACTTCATTTGATCTGAAAGGTTAGTTGCAGGTCTGGAGATGGGGAAGTCCGATCGTTCGAGGATTCGAACGATTGGATCTTTGCGTCTATGACCAGTTTTCGCCTGCGGGTCAGGTAGAGGAAACAATTATTGGATGAGTTGATTAGTTCCTCATTAAGTACTTAATTTCCTTCTTCTGGGTGTATGCAGTGGTGGATTAATTGCTTGTGAGCGCACCTAGGCTACACTTTACACAAGCCCCCCTTCTAGGCTACTCCCATTCAAAAAAGTTTTGAAATATACAATTAACAAAAATGGCAAACTAAAAGAGAAAGGGATGAAAGACAAGATACAAGATGGATAAAGAGGTAAACGAGAAAGGGACAAAAGCAATGGTAGAAATTTTGATATGGGGCCTATAATCTTCACTCTATCTAGATGGTAGGAGTATTAGAGCAGCTTTGATTGTTAATGCTGATGCAGGTGGAATGCGACATGATGATGCGTCTGTGTGAGTACAGGCCCCTTAGAAAGAATAGATTACGTTTCATCCAGTGCTCTGCTGCTGTGGAACGCCTTAGGGTGGTGGCACACGCTCCGATTTGGGGAGAATAGTCGCCCAGCGACAAATCTCCTCTTCTTCAGGCGACTAATCTGCCCAAAATGCCATCCCGTCGGCTAGAATGTAAATTGCCCGGAGGATGGCACTCCTATCACTTCGGCTTTCCAAAGTCGCCCCATCCCGCTGGCGATTTACATTGTAGACGGCAGAAAGGCTTTTAGAGGAGATTAGTCACCCGGAGCAGCTGGCCGACTAATCTCCCCGAATCGGAGTGTGTGCCACCACCTGACCACAGTGGATCACAGGTAAAAATCACTCTTCAGTACGAGCCGTTAAACAAAGTAGTAATTGTCTTTGGAGGAGCAATTTTTAGGTTTTTTATTTTGCCCCAGCTGAGCTAGAAAGCCTGCAGGGCTTTGGGTGAATGATTTCTGTTTAACAAGCATGATAATAAAATTCAGAAGCCCTGAATACATCAGGGAACCAGATACACCTGACTATATGGCTGGGATCCTACTCGGCTGCCTTTAATCAGGGAATGCCCTGGCAATTAGGGGTTAAAGCAGCATCTCTTGTGTCTGAGCCGAATGCTTACAAATCCAAACCATTTGCAATGACTTATCCTTGTTTTTCCTTTTTTCCTGTTTTCCCTTTGCTTTTGCAGCAGAGACAGGTTCCCCTCCCCCCACGGCTGAGCAGAAGGTACAATGCAGGCGAGGCTGAGCTTTGCTGTGGAGTTTGAGCCTTGGGTGTAACCTAACCAGCTAGGGGAAGCACAGATCCTGATTGACAGCAGGACTAGCATTATGCAAATACCACAAGCCTGAACAGAGGCTGATTGGGGCCCCAGCAGGGGCTCTCATACACACGTCACATGTTTATCTTAAAGTCTTGCTCTTGTGTGTAAAGCACGCTTATCCCTTAATCTGCATTTTATACATTCTCTCTCCTATTGCACAGCATTAGAATTTTGTGTGTGTGTGATTTATCATCGTGGCGTCTCTCAGCATTCTTCACAAAGTCTTATGTAGGTCAGGCCTGTCTTAAGCAGATTTCCTGAACCTGTGTCAGATTAAGCTGAAGGAATTTTAATAAACCCTCCCATGTAGGCGTAGGCCTAAGCGAGACTAACCTAGTTAAGCCTGATTTTTTTTTTATGTGTGTGTGTCTGAGGGGGAAAAGAGCTGTGCAGAACTCAAGGCTGAATGGTGGCTCCAGGAACTGGCTGCTAATAAAAGGAGAACTGAAAAATGACGGGGAAAGCTCGCTCGTCTAATTTTACAGTATTTGAAAAGCTCGATTTGCTGAATCTGGTGAAGCCATACATAGGGGTGCTGGAGGAGCACACCAACAAACACTCGGTCATTATCGAAAAAAACAACTGTTGGGAGATCATCACCGAAAAGTACAACGCCATGGGGACTGGGCGGCCACCCCGCACGGCGCACGGTTTACGCACGCTGTACAAGAGGCTCAAGGAGTACGGCAAGCAGGAGCTGATGCAGTGCAAGACTTCGCAGGCCGACTACCAAACGACTGTGTCAGAGGCCACAAAGAAACTTGTCGAGATCATCCCACAATTTAGCGGCTTGTGCTTTGGACGAGACATCAGCTTAGTGCAAAGGTAAGATACCTCTGTATAGCACAACTCGTATATTTATCTTGTGTGTGTGTGGTTAGCTATATGGCTTGCAAATAATTCAATTGCAATATACCAGTCCTGATACAGGAGGAGTACTGTGTGTAGAACTTATAATGTAAGTTCCCTGTTGTTAGACTGACCCCTGCAATAGTGGTAAATACACCTATTACTGCAGCATGTGCCGTACTAAAGCCTTCACTGTATTACCGGCTGCTTGAAACCATGGATTAGAGGATTAGCAAATAACATCCTAATTCATCTTGCCCCTTAGTGTTGTTGGATAAAAGGCCTGCCAATCAATGTATGTGAGATTTGGGTTATATGCACCGCTTCCTTAGGCCGAGGGGAAGGGACCACT
Organism: Xenopus laevis; assembly: GCF_017654675.1. Taxonomy (NCBI): domain Eukaryota; kingdom Metazoa; phylum Chordata; class Amphibia; order Anura; family Pipidae; genus Xenopus; species Xenopus laevis. The sequence goes on along the minus strand of NC_054381.1, from coordinate 137,915,111 downwards.
TATTCGATAAAAGGTGCTACAGCAGAGACTGTCCTCCCACGTAGTTGTTCTAGTGCCATTGTCTTACTGCCCTTCGTTACATATCTGAAAATGCAGGTAATCCTCATGCACACACATCATTTCATACAAATGGGGGCAGGGCACATATGTCTTCCAATTTCTACCACCAATACTGGAAAGCTGCTCCATGGAACCACTACCATGTTGCAAAGAGAACGTATTCTTTCAATGTTGGTGGTCCTTATTTAAATAGTTAAACAAGGTCCACATAATTTTCATTTATAGGCTAAGACTATTTTTTTCTTTAACCCCCGCTGTATACTTTAACGGCAAACCTGCATGCTTGCTTGTCAGTACTATGGAGTTTAATTCGTTTTTCTGCCCCATGAAAATGTTTAGCAAGTCCATAAGTTTTAATTTTTTAAAACAAGTTACTTTTCTGGTTTTTATATTAAAGGGCCAGGAACAGCATAAAGGGAATATATATTATTTTCACTTAGTAACTGTATTGGTTGCCTAGAACAGTAACAGTGCTAATTTATATGAGAGGTTGTAATCCTATAGATATGTAGACAGCCTTGATTTGCATCTAACCATCACTGAATAATTGTATGCAAACAGATTTTTCTATACTGACCCTTTAAGAGGTTAAAGAAAATATTTGATTTTTTGTTTACCACTTAGGGTTTTTTTCCCACAACGGATCAGTTTTAGCTGCCAGTTTAAAATTGACATTATGTTATAGCAAAAATGAGTAAGGTTTGTGTCAGTGCAAATTGATTTTATTTTCCCTGCTACAGCTCCTACCTTTGTACCCAAAGGCAAAGGTTGCATAGGGACCCATCAGCTTTCCACAGGTGGGGAGACATTGTTTCCTTCCCCCCACTCGTTATTCTAATGTACACACAATTCAGCTATATCCTGCAGAAAAACACAACTCTGCATAATGACAAAAAAAGGAATTCTATGCAGCAGCTATCCTGCCGCCCTGCAGTGTAGGCTCCCTTTCTGCATACCAACCCAAACCTGAAATTCCAGTCCTAGGATGTAAGCCTGCCAGCCAAACCTCTGTTTATGTGGGCAGATGCTTAGGGCATGTTTGCAACAAGGAAACTCCCTAGTGTTTTCCAAGGTCCTTCATTCCACAAAGCATTATATCTGTAATATGTTGAGCAAATAGTAGTATATTATATTCAGGAAACAAAAGTAAGGCAACACGAGTAAAGCTCCAACCAACCTATTGCTCTCCAGTTGCTGCTAAACTACAACTCCCAGCATCCCCTGAAAGCTCTCGATTGATACCATTAGCCTGGTTCAGAAACTGGAGGGCACAGACTGCAGCTTCTTGGTTAGTATTACAGGTTAATGGAGAATTGTTATGGCCTACTCAAACCCAGTACAGGTGTGGGATCCGTTATCCGGAAACCTGTTAACCAGAAAGCTCTGAATTATGGAAAGGCCATCTCCCATAGACTCCATTTTATCCAAATAATCAAAATTTTAAATAATGATTTTCTTTTTCTCTGTAATAATAAAACAGTATCTTGTACTTGATCCAAAGTAAGATATAATGAATCCTTATTGGAAGCTAAACCAGTCTATTGGGTTTATTTAATGTTTACATGATTTTCTAGTAGACTTAAGAGAATTCAACCCTTAACTAAAACAAACCCTACCCTACGTAGACTCCCCTCCCTCCCCCCCCCCAGCCTAGATGCCCCCTCGGAAATACCCCTACCTTTTTACTTACCCTTTGTGCAGATTCAGGGATCGCAGTTTACAGCAGCCATCTTCCGGGCCTTTTGTAATCTGAGACCCGCAAATAGGCTCATGCCCAGTTGGAGCAATTTCCCGCTTTGCGACAACTTGACATGAGCCGAAATGGACGGAAATTGCCGAAGCAATGGAAGAAGACCCGGAAGATGGCTTCCGTGAACTGCGATCCCTAAATCTGCACCAAGGTAAAAAGTAAAAAGGTAGGGGCAATTCCCCAGGGGGGGGGAGCTTGGCTAGGGAGAGAGGGGGGTCTACGTAGGGTAGGGTGGTAGGGTTTTTTTTAGTTAAGAGTTGAATTTTCCTTTAAGGTACGAAGAACCAAATTACGGAAAGATACATTATTTCGGAAACCCCCAGGTCCCGAGCATTCTGGATAACAGAACATATACAGATATATATAACAGATATACCTGTATCTTTAATTCATCTGTGTTACAGTAAAAGGATTTTGTTGCGTGACTTTAGTTTTAATAGCAGTCCATTGTACAGGTATAATGCCCTGTTGCTCTGCTTCCACAAGAGATCCAGCTTTTATAAATGCACTCTGTTTTGTGTGCAAGGCATTTAATTGAAATGGCAGGGTATATTTTTAATTGATATCCTCCTAAAAAGACAATACCTTTTTTTGTGCATTATTACTCAAAAATCAAGCAAACAACGCCATCTAGTAGTACAAAAAAATGCTTTTATGTGATTTCTATGGACAGTGACTCAGCTAAGGCAAGCAGTATGGCAGCATCCAAGGTTTTGTTTTCTATTCAGACATCCGTGGGTTTTTATAAAATCCCCCAGCCTGCCGCTGGAATCTTGTAGGTAAATCCTGTTTGACTAATATATAATTTCAATTATATGTGTTGCCTGTGCAGCTGCATATGAGTAAACTGAACTATTGTTTTTATATATTTTAGTGAATCCGTTGCTTCAGAGGGGGATATGGGATTAAGCTCACAGCAGCTACCCCTGCAAGAACAACTTGCTTCTGTCACAGTCCAGCTAGAGTCAGAGGATGAAGATGTGAAACCCCCTCCAGCTTTGCTCATAGAGCCACTACCTTCAGCTGAGCCTGAGATCGAAGAACCTGAGGATCAGCAATTTCAGCATACACTAGAGGGATCATTATCTCCTCTTTCCTCTGTGGACATGAGGTTATCCATATCTCCCCCAGTCCCAAGGATAGAGGAATGCTTCAGTCATACCGGGGAACGTTTAAGATCAACCTGTGCTTGCAGTCCTGAAACCCTGCAAATGGTGAGAAAAGAACATGAAATCATTCTGGGCAATCAGAGACAATATGGACTTTATATGAAGGAGAAGAGGGAAGGCTTGAAGAGAAGGCAACACTTAGAAGAGGAGTTATTAAGGGCAAAAATCAAGGTGGAAAAATTAAAGGCGTTGAAACTGCGACATGATCTACCTGAATACAGCAATCTATAAAACTTTTTTTTCATTTTTTTTTTTAAATTATTGTTTTAATTATTTGTTTACAAAAGAGACAAATGTTTTTTTTGCCCATATTGTTTACATCTATGGATAATTATAATACTGCTGGAAATTAGGCCAAATGCATTTAGATATATATGTAATATGTTAAGTTTTATCCTATGTTTAAGTGCAAAGGCTTAGGCTAATGTCACACCGGGCTGAAACTTGGTGTGCTGAAAAACGCAGGCCAAGAATCCGCCCTTTACCTTGCCTGGCCCCGGATCCATCATTTTGGGTGCAGGTACTAATTTAAGTAAAAATGCAAGCGCTCATATTTTTTTGACAAATTCGCCATGTGTACCTGCACTGGGGCCAACACATTTTTTTCCGCAGGCCGAGTTTCAGCTCTGTGTGGCATCAGCCTCATGGAGGCTCAGGGAGTACTGTGCTGATCAAAATAACCTTCATTAGAAGAGAACTACCTATGGCAGACACAGCCACTATCAGTTGGGATCACTCAGGAACATCTTCCTGAGATCACTGTAGCAGCCAGAACACTCAGGGGGTCATTTACTAAACGCAAGTGCTTTAGCACTAAGGGGCATAAGAGCATGGCCCACTTAACAAGCACTTGTGTCCCAGGCTATGGTGCACATAATGCTGGATTGAAATCGTCAGGGGGCACATGCAGAAACAGGGCATGATTGTCATGTGCTCCCCCTGCACAGCTGAATAATGCAAATATTACAGGGTAGGAAGGGGTACAGCGTTGACTAAGGTTGCCACCTGGCCAGTATTTTACCGGTCTGACCGTAAAAATGATGGTTGATCCCAATGTTATTATTAGGGAAAAAAGATAAATATATAGGAAGGCAAGTATTTTTTCCAGAAAAGGTGGCAACCCTAGCGTCAACTAACTCGGTCAATGTTGTATTCGTGAGAGTAGCAGCAATTCTATGAGCTCCGGAACAGGGCATTGTAAATTGTAGATACCCCTTAGCGTCTACAAGATTATTTATGTATTATACGCCAACCTAACCTGTCTATATGTAGCTAGAACTGCTTGTATGGCCACATCCCCATATATGTGGACCATAATGGGCCAAACCACCACCACCATCATTCATTTAGCCCATAGGCCATATATTGGATAACAGTGGGATGGGCGGGGCTAAATAATTAATTGTTAAAGAATAAGGGTGTTTCGGAATGCTAAACTTTTTTATGTTCTATTTAAGTTTAGCTTTTTAGTGAAGATCCTGATGAAATGAACTGGCAAATCATATGCCTTGCTGCATGACATTGGCACAAAGTAGGAACCATGATAGCATTCCAGCTGGTTCATTTTATCAAGGTCTCTGTCACTGCCTGGTTACAGGTTTTCCTAGTCTACACCGGAGCAATTTATTGTGTATTAACGGCACTCAGATTATCAGCACACTGTACTGTTTGGCAGCAATGGGTTACTGTTCTAGCATAAAACTCACCTGTATTAATGCATACATCCGTATAGTAATTACCAGGGTCTGCAAGGATTAGCCTAGGGATATCAACTCTATATTTATAATGAAATAACCGCTTCCAAATTAGTTTATCACTATACAGATTATAGAATATTTGTAAAAGTTAATTATCCCAGTTTTTAAAGGGTAACCTGTGTCCAGACTCCAACATGAAGGGGTAAACTAATCCATGACTTCTTTCAGAATCTAACTGGAAAAATCTAAAAAGGAATAAAATAGATTTATTTGGGCCAGTTGCTTATTATAACATTTGATTTATGAAAGTAAGTTTACTGTAGATGCTAGACTTGGAGCCCTAAACCTGCTGGTTCCTAGCATAGGATAGCAAGGAGATTTAAGTCAGTAGCTGCTATTTTAGTACCCACTTCTTGTGCCCATCCACATGCCCCATTATTTCTGTTCACTTAATCAGCGTTACCCAGGTACCTCTTAGTGACACGGAAATAAAGCAAAATGCATATATTTTTATGTTAATTTGTTAAACAGTTTGTGTCTATCAGGGATGCGTTTTAAAGTCCCCGGTTCCTGTATTTCGTTTGTCTTCTCCGCCTTATGATGGAGTGTCACTTATGGTCTCTGTATCTGACCAGTTTTGGATAAGTATGATTATCCCTAAAAATCCAGCAGGAAAGCAAATTATTCTCTAATTAAAGGAGATTTAAAGTAATCCCGCTAAATTAAGGGATTTCAGATGAATCTCTTAATATAAACCAGTTTGTGTTATACTGTTTTTTTTGTACGTTAATAGATAAAGCCATGGTTCCCTCTGCTATGTAAAGCAGGGGAGAGACCTATAGCTTTAAGACCATAAGAAAGTAATATATATTATAAACTACCTTATTTTTGAAGATTTTACTAGAATCCATTCCCTTGTTCAAAACACGAAGCTTAAAGTCCGATTTTACTTCACCTTTAAACTTTGTGTTTTGAATTTCCTCTAACATTAACTTTTGCTGTGATGTAAATTGTGGAACTCCAGAGACATTTTGCATTTAGTATATATTTTTATTTTTGTTGTTATAAATGGTTTGTCTTTATATTTTGTCTCCCACTAGCATGACTTTTAAAATGCTGGTTCCTGGGGTCAATCACAAACCTATATTTTTACATTTTTAATAGTGTTTATGTCCTATCTCTGTCTAGTCAGACACATTCCAATTAATTTTTCACTTGCCTTTCATACTACTTACTGGTTGCAAAGGCAAGGGGGCAGCTCTCCAGTTTGGACTAAAAACTGAACAAAAAACTTGTCTGTCTTATTAAAAATTACTTTAAAGGTGAACCGTTCCTTTAATTCAGTTCAGAGGAAAAATGCCTTCTGATTTAAATTTTGCTTTACGTTTTGTTCACCCCCCTTTGGGTTTTGTTTTTTATTTTTATTTCGCCCTTTCTCCCAAAATCTAGAATTGGGCAAATATATGTAAAGACAAAGGAGTACTTTGCGCTGCACATAACTTTCTGCATTTAAGCAGGGGTTGGAAACTTGAGAACTTGAAATATGAATGTGCACTCTATGTTTGATTTTTGAGTAAACCGAATTTAATTTGAAAACAAAATCTGTTTTTTTATTTTTTATAGACCTTGCATCTGTTCTAAATCAGCTGAGGCAATGTTTATACAGTTTAACAGCCTTTTAATAATAATATAATAATTATGATAATTATTGGTTACAATTCCTAGCTGTATCTTTTGGCACAGAATGCTTTAATAGATTTCTTATGGTTAGAATCACCAGCGTCTACTGAGGGTGTGTCTCACAAGGGCTACTACCCTATAGGTCCCCCAGGGACCCCCCACCACCCTCCCACTTGTTCATCCACCACCAGCCCCCCCCCCCACCCCTCACACGTGATCACCTTCTACTTACTCCGCTGCCATCTGGAGAACAACAATATTGCAGTTGGGGATCAGATCTGGGTTGGTGGGGCTTACCGGGTTTTTTTTCCCCAGTGTTCCCCCGGCCCAGTCTGACCCTGAGACTCGCATCTGAACGAGCCTGTGCCATGTTGGCCATTGCATACGGTTGCCACCTTTTAAAAGAATACTTACCGGCCAGTGGGGGGGAGTGGTAACCTAAAAGGGGCATGGCAGTGACATAAAGGGGTGTGGTTATAATGTAGCAGGGGTTCTGCTCGCAGCGGCCTGAGGATTGGTTATAGAACGATCCTTAAAGAAAAAAAGTTAAGTGTCAGGTAGATTGGGAGCGAGCCAAGGGCTAATCGTAACGGTATTAAAAATTTACTGGCAACGACATTGCCGGTAAATTTGTAATACCAGCCGCCAGGGCTGGATTTGTCTTTCTGGCGCCCCTAGGCCGGCTGCATTGTTTCTTCTCTGCGCCCCCCACTTCCAATTCCCCTTCCCCAGTGCAAAAGTGCACGCATGTGCACACTCTTCCCCCTGACCCTATCTGCACCGAGGACTGCGTGCACCAGGTAAAAAACTAGGAAACTGGCAACTACTTTGGGAATCCACTACTTTGGGATTTGGCAACATTTTGAAATTTCCTTGTTCTTGTCATCAACAGTCGTGTGATTCTGAGTATTTGGTCGAGTCCTGCCGAGCTGTGCCTGGTAATGCATAGTGATCTGGGGGCATAATGGAAACTGATCATCATTTTCTCACCCAGCATACAGACACTGACAGACTAAATCCCTTGTGTGACTAGGGTTGCCACCTGGCCAGTATTTTACCGGCCTGGCCGGTAAAAATTATGGTTGACCCCAATGTTCTTAATAGGGAAAAAAGATAAATAGATAGGAGGGCCAGTATTTTTTTTCAGAAAAGGTGGCAACCCTATGTGAGACATAGCCCTTACTGTGATCATTAAAACTGTCAGTTTGGATGAATGGAACAATATGTCTTCAGCTGACCATGTAATGTATAGTATAAGGCCAATTGAAGAAGATCCTTCCATTCATGTTACCAAAGCATGTTGGGTAAATATGTGTGTTGCGGTTTGGGTCAGGTCTGGGTCTTAGAAACAGTTTTTGCGCAGGACTCTAGTCCACAATGGAGAGTGATCTGTGACAGTTGCGGTCTGTCGTTGCATTTTGTTGATGTCTGCACACCTTCTAGTAACAAGAAGACACCCTTTCCTTATGAGCCAGTATTAGAATATGTTTTATAGCATAGTCACCTCAATTAAACATTTTCATTTATTACAGGTGACCCTTTTCTAAAATAATTGCTTATTTCAGGCTCCCTGATCCCCTGTGCGTGATGAGGGTGCCTGCATGTTCCCTTATATATCTCCCTGTTCCATGATTTCTGTTCATCTGGGATCCTGTACTGTCATGATATTTACATGAATCTCCTCTTGTTTATCTGGGAGAAAATCTCGAGTGTGGCGCTGCCTAGCAACTCGCATCAGGAAAAAAGCTGCCTGTAAGAGAAACGAAATTAATGCTTCTGTTTAACACCAATTGTTCTGTAGGCCTTTGTGTATAGTAAGCCAAATCCAAGCATTAAATACTCTTTGCTTATCATGTGAAAATGCAGACAAAGCAACTCCTATTTCTCGATAATAACATACATTCAATTGTGTTTGGTATTTCTGGAACTTAATGCTAAGTTCAAAAGTAAAAAATGCTAGCAAATAAAATGTAATAATTGCCCCTGTTTTGCACCTTTCTTTCGCAGCTATAGTTTATTATTTTTAGGAGTGCACGGAATCCAGGATTCGGTTCGGGACAAGATTCAGCCTTTTTCAGCAGGATTCGGCCGAATCCAAGTGTCTGGCTGAACTGAATCCAAAAAATCACATGACTTTTCGTCACACAAACAAGGAAGTCCAAATTTTTTAGCTGCGTGTCTGGTCTGGTTTTCCTCTTCATTTCCCTAATTTACATATGTAATTTAGGGTTTGGATTCAGTTCGTTTTTTTCGGACAAATCTTTCACAAAGAATTCAGCTGTATCTTTTACAAATGATTCGGGATTCGGCCGAATCCTAAAATAGTGGATTCCGTGTATCCCTACTTAATTTTAATGTGTAAAGATAACCAATTCTATACAACCGTTACCCTTGTTTGCTAATCGGGGTATTCATTTTACAGATGATCTTTTTGGGGGCCTATTATCAACATTCAAATATGTGAAGTTTTTTCAACCTCGACTAAACTCACATTTAAAAAAAAAAAAAAGACAAATGTGTAATTTATTTATTAAATGGTCCGAATATAGACGCACGAACAAATCAACACGTGGAACAAATCCAAATAAGAGTCCAAAAACCTTGAAAGTGTAAGAATTTATAAACAGAAAAAAAACCCAAAACGTCAAAGAAAGATTTTACAGTTTGCATAGGGCAGCTCCCATTGGTTTCTATATGACCTTGCCAGCTTTGAGATGACTATTAGAGTTTTTCATGGTTTTTCCACTTAATAAATACAGATTTTTTTTAATTACTTAAATACATGATTTTTAGCTGTAAAAAAGTTTGATTAGGGCAACTAAAAAAAAATGTGAAAAATGGCAAATTAGCTAATTTTTTAGATAAAATTTTCTGGACAAAAATGAGGCACTTTGCAATATTGCTTTAATTATTATTACTACTGTTATTATCCTTTATTTATATAACCTACTCTTCAGCGCTTTTACAGAGATTATACATCATTCTCATGAATCCCTGCATCAGTAGAGTTTACATTTTGTTATTGTTTTATGTTATTAATTTAACTGTTATGTTAATATTTTGTCCAAGTGCAGAAAAGAATTGTCTATATATTTTCTCCCTGCTTGTTCTTTGCACCAGGCAGTAAGGACTAAGATGCCGGGTGTTAGTGTTCAGTGCTGCTGGTGAGTAGCAGTTGCTGGAACAGGTAGTTGTCATTTATAACAGCTCTAAGACATCAGTTTTGACATCACTCTATCAATCCCATTCCTTCAGCAGAGTTGTCAGGTGGCTGGTATTTGGTTATCTGCCCATTGTTCTGTTGATAGGATGCTGATGCGCTGCTGGGAAGAGAGGGGGTGATATCACTTGCAGTTTAGCAGTAAAGAGTGACTGAAGTTTATCAGAGCATGTGACCTGGGGGCAGTTGGGAAACTGACAGTATGTCTAGCCCCATGCCAAATTTCAAAATTAAATATAAAAAAAATCTGTTCTTTTAAAAAATGGATTTGAGTGCAGAATTCTGCTGGAGCAGCACTATTAACTGTTTCTTTTTTTAAAAAAAACATGTTTCCCCCGCGACAGTATCCCTTTAAAGTGGTCTCACCTTCTGTTACATGCAGTAAAAGAACACAAGAATGAGGAGGAAGAATCCAGCTCTTTTGCAAAGTATTTCAGCGTGGTTTGGTGCAAGGCCTCTAAGAAGAAACACAAGAAGTGGGAAGGAGATGCAATCTTAATCGCTAAAGGGAGAGCAGTGACATTAAAGGACATGGAGGGAAAAGATATTGGAAAAGGTATAAATGGTTTCTAACCTTGTAAGACTGACTTGGGTGAGTGTGCCTTAGGTTTATTAAATGGATTTGATCAATACAATTCCAATTCAATTCTTTCAGCATCTATTCTATGCTCAGAACGGTTGTGTAGGCATTTCTCTATTATGCCACATGCTTTTTCTTGATTTTTTAGATCTTCTCTCTTTAAAGCTGGCCATACACGGGCTGAAAAAAGCTACCGACAGACCGAGTAGGCAGCTTATTGGCCCATTTGTGGGTTCCTCCGATGGGCTTCCCCAATTAATATCTGTCCAAGAGTTGACCAGATGTCAATTGGGCAGGGGCGGATCTGTTCGTTGATGCAGTCCCGCAATCCAACCGCCCGTTATGATCCGATCGTTGGGCACTAGGGCCCATGATCGGATCAGCCCGATATCGCTCACCTCAAGGTGGGCATATTAGGTAGAGAGATATGCTTGTTTGGCAACATCGCCAAACGAGCGGATCTCTATGTGTATGGCCACTTTAAGTGTTGCTTTATGGCATTCTTTTGGTATGTAAGGTTGATTTATCAGATGTTGTATAATCATTGACAGTTAGATCCACTATATCTTACAGGCGGCTCCTTTTGCCTAGAAGATGTATTAGAGCTCACTCTATTAAAATCACCAGGCATCATGTCTCTCTACATGCATTCGACCTTTGATAAATAGCCCCTAAATGTCAGATGTAGATACACAAACAAATTACACCATCTGACTTTATCTGATGCGCCTTTACATTCTAGCTATAGGGGGATCCTAAAAAATTCTTGCTTTTGCATGGTGTTGAGTGCAGTTGAATGGCAATATAAGATTAAATTGGACCCACAAAATCTCCTGTGCAGTTTAGCTCTAAAACGGTAGACGTATCCAAGAACCAAACCTTCAGCTAGAATAAAGTAATCTGTTTCTCCAGAAGGAACTGGGTTCCTCATATATTTCCCATAGAAATTATATTGAAATCACAATTGTCTTTAACTATCATGGGAAAACATGTTTTTTTTCAAAATGCATCAGTTAATAGTGCTGCTCCAGCAGAATTCTGCACTGAATCCATTTCTCAAAAGAGCAAAAAATTTTTTTATATTCAATTTTAAATCTGACATGGGGCTAGACATTTTGTCAGTTTCCCAGCTGCTCCCAGTCATGTGACTTGTGCCTGCACTTTAGGATGGAACTTCTTTCTGGCAGGCTGTTATCGCTCCTAATTAATGTAACTGAATGTGCCTCAGTGGGACTTGGCTTTTACTATTGAGTGTTGTTCTTAGATCAGGGGTCCCCAACCTTTTTAACCCGTGAGCCACATTCAAATGTAAAAAGAGTTGGGGAGCAACAAAAGCATGAAAAAGTCCCTTGGGGTGCCAAATAAGGGCTATAATTGGCTATTTGGTAGCCCTATGTGGACTGGCAGCCTACAAGAGGCTCTACCTTGGGACTATAATTAGTTTTTATACAATTAAAACTTCATTTCAAGCTTGAAATTCAAAAATAAGCCCCTTCTTTGAGGACCCTGAGAGCAACATACAAGGGGTTGGAGAGCAACATGTTGCTCACGAGCTACTGGTTGGGGATCACTGTCTTAGATCTACCAGGCAGCTATTATCTTGTGTTAGGGAGCTGCTATCTGGTTACCTTCCCATTGTTCTGTTGTTAGGCTGCTGGGGGGGGGGTGATATCACTTCATCTTGCAGTACAGCAGTAAAGAGTGACTGAAGTTTATCAGAGCACAAGTCACATGACTGGGGGCAGCTGGGAAACTGACAATATGTCTAGCCCCATGTCAGATTTAAAAATTGAATATAAAAAAATCTGTTTGCTCTTTTGAAAAATGGATTTCAGTTCAGAATTCTTCTGGAGCAGCACTATTAACTGATGTGTTTTGAAAAAAAAAACATGTTTTCCCATGACAGTATCCCTTTAAGGTCTTCAATGCAAAGTCAATTTCATCCAGAATCTGAAGTAACCCATAGGTCTGTTTGCCTGAATCTCCAGTTTGTCAAATCTGGGCATCAGTTCTAACATGTCCCCACATTTTATAATCTCTCAGTATAACTGACACTTCTATAGGTATTATCGGGCAAGTAGCTTCTAGCTGATCAAAAGGGTAGAGAAAGAAGCATGATGCCTCAGAAGGTGAAACCATTCTGGTTTCTATATAGAAAGTCAGTAAGTCCATGGAATGTAATTATGCAATATTTATTAAAACAGCAAACTAACATTTAACCAGTGCAGTGGGAATTACAAAAAAGATATTGAGCATTAGTGTTTAGGGTCTTAAAGGAGTTGTTCACCTTTGAGTTAACTTTTAGTAGAGAGTGATATTCTGAGACAAGTTTCAATTGGTTTTCATTTCCTTTTTGAGAGAGGCCTGCATAGAAAGATGAGTAATAAAAAGTAGCAATAGCAATACATATGCAGCCTTCCAGAACATTTGCTTTTTTAGATAAGGTCAGTGACCCCCATTTGAAAGCTAAACACCTAATAGATTGCTACCTCAGTAATATGCTAGTGAGAAAAATGTAATTGAGTGTAGGCAGCCAGTGACTGGTGTTGTGCATAGAGCTTGTCTAGATTCAGAGCACTGGTGTGCACCAGGTACTTCAGCTCTACACAGATAGTTTCTTGCTGTAGCAATTTACAGTACATAGAACTATACAGTTTAGCCTGGATTTAAGCTGTGGCATTTAAGGAACAGTAACACCAAAAATGAAAGTGTTTTAAAGGAATGACAATATAATGTACTGTTGCCTTGCACTGGTAAAACTGATGTGTTTGCTTCAGACTATAGTTTATATAAACAAGCTGCTGTGTAGCCATGGGGGCAGCCATTCAAGCACATGATACACAGTAGATAACAGATAAGTTCTGAAGAATCCCATTGTATACTACAGAACCTATCTGTGTACCCTATGCTTTTTCAGCTTTGTGTGGCTGCCCCTTTTATCAACTATACTGTTTCTTAAAGCGATATTGACATGTTCCTATAAAAATCATAGGAACGTGTCAATATCAAGTAGTTGCTGCACCCAGAATAGTTCCCCTGAAAGCCCCCTTCAAAGCCATCCCCAGTCCCACGAACCTGCGCTGACCCGACCCTCCGACACAGCTAAAATATCTTCTGTGCTCTTTCAGTGACGCTGGGCTGGGGGCGGCACGATCCTTCCATAGGCTAGTTATGAATGAAAACAGGACTTCAGCCTATGGAAGGATCCCTCCTCCGGGCCCCCAGCCCAGCACCATGGAAGCAAGGCAAAACATTGGTTAGCTTTGTCAGTGGGTTGGCTGCAGAAAGGGTTGCGGGCTAGGGGCGGCCGTTTTATATAGGAATGTGTCAGTATCGCTTTAAGAAAATACACCAGTTTTACCAGTGCAGGGCAACAGTATATTATATTGCCATTCCTCTAAAACACTTTTTGGTATTATTGTTCCTTTAAGGAGTTGCTGTTGCATCATGGCCTTAAACAGGCCTCTGGATTTACAAGTGACTTCATTTTTATGTTTTAAGATAAGGGTTTTTACCCTTAGGAGACATATAGGAAATTGAATTCATGCTATGCATTTATGAAAACATATTGTCTTTTTGTAGGTACAGGGTACAAGATAAAAGACCTGGAAAGCCTGGAAGAGGGCCAGACTCTGATGATTGGTGGAAAAGAGATAGAAGTCATGGGCATAATCTCTCCTGAAGATTACAACAGTGGCCGATGTTTCCACTCTGTAGTGACATCATCTACCTCTATCCCTTCAGAATCCATTCAAGTGAAACCCTTCACCAACCCATTGAAAAATGACAGCAAGACTACTAACAAGGACAATATGTTTAAAGAGCTACAGAATATCAAGCCTCGCCATGATCCTAGTGCCCCAAGTGAGATTTTGTACTAAGACTAGTAAATAGAACTAGTAACTTACTGGACTTAGGAAATTCAGTGCCATTGGAATTACTCCTTTAAAGTGGCCCTGTCAACCAGACATAAAAACCTGTATAATAAAAGTCCTTTTGAAATTAAGCAAGAAATCCAAATTCTTTTTTTTTATTTAAGCATTCATAGCCGTTTTAAACTAATTTAAAAATCTCTACTGTCAATCAAATACTGCCTGCCCCTCCCTCCTTAGGTATAGAGGCGGGGCAAGCAATTACTCTTAACCATTTAATTGTGTAACCAGTGCATGGGGATGGACATCAGGTCCCCAATGCCGGTTCACAAACAAGATTTTGAGATGATGCCAGTCTTGCCTTCATAACTGTCTCCACAAAATGGCTCCTGTCTGATTGCTATAATAATGAATTCACAGACAGAAGGAAACCAGATTAATTTTTTAGGGTGACGGGTCCCCTTTAAGGACCTGCTGGGGTGTTTTATAAGGAAGAGGTTAAGCTGTAGTGAGACCATAAACTAACCCCTCTGTGTTGGGCTCCAAGTGCAAGACTGATCTCTAATTGCTAGTAAAGTCTCTTTGTACAGGTATGGGATCTGTTATCCGGAAATTATCCAGAATTCTCAGAATTAAGGAACCAATGTTTTCGAAATGATTCCCTATATCTCTGTAATAATAAAACAGTACTTTGTACTTGATCCAAACTAAGATATAATTAATCCTTATTGGAAGCAAAACCAGCCTATTGGGTTTATATAATGTTTAAACACATTCTAGTAGACTTAAGGTATGAAGTTCCAAATTATGAAAAGGTTCGTTATCCGGAAAACCCCAGCATTCTGGATAATAGGTTCCATACCTGTACTGTATTTCTTATTCATGGATATAGAAAAACATATTCATTTGTTTCCAATCAGGTTATAGGATATTAACAGCAAGTTAAAGTTAATTCTTTTTTCTTTTCCAAGATGCCTTTGTTATGCCAAAACCAAGTCAGCAGCACCAGTGGGCTTTTAATAAGTCTGGCTTGCCAATCGTAGATGTGGTGGTGGATCCCTATTTAGCTGTTCATCTTAGACCTCATCAGAAGGAAGGGATTCTCTTTCTTTACGAATGTGTAATGGGAATGAGGTAAGGGCAAAACATGAACTTTTATACATACTCTACCATATGGGAAAATGCTTTGTGCCGATTTTGTAAGGCATTAAATGGGTTACTTACCTAACTGGCACTAACACTACTTCTGCCACACTGTTATAATTCTGCCACTAGACTGCATTTCTTAACACATGGAGAAATTCCCAATGTAGGTCGTAATTATAGTGCCAAAAAGAACTAAAATGGCACCATTCAAAAGTTGTCAAAGGTAGTGTTCACTAAAAAACTGTCACCTGCTTTAGCATTTGCAAATAAGTGATTCTAATTAAGGGGGAACTATTACTACTGTAATTTAAGCTTCATCATACTAAAAATAAGAACTCACTCTTCATGCACTTGAGAGTCTGATTTTGATTGGCAGTTGGGTCTAATATAGATTTTGTGGGCGCCTCTTTTGCTTAGAAGATGTATTAGAGTTCACTTTTTTAAATTCATCAGAAATCCTGTCTCTCCACAATACCTATAGCGTTACGAGTGTGGCTTGTTTATTGCAGGGTTAATGAGCGGTTTGGCGCTATCCTTGCCGACGAAATGGGTCTAGGGAAAACCCTCCAGTGCATCTCCTTGATTTGGACACTCCTCCGTCAGGGCCCATATGGGGCCAAACCTGTTATAAAGAGAGCTCTCATTGTCACGCCTGGCAGTCTGGTGAAGAACTGGAGGAAGGAATTCCAGAAGTGGCTGGGAACAGAGCGTATCAGAGTATTTGCAGTTGACCAGGTACCATAACTGTTAATATGATTTATTTACACATAAATATATTGGCACAATGGGGCTAATTTAATAAAATTCAGAAGAATCTTTTTTGCTTAAGGTATGGAGATCCAAATTACGGAAAAACCCCTTATCCAGAAAACCTCAGGTCCCGAGCATTCTGGATAACAGGGTGCATAACTGTAATTGCAAGGAAAAAAATTATAAACTTTACTCTTATATTGGGACAGTATTGGGGAGGAGTAGTCACACTTATGTGGGAAAAATATCATATAATAAAAAATCCTTTACTCCTTTAAGCTGGCCATACACTTATCATCTTTCCCTAATATTCCCAACTTGAGACAATATTGGGCTGATTTGATGGATTGACCTATTGGAATGATAACTGCATCAATGAGCCAATGGGGTCCTCACCCCAGCAGGATTTTTAAACAATAACTGTTCATTGATGTGGTCCCCACCCCGATGGCCTGCATTTACCATCATCATATGATCATTTGGCTTGAGGGAATCAGGGACAGATTTGCCTAACCAGGGGATCTTTAAAGGGATTCTATCATGATTTTTATGTTGTAGTTTTTATTTGTAAATTACACTGTTTACACTGCAAATAATTCACTCTACCATATACAATTTAGAGTGACTGAAATTTATCAGAACACAAGTCACATAACTGAGGGCACCAGGGAATATAACAATATATCTAGCCCCATGGAAGATCTTAATATGAAATATAAAAAAAATCTATTTGTTCTTAATAAAAAAAAGATTTCATTGCAGAATTCTTCTGGAGCAGCACTATTAATGGGTATGTTTTGGAAAAAAACCTGTTTACCTGTGACAGAATCCCTTTCATTGTATGGCCAGCCAGAATCAGTTTTAAGTTCGTTGGACTTAAGAAAAATTCTAAGTAAAAACATTTGAGTGAAGCATTTTCCTGAAATAAAGAAGGACCACACATTTACAACCCCTTAAAAAAATTCTTCTGTAAAGGTTATTTTCATTTGTTTCACTTTAGGATCACAAAGTGGAAGAGTTCGTCAACTCCCCTCTTTATTCCGTGCTCATAATAAGCTATGAGATGCTGTTACGCTGTCTGGAACAAATAGAGAGCCTAGATTTTGATCTAGTTATTTGTGACGAGGGTCATCGCCTAAAGAATACGTCTATAAAAACTACGACCTCCCTGACCAGTCTAACTTGCAGCAAACGAATCATATTGTCCGGTAAGTTTCATGTGATATGACTGATAAGTTAACTGCATGTTATATTTGTTTTAGTGCAAAATTCAGCAAATTGCAATAAACACAGTTACCATATACAATGTGACCGGATCCCCTGTTTACTACATACCAGGCAGTGCAATAGCTTGTCAGGTTTATACTGCTGCTGAGTATGTTAGGGGAACAGAATGACTGTGATTGGCCTTTTCACTATATTTATAACCTCTTGCTTCTTTAAGGGACTCCAGTTCAGAATGATCTGCAGGAGTTTTTTGCACTGATTGAGTTTGTAAACCCAGCAGTTCTGGGCTCTTTGTCCACGTACAGAAAAGTCTTTGAGGAGCCAATTGTTAGGTCTCGGGAGCCAACAGCAACACCTGTAAGTACAGACATGTAAACTTTCTGCCCTTAATCTTCACTCCAGTGATGTCTATAGTGTTTATGGGCTCAGGACAAAATACCATACTTGGGGTCCTATTATGGATAATCCAACATGCAGCAGCTAAGAACTGCAGCTTAGACAACCCTAAAATGAATTGTTACTAACACCACCTTGCTTTACTTTATACACTCTCACAATTAAAGCCCATTCACAAAGATGAGATTAAGCCGTGGGGTACAATAAGAATTTATTTGCTCACTGTATACAACTGCTGCTCTGGGTAACTTCACAAAATGTTAGAAAAAAATGGCGGAGTGCAGGTGGATAAAACTGGTACCTTCCTTACAGTATCCAATGAGTAAATACAAAATGCTTTCATCCACTTGCAAATAAAAAGTGAGCATTTATTTCATGAGATCATGGTTTGACACAAATTCACACCAATTACAACGTTTCAGGGAGGTGTATTACCCAATCCCAAAACCAATTTTCACTCTGAAGCTGGCAATGCGCTCCGATGGGTCGATCACCTGAATAAATTAAACCTTCCCAATCGATATTGTGGCGAGATAGCGATTGTGAAGACCCATCGGAAGCCCACCGAACTGGTCTAAAGGACCGATATCGGCATGCTTTAATCTGCCCGTGTATGGCCACCTTAAACTGTGTGCTTGTGCGAGCACACAACAAATTGTGGTGCGCACAAAGAATTTTGTGTGACAACACAACATTTTGTATTTATTCTAATCTGAGCACACGGTTTTCAAAAGTGCGCACATAACTGAGAAGGAATTAGAGGGAACGTTGCCCAGAACAATTTCCCCAGCACTGGCCAATGCCCAACTATTGTGTAAAAACTGATGATGCTCATATTTGCTTTGTGTTTATAAGATAAAGATCCGAGCAGATACAATTGTTATACATTCTGTTTTTATTTTTAAAATCAAAGCTTCTGTAGTCGTTCTAGGACAAACAGGTAAATGATGGTGGGGATTGTGGTTACTTATCTTAAGTAGCATCACAACTCATTTTTGGGTCCTGACCCAAATGTTAAGAATCCCTGATCTAAATGGTAAAGGAACAATATACAGAATTATTTACACATTTTCTAACTTGCTTATAGGAGTCCTCTTCCTCCCTAAGTGAGTCCTTGAATTATAATTCAGTCATTTTGAATGGCCTGATGAATGGCTTGTGTGTGTGAGTTAGTTGGAAGGGCATAGTCTGGTGTCGTATAGCTAGGATGATAGGGTGAGAGTATGCTTTAGGGTCTTAGCTGTTACTTGTGAAAGATAGGGACAGATTTTGGCAATATTGCGTAATATAAAGTGACAGGTTTTTAGTCTCAGTTTCATCTGTTAATGAAGGAGTTGATTATTTAATATATTTGGATATCATCAGCATACAGATGATAATTAAAGCCAAATGAGTTATTAGAAGTATTTTAAAGGAGACATATTATAAATGAAAAAAACCTAATTTTGTAAGTAATTATAAGTAAAATATGATGTTGCTTTTACATACTGCTAAAAATTAATATTATCTTTAAAAATAGCCCCTTTATTGGAGCTCCATACAGATGTTCCCTGGTCCCTGTTTGTTTTTCAAATGAGGGGTGGGCGTGTCCTAACGGTCCCTGCCAGAAGCATAGTAGAAGGGGGACAGCCAATCAAAGCCCTGCAGTCACACAAGCACAGACAGGCTTCAGTTCCCTATCAGGTCCTGCTAGCTACTGATTGGTTCCTATCCTACAGTGCAGTGAGCTGAGTAACACCGGCTCCCCTGCACAGCCTGGAAATTCAGGGAGCAGAAAGCGGAAGAGAAGGGAGGGATTATTAGGGTTTTTGCAGAAATATTCAATAAATCAGCCTGAAATACTACTTTTTTAAGCACCATTCTTCTATATCTTAATGAGTATAACGCACTGTTACGTTCTTATTTTTTTACACAAAATGTCTCCTTTAAAGGAAAACTATACCCCCCAAACAATGTAGGTCTCTATTAAAAGATACTGAGTAAAACAGCTCATGTGTAAAACCCTGCTTCATGTAAATGAACCATTATCATAATAATATACTCTTTTAGTAGTATGTGCCATTGGGTAATCATAAATAGAAAATTGCCATTTTAAAAAATAAGGGCCGCCCCCTGAGATCGTAAGATTCACTGTGCACACATACAAACCACATGTAAGGTCACATGAGCCAATTAACAGACAGAGTTCTGCCTTTTGCTTCCTCACTTCTTCCTGTTACAGTTAGTGTTGTAGTATTTCTGGTCAGGTGATCTCTGAGGCAGCACAGATTGAGTCACGAAATGGTGGTTCAAGGCAAGAGATGTAAAAGGGCAATATTTATGTAAATATATATTCCAGTTTGGTAAGATTCTTTAATATGTCATTCAATTTGATATAAACTATCTGTTGCTTAAGTATTCATTTTGGGGGTATAGTTTTCCTTTAACTATCCCACATTAATAGGAGATTCATGTACATCACTATAGAATGTTCTAGCAAGAGTATGGCGCTTTATAAAGGTGGTTACATTCTATGAAAATAAATTCAGCTTTTTTCCCAGGAAGAGAAGAATTTGGGAGAAGAACGAGCAGCTGAACTTGCAAGGCTGACCGGTCTTTTTATACTTAGAAGGACCCAGGAGGTCATAAATAAATTCCTGCCTCCGAAAATCGAAAACATTGTCTTCTGCCAACCATCTCAATTCCAGCTTGATCTGTACAGAAGGCTTCTGAATTCAAGGGCTGTTAAATCCTGTCTGCTGGGAAATGGAGAAAACAGCCCCCACCTGGTGTGCATTGGTGCACTTAAAAAACTATGCAACCATCCATGCTTGCTGTTCAGAACTATCCAGGTAAGTGGAAAGCTGTGATTGTACCCTATTAATACTATTAATTAAGACATTATAAAACAGCAC
The DNA here is from genome assembly GCF_017654675.1 of Xenopus laevis. Lineage (NCBI taxonomy): Eukaryota > Metazoa > Chordata > Amphibia > Anura > Pipidae > Xenopus > Xenopus laevis. Next base: position 137,894,670 of record NC_054381.1, on the reverse strand, counting down.
CTAGGAAAGAGGAGCCTGAGCTTTTTGCATTGTCCTAGTTATAATGAAGAGGGATACTTTGTTGTGCTGCAGGAATCGACAAAATAATTTTTTTTCAATTTGGACATGTAGAGACTCTGCATTCATTTTTCTTGTTTCCACTCTAGGAGAAAAGCACAAATCCTGATCAGGGTGAACACAGTCTGTATGAAAGTATAGCTGAACTTTTCCCCCAGGATTATGATGGTGCTAAAATTTCAGAGTCCGAGTCTGGAAAACTGCTGGTCCTGAGTAAGCTGCTGTCTGGAATACGGGAACTCAGCCCATCTGAGAGGTAGGGGTTGCACTCTCTTCTCTACACCTTTCTGCAAGAGACTTCTCTTCTTGACTCAATGTTGCTTAAATCATGCTTCTCTAAATATGGATCTTTGGTCAGCCAAGAAGTGATGTGCTATGGTTGAATAGTACTTTGTTACTTTCTAGGGTGGTATTGGTCTCCCATTATACACAGACCCTAAACATTTTGCAAGCCCTGTGCGTTCAGCATGGATACAGTTGCACAAGGCTGGATGGGCAGACCCCGGTTACACAGAGACAGCACATTGTCGATGGATTTAACAGCAAATACTCCTCAGACTTCATCTTCTTGCTGAGCTCCAAGGCTGGGGGCGTTGGCCTCAATCTGATTGGTGCTTCTCATTTAATTCTGTATGACATTGACTGGAATCCTGCTAATGATATACAGGTCTGGCAAAAAACGTTTTCTATTCTTTTGTAAATAGTCTGCATTCTATAAATTGCTGTTACTATCTTCCTCCATGTAATACACTGCCCGAGTCCTGAACACAAGAACTGCTTACACCAGTAATAGACTACAAACCCAAGCATCTTCTTGCTACTGACTGCAGGAGATACAGAAAGGTATAAAACATTCTCCGCTTCAGTGATGCAGGTCATACACCATTAACGGAACAGTTCAGTGTAAAAATAAAAACTGGATAAATATATAGGCTGTGCCAAATAAAAAATGTTTTTAATATAGTTAGTGACACTACTTCCTGCTTTGTAGTTTTCTAACCTCTTCGTTAGTCAGCTAAGGGTAGAGACACACTGGGAGATTCGGGGAGATTAGTCACCCATCGACAAATCCCCTCTTCTGCGGGGCGACTAATCTCCCAAACTGCCTTCCCCTGCCTTTTGCCGGCTAAAATGAAAATCGACTGTGGAAGGCACTCGGATCGCTTCATTTTCCAAAATCACTCGAAGTTGCATCCCAAGGAAACTTCGGGCGACTTCAGAAAACGAAGCGATCCGAGTGCCTTCCCGTCGACGATTTTCATTCTAGCCAGCGGAAGGCAGGGAAATGCAGTTGGGGGAGATCAGTCGCCCCGAAGAAGAGGAGTTTTGTCACCCGGCGACTAATCTCCCTGAATCCGCCAGTGTGTCTCTGCCCTAAGGGGGGCCACATGGGACATAACTGTTCTGCAAGTTTGCAATTGATCCTCGGCATGCAACTCAGATTCAAAACCAAACGGTTATGACCCATATGGCCCCCCTTTAAGTCAGGGATTGGTTGCTGACTGGTAACCAATAAGAGATCTGCAAAGCAGGAAGTAGTGTTCTGGCTATTATGTTAGACATCCAGTCACTTCAGCCTTTATACATTACTAAATATAATGAAAAAATTACAGATTATCTAGTTTTTATTTTTATATGGAACAATTCCTTTAAAGGGGATATCCATCCGAGAACTGTTTTTTTTTTTTTTTTTAGCATAATGAAAGACAAGAAATCCATTTCCTGCCTTTTGAAAACAATTTTTAAAAAGCCTTCGGTTCTTTAGCGATAAATTGATAGCAGCCATTGTTTGGGTTAATACGGAAAAGCAGCACTACATTCTTCGATTCTCTTTGACTCTAAGGCGCTGGAGGTTTGCGTTTTTTTAGACAGCTCTCTAACAGAACAGTTCATTTTTGAGACCGCAGTCCTTAGTGTCCTGCCTTTCTCCCCGTGTGGTGTCCCAGGGCCTAGAAAAAACTTAGGTAGTAGATTTTGGGACAGCTCCACCTCTACTCTATTTTCACTTTCCAATCTTTTAACACATGAAATGCTAGCTATTTAATATTTTATGCAAAAAAAATTGTAATAACTACACTTGATTTGTATGTAATAATTTAACTTGTGGATGAATTTATAATCCAATTGATACTTTGCACGCACTGGCACTTTAATTAATTAATTGATAATATTGATTATTAATTGGAATATAATTATTAAGCTGTTTGGATGAATTCATTGAAATGACTAAAGATGGATTCATTTGTGTATTAGCAATTAATTGTGTATTTAATTTTTGCACTTATATTAAGCACTAAACACTTTATACATGCCACTTCATTTTTCTTTTTTTTTACCAATTGGGACAAATAAAGTAAACAGATAGTGTGGGGTTACTACGTTCTTCTTTTTGGTTTAATTGCGTACTAGTAATTACACCTCACACATTCTGGTGTAATAAGTGATACTTAAACTAATTACAAGAATAACCTCTGCTTTCCAGACAAGTAATTCTAATCAACTTTCCAATATACAATTCCATGGTTAAGTATAAATGTAATTGCAATTGAAAACAGTGTTTGCTGATCCCATTCTGTTCTCTGGGCCTATTAAAAGAATATAGAGTGCCGTGTGTAGTGATGGGCGAATTTGGGGCACTTCGCTGGAAAATTTGCGAATTTCCCGTGATTTGCAAAACTGCGCCAGCGTCTCGTTTTTGACGCTGGCATCCGCTTTTTTGGACGCCATCATCCGTTTTTGGCGAAATTGCGCCAGTGTCCAAAAAAAGCGGTGAAATGCAAGAATTTGCCACGAATAGCGCCTGGCGAATAAATTCGCCCATCACTAGTCGCGTGTTCTCCAGTTGCAACATTGTTTCAAGAGTCAGAGCCAACAGTGCAGAAACTGTAAACATACGCATCTTTCAATTGCAGTTACATTTATTAATAAATAAACCATAGACCGTAGGTTATTTGATGGAGGTTGTTACAATTATTCTGCCTAGGTTTATTCATTTAGACTTCTACCAGCAGGTGTCGCCATAGTGCTATTTAAATGTTTATGGAAGTACTTTTTGCTTATATACATATATAATCTAATATCATTTACTTTGTTTTTCTGCTTTGCTTCTGTATTTGTACAGTGCTACCGTGTGTTTGCAGCACTAACCATTTTATAGTGCTAACATGGAGAAGAGGCCAAAAGAAGTATGAAATGTAAATTATAAATACATCACTGAAATGTAGCAATGGAGGAGATTTAAAAAAGTCTATATGGCACAGGTTAAATAGCGGATAACAGATAACACTATTATGTTCTACAGAGTTTATCTGCTGTGTAACCTGAGCCTTTTTTCCTTTGAAAGGCTGCCCCCATTGCTAAACAGCAGCTTATTAACATAAACAATAGTAGTGTTTCTGAAGCAAACACACCAGTTTTACCAGTTCAGGGCAACAGTACATTATATTTTTATTACTTTAAAAACTTTCATTTTTTGATGTTACTGTTCCTTTAATGCACGTGTAAGGAATACAGCTTACCTAATATTAGAGAGTCCTCTTTAACTTCAGCAATGGAAAGAGAAATATTTTGGGCATAGTACATTAACTTTAACCATTTCTTTGCTTTAGGCAATGGCTCGAGTGTGGAGGGATGGACAGAGGCGCACTGTGCATATTTACAGGCTTCTCACTACAGGTGAGTGTGAGTGTTCTAACATGTACCATTGTTTATGGCAGAAAGTGCATAGCTTCAGTATGGTGTTGCTGAGTCAAAACACACACAACTTTACATTATGCCATAGGTGTGAGCCTCATGGGCCTGCAGTTGATGCCTACGGGTGTGAAGTGCAAGATCCTGACTGGGAAATGTTTAAAAAGCCATTATATACTTAGATCAACATTGTGCTTTTTTCCATGTGGTGGGGGAAATAGTTGCTGTCTACACTGCTTATTCTAAAACCCTAGCCTGATATATATACGGTAAGTGCACACAATGGTGATCCTTGGATTCAGTCACAATGCAAGTTCTCACATTTATATCTGGAAGAAGTTAAAGGAACAGTAACATCAAAAAAATGAAACTGTTTTAAAGTAATAAAAAATGTTGTTGCCCTGCACTGGTAAAACGGATGTGTTTGCTTCAGAAAAACTACTATTGTTTATGTAAATAAGTTGCTGTGTAGCAATGGGGGCAGCCATTCAAAAGGCTCAGGTTACACAGCAGATAAGCTCTGTGGAACATAATGGTGTTATCTGTTATCCACTATTTATCCTGTGCCATATAGACTTTTTTCAATTTCCGCCATTGCTACACAGCAGCTTGTTTATATGAACTATAGTAGTGTTTCTGAAACACATCCGTTTTTCCAGTGCAGGGCAACACTACATGATATTTTCATTATTTTAAAACAGTTTCAGTTTTGGTGTTACTGTTTCTTTAATTCTCCTATACACAAATGAAAATGGTCTCCTGTTGGATACCATGGCATCTGTCATTCCTATTCTTTTCCAATAAACTCCTGGATATAGCGATGTCACCGTGCCGAATGTGAATTTTATTTTTCCTGCAGGCTCATTAGAGGAAAAGATCTACCAGAGGCAGATAAGTAAGCAAGGCCTGTCTGGTGCTGTTGTGGACTTGACAAAGAAATCCGAGCACATCCGCTTCTCTGTAGATGAGCTGAGAAATCTATTTACTTTGCATGAAGATACAGATTGTGTGACTCACGAGCTGCTGGAATGTGACTGCATAAAAACAAACTGTCTTTCAGGTAACGCACCCGATAAATGTTTTATTGTTGTATTTACACTCATTGGTGTTATAGTTCATTTCGTTCAGCTGGAATTTAGCTCCAGTCCACCACACAGGCTTTATGGCCTCTGAACTGAGCACACCCAAGGATATTCCAGTCTGTGTGTAACCTCTTAGTCATCTGCTTTACTTTAGCCATACCTTCCCATATGTCTGCCCCCAGTTACTTTAATATATATTACATATATTCACCCCTGTGACTTTGTACAGAGGAGAGCATGTAGCACCCAGTTTCGCTCACATCTGTTTCTTGGTTTATTAAAGATGTAGTATTGCCTTTTTTGTATTTATGTTCTTCAAGCTGATTACAAGGAAGGCAAAATAATAATAAATCTGAGATTCCACAACTTAATGTTAAGCATTACTAAGCACGGGTTATAAGGATATTGGTTACAAGATAGTCGTGGGTCTTGTGTATTATATAGTGGATAAAGTACCCCCTCTTGTAAAATATAGGGATATTATAAGTCACCGAGGAGTTTCATGATCATATAAAAGCACGAGGCCGAAGGTCGAGTGTTTTTATACAGGTCATGGAACTCCGAGGTAACTCCGAGGTAACTTCTAATATCCTCATATTTTGCAACTGGGGGTACTTTATTTATTATAATACACAAGTTTCAGTGAGTCATGTGACAGAAATGACAACAGAACTCACCGTTTATAACTGATGACATCAGAACTCACCGTTTATAAGGATATAATTTACAGGATATTCATGGCTTTTGTGTATTATATATAGATATAGATATAGATATATATATATATATATATATATATATATATATATATATATATATATATATATATATATATATATATATATATATATATATAGAGAAAGATACTGGTGCTCTCGAAAAAATATAGTGCCTGGTTGCAGTCCTGTAAAGCCTCTTCAAGATTACTCTCATATATATATATATATATATATATATATATATATATATATATATATATATATATATATAAATATACAGACTTCCATTCCAAACTGTTTAATTTGCAATGAAGAGTCTTGTCCTGCTGTACCGTTGGCTGGACTAGGCACATGACAGTTGCTGGTATCCAGAGGAGGCACCAGGAGGTAGGTGAACCATTAGGAAAGGTACCAGCCTCTACATTGTTTGGCTCTTGCTCTATAACATTCATAGTTGTATCAACTTTTTCATTTTGGTTTCAGATGGTTTGCCTCAAAAGCCATTAATCCATAGGAGTTGTCAGCTTGAATTACACCGGGATCAGCTTAATAAGAATTTTTCCATGTCTGAGCTCATGCAGTGGAAACATTTCTCCGGGCAGCAGAGTACGGATGATCCCTTTCTGCAAATGGGAAAAGAACATATTTCTTTCGTTTTTCAGAACACAACAAACGTCCAAGTAAACCCAACGTCAGAACTTTCTCCTGCCGTGTGATCGTTCTGTCCCACTGTTTATAGGATAAGTGCTCGGCCATTGCCACAGGTACTTCCACCCACAGCTCTTAGCCCAAGAAACTGCTGTTGGCTGCACCATTCATCAAACACATGTTTCGGTTGCTCTTCTGTTTATATCGTTTCACTGGCAGAGATCACACATCACAGAACAAGAGCCCTGTGGTCCATATACCAGTTTGCAGTGCAGCCTCCTTTAACTTTTGAGCTGGACTGGTATGGCCGTAAGGCTCAGCTGGGTCCCTCCTTTCTTTTACTCTGTTCTTTATTGTGTTCTTACCACATTCTAACAACAGGAAGACTTGTAACCCTGTTATGCACCAGACATATCTCTATGTGACCATCAGAGCCCCACAAAATCTCCCACATCTTGTGACTGCCAACTTCACAATCTTGCTGCCATTTCTCTTCCAGCAGGGGTATGAACCCAGTGTATATTGGGTGATGCCTTGGAGTACAGCACCAACATCTCTTATTTATAGATAATCTGGGAAGGCCTCATCACTTAATAGTTCACACTAAAACAATCTAGCTTGCCTTTCTACATGACGTCACTATTGGAATTAAAAGGAAACTGTCAGAATAAAACTTTTTGTCTTGCTGTGAGCGGTTCATTTGCTTACTCTTTTCTTTTCTTGCAAACCTTCAGCAGTTTGTTTGGCTTTGTGGCACAGATTCTAGATATTTACTCGGCATCCAAGCAATTTACTTTTTTAAATTATGGAGTAGTCTGTGTCTGATTTAGATATGAGAGTGGAGAAGAACTCTGGCAAAAGAGAAAAAACACAATTCATTTTAGCATGTGCAAAAGTTTTTAATACAGCAATGAATATGTTAAAAGTGGGCAAATGCTCATTTTCTATTTTATATCAAGTAAACAGAGTAGCTTTCTTTCTCTGTGGTCACACCTGAGGGACAGTAAATGGCGCTAGAATTCAGAATGTCAGAATCCTAATATTTTACTCTTATTCAAATACATCTCTATCTAACCTTCAGTGCCACATTGTATAGTTATGTACCTGTAGAGAGCCAGACAACATTCTGTATATCGTTCGTTTTGTTTTTTGCAGCAGTTTATTACTTTATAGAATGTATAGGGCCTTGCATTTATGTGCCTATATTTAAAGGGATACCTTCATGGGAAAATGTATTTTTTTCAAATTGAATCAGTTAATAGTGCTGCTCCAGCAGAATTCTGCACTGAAATCCATTTCTCAAAAGAGCAAACAGATTTTTTTATATTCAATTTTGAAATCTGACATGGGGCTAGAAATATTGTCAATTTCCCAGCTGCCCCAAGTCATGTGACTTGTGCTCTGGTAAACTTCAATCACTCTTTACTGCAGTACTGCAAATTGGAGTCATATCACCCCCCTCCCTTTCCCCCCCCAGCAGCCAAACAAAAGAACAATGGGAAGGTAACCAGATAACAGCTCCCTAACACAAGATAACAGCTGCCTGGTAGATCTAAGAACACCACTCAATAGTAAAAACCCATGTCCCACTGAGACACATTCAGTTACATTGAGAAGGAAAAACAGCAGCCTGCCAGAAGTCATGTGACTTGCAGGCACAAGTCACATGACATGGGGCAGCTGGGAAATTGACAAAATGTCTAGCCCCATGTCAGATTTCAAAATTGAATATAAAAAAATCTGTTTGCTCTTTTGAGAAATGGATTTCAGTGCAGAATTCTGCTGGAGCAGCACTATTAACTGATGGGTTTTGAAAAAAACATGTTTTCTGGTGACAGGATCCCTTTAAGGGACATTATACATTCTAGCTGTGGGAAAACAATACATGCTTTCTGGGGCCTTTCTTGCAGAGTAAAGCTAGGCTGTGTGTGAGAGAAGTTTTATTCAAAACGAATAGGATGGTAAATCCGAGGCAGGGTTCTGCTATTTTTCTTGATAATCAGGACCTCTAGAGGGCACTTTTGTACAGACAATAGTAATGTAACCATAAATGTATGCACTAAATTTTACACAGACAGGCATAAATGCCTCATATTTGTCTCACAGCACTGAATCCTGGATTTGTTTCAGGATTGGGCAAAATTCTACCTTTATGAACACATTGAAATACAGTCGACTACATAGCAGTTTGCTGAACCACAACTGAAGTCTTGTTTTTTATGGAGAGTTTACTTCATTAAACACTTGGGGCAGTGGCACACATGGAGATTAGTTGCTTGTCATTAATTCTCTGCTCTGACTAATCTACTGCAAATGTTTTCCTACCAAATGCACCACTTTGAGTGAGTGGCCCATAGAACCCTAAGGCACCAAAAGAAAGAGCATGGTGGCTCTGGGAAGAAAAGTAGCCCAGTTTGTTGCATTTTTGAAAGACGAGGAGCAATGACCCAGGATCTGAAGTATATCACTAAGCCTAAGAACTTTGCACCCCACTAGTGATTCTACCTTTCCTTGTCATTTAAAGGAGAACTAACCCCCCTTCACTGCCCCCCTCCAAGCTCCCGGCAAGATTTGTGTCACCACTCTAACAAGAGGATCAGAGACAGATAGAAGATGGCGACTCTGCTACGTAACTCAGCAGATTTAAAGCAGGTCAGCATGCAGGTCAACTTCTTAGAAGAATGAATGCTGCGGAGATGAAGCTTGGAGGGGGAGCAGTGTAGGGGGGCTAGGGTTTAGTTCTGCTTTAAGCAATCCTTGTCCTTTAAGAAATATTACAAACGTGCTAACATTTGAATACTCAAATTAAGGGCCATTTTAGTATTTTATTGAGGATTCAGCAGGGTCAGTCTGGCCTGACAAAGTACCAAAAGATTTCCCATTGGGTCCTGACCCTAGTGGACCCCAGTCAAGGAAATTTGCTATCACCCCCTCTTATTTCTATCCTATTACATTTAGAAATGTCTCCATAGTGAAAACGGACTTTAATGTCAGGTTCTTTGTGGGACCCTCTGAAACTGGGTTTAGTACTGTGCAGAATCCATTACTGATCACGTGCAAGGAATCTAGTTAATAGACGAGTGCTGTACTACTTGGTGATACTTTTTTATTTGCAATTCTTTTTTTAGGACAAGGCTTAAGCATATCTTTGTATAAGTATTGCTTTTGTGTGTGTTTATATGAAAGAAATGACTTGTTAGTTATGATATTGTTAATAATGGCACAGTCATGCTCTAGCAGCCTAGCTATACGCTGCACATTGCAGGGAATTTAGAACATAATGGTTTAGCAACAAAATCAAAGCAAACGACTCTATGAAAATACAGAAAATGTTGCAGAATCATATACAATCATGGGCACCTGATGTAACACTACTGCTCCATGCCATGCACACGTACATGTATATTTCAGCACAAATTCTGGTGTACTCAAACCCAAAGTTTACGTTTTCAGCATTATTTTCCACCATATTCTGATCGAAGAAGACTTTGTCTCTTCATTACAGACTAAGCCCATTTTAAATCACAGTGGGTCCCTTATAGTTTCTTGGCCCACAATGATTAATTAAAAAATGATTAATAAAATATCACCTTTAGACTTTCCAGAATTTCCACTCAAAAGCATAAAAAATGGACAGATTCCATTAATGCCTTTATGAGAGGTTTGGATTAGTGATGTGCGGGTCGACTAAAATTCGATCTGGCAGTAACTCCATCTGAACGTAACCCTGGCACGCTCATATATATATATATATATATATATATATATATATATATATATATATATATATATATATATATATATATATATATATATATATATATATATATATATATATATATATATACATACCCATGCCAGCCCCGCTGTGATGTCCAAACTAAAATAGAATTAATCCTTATTGGAAGCAAAGCCAACCTATTGGGTTTATTTAATGTTTACATGATTTTCTAGTAGACTTAAGGTATGAAGATCCAATTTACGGAAAGATCCATTATCTGGAAACCCCTAGGTCGCAAGCATTCTGGATTACAGGTCCCAAACCTGTATTGCAATATATTCAGCATATTTCATGTGCCTCGCTTACACTGACACTTTTGCTATGTCGGCAATTGAATTTTAGACTGTGGTATTGCCACAGTCTAAAAATTACCAGTTCAGACCTTTAGTGGTATAATTTAATACTACTCTTAATAACATAATCTTTTTTTGTTTCTTTTTTGAAAATAAATGCATGCACATTAATAACTGAATATGCAGAGACATAACCATAACTATTGGTTGCTATTGGTAACTGCACTTGTGCCACTTAGCACCTTTGTTCATAAATGATCCCTTCTGTGTATCTAGGTGTATGTGTGAGACATACAGGAACTGTTGAACGGTCAGGTGCTAAGTTGCACCAGTGTGCTCACCCATAGCAACCACAGCCATGATTTTATTTTCTAGTATGTGAAAGTCTATTGAAAACTGGTTAGTTGCCATGGGTAACTAATTGCTGTAAGGAATAGTGGGGTCCAATATGCCCGAATGTCTGTGCCCCTGATCTATCTAATCCCTGCAAAATTGACCTGTCTCCTTTATAGAACATCCTGACCCTCTAGGCAGTCTAGGTTTCTGAATGAGCCTTTGGGGTATATTTATCAAAGAGTGAAGTTAGAGATCGCCACAGTCCTCTAGAGTGAAATTCTGCCGATCTCCATTCATTTCTATGGGATTTTTAAAAGAGTATTTATTAATGGGTGAAAGTGGAAGCTCATCCTTTGATAAATACGCCTTTCAATATCCCATAGCATTGAATGGAGATTGGCGGAATTTCACTCTAGCGGACTGTGGTGATCTTTTACTTTTTGATAAATATACCCTATTGTGTTCACATTTAAGTTGACTTTTAGGGGTAGATTCACTAATGGCTGAATTTTCGGCAGCGTCAGCTTCGCACAGCTTGCACCAGTTAGCCTGGCGCAAATGCGCTACGACAATTCACTAATATGCAGAGTTTCATCCTGGGCTCCGAACTCTGGCGACTTTTCGCTAGCATTACTTCGTCAGTGCGAGATCCGCTAGCGTTCGTTTGTGCCTAGTGAAAATTCGCTAGTGATCTTGCGCTTAGGTCAATTTGCATACGGTGGGTAATATAAAGTTGTATGGACGTTTTTATTATAAATGTTGGTGCAAATGCTTGAAGTTACCACTTTTTCTTATACATGTCCAGGGAACTTTAATAAAGACGAGCGTTAATATAAGGCCCTACACTGTAAATTTAATATTCCGTATATTATGAAATGTCTGGAGAAAACCAGTTACCCAAAAAAAGTTTGTCAAGGCTTTTACAGGCAATCCCGCTTCAAAAAAGGAAAAGTTGCCATAGTTTTTGGAACTTTAATGCATTGTCGGCAAACAGGATATGATGTAAGTGACAGAAGATTGAGGAAGATCTAGCTGCTTTATAGCACTTCGACTGGTCTGAGGTGGAGAAGTCAAATCTGACAAAAGAGGTAACACGGTCAGTAAAATCCGCACTTTGCTGATTAAAAAGCCAAATAACTCAAAAACCTCACATAATCACTTACAATAAGCAATTGCAACACTTTCTACACCAAATTTCAAGTTTACTCAAATGTGAACAACCCCATTAAGTTACGATGCTTTAACTCCAGAAGGTCTACACTTTCTGCTAACAATTTCAGTTTCTATCTCATGGGCTGCCATTTGTCAGGGACGTCCGTTTCCGGTACTACTTTAATTGTGTTAAATGGTTTTCACTTGTTTTCATTATGGCAGCATTTTCTAATAAGCCAAATCAACATAGCTTAATCATTTAAAGTGTATTTGTCTTGCAGTCTAAATAAAGCAGATGAATATTTATTTCAGAATCCTTTAGCCCCATTTCCCAGCGGTTTGCAATTTTGCAGGTTGATGAGAAGTAGTTCCATTAAACAAAATGCGTCACTCCTCAGAATGCAGAATCCGTGTCTCACTTCCACTTTTGGTCGCTCTGTTTTATTTAAAATTTGGGTCACTAAGACAATCAGTTAAACATAAAAAGTAATCCGAGTGCCTGATAGTGACATGGAGAGGCCCACGGCTTGCTGAGTCAGTCGTGTAGTTACTACATGTGTAGGAGGGCTGGCAAAGAGATGAAGGAAACAAACTGAGGTTGCTAGGACAAGCAAGAAATATTCATTCATTCAGTAGTGATTGCTGGAAACAACGTTTTTTTGGCAATTCAGTTACATACCGGTAGTTAAGTTGGGTTAAAAAAAAAAAGATCAAAATCCATCAAGTTCAACCCCTCCAAATGAACCCCAGTGCACATATATATATACTCATACTGACTCATACACACCTATCTATACACTCACATAAATAAACTATATATACCAGTGTCTATACTAATGGTAGGGTATAGAACCATAACAGCCTATATTATGCTTGTCAAAGAAATCATCCAATTCAATTGCCGACATAGCAAAAGTGTCAGTGTAAGCGAGGCACATAAAATATGCTGAATATGTTGCAATACAGGTTTGGGAACCTGTTATCCAGAATGCTCAGGACCTAGGGTTTCCAGATAATGGATCTTTCCGTAAATTGGATCTTCATACCTTAAGGGGCAGATTTATTATGGGTCAAATTTCGAAGTAAAAAATATTTCGAAATTCGACCATCAAGTTAAAATACTTTGAATATCGAAGTCGAAGGATTTTTCACCGAATTTGGCCATCGAACGATCAAAGTAAAATGGTTTGATCGTACGATTTTACTTCGATGTGTAAAGACTTGGAAAAGTGCATTAGAAGGTCCCCATAGGCTAACATAGCACTTCGCTAGGTTTAATTTGGCGAACTATTAAAGTCGAAGTTTTTTTAAAGAGACAGTACTTCGATTATCGAATATGCAAACTATTTTTACTTCAAATCGAATTGGAAGTAAATTCAAAGTCGTAGTATCCTATTCGATGGTCAAAGTATCCAAAAAATTACTTTGAATTTCGAATTTTTTTACTTCGAAAATTCCCTCGAATTCACTTCGACCCTTGATAAGTCTACTAGAAAATCATTTCAACATTAAATAAACCCAATAGGTTGGTTTTGGACATCACAGTGGGGCTGGCATGGGTGTGTATATATATATATATATATATATATATATATATAGAGGGGAGTGTGTTAGGGTCAGGTGCGGTTACTGCCAGATCGAATTTTAGTCGACCCGCACATCACTAATCCAAGCCTCTCATAAAGGCATTAATGGAATCGGTCCAAAGCTTTTGGGTGGAAACTCTGGAATGTCTAAGGGTGTGGCATTTTGTTCTTTTGTATCTTTTTAAGGACTGAAGCCCAAAACTGCCCTGCATACTCCAGGTGAGGCCTTACCAGGGGTCTATATAGGGGCAAAATTATGTTTTCCCATTCAACGAGTTTGCCAAATTTGATGCCCAGGTCTCCAATTTACTCAAATGGTTCTGCAAAGTGACAGCATCCTGCATGGAACATGTGGATGCCTATTTATTAAAGTGATACTGACACCAAAAATTTTCTTTTCAAAATATTCATCTACATTAAAGGTTACCTATAGGTCATGTTGATCGTTTTTCGCTGATAGTTTTGCTTTTGTAAGTAATTGTCACTTGAAGTTCCTAAACCTGACAGTTTTACCAACCTGACTGTCCCTTCTTAACCTGTCAGTTTCTAATGCTAATGTACTCCTGCTGAACAAATATGGCAGCCCCTCATAGAGGAATAGGGTAGTAAGAAAGGTAATGTAAAAGCATCAGGCAAATACTTTTATTGCAAAATTATAAATAGCATTTAAAGACAATGTTATGATAGATAATAAAAAGGTTATTTTCTGGTGTCAGTATCTCTTTAAAGCTCAAATTTTAATGGTTATAGATTTTCTGGAAACCATGACTTTCTCTAAAACCCATGACATTCATTAAAAGTTTTAAAACAAAAAAAATATGAACAGAAAATAACGCTGAACTATGTTGTTTAAAAATACAAATTCCTTTAAAAACTATAAAAGCTCTAAAAGTCCAAATTGATTTAAAATAGTTCAATGGAATCAGCTCCGCTCCCATTGACTTCCATAGGACCTTGACAACTTTTACCTGGTGAGGTTTTTGTGGTTTTTCCAATTTTTAGAGCTTTTTTTTTAAAAAAAAATAAATAAAAATAGGAAAATCACACATTTTTAGACATTCGTGGAAAAAACTAAATTTGATTGTTAGTAAAATAGGGCCAATATTACTGTGCAATTTAGTATCACGAGGAGTACAGGTGTGGGACCTGTTATCCAGAATGATCAGGACCTGGGGGGGTTTCTGGATAAGGGATCATTCTGTCATTTGGCTCTCCATACCTTAAGTCTGCTAAAAAAAATTAAACCCAATAGGATTGTTTTGTTTCCAATAAGGATTAATTGTTTTATTATTACAGAGAAAAATGAAAAATTTTAAATAATTTGATTATAATGACTCTATGGTAGATGGCCTTTCCGTAATGTGGAGCTCTCTGGATAATGGGTTTCTGGATAACAGATCCCATACCTGTGCTGTAATTATTTATCAAGAAGTGAAATATAACAGGGACTGTAACCATTGCCAGTATAATACTACTTATACCAGCTTATTTTGTTTCATCCACATACCTGATCCCTGAACATCTTTGATTTACTGGCTGAATAAAGCTCTTTTCATTTATGCTATATGATGCTCTGTTTAATTTTTATCAACATTTTCCAACATTAATGTAAAAGCATAAGATTCTCATCACGGAAGCTTTATACAATTATACAATGAAGCAGATAACCATATGGGTGATGAGGAAGAGAAGAGAGGAAGAAGAGGGGACGAAAAAGAGGATGCGAGAGAGACATTGGGAAAGAAATGATCTGTTTTATGTTAAAAGTAAAAGAAACAGGTAAATATCATTTATTATCAAGCTGAGTGTGGGCTTCTCTGTGTCACTGTCAGGCAGTCTGCTTAGTCAGTGCTACAATGACTCCATCTGTAGGAGACCTGGCATTAGAGTGCAGCAAACAAACAGTGGTTGCTAGGCCAAGCAATATATATCAAATCAATCATGTTTGTAGGAGAGTCAGTGCTGGCTCAACTATATTCAGAGAGTTTATATCTAAAAAAATGTTTATATCTAGTGATTAAGCAACAGCACTGACTTTTATAATATTTGCTGCACAAAAACGCAGCACAAGATAGTCCACATTTTATGGTGCTACGGTCCTATGCTGTGGTTATTCAATAAAGAGTTAAACCAGACCAGATAATAACATTTTGCAATATAAGATTAACATACTAACACACATTACATGGGCAAAAGTATATTGACCCCAGCCTATTCTACATTCCATACCCAAAGCAAGGATATTATATTATATCAATATCTAGTCTTCTGGGAAGGATTTCCATTAGCTGTTTGATGGGATTTGCTTCCATTCTGCCACAAGAGCAGTAGTGAGCTTGGACACTGATTTTGGGGAGCAGGCTTGGCTTGCAGTTGCCATTCAAGTCCATCCCACAGGGGTTCAGCTCTGTGCAGGTCAGTCAAGTGTTTCCACTCCTGTCTCAGCCAATCAATTCTGTATGCAGGGCCGGATTTACATGGCAGGTGACCCTAGGCCCACTGCTGTTCGTCGCCCCTGTCTCCTCCCCTTTATTCGTGCAAATTTTCATCATCTGGACTGGAGCAATGGGGATTGGCGCACAGGAAATTTAAAACATTATTGTATATCCAGCGCATGCCCTGTGTTTTCAAACCAATGTGGGTGTGGTTGGGCAGCATGCCGCCCCCCTAAATTCCTGCCGCCCTAGGCCCGGGCCTAGGTGGCCTTTCCACAAATCCAGCCCTGTCTGTATGGACCTGGGCAGGCCTGGATTTGTGGAGAGGCCACCAAGGCCTATGGTTGCAGGATTTTAGGGGGCAGCATGCTGCCCAACCACACCCACGTTGGTTCAAAAACACTGGGGATGTACAGGAGATACGATAGCTTTTTAAATTTCCTGTGCGCCAATCCCCATTGCTCTGGTCCCAATGATGAAGATTTTAGCGTATAAAAGGGAGGGGGTGGGGCTGACAAACGACCGCGGGCCTAGGGGCGCCCACTATGTAAATCCGGCCCTGGTACAGGGAGGAGATAATCTGTGTGTTAATTTAAATAAAAAAATTTCAGTTAATATAGTGAATAAAGTACCCCCTTTTGTAATATATAATGATATTATAAATTACTTAAGAGTTCCATGAGTATATAAAAGCACGAGGCCGAAGGTCATGGAACTCTGAGGGCGTACTTTATTTATTATAATACACACATTTCAGTGAGTCATGTGACACTAAGCTACGATTATAACTAATGACATCACTAAGCACCGTTTATAAGGATATAATTTACAGGATATTCATGGCTCTTGTGTATTGTGTATAAATATATAGTGAATAAAGTACCCCCTCTTGTAAAATATAAGGATATTATAAGTAACCGAGGAGTTTCATGACCATATAAAAACACGAGGCCAAAGGCCGAGTGTTTTTATACAGGTCATGGAACTCCGAGGTAACTTCTAATATCCTCATATTTTACAACTGGGGGTACTTTATTAATTATAATACACAAATTTTAGTGAGTCATGTGACAGAAATTACATCACTACTCACCGTTTATAACTGATGACATCACTACTCACCGTTTATAAGGATATCATTTACAAGATATTCACGGCTTTTGTGTATTATATATATATATATATATATATATATATATATTATATATATATATTATATATATATATATATATATATATATATATATATATATATATATATATATATATATATACACGTTTCATGATGGACCTACAGCAAATCTTCAGTATGGTAACTGTTCACCTGAAACCCCAATAAAACGGTGGGGTTCCTAGTAATAGAAACCACAGCTGGAGACTCTGTATGTCCATACCTGCTCTAATATACAAGGTGATTGTATGTGAGGTTGTATCAGCTCACACGGTGCAAAGGGTGCTGTGCAGTAGTTGATATTGCTAATGCCCCCCAAAACTTTTTTGTGCCCATATGATCTCTTTGAAAGCCCCTCTAGATCACTTGGCAAATAGCCTCCATTATGCTGCATGGCACACACACACATGCCTGGCTCATTCAACGACAACTCGGCAAGGTTTGATGTTTATGCAGCAGAGGATTAATAAAATAAACATTAGCATGAAGCATAAAATAGAATGATCAGGATCAGGATCCTGAAGGCCTGCCCTTCCAGGAAAAGAAAGTGACTAAGCTGTAAGATTTACAAGCACCTAACCATGTTGTGGATTTATTTCATGGCTTCTTGGAAAAAATTGACTGATGTGTTCAAGTTTTCTCAATGTTTATTGGATTTTGATGGCTAGAATTTTTGCACATATTAAAGGATAAAAGTCAAAGTGCAACCTGTAAATATTTACTAGTCTCTGTAACTAGTGATGGATGAATTTGGGCTGGAAATTGGTGTTGATACCATGCAAATAACATTACGGAGATACACTGTAGGATATTTCCTTTCAGCTGGCAGTGTAATAGTGTGAAGTCCATAGAAAGTCTCTGCTGAATACATGGTCCTTAAAGGGATTCTGCCATGATTTTATGGTATAGTTTGTATCACTAAATTCCACTGTGTACTTTGCACATAATTCATTCTACCATCTAAAATGTTATTCTTGTACAGGTGTAGGTAGCTACACCTGGTCATGTGCTTTCAGAAAGAGCCAGCACAGCTAGGAAGGAAAGGGACGTGGATGATATGATATCACTCCATCTTTCACAGGGCCAGAACTAGGGAAAGGCAGAAGAGGCACCTGCCTAGGGGGCTATAGACAGGCACCTATTAAGCATCTTCTGCCTACCCCTAGTCTGTGTTTAATGCCCTCTTTACCTCTCCCCTCCCTCTTCCCCTCTCCTTCACTCCCCCTTCCTCTCCTTCCTCCCCCCTCTCCTCCGCGCACAGTGGGTAGTGGATGGCCGGTCATGTGGTCTAGGGCCCCCGGTCGGCTTGGTCCAGCCCTAATCTTGCAGTGCTGCAGTAAAGAGTGACTGAAGTTTATCAGAGCACAAGTCACGTGACTGATTGCACCTGGGAAACTGACAACATATCTAGACCCATGTCAGATTTCAAAATTAACTATAAAAAAACCTGTTTGCTCTTTTGATAAAAGTGTTTCAATGGAGAATTCTGCTGGAGGAGCACTATTAACTGATAGTTTCGTGCCACTGATTTTCTTACATATCCGTCTACTCACAAGATGGATTTGGTCATCCATAGAACATGGAACCCCAGCATACATTTTCAAAATCTCCAATAATATTTTGTTTTATACAAATTTTCAGTCCATGTACGGACATTCAAGGTTTTACTGCATGAGGTTTGTGATGTGAGAATAAAATGAATCTTGTTTGAATTGGAGTTAAGGTACACCTATCGATGAAAGGCCAAGTATAATACTTTCTGTACTTGCCCCACTGGTTCTGGGGCCATGACAAAGTCCTATTTTGCCCTGGGCAACCACCTAAGGCATAGCATTGCTTTATAAGGTTTATAATGTGCTGTCATCATTACTGAGCCATGTGCTGGATAGTGATTCAGACTGTAGGCAAATATTAATTGATAATGATAGAATACAATGAGCTAACACCAACAGCTATGTTGTTCCAAGTAAGCGTTGCTTCTATATGATCTAAATTCCTGGAACAGTGAATTGTTTTTCTGTGACTTATTCTATCCCTGCAAGATCCATAGCACTGTCACACACATCTTGCTCCACACTCACAGTGGTATTACTGGGTTTGCTGAGAACATAGACTCAATGCCACGTCTAGAGCTTGCCTTTGCACACAAAAAGTTATGCACATCCTGTACATTTAGGGGGTTATTTATTAAAGTCTGAATGCAAAAAACTATTTTTTACTGATTACTGATTTACAGATTTATTATACCCTGAGGATGGAAAAAGTCTGAATCCGATAATCTGCCATCTCAGACCTGCCAATGTTGTCTATAAGTCAATGGGAGAGGTGCCTATCCTACTTGGAAGTTTCTGAGGTCTGTGCCGGAATAAGCCCAAAAATCTGACTATTTTGGTCTATTCTGGCAAAAATCAGATTTCATTGATTTTTTCCCCGATCCGATTAAATCGTGCTTTTCTAATAATAAATAAGGTCAAATCGTGGATTCTAGTTTGGTCTGATTTTTTTTAATAAAATAATCGGATTTTGATAAATATTCCCCTTAAAGTCCTACGCATTTGAGTAATGTAACCCCAGCAAAAATATATTTTTCTTGTGATCTGCACCCCTCCCATATGCATATTCTTTTGCTAGCTTGAACCAGACAGTGCAGAACAACAAGGTGGAACCCTATAGCAGACTGCGCCCCCCATTCCCCATTGCCCTCCTGTGGTTGCCAGGTCTTCTTATGGTAGTTACGCCAGTGCTTGATACCTGTTATGAGAAAATAAAATGCAAAGTCTTTTTTACAGCTAACAGCTACTCTCTTAAATTATAGTTGCCAAGTCCCTAATTTCCAAGGACAAAACTGGTTTCGACTGTCTGTTCCTGGTTTTCCTAACTGACCAACTTCAGGAATAAATGTCAGCGATGGCCAGAAATCATTTCGCTAATCATGACAATTAGGCATGTCTTTTATGTTATAGGGACATAAGAACAGTTTTCTTAGGCAAAAAAAGCAGCTTCAAAATTATTTTCAGTATTTACAAGTTTTTCAGGCAAAAGAATGTTTTTTTTATTGAATTGATTCAGAGCAGAGCCCATATTGTTTGTTTTAAGAAGAACAACAATATTCCCATTCCCCTATGCAGAGCCAGAAACTAGTCATTTCTTATATGAAACAGAGCTCTGGCCTCATAATCAGAAGCCTCTATTTTCTGTGGACCATTGGGAACCAATTTCTGGAAAAAGCAGCGCCAGCAGTTTCTCAGAAACCCCATAGACCATTTAAGGTAAAGCAGAGTGAATATTCATTTCTATAGCAAGGTTATATACATAAATCAGTTTGTCATGGTAATAACCTGCTGTTATGTTCTTCGTATAATATCAGGACAAGGATTAATGTATCCCTGTAAATCCCTTGTCCCAAATCATAGTTATTTTACCATATAAATCTAACATGGAATGTTTCACCTGAGACATAAAGTCCACTCAGATGCAATTAAATATAAAGCGTTAGACACTAGGGGTGTTATTACTAAATCTCAACAAAACGTCACAACAAAATCAAGCTTTGATTCCTATAATAGGATTGATGCTCCAAAAACTTGACTTACAGATTTTCACTGTGAAAACTTGACTTTTTCAGATTATGGGACGAAAACCCAGACTTTTTCGGATTATCCAGCACAGATCATTACGCCAAGAAATAACTTCAGAGACATCTGCCACTGACTTCTCCACAGGTTTCAGATGGGGTATTTTCGGATTCAGATTTTTAACAACTTTGGGGTATAATAAATCTCAAGTTTTTTTTCCATGAAAAATTTCCCCCTAAAAACCTTGGCCAGATAATTTGAGCTTTAACCCTTTAAGTGCCAGCAGAATTTCACATTTCTGGTACGCGAAATGCCAGACGTTTTTTAAGCATTTGGTACTTGTTCAGTTTAACAAGGTTTTTCTGTAGGAAAACCTCCATGAAACTAGGAAAATTATATATTGTTTTTTTCGTTATAAATTGGACTTTGACATGCAAGTGTAATTTTGCAACTTTTCTGGAGATTTAGTGTGTATTTTGGGTGAAATATGTAAAAAAAAAAAAAAATTATTAAAAAATGGAGTATATCTTGAGTTTTTTTTCCACAGAAAAGTTGATTTTACGAGCATTTTTTTTGTGTTTGTAAAAGCCGTGATCCTGCCAAGTCCAACGATACCAAATATGTATCAGTAACCCACTTTTTTTGTCCAGGAGTAACCCCCAAACTAAATCAGCATTTTCTAGAATTTTACACCAGAACAAAGTAGATAAGCACATGTAACAGTTGATGCAGCATAACTTATATGTAAATTTAAATTATCCCTTCAAGTTTTGGTATTTTTTAATCTGACAAAACAACACGGTTATAAATGTTGAAACCACAGACAATTTGAAAGACAAACTTCTCATGAATAAAACAATACCCCATATGTATGGATACACATAGAGACGCAGCCACCAAACACCCCAAAACAGGAGCAATGCATAAGGGCAATTGCAGTTGAAAATCTGGGGACTGCGCTCTATGTGTACTACTTGTGGTTTTCCATCTAAACACCCCCAAAATGTGAAATAACCCCCACAAACCATACATTACCGAAAAGTACACTTCTTCAGCTATTCAAAGATGCCATTCTCGCTTTTCTACACGGAGAATTGTGGCCGCAGTCCTTCGTAGAAGTCCGAGACTTGGCCTGAAATAAAGGAAAAAAGATATACAAAGCTAGATTTCTCCCTAACTATCCATGGTAACTACCAAAAACCTGCTCAATAACAATCTGCAAGTCCCCCTGAATGAAATGATACCCCCTATGTATGGATATACATAGAGACGCAGCCACCAAACACCCCAAAACAGGAGCAATGCAGAAGGGCAATTGCAGTTGAAAATCTGGGGGCTGCGCTCTATGTGTACTACTTGTGGTTTTTCAGTCTAAACACCCCCAAACTCTGAAATAACCCCCACAAACCATATATTACCGTAAAGTACACTTCTTCAGCTATTCAAAGACGCCACTTTTGCTTTTCTACACGGAGAATTGTGGCCGCAGTCCTTCGTAGAAGTCCGAGACTTGGTCTGAAATAAAGGAAAACAGATATACAAAGCTAGATTTCTCCCTAACTATCCATGGTAACTACCAAAAACCTGCTCAATAACAATCTGCAAGTCCCCCTGAATGAAATGATACCCCCTATGTATGGATACACATAGAGACGCAGCCACCAAACACCCCAAAACAGGAGCAATGCAGAAGGACAATTGCAGTTGAAAATCTGGGGGCTGCGCTCTATGTGTACTACTTGTGGTTTTTCAGTCTAAACACCCCCAAACTCTGAAATAACCCCCACAAACCATATATTACCGTAAAGTACACTTCTTCAGCTATTCAAAGACGCCACTCTTGCTTTTCTACACGGAGAATTGTGGCCGCAGTCCTTCGTAGAAGTCCGAGACTTGGTCTGAAATAAAGGAAAACAGATATACAAAGCTAGATTTCTCCCTAACTATCCATGGTAACTACCAAAAACCTGCTCAATAACAATCTGCAAGTCCCCCTGAATGAAATGATACCCCCTATGTATGGATACACATAGAGACGCAGCCACCAAACACCCCAAAACAGGAGCAATGCAGAAGGGCAATTGCAGTTGAAAATCTGGGGGCTGCGCTCTATGTGTACTACTTGTGGTTTTTCAGTCTAAACACCCCCAAACTCTGAAATAACCCCCACAAACCATATATTACCGTAAAGTGCACTTCTTCAGCTATTCAAAGACGCCATTCTTGCTTTTCTACACGGAGAATTGTGGCCGCAGTCCTTCGTAGAAGTCCGAGACTTGGTCTGAAATAAAGGAAAAAAGATATACAAAGCTAGATTTCTCCCTAACTATCGATGGTAACTACCAAAAACCTGCTCAATAACAATCTGCAAGTCCCCCTGAATGAAATGATACCCCCTATGTATGGATACACATAGAGACGCAGCCACCAAACACCCCAAAACAGGAGCAATGCAGAAGGGCAATTGCAGTTGAAAATCTGGGGGCTGCGCTCTATGTGTACTACTTGTGGTTTTTCAGTCTAAACACCCCCAAACTCTGAAATAACCCCCACAAACCATATATTACCGTAAAGTACACTTCTTCAGCTATTCAAAGACGCCACTCTTGCTTTTCTACACGGAGAATTGTGGCCGCAGTCCTTCGTAGAAGTCCGAGACTTGGTCTGAAATAAAGGAAAACAGATATACAAAGCTAGATTTCTCCCTAACTATCCATGGTAACTACCAAAAACCTGCTCAATAACAATCTGCAAGTCCCCCTGAATGAAATGATACCCCCTATGTATGGATACACATAGAGACGCAGCCACCAAACACCCCAAAACCGGAGCAATGCAGAAGGGCAATTGCAGTTGAAAATCTGGGGGCTGCGCTCTATGTGTACTACTTGTGGTTTTTCAGTCTAAACACCCCCAAACTCTGAAATAACCCCCACAAACCATATATTACCGTAAAGTACACTTCTTCAGCTATTCAAAGACGCCACTCTTGCTTTTCTACACGGAGAATTGTGGCCGCAGTCCTTCGTAGAAGTCCGAGACTTGGTCTGAAATAAAGGAAAACAGATATACAAAGCTAGATTTCTCCCTAACTATCCATGGTAACTACCAAAAACCTGCTCAATAACAATCTGCAAGTCCCCCTGAATGAAATGATACCCCCTATGTATGGATACACATAGAGACGCAGCCACCAAACACCCCAAAACAGGAGCAATGCAGAAGGGCAATTGCAGTTGAAAATCTGGGGGCTGCGCTCTATGTGTACTACTTGTGGTTTTTCAGTCTAAACACCCCCAAACTCTGAAATAACCCCCACAAACCATATATTACCGTAAAGTACACTTCTTCAGCTATTCAAAGACGCCACTCTTGCTTTTCTACACGGAGAATTGTGGCCGCAGTCCTTCGTAGAAGTCCGAGACTTGGTCTGAAATAAAGGAAAACAGATATACAAAGCTAGATTTCTCCCTAACTATCCATGGTAACTACCAAAAACCTGCTCAATAACAATCTGCAAGTCCCCCTGAATGAAATGATACCCCCTATGTATGGATACACATAGAGACGCAGCCACCAAACACCCCAAAACCGGAGCAATGCAGAAGGGCAATTGCAGTTGAAAATCTGGGGGCTGCGCTCTATGTGTACTACTTGTGGTTTTTCAGTCTAAACACCCCCAAACTCTGAAATAACCCCCACAAACCATATATTACCGTAAAGTACACTTCTTCAGCTATTCAAAGACGCCACTCTTGCTTTTCTACACGGAGAATTGTGGCCGCAGTCCTTCGTAGAAGTCCGAGACTTGGTCTGAAATAAAGGAAAACAGATATACAAAGCTAGATTTCTCCCTAACTATCCATGGTAACTACCAAAAACCTGCTCAATAACAATCTGCAAGTCCCCCTGAATGAAATGATACCCCCTATGTATGGATACACATAGAGACGCAGCCACCAAACACCCCAAAACAGGAGCAATGCAGAAGGGCAATTGCAGTTGAAAATCTGGGGGCTGCGCTCTATGTGTACTACTTGTGGTTTTTCAGTCTAAACACCCCCAAACTCTGAAATAACCCCCACAAACCATAT
This sequence comes from Xenopus laevis, assembly GCF_017654675.1. Taxonomy (NCBI): domain Eukaryota; kingdom Metazoa; phylum Chordata; class Amphibia; order Anura; family Pipidae; genus Xenopus; species Xenopus laevis. The sequence continues at coordinate 137,870,051 of NC_054381.1, read as the reverse complement.
ATTACCGTAAAGTGCACTTCTTCAGCTATTCAAAGACGCCATTCTTGCTTTTCTACACGGAGAATTGTGGCCGCAGTCCTTCGTAGAAGTCCGAGACTTGGTCTGAAATAAAGGAAAAAAGATATACAAAGCTAGATTTCTCCCTAACTATCCATGGTAACTACCAAAAACCTGCTCAATAACAATCTGCAAGTCCCCCTGAATGAAATGATACCCCCTATGTATGGATACACATAGAGACGCAGCCACCAAACACCCCAAAACAGGAGCAATGCAGAAGGGCAATTGCAGTTGAAAATCTGGGGGCTGCGCTCTATGTGTACTACTTGTGGTTTTTCAGTCTAAACACCCCCAAACTCTGAAATAACCCCCACAAACCATATATTACCGTAAAGTACACTTCTTCAGCTATTCAAAGACGCCACTCTTGCTTTTCTACACGGAGAATTGTGGCCGCAGTCCTTCGTAGAAGTCCGAGACTTGGTCTGAAATAAAGGAAAACAGATATACAAAGCTAGATTTCTCCCTAACTATCCATGGTAACTACCAAAAACCTGCTCAATAACAATCTGCAAGTCCCCCTGAATGAAATGATACCCCCTATGTATGGATACACATAGAGACGCAGCCACCAAACACCCCAAAACAGGAGCAATGCAGAAGGGCAATTGCAGTTGAAAATCTGGGGGCTGCGCTCTATGTGTACTACTTGTGGTTTTTCAGTCTAAACACCCCCAAACTCTGAAATAACCCCCACAAACCATATATTACCGTAAAGTGCACTTCTTCAGCTATTCAAAGACGCCATTCTTGCTTTTCTACACGGAGAATTGTGGCCGCAGTCCTTCGTAGAAGTCCGAGACTTGGTCTGAAATGAAGGAAAAAAGATATACAAAGCTAGATTTCTCCCTAACTATCCATGGTAACTACCAAAAACCTGCTCAATAACAATCTGCAAGTCCCCCTGAATGAAATGATACCCCCTATGTATGGATACACATAGAGACGCAGCCACCAAACACCCCAAAACAGGAGCAATGCAGAAGGGCAATTGCAGTTGAAAATCTGGGGGCTGCGCTCTATGTGTACTACTTGTGGTTTTTCAGTCTAAACACCCCCAAACTCTGAAATAACCCCCACAAACCATATATTACCGTAAAGTACACTTCTTCAGCTATTCAAAGACGCCACTCTTGCTTTTCTACACGGAGAATTGTGGCCGCAGTCCTTCGTAGAAGTCCGAGACTTGGTCTGAAATAAAGGAAAACAGATATACAAAGCTAGATTTCTCCCTAACTATCCATGGTAACTACCAAAAACCTGCTCAATAACAATCTGCAAGTCCCCCTGAATGAAATGATACCCCCTATGTATGGATACACATAGAGACGCAGCCACCAAACACCCCAAAACAGGAGCAATGCAGAAGGGCAATTGCAGTTGAAAATCTGGGGGCTGCGCTCTATGTGTACTACTTGTGGTTTTTCAGTCTAAACACCCCCAAACTCTGAAATAACCCCCACAAACCATATATTACCGTAAAGTACACTTCTTCAGCTATTCAAAGACGCCACTCTTGCTTTTCTACACGGAGAATTGTGGCCGCAGTCCTTCGTAGAAGTCCGAGACTTGGTCTGAAATAAAGGAAAACAGATATACAAAGCTAGATTTCTCCCTAACTATCCATGGTAACTACCAAAAACCTGCTCAATAACAATCTGCAAGTCCCCCTGAATGAAATGATACCCCCTATGTATGGATACACATAGAGACGCAGCCACCAAACACCCCAAAACAGGAGCAATGCAGAAGGGCAATTGCAGTTGAAAATCTGGGGGCTGCGCTCTATGTGTACTACTTGTGGTTTTTCAGTCTAAACACCCCCAAACTCTGAAATAACCCCCACAAACCATATATTACCGTAAAGTGCACTTCTTCAGCTATTCAAAGACGCCATTCTTGCTTTTCTACACGGAGAATTGTGGCCGCAGTCCTTCGTAGAAGTCCGAGACTTGGTCTGAAATAAAGGAAAAAAGATATACAAAGCTAGATTTCTCCCTAACTATCCATGGTAACTACCAAAAACCTGCTCAATAACAATCTGCAAGTCCCCCTGAATGAAATGATACCCCCTATGTATGGATACACATAGAGACGCAGCCACCAAACACCCCAAAACAGGAGCAATGCAGAAGGGCAATTGCAGTTGAAAATCTGGGGGCTGCGCTCTATGTGTACTACTTGTGGTTTTTCAGTCTAAACACCCCCAAACTCTGAAATAACCCCCACAAACCATATATTACCGTAAAGTACACTTCTTCAGCTATTCAAAGACGCCATTCTTGCTTTTCTACACGGAGAATTGTGGCCGCAGTCCTTCGTAGAAGTCCAAGACTTGGTCTGAAATAAAGGAAAAAAGATATACAAAGCTAGATTTCTCCCTAACTATCCATGGTAACTACCAAAAACCTGCTCAATAACAATCTGCAAGTCCCCCTGAATGAAATGATACCCCCTATGTATGGATACACATAGAGACGCAGCCACCAAACACCCCAAAACAGGGACAATGCATAATATTGGGGCTGCGAATTTATTTGAGGTTCTCAACTTTTCTCATCCTAAACTGCACCTTTTCTGTTAAACCCCCACAAACCATATATTTTTGAAAAGTACACTTCATTAGATATTCAAAGATGCCATTCTTACTTTTCTACACGGAGAATTGTGGCCGCAGTCCTTCGTAGAAGTCCGAGACTTGGCCTGAAATAAAGGAAAAAAGATATACAAAGCTAGATTTCTCCCTAAGTATCCATGGTAACTACCAAAAACCTGCTCAATAACAATCTACAAGTCCCCCTGAATGAAATGATACCCCCTATGTATGGATACACATAGAGACACAGCCACCAAACACTCCAAAACAGGGACAATGCATAATATTGGGGCTGCGAATTTATATGAGGTTCTCAACTTTTCTCATCCTAAACTGCACCTTTTCTGTTAAATAACCCCCACAAACCATATATTTTTGAAAAGTACACTTCATTAGATATTCAAAGATGCCATTCTTACTTTTCTACATGGAGAATTGTGGCCGCAGTCCTTCGTAGAAATCCGAGACTTGGTCTGAAATAAAGGAAAAAAGATATACAAACTTAGATTTCCCCCTAAGTTTCCATGGTAACTAACAAAAACCTGTTCAATAACAATCTGCAAGTCCCCCTGAATAAAATGATACCCCATATGTATGCATAAACATAGAGACACAGACACCAAACATCCCAAAACAGGGACAATGCGTAATATTGGGGCTGTGAATTTAGGTGCATGTATCCATATATCATCTGAAACTGTCCCTTACTGATGAAATAACCCCCAAAAACTAAGATTTCTTGAAAATAAACACCTTCAACTATTCAGAGATGCCATTCATGCTTTACTGCGTGGAGAATTTTGGCCACATTCTGCATTGTAGAACTCTGCTTTGGTCTGAAATAAAGGAAAAGATAGTATACAAAGTTAAGATTTATCTCCCAGGGAATTTTGGGACCACTTTATGGATCTGCATCTGGGTGCTACTACCCCAAAATATATTTCACTCACCTATTCGGATATATTGTAGTGGAGTGTCTTTGAGTTCCATCTGTCCTGTGGTGTTACGATACAAATTCCTTTGCTTCTTCCTACACTAATTCGCCAATGACAAAATCTGTACCACATTTACAAATACATTTTCCAACAGAAACCATAGTAAATTTGGCCCATAAATTATGCAAGTGTCCTAAGAAGTTTAGGAATTTAGGTGGCAACAATGAGGATTGGGGCATTAGCAGCTGAAATACTCACAAATCCAGAGATACCTAAATCTACAAAAACAAATGCAAATGTTGCTCAGAAATACAGACAAAACTATAGATAACTGCACTGATAGACGAGCTTTTGAGGTGCCAGTAAAATAAAAGACTTGTAGCATCAGCATTAGAGATGCACATCATCCCACGTATTCATCACGCACCACAAGTTCTATCGTGTGCCCTCTCGCCAACCAGCACCTCATTTTGCTATTTACCACCAGCGCAATAGAAGTGCTATCCATAACACAACTGGTCTAAAACACCATTGCTCAACACAAAAGCTGAATGCCTAGACTAAGAACAATTGGAGTAGACACTCGCACACCCGTTGTGCAGGTATATAGCTTTGCTCGGTGCACAGTGAATGGAGGATACGGTGGCCTCCTAGTAACGTCTTGTATCTGCAGGGCAAGCCCTAGCAAAGGTTTTTACTGCGGTGGCACCACGGCAGTAAAAACCTTTGCAAGGGCTTGCCCTGCAGATACAAGTCTCGTGTGCTAGTGTGGTTTTTTGATTTAGACTAAGAACAAACCTACATACAAGTTTTTACTGCTACATTGCACTGCTCACCCAGTGCCAAATCCTATATAAAAAAATCAAAGATCACTACTATACAGAAAAAAAACTGTCATTGTTTGCCTTGTCAAACTTTTTTTTTTATTAACAACATCTATACCTAGTTATAAGCGAAGTAGGGACCTGCCAAAATGTTAGATCTCAATAGGGGGGCTTGAATCTGAAAAACCACTCCACAAAAAAAAAAAAAAAAAAAAGAAAAGTATCACTCTGCCAGCACACCTAAACAGCTACTGCTAGCATGTGCATAAAAACCTAGAGCATGCCAAGTTTACTATACAGATTTACTAAATCCTTTTACCACCAACAAACCCAGAGAGCCCTAACCTACCAACACAACACAGAATTCAAGCCCTCTCGTAGTGTACCACAGTGTGGTACACCTCAAAACAGGGTTGGAAACACAAAGCAGGCTTGCTAGGACACTTGGGACAAAAATACCGCACATCTTTTCTAACACCCCTGGAACGGCAAACCTTACAAGCTCTCTGGGCATATCTTTTATTAGGAGTTGGTGGAATTTGGGCAATGAAATGCTTACCCACCATTCGGGCAACATTGTCATTGCCAGGCATTTCTGGAACCTCCTGTACATCACCAAACAAAAGGGCAGGGAGCAGCTGCAGCAGATAATTGTAAAAACTCAATTTTGGGCCTGGTACTGCCGTTTTGTAAACGACATAAGAATTATAAAGGGCCATTTGGATCATATAAATTGCGGCTTTTTTGTACCAGGCCCTGGTTTTTCTGGTGGCGTCGTAATAAGTTTGGATTTGGTCGGTTTTATCGACGCCACCCATATGCTTACTATATTCTTTACAACAGAGTGGCTTTGATTTTGCGGGCCTATCACCACTTCTGTGTTGGACAACTACACTCTCATTGTGGATAGTAGTAAGCATAAAAACATTTTTGGTGTCTGCAAATTTTAATGCCAGGAGCTCATCGCTTCTTAGAGCATGTACTTCTCCACGTTTCAATTTCTTATCCACCAGTTCCTTGGGCAGTCCTCTGCGGTTACGCCTAACAGTGCCACAAGCTGGGGTGTCCAACCAGTAAAGGGTTCTGAATAAGGGGATGCTTGTGTAAAAGTTATCCACGTATAAGTGGTAACCTTGGCCCAACAGTGGAGTAATGAGCTCCCAGACAATTTTACCACTGACAGTCAAGTCAAGGGGACAGCCGGGGGGGGTCCAAATTAGTGTCCTTTCCCTCGTAGATCATGAAAAAACTAGTATAGCCCGAGCTGCTTTCACAGAGTTTGTAAAATTTCATCCCATATCGAGCACGCTTACTAGGGATGTATTGGCGAAATTTTAGGCGCCCTTTGAAGAGCAAAAGGGACTCGTCCACACATATATTTTGGGAGGGGGAGTAGACCTCTGTGAAGCGCTGAGACAGGCTATCTATAAGGGGCCTCAATTTGTAAAGCCTGTCGTAACCGGGCTCATTAGGGGGAACAGCCGCTGCATTGTCGTTAAAATGAAGAAACCGCAGTAAAATTTGATAACGGTTTCTTGGCATAACGGCTGAAAAAAGAGGGATGGAAAGGACTGTAGTGGTATCCCAGTATGAAGCTAAGGTGTTGCGTTCTACGAGTCCCATTGCCAATGTGAGCGCCAGGAATCTTTTGATTTCATTTACAGTATAGGGTGGCTGGCAAGATACTGCTCAGCGTATAAATTTGTGTAATGGACCATGTCCTGTAGGATGGCCTCTGTGATAAAAAGATTGAAGAAATCTAGGATTTCAAAGTTAGTGGTGTCCACCTTGACGCCCGTGACTGCAGTGAATGGGGGAATTTCAGGGGCATAATTACAGGGAGGCCCCCACACAGGCGCTCCAACTGCTGCATCACCACTACCCTCACCCTCTTCTACCTCCATGGGTGCATCTGGCACACTGCCACCAGCCTCTCCCTCTTCCTCTACTTCTTCAGCAGTAAGTGTGCCGCCACTACTAGCCTCTGCGCTAATAGTGCTGCTATCACCAACCTCTGATTCATCAGTAGAGTCATCAGATGGGACATACTCCGAATCAGAATTGCTAAATTCCTCTGAGCTGGAGTCCTCACAATACCTAGCCGCTTCTGCAGCGGTATAAAACCGTTTGGCCATTGTGCCAGAAAAATACAGACCACTGCAAAACTAGTAACAACTGCAAAGCAAGAAGCTCCTAAATCCAATCCAGCAAGATTTGACCAACTGCTAATACAAACAACCAGAGGGAAAAAAAAAAGGCAGCAAGATCTGACCAACAGTTAACCACTGCTAAAACAAACCAGAAGAAAAAGGAAAAAAAAGAAGGCAGCAAGATCTGACCAACAGTTAACCACTGCTAAAATAAACAACAAGAATAAAAAAAAAAAAAGAAGGCAGCAAGATCTGACCAACAGTTAACCCCTGCTAATACAAACACCAAGAAGAAGAAAAAAAAGAAGGCAGCAAGATTTGACCAACAGTTAACCCCTGCTAATACAAACAATCAGAAGAAGAAAAAAAACTAGAACTTGAACTCCTTCCAGAAATCTACAGAATAGATTACAGACAAGACACTGCACGTGCCCAAAATCGAAAAGAACCTTTTGGGGGCACTAAACAAGCAAACAGGGCAAAGGAACAGTCTGGAATAAAATCACCCAAAGCACTAAAACCAACAGCTATTGGAATGAAATCGGGGGCCAGAAACCTAAACCAACCAGCGTCACTGCAAACACAACTTTTTTTGGGGCACTAAACAAGTAGCAAAGGGCAATGCAAATGAAAAACAGAATAAAACAACAAAATGTAATAAAAATCAGCTAAAGCACAAAAACAACAGCTATTGGAATGAAATCGGGGGCCAGAAACCTAGACCAACCAGCGTCACTGCAAAGGCAAACTTTTTTGGGGGCACTAAACAAGCAGCAAAGGGCAAAGCAGAATAAAACAACAAAATAAAATAAAAATCAGCTAAGACAATAAAAATAACAGCTATTGGAATGAAATTGGTGGTTAGAAACCTTGATCCACCAACGTCACTGTAAAGGCACCAAACAGCAAATAAAAGTGAAAATGCAATATAATAGATATAAAACACAAAGCAACAATGAAAATGGTAAAAAACTGCAAAAATACAATAAAATAAAGCAGATAATTATAGAACAAGAGTAGAAATAAAGTTTTAGCAAAAAAAAAACCAACTACTAAAGAAAGCAAAGAAAGAAAGAAAAGAAGTATAGGGGAAAGAAAAAGTGTAGAAGTGTGAGTGTGTGTGTGAGTGTGAGTGTGTGCTTGGCAAAGATGCCTGTAAGTGTGTGAGTGTACAAAAGTGTGCTAAATGATAAAGACAGAAGAAAAAAATATTCAAAAAAAAAAAAAAAAAATTTAGAGAGATTAGAAGGAAACAAGTAAAATAAAAGGTGTAAGGGTGTTGTAGTTCAGCTCACTGAATCCAAGGCAGGCAATCAAGGCGACCAAACCAGCAGGAGAACCACAGGAAGGCAGCAGGAGGGCTCCAACAGACACAAGTGCGCAGTAGGAGTGAAAGGGGAGGCGTCAGGAGGGCTGGATTTATTTGGGCAGCAGGAGCGCGTCACAGCCATGCGCCCTGCGTGCGCCCTGCGCTCCTATTGGTTCCAGCGACGATCGGTGGGGAGACCGGTGAGTATGACCGGTTTTGCTCGTTGCCTAGGGGGTTCTGCCAGCATCTAACGTGCGCTTGCGGTTTTAAATGCAACCGCTGCGCACTGGAACCCGGAAGTGCTGGAGATCGTAGAATCTACGATCTGTGGCACTTTGGTCCTTTGATCCACAGAACGTAGATTCTACGATCTGTGGCACTTAAAGGGTTAATAAATCAGCCCCATGGAGTAACTCCTAGAGGCCTTTTTACTCATTTTTCCTAAAAACTGTGACAATATTCTTGCCCATGTTTTTCTCGGGAAAAAAGATGCATGCCAGTTGGAATCATATACATATGTGTATATATTTATATATATATATATGTATATATATATATATATATATATATATATATATATATATATATATATATATATATATATATATAAAACAGTGCACGAAAGCACTCACAGCAGCCGCCATAAAGCATATATCAGAAAATCTTTATTTGTGCATGGTGTATCAACGCGTTTCAACGCTGCCGTCAGGATTCAGGTGAGCCGAAAATGCGGCTGCTGTGAGTGCTTTCGTGGACTGTTATATTCAAATTAAGGTTAGCACCCGGCAAATTGCTACATGATTGGTGAGTGCCGATAAATTCTATGTATATATATATATATATATAGATATAGATATAGATATATATATATAAGCTCCAAGGGATGTCGGCACTCACAAAACTAAGTAGTATAAACGCCTGGGTGCACAATCAGCGTAGGTTCAGTACAAACACAGAAGAGGGATCAGCACTCACGCGTATTTTGCGGCAGAAAATTCAAACTTTTAGCTTGGAAAAAAATGTAAACTAAATTAGAACAGCTGCACAAATGTATAGCCTTCATGCTGTTGTGCATCTCTCGTGTTTCAGAAAACAGAATGAAACTGTGGCAATGCACAAAGGAATTTCACCCTGAAGACATGAAGCCACCATTTAAATGCTGTTATTTCAGTAACTCACGTGTATATTTAAGGCAGTGTGTACGTTACCTGACTTTCAGGCCGGGCAATCGATACCCATTTAGAATCTTTTAGGCAGATAGAATATCAATGAATGTGTCTCAGTTAAATCCAGGGCGAGCAGAGAACAATTTATTTATTCATTCGCTGGGACAGAAATAGGTCAGTAGTATTCAGGATCTTGCTAATGGATGGAGAAGGTGACGTACACATGAAGTTGCTCCTCAGTCTCACTGTGGTCAGTGTCAGATTAGCGTCAGACATCTTTATACGTCTCCTAAAGGTATTCTGACATTCACCTGAGAAGTAAATGAAAGTGAAGCAGGGGGGCAGTGTTCTGTATGAGAGGAGTTTGTATATTTTTGGGTTCAGGCCCCTTTAAAGGAAAACTATACCCCTCAAACAATGTAGGCCTCGATAAAGATATATTGCATAAAACAGCTCATATGTAAAACCCTGCTTCATGTAAATAAACCATTTTCATAATAATATACTTTTCTAGTAGTATGTGCCATTGGGTAATCATTAATTAGAAAATTGCCATTTTAAAAAATAAGGGCCACCCCCTGAGATCGTATGATTCACTGTGCGCACAAACATACCAACAAACTATACATGTAAGGTCACATGAGCCAATTAACAGACAGAGTTGTGTCTTTTGCTTCCAAATTTCTTCCTATTACAGTTAGAGCTGCAGTATTTCTGGTCAGGTGATCTCTGAGGCAGCACACAGACCATCACGAAATGGGGGTTCAAGGTAAGAGATGTAAAAGGGCAATATATACTTTTTTTTAAACTTAAACACTTAATTATATATATCGGTATGATAAGATTCTTTAATACGCCACTTAATTTGATATAAACTATCTGTTGCTCAAGTATTCATTTTGGGGGTATAGTTTTCCTTTAAGAGACAAAATTTGTTTAAGATTCCCCTTATACCTTATAATGAGATTGCATGAAATAATAATAATATCTGTCAATCTTAACTGTTCGGTTTGCTTTTGGTAAAGGTGTTCTTGCTGAGGCAAGCTTTTGGGAAACTGGGATATTACTGCTGGCCAGGATTATCAGGTGGGTTCCCCAGAGGATACAAGGGTAGGGAATTCCAACAATCAGGCTGTTTGGATTTCACAACATAAATTAGGGTTGATGGTGCCAGTGAGCCAGAGGCAGGAGGCCTTTAATAGGAGGAAGACCTGCAAGTTCTATATAGAGGACTAGCTCATGTATATACTTTTTCAAGGAGTGAAGGCTTTAGGATTAGGGTAGTTAGTTGATTACCCAGAAGCTCAGATATAGAAAACAGAAAGGGTCAGTACCCTAGGCATCACCCACCAGAGTAGAGAACCAATCAGAAAGACTCACGAATAGGGGAAACTACAGTGAGGACCTAGTACTCTGGGGCTGGATACACTATGAGTACTACTACTATAACTAATACCTTGCCAATGCCTGTATCTTCAGTATCAGTCCATATTGATCACTATGTCTCTATCACTATCTCTCTCTGTCTATCCCCAGCTTATAATCAATGGCAGTCACACCCTCAGAAGTTGGTAGTTGCCCTACATTTCACATTCACAGACATCTGGGGGCCAGGGCACACATTTTATATTCATTTTTTTTAAAAAAAAAAAAATTAGGGACACGGCAACAGTCCTGGAATTGAAAGGAAGGTTACGCTTAATTTTGTCTGGAGTCAGTCCTGCCAACATTCCATTCCATGTTCACCATTCTAATATTCGGTAACTGAATGAGCGACAAATGACTCATGCAACAGGCGCACAAGATTTAATCTGACAAGCAAATGACTCTGTACAGCTGTTGTCTTATATACTGGCCTGTGCCCCCCCCCCCCACTGCAGTTAAATAATAATAGTAAGTATAGACATCCTTTGGCTGCCAAGCTGAGTCTGAGAGAGACAATTACTCATCAATTATGGATTCAGTAAGAAATAAAAGAAATATGGCCTTGTTGCTGAATAATATATACATACATATATAATTTAAAAAAAATAAATATTTATATATATATATATATAGAGAGAGTTTTAAATGACATATGAAACAATGGTTATTTGAACTTCTCCTGAGCCACAGAGACAGAGCTCTTAATTCTCTCCTTCAATGGAAGGCCAAACTGGCTTATGGGGTTAGCTTCTGGTGTGGGGTGTCTGTCTTAGGGAAGTGGCCCTGGAGAACTAAACCATATGATAAATTAAAATAATTCCTGGTCATTAAAGGATAGTTACAAGTTCAGCCTACAGGTCATTGGCCTATGCTGGATCATGCAGGTTAGAGAGACACTTAGTTTGCTTTTTGCTCATATACATATACAAAAGGACTCATGATCCCAACACTGAATCTGATTCTGGGTTGCTAAGGTTCCTGACCCAATTAACCATATGGCGTGTTATCAGTTTCGGACTGCGACACCAGGGGCCCACCAAAAAACCTTAGACCAGAGGCCCACCAAAAAACTTCAAACTAGGGGGCCACCCTCAGTACTATTTTCTTCCTCTCCTCACTCAACCTCTATTCTCCTAGTCTCTTTTCTTTACATACTATAATCTATTATTCCATCTATTAAGCCTTTTTTTCTCATAGAAATAAGGAATGACCACAAAATAGGCCAAATGTTTAGCAGCATGAGGCCCACTGACACCTGGGCCCACCGGGAGTTTTCCTGGTATCCCTGTGGGCCAGTCCGACACTGCGTGTTATATTCCAGGTAGAAAGGTTTACTTTCCCCAAATGAAGAAAAAAATATTTTGATTTTGGGTTCATGCAGAAACATGGGGCAGATTTGCTAAAAGGGCGAAGTGACTAACGCTGGCAAAAATTCGCCATTCAGGCACTTCGCTGATTTACTAATGGGTGCAGGCGTAACTTCGCTAGGGAAAGAGACAGACTCTAGCGATCATTCACACTCTATCGCCAGGTGAATGGACGTAACTCTGCAAATTCACTAAGATGCAGATTTTACTGAACGTTACCTCTTTTGCCAGACTTGCCTTCTCCACCTCAGACCAGGCGAAGTGCAATGGAGTGCATAGGTCTTCCTCAATTTTTAGTGGAAACATTTTCTAAGTCTCAAAAAATGCTGGCGTCTTTTCCGGGTTCTCCGCTAAATTTTGTAACATGAAACATTAACTATACAGTGGGCTCATGTGTAGGGCATTATAACGACTCTATTGTCTTTATTAAGGTTCCCTGGACTTGTGTAATGTAATGTGTTTGCTGCAACATATACGTCCATTTAACTTTATCATTTCCCGCCGTATGCAAATTAGGCAACGCTAGTGCATCTTCACTTTAATTGCCGAAGTAACGCTTGTTAATTTAGCATCGTTCATTGCCCTGGACGCAACTTCGCATTTCAGAGTGAATTAGCGTCCCAGCGAATTTACTCCTGTTGCCTGCAAAGCCGTCGCTGGCGAATTTTCTCCAGTTAGGGACTTTTCGGAGTCAAATTAATTTGCTGCATTAATGTCTCGTTAAGCCACTGCCCGATATACAGAGCCATCGTGGTTTTTTAATAGAAGTTTCACTTTGTGAGCATGAGTAGTATTGGATAATAAAGTAACTCAATTAGCAGGCTACGCACGTCATTCTTAATGAACCGATTTACATAATATTATGTTGGCAGATAATTCTGGTAACAAAGTTAATCGAATTCATTTGTGTGCGTATCTGGCTAATCCTTCCTTGTGCGGCAGCATTTGACGATAGCTAATAACAGCTCTTTTAAAACTAAAGGATGAAGCCTGGTCTTATGATTCATAATCCAGACACTTTTAGGCACAGGGAATATCCAGAAGAATCTAAGTTTGCAGGCATATAATTGAATACAACCCAGTGCTTTTTTTTGATGGCTTAGTTTATTTCTGCTTCATTTTATGTCTTATTTTCATCATTACTAGCCTTTACCTTCTGAGTGTACATGTAATTTCTTGGTAATTATTGCCAATCTCAGATACAGGTATGGGATTCGTTATCTGGAAACCCGTTATCCAGAAAGCTGCGAATTATGAAAAAAACTGTCTCCCATAGACTCCATTTTGTCCAAATTTTCCAACTTAAACTGATTTCCGTTTTCTCTGTAATAATAAAGCAGTACCTTGTACTTGATCCCAACTAAGATATAATTAATCCTTATTGGAAGCAAAACCAGCCTGTTGGGTTTATTTAATGTTTACATGATTTTCTAGTAGATTTAAGGTGTGAAGATCCAAATTACAGAAAGAACTGTTATCCAGAAAACCCCCAGGTACTGTGCATTCTGGATAACAGGTCCCATACCTGTATAGAAAGAAAAAACCTCCTCCAGCGGTCCCAGTTTAGGTTGTACAGTCTTGAATCATCTTAAGAAATTATTTCAGATCCTATTTTTTGATGTTAGTCAAGTAAAATAAACTTCACTTAGACTACAAAAACTGCTTTCAGTTAACATTTACAAATAACACGAGATGCACCGAATCCACTATTTTGGATTTGGCCGAAACCCTGTATACTTTGCGAAGGATTTGGCCGTATAGCGAACCGAATTAGGGGTGGGAAGGGGAAAACAATGTTTACTTCCTTCTTCTGTGACAAAAAGTCACACAATTTCCCTCCCCCCCCCCCCAATCTGCATACGCAAATTTGGATTCTGATCGGCCAGGCAAAAGGGTTCGGTAGAATCCGAATCCTGCTGAAAAAGCCAGAATCCTGGCTGAATCCCGAACCGAATCCTGGATTCGGTGCATCCCAAAATAACACTGAACATTAGTGATTATTGTATCCTGGAAAGTTGCTTAGACCACATTTTCTTCCACTATACAAAAAACCCTTCTAAATTAGCCATTTATTCTACAGCAGTGTCAGACTGGAATGCCAGTAGCTCACCAGAAAACTTTAGACTGTGGGGCCACTTTCCAGACTATTATTCCTCCTCTTCTAACTCAACTTTTTTTTTCTCCTAGTCTTTTATATCTACTTACTATACTCTATTTTTCCATTATTAACCCTCTTTTTTCCCATAAAGAAATAGGGAATGACCATGATATAGGCCAAATGGTTAGAAGCAAGAGGCCCACCGGTATCACAGTGGGCCAGTCCGACACTGTTCTACAGGAATTTTTACTATGGGATAATCATGATAGTAACTAGTATTGGGCGAATTTATTCGCCAGCCGCAAATTCCCGCGATTCGCGAAAATTCGCCAGCGTCAACAAAAAAAATGGACGCTGGCCGTTTTGCCAATTTTGCACAAAATTCACTAATTTTTTTTGCCAAACGCCCCTAATTCGCCCATCACTAATAGTAACTATGATACCAGTCATGCATGGCTAGATAGCAATTAGTTCTGATAGTAGGGTAGCCCTCGCTTCACTTTTGCAAACAAATCATTATACAGGTATCGGATCCATTATCTGGAAACGCGTTATCCAAAAAAGGTCCAAATGATGGGAAGGCTGTCTCCCATAGACTCCATTTTCTCCAAATAATCCAAATTTTTAAAAATGATTTTCTTTTTCTCTGTAATAATAAAACAGTAGCTTGTACTTGATCCTTGAACTAAGATATAATTAATCCTTATTGGAAGCAAACCCAGCCTATTGGGTTTATTTAATTTTTAAACTATTATCTTAGTAGAATTAAAGGTATGCAGATCCAAATTACTGAAAGACCCTGTATTATTATATGATTATTAAAGAAATGTTTATATTCCTCAGCATTCTACATTGAGATCCCAGCGGCACCCGCAGCAATGCTGAGCAATGTTCTAGGCCTATGGGAAGACTGATTTATAAATCTTTACAGAAAACAAATGTATATTTCCTATAAACAAAGAATGATTAAATGTATGTTTAGTTGGCTACCTAAAAACATTAGCTTGTCAGTAGCGTGGGTGCTTCTGCCGTAGGAAATTATACAGACCTAATTATAGATTTTTGATGCCTTTAAGTAAAGTAAAAAGTAGAACAGACCACACACTGGGCGCAGAATATACTCGCTGTTGTGGCCACTGCTGATTTGCAGTATTTACACTACAGAATTACAGGGGTTTTCCTTGGTGTGGATCTTCACTCGGCAGTATTTATATTCCCATACCGTGTAAATAAATGGAATGGAAACTGCAATAAAGAAGGGGTCCACTCCTCGTTCTATGTGTTACGTGCAGATTGTGCTACAGCGCCGAGCCACAACATCAGCACATATAACCCGCCTGGGGATTCCCACATTGACTTCAATTACAGATCCCACATGGCAAGTAGACAATTACACTAATTACAGCTTGAGCCCTGTAAGTGCTATACACTCTGCTGCTTATTGGATTCACAGTATGATACTAGTGATGGGCGAATAAATTCGCCAGGTGCGAATTCGCAGTAAATTTCCGTGTTTTGCCGTCGCCAAATAAATTTGTGAAACTGAGGAGAAAATTCACCAGCATCAAAAAAATTTGGACGTGCGAAGGAATAGTTGCTCGCGTCAAAACTGTTGCGTGTCAGCATTATTCGGATGCCCAGTGACTAATGCGGGAGTCAAAATTGACGCAGCGCCAAATTGTTTCACAAATTTTTCACTGTTTTGCAAATTTCACGGGAAATTTGTGAATTTTTCAGGGAAGCAAAACAGGACAAATTCGCACATCACTGTATGATACTATAACAGCCACTCCCACCATCGGCACAATAAAAGTCTGAAAACAGTAAAACATTGGGATTGATAAAATGTATGTTCCTACAATGTCCATTGCTGGAGTACATAATGGGCTTAGATGTGGAACGGGCCCATGAGTGTTAATGTAAGTTGCCATAGTGTTTGCGTCGGCTATTGAGTAATAGTGAGTGACGTCTCTTTCTGAAGAGTGAGCAGCAAGAAGAGGCTTCTGATGATGAGCTGATGAACTAGTTCCTCTTACAACAAAATATACAGGCATAGGATGCGTTATCCGGAAACCTATCTAGAAAGCTCCAAATTACAGAAAGATTGTCTTCCATAGACTGATTTTTTTCCAAATAATCCAAAATTTTAAAAATGATTTCCCTTTTCTCTGTAATAATAAAACAGTAGCTTGTACTTGATCCCAACTAAGATATAATGAATCCTTATTGGAAGCAAAACCAGCCTATTGGGTTTATTTAACGTTTACAAGATTTTCTAGTAGATTTTAGGTATGAACATCCAAATAACAGAAAGATCCATTATCTGGAAAACCCCAGGACCTGAGCATTTTTGGATAACAGATCCCATACCTGTACATATAGGGGCAGATTTATCAAGGGTCGAATTTCAATTCAAAAAGACCAACTGAAATTAAATCAAAGTTTTTTTTGGCCCGAATAGATCCATTTTCTAATCATACGATTTTTCAAAGTCCACGAGTTGACTCCAGATAGGTTATAGGAGGTCCCCCATAGGCTAAAACAGCAATTCGGCAGGTTTTAGATGGCGAATGGGCGAAGTTGAATTTTTAAAGAGACAATACATGATAAATTTCGATATTCGAATTTTCGATTTTTTTTCAAATTCAAAACGAATTTGGACTATTCCCTAGTCGAAGTACACAAAAATTAGCTCGAAATTAGATTTTTTTTTTTAATTCGAATTTTCACATCGATCTTTGATAAATCTGCCCCATAATGTTTTTATAGTAGTGCATTCATGATGATATAGATAACTATCCCCAGCGCTAACTGATAAGGATTCTGCTTTCTGCCTAAAATGCTGAGCGGCTTCTGCAGCTGCCGATAGGTTTAAGCCTAAAAGGGCAAAGCTGCTTATCCAAGGCTGCTTTATTCTGAGGCCGGAGCAATTAACATTTCATTATTTATCATTTTATCCTCATAACAACTGCTCTTGAGTTGGCTCATACCATAAAGCTCTTTGGTTTCATTACACTGATTAACGCTTTCCTGTACCTTTCTCATTTTCAGCCCCTTAGGTTCCCACTAGTATACATTAATATACACTGCTCACTGCACAATTGCCTTGGGTCCTACCCCTCACACTAACTTCCTTGAAGGGGCCACAGTTGCCCTTGTTAACTAATCTACCTGCCTCTATTCAGCCCCTAGCTGGCCTAGCCAAGACCTCCTTTCTGCACCTGGGCAAAGAAAGTACCTGCTGCAAAAGATCTGCTGTTACTGGGCAGAAAATTCCAATCAAAACGCACTTACTCGTTGGTTTGCTTCTAGATTTGTGTGCACGTCATAGAGCCGGTTCACAAAGGCTTCTCCATAGTATATACAGTACATAATAATAACAATGCCCAAACTTATTTTTACTTCCTTACAGGCCTATTGAGACCCATCCGAAAGTGACTGCAACAGGCTAATTCAGTCCTTGCCCAATGGAGTTTCAAACTCGCCTGATAGACATCTGGACATCTTTTGGACAGAAATCAGCCAGGAAGGCTGTCAGTTTGGCCCAATATGTTACTGAGTTGGTAGCCCATATAGGAGCAGCTTTAGATGTTTTTCCTGATCAACATGTGTGGAGATTGGAAAGGGAACAATGGAAAGATTTTCCCTGTGGATACACAACTCATGGAAACTTTTAGTCAGGTCACTCGCCCATAATGTCATAGTAAAGCAGCAAAGTAAAGCAGGTTGGCCAACATCTCTCTTGTGCACTTGGGGGCATATTTACTTGAGGGCGAAAATTCAGACAATGCTAATTCACTGGAATTTGTTTAGTCGTGGGTGCTGAACGCTGGCAACGTTTCGCTAGTGTTACTTCACCGGTGCAAGCAATTGAAAGCGATGATGTGCTATTGTTTATTTCTGCCTAGCGCAAAGTCGCTAGAGGTCTTGACCTCAGGTTAATTTGCATACAGCGGGAAATTTAAAGTTGAATGGACGTATATATTGCTGCAAATATTCATCCATTCAACTTTAAATTTCCCGCCGTATGCAAATTAACCTGAGAAAATAGAGTTGTTATAATGCCCTACACATGAGCCCAGTGTATAGTTTATGTGTTATATGTTAGAAAATGTATGGGGGAACCCGGTTACCCCAAAAAAAATTTAAGGACTTTTGCAGGCTATCACTCTGAAAAAAGGAAAAGACGCCAGCGTTTTTTGGACTTAGAAGCTTTTTCCACTAAAAAATATAATGTAAGTAATAGAAGATTGAGGAAGATCTATGCTCTCCAGTGCACTTCACCTGGTCTGAGCTGGCGAAGGCAAGTCGCTAGAAAATTGACGATAGCGTTAGCCACTTCGCACTTGAGTAAATCTGCCTCATGGTCTGTACATCACCCTCATGATGATTGTTGGGGGCAATACAGTGATCCCACACTCCATGTTTGATAATGTAGTTGGATCACACAGAAGCAGGAAATGTATATCATATTGTAAATCGAATGTCTAGAGCATGTGCAACCTATAGTTGAATTACAATTCCCAGTACAGGGGTGGGATGCTGGAATTTGAAGTTCAAAAGTATATGGAGTGCTGGTGACTGAACATCGCTCTTTTGTAAAACAATGCTTGTCAGGGAGTACGGGCGGGTACCATATTTAGGGGCAATTTTGGGTCCCCCAGCAAAAATACTTGGTAGGACAGAAAGTACCTTGACTTACCTTGAAAATATCCCATCACAAAATACGTAATAAAACAGTAGATAATAATGCCTATACATTTACACCAGTGATGTCTATCTCGCAGCCCTTCATCTTAGGTTTTAGGTGGCAATCGCGACAGAGAAAACACAATCAAAAAAATGCAATCACAGTTTATTTTGCTGGAAAAACTCAAGCACCAACATTAACGATTGGGGGCCGCTGGCCAGCTACCTGTTTTGCCTACCCCCAGGGGCGATTCTGTTAATCTTCCTTCATTTTGCTGCCCCCACCCCTCCCCATGGCACTCACCTTTCAGCGTAGAAGGGGGTCGTGTGCGTCCAGTTGCTACTGCAGAGAGAGCAATTGCTCTCTGCACTAGAAGAGCCAAATTTCTGGGTTGAAAAATGGAAATTTGGCTCTGAGCTACCAGGTGCGGCAACCAAGTGTCTCAACTCACCTCATTGGTGGAACCCCCCTGTCTACCCCTAGTCCGGACTCACCTTACACTCGGCTTGCGTGCTCCTTGACCCACACGTATGCGCGTGCTGAGGGAGGGGGGTGAGCTGGCAGGCTGGGTTGCTTAGGGCCTACCTTGTCTCTGGCTAATTCTAAGCAACTTTTCAATGGGTCTTCATTTTATTTTTTTTCTAGGTTTTGAATTATTTGCCTTCTGCTTCTGACACTTTTCATTTTTCAGATAGGGGTCACTGACCCCATCTAATATACAAATGCTCTGTAAGGATACAAATTAATTGTTATTGCTACTTCTTACTATTCAGCATTCTATTTAGGCCTCACCTATTCATAATTCCAATTTCTTATTCAAATCAATGCATGGTTGCTAGGGTACAGTGGCATAACTATAGAGGAAGCAGACCACACGGGGGCCAGAGGAACATGGGGGTTCGGACCGCAGGGTCTGCTTTCTCTATAGCTTTAAAGAAATCCCAGCTCACAGCTGCACAATGCTGAGGACACATGAGGGAGACAGGATGGATAGGTGAAAGGGAGAACAAGCGGGCAGGCATGTGGGCAGACGAGAGGGGCAGGCGGGTAGATGGACGAGAGGTGCAGGTGGGTGGATGGACGAGAGGGGCAGGCGGGTGGACGGACGGACGAGAGGGGAAGGTGGACGGATGGACAGACAAGAGGATGGGCGGGTGAGAGGATGGCCAAGTGGTAGGACAGGTGGACAGGCCGCTGAGTGGGAGGAGATGTGGGCAAGCCAACATGGAGGGAGGATGGGCAGGTGAGAGGGTGGGTAGATGATTGAGGTTGTAATGTTGAAGTATGTGCCGGGCCCTTCTGCAGTTCTTTTGCAATGGCCCCAACGTTGCCTAGGTTCACCTCTGCTAGGGTAATTAGGACCCTAGCAACCAGACTGCTGAACTTGCAAACCGGGGAGCTGCTGAATAAAAAGCTATATAACTCAAAAAAACACTAATAATAAAAAAATAAAAACCAATTGCAAATTGTGTTAGAATATCACTGTCTACATCATACAAAAAGTTAATTTAAAGGTTAACAACCCCTTTAATTATACTTGAACTGAACATGGCCGGCTGTATGGAGCCCTGCACAGGAAATATATGCACCATTGTACTCCTCCACAGCTAATGTTATTGCCTTATTCTATTTGTTCTTCCTTCAATCTCTGTTTTCATTTTTTGCCTTGCATTTATTGTTTTCCATTGCTCCGTTATAAAAATCTGGACCGTATAAATTAAGTGGAAAAATAATGAGTGGAATTCTAGTGGCTAAGACACGTTTAATTGTTGCTGCCTGGGTGAGTGCACACAAGGTTCCGCTCTCCTGCTGCAGTGGGCTGGCGTGAGCTCTGCAAATGAACATGACATCACGGAAAAGCCCTGTCTCCCAGCCACCGAGCTTAATATAAACTGGAGGAGCTGAGAAAGAATTGGAGAAAGTCAGGGTAACGGAGAGTCAGCACTTCATCCAACTATTCCCTGAGAGATCCCTGTACTCTGCACTCAGGACTTCAGCTTTTGCGGGGTTTCAGAAGACAAGCAATAAAGGTAAGTAAATGCTTTCCAAAATGCAGAGTTAGAAATTAAATCCTATAGAGCAGAGTGATCACATATACTTCTGTTATAAACAAAACCAAACCAGTTTAACTGTGACATGTAAAGGCACACGCCAGCTAAATGGGCAATGACTGGGTTTAATATTTAATCTCTAGATCATCATCATCATCATGTATTTATATAGTGCCAGCGAGTGATATTGCTAATAAGAATCAATAATACAGGGGTCTTATAATGATTTGACAAATAAAATGCACACTAGTTGGGGTGCCAGTGGGGAGAAATTATTTATGTCACTTTAAAGTTTCATTTGCTGGGAAAGGAATATGTTTTATAGGGTTGGCATACTGTTTAATTGGACATAATTGTATATATTGGGTATTAGCAAAATAAAAATGAAAACCATTACAGTGATATTACTAGCACACTGCATATTTGGAAATAATGGGGTCCCCTTCATATTAGTTTAAAGGATTTTATTTGAATTTGTTTTTCATCATTTTTTTCCCCTAAAAAATGGGGTAAGAATTATAAGTCATTGCAGGACATAATGATTGACAGAGCTGATGTCCAAATGATTGCAAACTTGTATTATTATATATCTTAATTGCAAAAACTCTACATGAGGGGTGCTGCTGGATCTAAGTCATGTTACTAAACATGGTAGTTGAGCAGAGCAATGTATTCTGCTCCCAGGGAGAAAAGCTCAGATCCCAGATGCTCCAGCAAACCATGTTTAGACAATGGAAGCCTAACCTGCCTGATGGAATGGATTTGTTGATTTAAACACTGTGAATTTATGGACCTTTTATTGAACAAATGTGCAGCCTCTAGTGGTGATCCTGGGTACTGCCAAGGCTGGGATTCTTCGCCTTTTTGGAGACCTGGATTAATGCTGCTGAGGGTCAGTTTTGTGGCACAGGAATTGGAGCCCTGCTTTCAACAGCCTGGGGATTCATCTTTGGACAAGTTAAGAACCTCTGTATAAAGGTTTACATTCTGGTTGTTCCACACTTGCAGTGGATTCCAAAATGTAACCACACAAATTCTCTCAAATATTAAAGAGGTGCAGCCAGAATAATTGGCAGTCATTTAGATTTCTTGTAATTATTGTAATTCCATATAAAAAAACATACTGATGTTACTGGGTTACTTGTTCTTGTGGAGGCAGCAAACTATTCAGCACAGACATGGGCATCTTCAGTAGTGGTTGCACAAAATGCGTGAGGACTCTCCACCCTATGTTCCTGAAAGGGGTGGTTCAACTTTAAGTTAACATTTAGTATGTTATAGAATGGCTAATTCTAAGCAACTTTTCAATTGGCCATCATTTTGTTCTCTTATATAGTTTTTGAATTATTTGCCTTTTTTCGGACTCTTTCCAACTTTCAAATACGGGTCACTGACTCTGTTTCAATACAAATGCTCTATAAGGCTACAGACATATTGTTGTTGCTTTTTATTAACCATCTTTCTCTCCTATTCATAATTTGGTCTCTTATTCAAATAAATGCATAGTTGCTAGGGTAATGTGGACCTGAGCAACCAGATTGCTTAGATTGCAAACTGGAGAGCTGCGGAATAAAAAGCTAAATGACTCAAAAAACCACAAATAATAACAAATGAGAACCAATTGCAAATTGTCGGAGAATATGACTATCTACATCATACTTAAAGTTAATTTAAAGGTGAACAACCCCTATAACTTAACTTTAACAATTCCAGCACCCACCAGCTAAAGGGAGTTACTTGTAATTGTCGCTCACCAATGAATTATGGTTGAGAATCTCATATCTAAAGTATTAGATTGTATGGTCAATGAAAGTTTACACCTTATTGACCCTCTTAAATCATCTCTTAGGTGCATCCTTAGACTTTCAGTACCTGTGGGTATAAATTGGATGCTGGCTGTGTGGCTGCACAGAATCTACTGTAGTCTGCAACATGCCTCTAAATTTACTGAGAAAGTCTGGTAGCCTACTGCAACCAACAAGATGTTTGATATCAGCCAGTAAATGCTGCCTGCTAAATAACTGTTGAAAATTTTACAACTTTTGTTTCATTTTTCCCCCACAGCCAGAGAAGGATGACTTTGAATGTGACCATGCGTCGCAGCACCACCACAGCCAATGCACAACAGCGATGGAGCATCCCGGCGGATGCAAAGAACCTTCAGGCTCAGAAGAAGCAGCAGCACTTCAACCTCACCCGCAAATACACCATCAATTACCCGGCCATCAATAACCCCACCATCAATAACCCAGTGGAGTATTACCGGAGAAGCTGGTCATCGGATTCTTCTGACTCGGTCATCTCTTCTGAGTCTGGGAATACCTACTACCGGGTTGTGCTCATTGGGGAGCAAGGAGTTGGAAAGTCTACGCTGGCTAATATATTTGCAGGGGTGCCTGATTCTGTGGATGGTGACTGTGATATGTTAGGAGGTAAGGTCACCATTAGCATGTCCAACAAACCATAGAATAGCCAGATTGCTTTTTGTAAAAATCTGTGGTTATTTAACTCAGCCCTCCCCATAGGATATGTCCAAATATTAGACCCCCCAATTTGCATAGAACTCCCAGCAGCTCTGGACAGCTGAAGACTGATGTTACCAGAAAAATATGTAAATCTAGTCTGGCACAAATGGGATCACACTCCATTAATAGATGCAGTTTAATTTTATTAAGCAAAAAACATCTCAGGAAAGCCTTGCGCGTTTCGTGCCTTGTTGTCATAGGCTAAAAAACATTTGTACATACAGTCATATTTAGATGAAAACGACCAATCAGAGGCATGCCCCAAACAGCCAATCTAAGGATAGACAATTAAGAGAGGACCAAATGGAAGCATGCTTAGGATGCCCAATCAAAAACACTGTTACAAAGTTGCTTAGACTATCCTAGATTGTATCATATATAAAGAGTTACAAAAGTAATAAGTTGAAAAAAACTTTTAAAGGAGACAATATAGCATTTTACACTTGGGGTGCCAAAAGTTAGGCACCCCCAAGTGACCACTTTTACTTACCTGACACCGCACCGGCCCGGGGTTCTTCTAGTGACCACCATGGAGAGATCCTCTTCCTGCTTCTTTGGGTTTTCTCACAGTTGCGCATGTGCAGTAGAGTGGAAAGCCGGAATTAACTAAAACGCCAGCTATTTCGCTCTACTGCGCATGCGTCGGGAAATTTGAAAAACGATGAAGCTCCACGGTGTTTGCTAGAAAAACCCCGGGCAGATGAAGTTTTCTGCTGATTGGAGCACTGGCACGTGGGGGTCAGGTAAGTAAAAATAGTCACTTGTAAAATGCTATTCCTTCTCCTTTAAGAGTTTTTTTTGCTATAATCTGATGTGACAATAGATGAAAATGGCATTTAGATAACATTTAAACAAAACTAGGTTCATACTAAGTGGTTGTTTAGTTTTCAAGAAAAAAAATCCATTTTGCTTCTTGTTTGAGAAGTTTATCTAAAATACTACCTCCTCTAATATTTGAAGATATCTTTTCTTTACCAGTTACAGAGACGGAATTGATGTTCCCAGGAGTTGTATTTTAACTGCCAGCTTTGAATTTTCTATTTTCTATAGATATTGTGGCCCTCAAAATTGTATTAAGCTACAGACCGTGGCCCTGAGCAGTTGACTTATATGGTCAAAATTTTGCTCGTGTGGTCAGAAGAGTCTGGTCTGCCCAGTGCAGTTTGGATTCATTTTTTCCGAATACTATAAATTTTGTTAAATGCACAGCTTGAGCCCAACCTTGGGGATTTAACAAAATCCTGTATAATTATTAAAAGACTGCTGGCTGGGAAACACTCACATTATTTAGGCACCTTGGGAATAGTTTGGGTGCCCCTACAGCTCTGAACATAGATCTTTGTAAGGAAAGTTCTATGTATGCAACACTAGAGAAGTGCAATCTTTCCTATACACTTTGTCACATTTATCATAGGGATACAAGCTCTATGTATGGTGGTTGTGCATGAGGAACGTTTACAGGCAGATTTAGGCAGACAGGGATGTGGAGCTGGGAGCAAGAGCATGAGATTCCTCTGACAGCAGGGAAATTAACTGTGTTTTCTCTCAGAGGTGAAGTCACTTTTTCCATTACAGTGCAATCTGGAGTTTATCCATGGAAGTCAGCCCAGCTAAAAAGTTTCTTTATTGAGTTCAGTATAAACTATTTAGCAGAGTTGCAGTCAGGGTTTGTTAGATAAGAAATGTAAGTAGCTGGCGAGACATTAGGCTATATATTATATATCTTACATATGGTGGCGGCAAAGGGCATATGGAAAGGGCCAAAAGTGGACTGCAAGTTAGGGGGGCACCATCCTTTTATAGGGCCAAGTCCATCAAGATCATTCCTTCTCTAAGGTACTGACAAATAAGAGATGTTTAAAGCTGTTTGCAATGCATGGACGGTAGGGACATCTAAGTCTTTGCCCCAGTTACATAGTAACTACATTTTTCATTTCCCTTACAGAAAACACCTATGAAAGAAACTTGATGGTGGATGGAGAAAGTGCAACTCTGATATTAATTGATATGTGGGAAAATAAGGTATGTATCCCCTGTTACACAGTAGGGGGCACATTTACTATCGGTCGAATATTGAGGGTTAATTAACCCTCGATATTCGACCATCGAAGTAAAATCCTTAGACTTTGAATATCGAAGTCGAAGTATTTACCGCAAATACTTCGATCGAACGATCAAAGGAAAAATCGATCGAACGATTAAATCCTTCTAATCGAACGAAGGATTTTCCTTTTGATCAAAAAAAGCTTAGAAACCTTATGGGGAAGGTCCCCATAGGCTAACATTGATGCTCGGTAGGTTTAAAGTGGCGAAGTAGGTAGTCAAAGTTTTTTTTTAAAGAGACAGTACTTCGACTATCGAATGGTCGAATAGTCAAAAGATTTTTAGTTCCAAACGTTCAAATCAAAGTTGTAGTTGAAGGTCAAAGTAGCCTATTCGATGGTCGAAGTACCGATTATCAAAGTTTTTTTAATTTGAATCCTTCACTCGAGCTTGGTAAATGTGCCCCTAGGTTATAGTACTTTTTGTCTAGGGTCTAGGGTTTCTAGAAGGAACTGTCTCTCTTGCACCTTCTACTAGGGATGCACTAAATCCATAATTCAAAACACCAAACTGGAGTTATGTGACCTTTATAAAAGCACTTGGCCTCCTGCCTTTATATGGTCATGGGACTCCTTGGTGACTTATATTATCCTTATATTTTACACTAGGGGGTACATTATTCTCTCTAAATATTAGAGTCAGAGGTATAGCTTATTACAGTGATTGTTTGACCCAGAAACCACTAGCAAAGTATTATTAAAGAGATAGTTCACCTTTAACTTAACTTTTAGTTATAGAATGGCCTAATCTTAGCAACTTTTCAATTGGTCTTCATTATTTATCTCTTAAGGTTTTTCAATAATTTGTCTTCTTCTTCTGACTTTTTCCAGCTTTCAAATTGGGGTCACTGACCCCGCCAGCCAAAAAAAAACTATTGCTCTGTGAGGCTACAATTTTATAGTTATTGTAACTTTTTGTTACTCATCTTTCTTTCCTCACCTATTCATATTCCAGTCTCTCATTCAAAATCACTGCCTGGTTGCTGGGGTCATTTGAATCCGAGCAACCAAAGGGCCGGAACTAGGGGTAGGCAGAAGAAGCCTACCTCTTCTTTTAGCCTACCCCTGGTCCGGACACTTTCTCTCCCACCGGCACTCTGTTCTCTTCCCCCTTCACAAATTGAATTATTTTCCAGACGTGTGCATGCGCACTCGAGGCCCTGCCCGCAAGGGGGTAAAGCTGGCTTGGCCCAGGCCTGAGCAACCAGATAGCTGCTGGAGAGCTGCTGAACAGAAAGCTAAATAATTAAAAAAAACACAGAAAATATAGAGTGAAGACCAATTGCAAATTGTCTCACAATATCACTCGCTACATCATACTAAAAGTTAACAACCCCTTTAAGCAAGTACTCTTTGTGCAGCTCAGTAGTGGTCTCTTTCACTCTCACTGGTCTCTAGAAAACTAATAAATATCAAGTAATATAATCTTATTGTTACAAGGCAATACCAATCATAATTTGTGTTTCTTTATGGCTAGGCTCAAGACAACTGGATCCGTGAGCAGTGCATGCAGGTTGGAGATGCCTACCTAATTGTCTACTCCATCACTGACAGAGCAAGCTTTGAGAAAGCCTCCGAGTTGCGCATACAGCTCCGTCGAGCTCGGCAAACAGACAACATCCCCATTATACTTGTGGGCAATAAAAGTGACCTTGTCCGTTGCCGAGAGGTCTCTGTATCAGGTAGGAGCAAAGCATAGTTAAATGCACAATACCAAACCAACCCACTGGAATCAGTTACTAATCTCATACAGTCAAAAGCTGAATGTAATTCCTTTTCATTCATGTCCAAAAAAATGAATAGAAAGATTTCGCTTGCTGATTTCTTTCCCCAGAGTGGGATTAGTTCTAGCTGATGAGTGATAATTCAGTGTACCACGTGAGCCATAAAGGCGCAATCAGTTGCTATGATCTATGGCCCATTTATCTCGGTTGCTATATGCATAGCCATCATTTTATTGCTTTGTGGAAAACTTTGGACTTTTGCTGTGAGGCGCTGCAGTGAATCAGTGGTATTTTCCAAGTTATTGTTATTTTTTTACCCTTGCTGCCTCCCTCTCCTCTTGGAATTAGGTGCTTAAAGCATGCATACACACACACCAATCCCTAATAGTATCTGAACAGACAATTAACAACATAAAAGGAGCCATGCGCAATGTGGCAACTTTCCTGTTGTTCTGCTCATTCAGGTCAACAGAATCAATGGAACTGTGGGAAGTGAAGGGGATGTACAGCTCCTCTTCACTTCCTCATCTGCCAATGCTCCACGTATTGGCCATTTTCAAACCTGCCATATCAACAACCAAAACCATTGTATATAGATTCTGATTCGGATCACCTGGCCTCTATACACGTACGTCAATTTTATCTTGATATTTAGCTTAAGTTTAAAGCGATAATGAATATATACACTATATATATATATATATATCTTTCTTTCTTTCTTTCAAAGACGAGCTGTAATCCCAGGATTCAGTGGACACATAGATCAGTTTATTGTCGCTCCACAATAAACAAATCTATTTGTCCACTAAGTCCTGAGAGTGCGGATCGTCTTTGAAAGAAATCTACAATCATCTGACCTACACCCAGGCAAACAAGACTACATAAATGTGAGTGCCGACTTTGTGCATGAAATATATACTGTATATATAACAACCCCCCCCCCCCCCTTTTCACCCAGTTGGTACCTTTGTTTCAGTAGTTACACATCGGTGTCACTATCATACAGCAGAGCCTGCATGAGAGGAAAAACCTAAGTTCCATCTTGAACCCACGTTCTTGCCTGTCTAGCCACAGGGTGCGGGCCCTTCTTAGTCATGTAAAGGTGGCGATACACAGAGAGATCCGCTTGTTTGGCACTGTTGCCAAACAAGCGGATCTCTCCCTGATGTCGGACTGATCCGCTCGTGGGCCCTAGGGCCCAACGATTGGATCATATCCAGTAGTACAGGCGGTCGGATCTCGGGACTGCATCAACAAACAGATACGGTCCGCGATCTGACAGGATTTTTAGCACTGCCCGATCGTCACCTGGCTGATTTTCAGGCAGGTATCGATCTGGGAAGCCCATCGGAGGGCCCCATACACGGGCCAACAAGTTGCCGACATGGTCTGCTGGCAGCTTTTATCAACCCGTGTATGACCACCTTTTCTGCCGTAAACTCTAATCTCACATTTTGATAAATCTCCCCCCGGCGCCGGATTTTCCCGGCCGCCCATAGGCTGCGCAAACCTAACGCCCGCCCGCCCGCCCGCACTTTATGCCACCTTTATGCCAGTGTATTTACAGATAATTGAAACCATTATACAGTGGGTTTCATTGGGAAGGGCTATTGCATTAATTGATCAGATAATTGGTTTGAAGAACTAAAGAAATGAGAGCTGCAGCCGTCAATCCAGGAACTCTCGTGTGACCATAGTCTTCTCTTTCTTTCTGTTTTCAGAGGGCAGGGCATGTGCTGTGGTGTTTGACTGCAAGTTCATCGAGACGTCGGCAGCCGTCCAACACAATGTGAAGGAACTCTTTGAAGGGATTGTGCGGCAGGTGCGTTTAAGGCGAGACAGCAAGGAGAAAAACCAAAGACGACTGGCCTATCAAAAGAGGAGAGAAAGTATCCCCAAGAAAGCCAGGAGATTCTGGGGGAAAATTGTAGCCAAGAAAAACAAAAACATGGCTTTTAAGCTGAAATCGAAATCTTGCCATGACCTATCGGTACTATAAATGTAACCAGGATATACCAACCAGAGCAAAATAAGTTAAAGTGATGGGAAATCATTTAGCAATTTTGCCAACCAATAATCAATCTATATTAGATTGGACATGACCACAATTTACTTGTGCTTTCCTCAGCCATGGATGCTACAGCAGCCGACTTGCGTTATCTCCAGCCACGACATTCAGACTTGCCAGTGGGCTGACTGTTTGTTCAGAGAAACATTTCCTTTCCTTTGGGATTTTGTAGTTTTTGTTTAATTTTGATCATTTAGGAATGGAGCACTAAATTGCACTGAAGAACTCCAACGTACGGCTGTCAGTCTGCATTGCCATCAGAGGGAGAAACCATCCAATAATTATTTCCTCATGTCATATTTATATTGCCTTTTGTACAACATCTGAAAAGATTTTTATATGCAACTCCAGTTCCTTAGGGGGAAAAACTATGCAAGATAATTTGCCATGCAGCTAACAGAGCCAATGGGAGGCGTCTATGAAACATCATCAACAGCAAGAGGGCTCCAAGCTGCCCGTGCCTTATCTAACAGTATCTTATGCTAACACTTATTTATAGAAATATTACTAACAAACACCATACACACCCAGTTTCCCGAAATTCTACTTCGTGCTACACAGAAGACAATATTTTTATTTAAAAATATTTTCGACCCCCTACTCCAATATTTTTTATACTTGATTATTTTTGTCAAAATCAAAATTCCGTTCTTTTATCTTAAAAATAAGTGCACTCATTTTACACTACGTGACATTACAACTGCCTTTTTATACTCTTCTGTGTCCATAAAGCTTTCATGGGTGTTACAAGATTACTGGGGTAAATGGGGCAAGATTTGAAGAAGAATGTAATAACTAGTGTAACTTTTTCCAGGTTTAGTAATCCAAAGTAGACATTGGAATCAAAGACCTGATGGCCTGATCACTTTAATACCATTATTTAATATTTAATTCCATGGCAAACCTCCCGTGCCACTTTTTCCAGAATATGCACAAAGAATCATAAACCAGATGTATTCTTTAACTGGTAAAATATACCAGTATGGCGACTATCTATTTATTATCTTGTTTCCTGTTATGTTTCTTATTCATTTCTATTTGTTTTTGATTCCTTTTTTACCTGGTACATTATACAATGAAAAATAAAGATAAATCAAACTTTATCTTCTGGATGTGACTTATTTATGCAAGACCCTGGCATTACACACACATTGTCACCCTAAATTAACTACCCAATAAACTGTGTGATGCTACTTTTCCCCTGGATGTAACTTACCCACACAAATCAAAATAACCTATGAGCTCCCATGTGGGGAAGAGCCTGGGTCATGTTTCCCCACCAATAAACCCTGCTACTATACATGGATATGGTTTATTAAGCACACACATAAAGATAACACATATACAAACCAATAACATTTACACCACACATTCCCCCTCCACGTTCAGGGGCAGACAGGCCCAGATTTGGGGCAAGGGGGCACTGGGGACATGCTGCTCCCCAGTGCTCCAGCGCATGTACGCCAGCGCTCTTGCGCCTGCGCAAGGGAGTGTGGGCGGGTGTTAGGTTTGCGCAGCCTAGGGGTGAACCGGCAAATCCGGCGCCGGGGGGAGATTTATCAAAATGTGAGATTAGAGTTTACGGCAGAAAAAATAACCCACTTTCTATTCATTCCTATGGGATTTTAAGAAATGTATTTATACAGTATACACACATACATGGTTTCCTTCTTTAAAGACGGATACATCTTACATTGATATAATGTTAATATAGAGAATATTTTTTAAAGCAAATTATCACAGGTATGGGATCCGTTACCCGGAAACCCGATATCCAGAAAGCTCCGAATTACTGGAAGGCCATCTCGCACAGACTCCATTTTAGCCAAATAATTAAATTTAAAAACAAAAATGATTTCCTTTTTCTCTGTAATAATAAATCAGTGCCTTGTACTTGATCCAAACTGAGCAATAATTAATCCTTATTGGAAGCATCCAAATTACGGATAGATCAGTTATCCGGAAAACCCCAGGTCCCATTCTTGATAACAGGTCCCATATCTGCATTTGTCACTGATTCCACTTTTCACATTTTTGATAAAAGGCTTCAGCTTGGTTTATTTTAATTCACAATATATGAATTTACCATTATTTTTCCAGGATGGCTATAATTTACCATATATATTATATACATATATATATATATATATATATATATATATATATATATATATATATATATTTATTTTAAATTAAATGATAAATCTTATACTATTGTGTGGGAGGGAGGGTCTGCTCCTCCTAACTGGTAAGCGCACTCTCCGCCCATACTTATTAACCCCTTGGATGCCGCACCCCCACTAATGAATTTACTCGCAGCTCTTCCTGGATTCCACCAACCCCAAGGGTTCTCAGGGGAGGTATTCACTCTCTGCTCCCTTCATTAATGCAGCAGGACTTTGCCCTATGCAATACAGAGCAGCAGACATGATACATTGCTGGAAAATCGACTACATTCAGCTGCCAGGCAACATGTAGCCAATCATTATTCTGCGTTATGTGTGTAACATGTGTGTAATATTGTGTAAAGTGTGATGTTTCCAGAAAATACCACAATCCCGTTATAAAAATATAAGTATCCAGTCTATCCCTATGTCACACTCCGATTTAAAGACGGGACTGAAATGTTCCGAAACTATGCTGTCATTATCATCGTAGTTAGCCAATAAAGGTATCACCCTATAACCTGTCACACTCACATCCAATGACACATAATCACTCTCATTTCCTGTTACACTCACATTTACGCCTTTTCAAACACTCGTATCTAGTTACAAATGCTCTTTTATCAAATTACACAAGCACTTAAGTTAAATTGCACACACATTGACAATGCACTTCATTGCACTTTTGTATCTGGCTACAAACACTTTATCACCCAGCCAAATATTCATTCAGTTTCTTGGTCCAGTTACACATAGTCTCATGACCAGTTCCCCTATCACATCCAATTAGATATACAGAAGGAGCGCATGTGAACTCAGACATGAATGCAGTGCTATGTGCAAAGTGCAAAATTTAGATGCATATTTCTGTTTTTAGGCATTTTCACAGAATGATGGCTAAGTAGTATCCACTGCATTCCATGTAAGGTGCACCGACATGGGTGAAAATTATCTTACGTTATGGAAAATTGTGCAGAATTCATTGAAGCAGGATGGGCAGCTCATTGGCGCTTACAGCAACCTTAAAAGGGAACATGCATGGACTCAAGTCCCTTTCTGTATAGCATCAACGTGCGCTCAAAACTTTTCACCCACTTGCATTTATCAATGTTCCCAATCCAAGATAATGGTGATAAGGTTGGGGCAGAGGTAGGGGCCAAGTTCTCTCTAGCAAGTCAGCCAGGGATGGGTTGTACATGGGAACTCAAGGCATGACCCTAGAGGCCTCCATTGCAGGTAGGGTAAAGAGGAGCCTGATGGACCACTCTAGTTGAGCACCTGCACCTGTACAGGTGTAAGATGAACCTAGGAACTAAGTGTTTCATAAATACTCTCCTCACCACCTCACATTTTTAATCATACTGAGGGTAAGACCCCAACTCACCCATTATTTTTATTATTAATATTCTTCCACTTATCATCACATGAGCTAGTGAAGGAGGGAATTAAGGCATGACCTGTCCCGGAAAAT
This sequence comes from Xenopus laevis, assembly GCF_017654675.1. Taxonomy (NCBI): domain Eukaryota; kingdom Metazoa; phylum Chordata; class Amphibia; order Anura; family Pipidae; genus Xenopus; species Xenopus laevis. The sequence goes on along the minus strand of NC_054381.1, from coordinate 137,837,325 downwards.
AAATGCCTCCAGTGGACGCACACAAACACATTCATTCCCATTGGACTGAATCCTGTATTTATACAGGGATTTTGCTGTCTCTGAAATATTAGGGAAATGTACAATAAAATATCTGTACAGCAAATATTTTTCAGCTTTATAAATAGCAATTATTCTATCAAGGGCCTTATGACCGCACTCTGTTGAAACCAAACTGCAGCATACAATGTGCCCTTTGATAATAGAGGAGTGTATGGAAAGGATGGGTAGTAAAAAGAAAAGGGGCAGAATTATAGTAGAAAATAGAAAATAGAAAAACTATTTTGCAGACTTTCCTCTGAATTTCAGGATTGCTTTGCTTCTCATGGTCTAAAGTCATCTTACCTTAGCCCATTTGCCCCTTGTCTCCTTTCTGATTTCTTTGCTTTGTCCCATTTATTTTTAATTTCCTCTGGTTTGCATTTCTACTGCTTCTTCAGTGCTAAGCCCTGTTATTACCCCATGCTGTTGCTCATATGTAATGGGTTGTGCAAAAAAGGCTACATCTTGCCAGATTAAAAAGCGTAGGCATAAGAAAGTTGGTAAAAGAGGGACCACTGCACCAAAAGTTGCACCAGGGTCCCTGACACTCAGTTTATGCCCCTTTTATTCAATTAACCTTAGAAAAATGCATCTACTGCTGTGTGGCAGTACAAAGTTTTTTAATGTCCTCTTAACTTATACAGGTATCGGATCTTTTATCCAGAATGATATTAATGGAATGTTAAAGTATAATAATAGCCTTTTATATTATAGAATTAATTCAATTTTCAACATAGCTAAAGTGTAAATGTAAGCGAGGCACATGAAATATGCTGAATATATTGCAATACAGGTATGGGACCGGTTATCCAGAATGCTCGGGACCTGGAGTTTTCCATACAACAAACCCTTCCATAATTTGGATCTTCATACATTTAGTCTACTAGAAAATCATGTAAACATTAAATAAACCCAATAGGCTGGTTTTGCTCCCAATAAGGATTAATTATAACTTAGTTGGGATCAAGTACAAGCTACTTTTTTATTATTACAGAGAACAAGGAAATCAGTTTTGATTTGAATTTAGGATAATTTGGATAAAAGTAAGTCTATGAGAGACTACCCTTCCTTAATTTGGAGTTTTTTGGATAACGGGCTTCCAGACAACGGATCCCATACCTGTATATATGAACAGTCTTGGTCGCTATTAAGAAAACCCATCTTAAGTCTGTATTATAAGTCTGGTGACTAGGATTTACCCACAATAACAGCTAAAGAGCTAAAGAGTCTCATGCATGGAGATAACCTGGTTTTTCCTCTGCAAGAAAGCAAGAATGGTTCCGCAATATATGTATCA